>NW_004955437.1:3781789-3783945 GCF_000276665.1 Chinchilla lanigera
GCATAGGGAAACCTTGTCTCAAAAAGACAAACAAACAAACAAACAGAAAAAGAAATTGTTTCCGGGACACCCCTGCCTCAGCCGCCTAGCCCCTGTGTCTTTGATCTGGAATGGGTGGGAGGCTCTCTACTCGGGTCCACTGCTGCTCAGAGGCCAGTGGCGGGGCCTGTGTAAGCCTGGGCGGGGAGTAAAGTTACTCACATAGAAGAAGGCAATAGGACCGGCGTGGAAAGTGATCATCACCCCGAGGACAAAAGTCAGCTGGGACAGCACGATGTGCAGAGCTGCGGCGGCCAGGTAAGCGTTGACCACAGCCTCCGGAAGGTACATGGCCATGAAGCCGATGCCTAATACACCCATGGAGAGCTGCGGGCCGGCAGAAGAGGGCCAGAGGGGCAGATGTCACCAAACCAGGCCGAGAAGTCTGTCCTCACCGGGGTCCCCCCCGTGGGTCTCTATAGCTGTCCCTATTTTCCTGTCACCCAACACACCCTCCAGAGTCCCACCTCCACCCCATCCTCACTTGGAGACTGCCTCCAGTTCCGTCATTCTGCCCCTTCCACAATGTCCTGTACGTCAGGTAAACTCTTCTATGTTCAATTTCATTGATGTTACACTTGATCTTAGCCAAAAGGCCGAAAAGTGATTTACTTGCTTTTTTTTCTTTTTTTTTTTTGTCTTTTTGAGACAGGGTCTCACTATGCAGGTCAGGCTGGCCTTGAGCTCACTTTGTAGCCCAGGCTGGCTGAGAACTCCCAACGATCCTCCTGCCTCAGCCTCCTGAGTGCTGGGATTATAGATGTGTGCCACCATGCCTGGCATACTTGCTTCTTTGATTAATGTCTGCATATTTTTTTTGCATTCATCTACTTTCAATCTGCCTATATTATTCTATTTGATGTTAATTTCTCATAGATAGCATATTTTTAACATATCGACCTCTGCCTTTAATATAAGTGTTCATACATTAGGGCTTAAATCTGTCACTTTTTTAGCTCATTCTCTCTGATTTTTCACCCTCTCCCCTTCTTTTTGGTATTCCACTTTCATTTATCTGCAATATTTTTTATTTGTTTTGTTTTGCTTTTTTGCAGTACTGGAGATTAAACCGATGGCCTTTTACCACTGATCTTTTCCCTCAACCCCTTCTATTTTTTTTTACTTCGGGACAGGGTCTTGCTAAATTATCCAGACTGGCCTCAAATTTGTTGATCCTCCTCCCTCAGCCTCTTGAGTGGCTGGGATTACAGGCATGTGCCACCGTGTCTGGTTTATATGTAACATTTTTGAGTGTGTTTCTTTGTATAGCTTTTTAGCTGTTGCCCAAGAAATTATATTACATACATACCATAAACACAGTTTACTGGTGTTGACAAACTGCCAGCTAAGTTTCCCCTCCTTTTATGTCTTTTACGTGAGAACTGTTTAGCATTTTCTCAGATACTGTTATAATTTTGCTTTGGCTGTCAAATATAATTTTACAAGTTCAATAGGAGAGGGCAAATCTATCATATTTACCCAGGCTTCTAAACTTCTTCAGTAGTTCTCTTTTCCTTTGTGATGTTAAGATTCCTTTTTTACCATTTCTTTTCTGTTTCAAAAACTTCCTTTATCCATTCTTCTAGAATAAGTGTGCCGGTGAAAAGTTCTGTTTGATTTTCTTCATCTCAGAGTAATATCTTGATTTGTCCTTTTACTCCTGAAAGGTATTTTCACTGGGTATGGAATTTTGTATTGACAATTTGTTTTTGTTTTTATTTTTTTGAGACAGGGTCTTGCTGTGTAGTTCAGGCTGGGCTTCAACTCGTATGTAGCACGGGGTGGTATTCCTCCTTGAACTTGAGGTATTCCTCCTGCCTCAGCTTCCTGAGTACTGGAATTACAAGTATGCACCATGATGACCAGTGGATTGATCGTTCTTTCTTTTGAGATCTGAGAAATATTGTGAAAAAAAGAAATATTGTGCCACTTCCCTCTGGACTCCATGGAGGTAAAATATTATTTCTCTTGCTGCTTTGAAGAGTCTTCTTGCTGTTGTATTTAGTTTTCGGAAGTTGTTTCTCACGTGTCTCAGTGTGAATATCTATGAGTTTTCTTATTTAGATTTTCTCAGCCTCTTACATCTGTAGGTTCCTCTCTATAAATTTGGGGAGTTA
>NW_004955437.1:3784688-3785641 GCF_000276665.1 Chinchilla lanigera
TTGAGACAGGGTCGCATTAAGTTGCTAAATTGCTCAGTCTGGACTTGAACTTTCGATCTTCCTGCCTCAGCCTCCCAGAGTGCTGGGATTACAGGCACGTTCCACCACACCCAGCTGTGTTGAGACTTTAATGTCATTCATGTTACCGTCCTTAAACTGTGTTCCCTGTCACCATAGGAAAAGAATTCCAGCCTGACTAATGCTTTCTAACCACAAATACAACTTACAAACCTAGGAATGCCGTTCTTGTTGAAAACTATAAATTATTTTGAAAAAGATAGTCAGGAGTGGAACTCTGGGCCCTGACACCCTGCTCGGTCTCAGAGAAGCAGGGGCTGCTGGGAAAGTGCAGTATCGTTTCCTCAGTCAGTGACGGACCATTTCCGAGGAGAGAGAACTTTCATCCCTGAGGAGACAGCCTGCCCACGGGACCCACAAGCTCTCCAAAAATAGGTCACAGTGCACCACAGGAGCAATTAAAGAAAGGGGTCCCTTTATTGAGCTCTTCCGCGGGGGTCACAAGGTCCTACCTGAATCATCCCAGTCAGAAAAGTTGTGGTTGCTACCACACTCAAGGACTTGTTATAGCTGTCAATGTAGGAAGGGACAGTAAAGTCATCCTTGATGAAGCTTCCCAGGATCAAGTGGCCGCTGTTGAACGGTCTCTCCCTCAAGACGTTGATCAACAGGGCGCTCACGAGGAAGAAGGGGCCTGTGGAGAGGACGTGAGGCAGCAGGTCAGGGTTCTAGTCCCTGCAAACTGACAGACACAGCAAGGCGTGGCCTGGTATCGCATGGGCTCTGAGCCAAAGAACAACCTTTTTTTGTTTTGTTTTGTTTTTGTTTTTGTTTTGGTCTTTTTGAGACAGGGTCGCATTAAGTTGCTAAATTGCTCAGGTGGGACTTGAACTTTCGATCTTCCTGCCTCAGCCTCCCAGAGTGCTGGGATTACA
>NW_004955437.1:3785741-3789953 GCF_000276665.1 Chinchilla lanigera
CCTTGAGCTCACTTTGTAGCCCAGGCTGGCCTCGAACTTGCAGTGATCCTCTTAACTTAGCTTCCCGAGTTCTGGGATTACAGGCATATGCCACTACGCCTGGCATAAATCGTACTTTTAAAATTACCTATCAACAACAAAAGCTTGACCAGCCCTTATTATCAGTATTTTGAAATGATCGTGAGTTGCCCAGGAACATGGGAATATGGGGACAAAACTATTCTCTTGGTCTCCAGATGTAAAATCTGGACACGACAGATTTGAGTGAAGTATGCAGTGTAGCCATTTATTTATTAATTCACTTATTTTTGTGGTACTAGGGATTGAACCTAGAACCTTCACACTGAGCTGTATCCCCATCCCTTTCTAAATTTTTAAAATTTTGAGACAGGGTCGCATTAAGTTGCTAAATTGCTCAGGCGGGACTTGAACTTTCGATCTTCCTGCCTCAGCCTCCCAGAGTGCTGGGATTACAGTAGGCAGACCCCCATGCCCGGCTCGTTGTTACCCTTTAAAAAGGCAGAGTAACACTCCACCTCTCGGAGGCTGGGGCTGTAACCGGACAGGACCCACAAATACCTGGAGGAAGAGCATTGCTGAGGTTGCTCAAGGTCAGTGGCCCGCTCTGTAGTAGAGCAGGGGCGTCCAGGAAAAAGCTCCTCATGAAGTGAATGTTGGCGGTGCCCTGGCAAGCCTGTTGGGGCATTCTGCTATTTGATTTCTGTGCAGGTTCTCCGAGGTTAAGTAAACGTACCGACTGCACGACCTTCAACTATTCTGGTGCCCGTGACAGTCATTTCTAATTATAAATGAGTACATGGACTTTTGACTGGGGAGGGAAAGTGCTCATCCTGTCCTGTGGACCTGAGTGGGTTTTTGTTTTTGTTTTTTTGGTTTTTTTTTTGGTCTTTTTGAGACAGGGTCTCACTATGCAGGTCAGGCTGGCCTTGAGCTCACTTGGTGGTCCAGGCTGGTCTCAAACTTGCAAGGATCCTCCTGCCTCAGCCTCCTGAGTGCTGAGATTACAGGCGTGCGCCACCATGCCCGGCATGGACCTGCGTGAGTGTTTTGATCCTTGTTTAACCGACTACCTGGTTAACGACTATTTGGGCGGATGACCCGCTGCTCAGACTAGGGACCCATCTTTTTTTTTTTTTTCTTTTTTTCAGTTCTGTACATCTTCATGGAGACTCAGTGTCTTTTTTTATACAGTACCCTTGTCTAGATGGCATTGTAATTTTTGTTGATTGTACGGTATAGTCCAGTACTATAGTTCTATGTTCTGTTATACATTACAGTAATGCCATGCAAATAAAAGCAAAGTCATCCAGGTGGAGTTTCCTTTGACCATATCTTTGTTCTTAACACTGTACATGCTATCCAGTTCCTCGCATAGTGAGAAAATAATTTAACGACTTCATTGCAGGAACCGAACTGTCCTTAAACTAGGCGTGCCTGTATTAGGGCCAGCATTTTCTCACTGCAAACTAGTAAGCTGACAAACTGTATGGTAACTCAGCTCATGAAGCTTGTTTGTAGATCCAGCTGAACGATGCATCTACTCTAGAAGTATTGGCCGGATGTGTTGGGTTTGCCCGGCTGAGGGCAGACAGGTTGCAGTGTGTGGCAATTTCACCAAGGAAACTACTTCTGCCCTTGAATCCCTTTGGGAAATGTCTCGCTGGCCAGTTTTTCTGGTAGTGACATTAATAATGACACACCAGGAGAAGTATTTGTTTCTACAATCTGAACATTAGCTATATGGACAGAGTGTCCAACTTCAGCCGCCTTTCTAAAAGACAGCTTGAAATCCAGTTTCTTTTTTTTGTTTTTGTTTTTTTTTTCTGGTACCAGGAATCAAACTCACGACCTTGCGCTTGCCAGGCAGGCGCTGCACCGCTGAGCTAAATCCCCAGCGCCTAGTTTCTTAACAATAAGTAAACGATCAAGATAGAAGCATTGTCTGCTTCCGGTGGTCCCCGTACTGAACTCACCAATGGACATTTGATGGCATGATCCAAAAATTACATACACTACGGAAGAGCAGAAAGCCGAATAAGCGACATTCAGAGGCGGAATCAGTTGCCTCGTCAGCAAACTAAGTACCAGACCTGAAAAGCAAGAAAGTCAAGTAAGAAGAGCTAGCTCGGCTTTTAAAAGTCACTCTAAATAAAAACTGTACAGAATGGTAGAATAACAATGACCCATGTGAAGCCAGACACGGTGGTGCATGCCTACAGCGCACGCCTGTAATCCCAACACTCAGGAGGCTGAGGCAGGAGGATCCTTGCAAGTTCAAGCCCAGCCTGGGCTACAAAGTGAGCTCAAGACCAGCCTGAACTGCATAGTGAGACCCATCTCAAAAAGACAAAATAATAATAATAATAATAATAAATTTTAAAAATCACAACTACTCAGGAGGCTGAGGGAGGAGGCTACTGAGCTAGAGGCCAGCCTGGATAACTTAGGTGAGAACTTGTCACAAACAAACAAACAAACACACACAATAAAAACAGCTGCCTGAGGATGGCTGTGATAGTAGTATCTGTTACGGCTGTGTCTAGGTGTCTTCCCATAGCCTGATGCTGTCATAGGTGGAGTTTTTCAGAGGTGGCTGGATCTAAAGTGTGAGGTTGACCTGTGGTGAATACTGGGATTAAGGGGACGGGGGCTTAGCTCAGTGGTGCAGTGCCTGCCTGGCAAGTATGAGCTCCTGAGTTCAATCGCTGGTACCCAAAACTCCCCCTGGGATTAAGGGTGTGTGATTACTAAATCAGTCCACTGGTTGGGTTGGCACCATCCTTATCCCAGTAGCCTAGATATAAAAGGGGCAGAAAGACACTGTTCAGGCCCCTTGCTGCTTTGCTACCTTCTGCCCACTGCTGGGAACCACAGAATCACAAAGGCTAATTTTTTCGCATGCTTCCCTAAGGGATAAATGGAGGCTTGGGATTACCAGTATCACTCTTTTAGATTTCCCATTCACTCTTTAGATTGGGCCATCCTCTCCCACCCAGTAACACTAAACTAAGACCACTAAGATTAAAAACACTTCAAGGCAAGATCTTTCTTAGCGTAAGATCATCTCAGCCCTCCCGAGGGAGCTCGCACTTGCCAGGCAGCCACTTGTTCGCTGAGCTATAGCGCTGGCTCACCAGGGTATGTGCTTTTCCGTGTTCAGAATCAAGACCTAGAAGTGAAAGGTGTTTCAGCCTATGATAAAGAACAGAAGTGGGCGTGGTTAGCACACTGGGAGGCTGAGCCAGGAGGGTTGCAAGGTTGTAGCTGTCCATGAGTCCTTGACTTTTGACTCTTCCACTGACCTTGAGTCTCCCAGGTTGCCCCTCCTGTCAGTGTGGCTTGGGGCGTCTTTGTCTCTGCCCATCCTCAGGCAACGGCCTCCGAGCACCAGCACCCTCCCATCATGCATTACTAAATTTGCCTGTTTCTTATTTCATCCTTTCACTGTACCCCTCCTACAGGCAGCTGGGGATCTTGGCCAGGTCCCCAGTCACCCATGATGAATGCTTCTCCTCTGCAATGCCCCTCTGCCAAGTCACCCAGCCTTGCAACCAGCCAGTTATGGACTAAACCTCTACAAACCGTGAGCCAAATAAACCTTTTCCCCTTTAACTTTGGGTGTCAGGTATTTTGTCTCAGCAACAAGAAAAGTAGGAGCTGGGGATTTAGTTCAGTGGCAAAGCGCCTGCCTGGCAAGCGCAAGGTTGTTAGTTTGATTCCTGGTATCAGAAGAAAAACAAAAAAACAGAACAAAAAACCCCCAAAAAGTTGTGGTAAGAGAAATGGCTCCCATAACTATTTGCTGGGCAAGGTGGCACACGCCTGTAATCCCAGCACTGGGGAGGCTGAGGCAGGAGGATTGTTGTGAGTTCGAGACCAGCCTGGGCTACAAAGTGAGCTCAAGGTCAGCCTGAACTGCATAGCGGGACCCTGTCTCAAAAAAAGATGGAGCTGGAGCCAGAATGAAATCCACAGAACTGGCTCGAGTCTGGGATGATATATATGGTCTCGCCCACGTGCCAGGCACTCCCACCTCTGCCCCAACTCTCACTTTCTTTTCTCAAATGCACCATGAAAATGTGGAATCTCTTAAGCAAATGGATTAACATGCATGGTGTCATGTTTTGGATGCTTTTAAATCCAGACCTCCTACTTTGAGGGTGTTCCTCAATTTATATCAAAATTATATAT
>NW_004955437.1:3790628-3796623 GCF_000276665.1 Chinchilla lanigera
ATTTTGTCTTTTTGAAACAGGGTCTCGCTATGCAGTTCAGCCCGGCCTTGAGCTCACTTTGTAGCCCAGGCTGGTCTCGAACTCACAGCGATCCTCCTGCCTCAGCCTCCCAAGTGCTGGGATTACAGGCATGCACCACCATGCCTGGCCCAGTCAGATCCTTGATGCAGACTTACATGAGACATTGTTGTGGGCTCTAGGCCTCCAGCTAGACTCATGGGGGACATTGCTGGGGGCCTCAGCTGGGCTTTGGGGGTCTCTAGTGCAGGGACAGATTGCTTGCACTCTCCTGCATATCACTTTTTGGGTAAATATTATTAAGTAACCCTATAAATTATGTGTCCTGTACTAGATCTAACTCCTTGTAAACCCTGACTGCAACACTTAACTCCTGCGGACCCATTGCTGCCTTCAACAGCGGTGTGCTGTGTCAGTCTTGTTTTATGCATGCCCGCTTCTCTCCCACCCTATCTTATTTTGAAGCAATTCCAAGATATTAAATAATTTCATTTGTAGATATTTCAGTGTTTGTTTCATTTGTAGCTATTTCTCTAAAAAATGACTCTGAATTTATCTGCAGCACTCTTATTAGCCACTTCATTTTCTGATACACCTGATTATCTTGTAAAGGGTGGTTGTGGTACAGTAGCATAGCAGTCTCTCACCTTTTTTGGAACCAGGAACTCTTTGGTGGAAGACAATTTTTCCATGGATTGGGGAAGAGGGATTATTTGTTTTAGTTTATTTTTTTATTACTATATGTTTGCAATACATAGAAATTTCCTGCTGGGCACGGTGGTACATGCCTGTAATCCCAGCACTCGGGAGGCTGAGGCAGGAGGATCACTGTGAGTTCGAGACCAGCCTGGGCTACCGAGTGAGCTCAAGACCAGCCTGAACTGCATAGTAGAGAATCTGTCTCAAAAAGACAAAAAGAAAACAAAAAATTAAACTAAAAAAGAAATAAAACAATGCTAAGACTTGATCTTACTCCAGAAAGAATGGCAATCATCAAGAAATCAAAAAAATACAAATGTTGGCAAGGCTGTGGTGAAAAGGAACTTCCTTATATGTTGGTTAGAACGTAAACTAGTACAACCATTATGGACATCAAGTACGGAGATTCCCTCAAAGTTCTAAAATTAGAAATTCCAAATGACTCAGCCATCCTTCTTCTAGGTATCCTCCCCATAGTTTGTTTTCGCAACTGCCGTGGTTTGTATTTGGATGTCCTCTCAAAGCCTCATGTGTCATAGGTGGAGCTTCTGGGAGGTGGCTGGACCATGTGTGTGTGATGTTAGATTAGTGTGATGTTGGATTACAAGGTGTGTGATACTGGGATCAAGGGTGTGTGATAATTCAGTGTAGCATAGTTCTGGGTGTGGACAATGGAAGCCCCACCCCCGTGTGTCGGTGGCACCAACCAATAGGCATTTACCTACCCATTTCTTACATTATTTCCCAAACTCTGGCCCCTGCCAGAGAAGCAGCGGCGCAAGATTCTCATAGGAGCATGAACCTTACTGCGATCCAGCTGAGGTGCAGCTGAGGCAGTGATCTCTCATTTGAGTAAGGCAAAGCACGAACAGAGAGATTAATAGAGGATGGATAGCAGGGGGCAGGGGGGTGGATAGCCTGCAAGTGGGAAGGGGTCCAAGAGGCTAAGGTCAAGGGCTGAGGGGAAGGGGGAGTGAGTAGACTAGAGATATGCCATGCACAGGAACTTAACCTCAACAAACGCAAACGCTGGACGCCATGAGCACGAGTGAGATTAATAACGTCAACAAGAGTGAAAATGGAGAGAGAGAAGTCAGAGAAGGGAGGGAAGGGAAAGGGGATTTTAAACAGACACAAGCGGGACTGTGCACATATACCCACTCCCCAAGGTAACTGTAAACTGTGTTCGGCAAACACGCCCCAAGGAAAAGTGCCGCGGCTGCCATCTTGGTTGCGCTCGGTACCAGCCGCCGGGGCTGGCTTCCAAGGTGCTGACCTATGCGGTCGCGCGGCGTCTTGGGTTTAGGGGGCCTCACATTTGGTTTAGTGCTGTGCTCTCACAGTACTGAAGGTTTTTTTTTTTTTTTTTTTTTGTCTTTTTGAGACAGGGTCTCGCTATGCAGTTCCGGCTGGCCTTGAGCTGACTTTGTAGCCCAGGCTGGTCTCGAACTCGCAATGCTCCTCCTGCCTCAGCCTCCCCAGTGCTGGGATTCCAGGCGTGTGCCACCTCGCCCAGCTGCTTTTTATGTTTTGTTTAAAAACCTCAAGATGGTAAAGATACTCTCCTCTATTATTAAAAATTCTTTATTTTGTTGTTCACATTTAGGTCTTTAATCTACCAACAACCCATTTTTGTGCATGCTGTAGGGTAGCTATCTAAACTATTTTTTCCTTATTTGTAGCCAAATGTTTCACATTATTGATCATTAAAAAGTCTGTCTCTGGCCGGGGATATAGCTCAGTGGCACAAGTGCCTGCCTGGCAAGCGTGAGGTCATGAGTTCGATTCCTGGTACCAAAAAAAAAAATAAATAAATAAATAAAAAGTCTGTCTCTGTAGTGACATATCTGATACAAATTACGTGATTCATATATGCGTCACTCTCTTTTCTGTTCCATTGTCCTAATTGTCTCCCTGTGCAATAGCACAGTGTCCTAATTGCTTTTTGAGTAATTTGTTTAGTAATAGTTCTGGTAATTAATTTAACCATCCCCATCTCATTGTGAAACATAACACATCTATGGAAAACAGATTAAAGTAGTTGTGCTCAGCAATTAAAAAGGAACAAACTATTGATACATACAGTTTGCATGAATATCAAAAGCAAAACAATGGCTGGGCGTGGTGGTGCACACCTATACTCCCAGCACTTAAGAGGCTGAGGCAGGAGGATTGCTGCAAGTTCTAGGCCAACCTGGGCTATATAGTGAGTTCAAGACCAGCCTGAACTACATGGCACGACCTTGTCTCCAGAAAAAAGAAAGCGTAATGCTGAATGAGGGAAGCCAGCTTTCCAGAGTTGCATGACATATGAATCTGTTACATGACGTTCTCAGAGAACCAGAGCCCTAATACTGGAGACCAAAGCAGTGGTACCAGGTGTGGTAGGTATAGGGAGGATGTGAGTATAAAGTGAAAGCACAGGTGAGATGTGGGGGTGACAGAATTTTCCTGTATCCAGTATGGTGGTGGTTTTGTTACAGAAAACAGATGAAACATGGGAAGAATTGGCACCAAGAAGGTTTAGCAGGCAGTTTATTACACCAGTGGGCCTGACTGTTATCTCTTTTCCAAAGAGTCAGGGCCCTGTCCAGAGGAGTTTTGGGACTTTTATAGGGAGGACAAGCTGGGAGGTACAAAGGCAGATTTGGCGCATTTGATTGGAGTGTTCGGTGACATCATGAGTTGCTAAGGGATTTTAAACAGCTCAAGTTACATTGCAAGGCCATCCGTTAAACAAGCACGAGTTACACAAAGGAAGAAGTGTCTTGTTATATTTGAAGTTACATTGTAGCCGGGCACAGTGGCACATGCTTGTAACCCCAGCACTTGGGAGGCTGAGGCAGGAGGATCGTTGCAAGTTTGAGACTAGTATGGGCTACAAAGTGAGCTCAAGGCCAGCCTGAACTGCATAGTGAGACCCTATCTCAAAAAAGACTGAAAAAAAAAAAAAAACCCAAAAAACAAAAGCATTGCAAGGCCATCAGTTACACAAAGGCAGTAAAGACAGGGTTTACATAAAGGAAAGAATGTCCTGTTATCGGGCCTGCTGGACATATCCACTTGGTCTTGGTGGGCATCCTGGGCAGGTTTTTATTTAAAATGTTTAATTTCCCCCTTCATTTTCACAACTACATACATGTGTTAAAATTCCTGGAATTATACATCAAAAAAAAGTAAAATTTACTGTACGACAATTTTTTTTTTTTTTTTTGGTCTTTTTGAGAAAGGGTCTTGCTGTGCAGTTCAGGCTGGCCTTGAGTTCACTTTGTAGCTCAGGCTGGTCTCGAACTCACAACAATCCTCCTGCCTCAGCCTCCTCAGTGCGGGGATTACAGGCGTGCGTCACCATACCCGGCTGTACAACAATTTATAAACAGGTAAATATTCCATTCCATTTCCCCAATCAACATCCCTATGCCAGAGCCGCATTTCAGCCATCACTTGCCCACCGGGTCAGCTTCCTTCTGGCACAAGCGGCCTCACCACCAGCTTTAATCCTACAAGCGGGCCCCAGAAGAACTGAGAAATGGGGGTGTTTAAAGACTATGTGGGGGTGTGGCTCAGTGGCAGAGTGCTTCCCGAGTATGCACAAGGCCCTGGATTTAATCAGCACACCCCACACACACACACACACACACACACACACACAAAGCCCATTCTCTTTGGGGACAGATTTGGTTTCAGGTTAACCTTCTCCTCTGTTCCCCTGGAGACCTGGTAACAGCAGAATGTCAGCTGTGCCTCCAGGCAGAACTGCTTAGGGTAAAAATGATCCCAGTTCCTAAGCTCTGTCTGGACCAGGAGGACTTGGGGGGAAAGACGAATATCCAGTGGGCAGCCTGCGCTCTGGGCTTCGCGGAGCATGGAGACCTGGGAATGCGGTCCTTGCGGCGCTCTGGAAGTGACACCCGGGGTACTGTTACAAGAGTGTTGACTCCAGCTTGGGAAGTGAGGTTTCTAAAACCCAGATGCTATAGCTCCCGCTCCTATCCATGTTTTTTTTTTGTTTTGTTTTGTTTTGTTTTTGTTTTTCTCCGGTACCGGGAACCGAACTCACGACCTTGCGCTTGCCAGGCAGGCGCTTTGCTGCTGAGCTAAATCCCCAGCCCTCTATCCGTGTGCTCTTGTTGTCTTACATCTGACCTGCCAAGGGGCAGACAGGAGGAAGGCCCCTGGCTGTCCCCTGCTGGAGAAATCCCAGCATCCTGTTTCCTAGCCTCTGCTTTTCTAAGAAAAAACCAACGCCAAGTGATGTCTACGGCAGCCACAAGCGTGAAGGGATCGGCGAAACCAAAAAAATGACCCAGAGTAAGTGCTGCGATTATTCTGCAAAGTGGCCCAGCATCTACATCAAACAGAGACTTTTGAATGCGTCCCGGAAGGGTTAGAAATCCGCCAGGGAACAACCAGTAAGGATGCAAATGAAATTCACGCGTTTCTCTATTCGTCCAGCACGAGTCCGCCCTGGGCAAGTGGCTAAGAGCTGACAGACTGTCTCTGGGTGGGCAGGCTTTGCACCTGTCTTACCTTGGGGAGCTTGCACGATGCCAACACTTATGCCAGCAAGTAAATCTCCAAAAAGCCAATCCTTGAATCGGTATAAACACATCCACTCCAGGAAGGGAAAGATGGTAAGCATGCATCTTAGGAACTTGTGCCAGGAGCAGCTGAGAGAAAGAAGAGCAGAGACTGGGTTAGGCTCCCTGCAGAGGGCCCACACAGCCAGAAACGGCAGCGCGTAACCCTCGCTGCTGTCCAGCAGACTTCTCAGGCGCTGATGGCATTTTGACAAGTTGGACTGAGCTGCTCTTTGCTATGGGGTTGCCCTGTGTACTGCAGGTGTTTAACAGCGTCTCTGCCTCTGTCTGCGTGGTATCATACTCCCCGCTCCCCCCGTCCTGACCATCAGATAATCTCCCTGCATTGTCAAACCAAGTGAATGGCAAGAACTAAAGCTCGTGTGTCCAGTGTACCTACCATTGCTTCCCTGTCTTTACTGGATATTTGCAAAGAATCAAGCCTACTAACTTCCAGTAGAAAATGAATTGCTATTGCTTTCTCTTGCTAGGGACAGTTTTGGGAGGTTACAATAATGACGGATGGGGGTGCAGTTAACATATTCACATCATTCCCATATAATAAATCATTACCAGATATTCACTCTGCGTGGCCTTGATTTGTAGTACATAGGAATTTATAGAAAATATAGAATAGGGCATCTTTGATAACACGGAGACTTAAGGAGTTAGTTATATAAAGAAAAGACTTTATACAT
>NW_004955437.1:3798134-3800073 GCF_000276665.1 Chinchilla lanigera
ATAAATAAATAAATAAATAAATAAATAAATAAATAAATGGATGCGGAAGGAGGAGGACCTAAGGGGGTCAAGAGGGGGCGAGCAGAAGGGAAACTGAAGCTGGTGAGGGAATAGGCTGAGCATCTCAATGTGAACTTGGATTTCAGGTTAGTTGTCTTTGGAATGAGTATGTAAGAGTTGATGCGAAAGCACAGAGATTTTAACAAAAAAGCGAGTATGTGCAGTTGCTAAGAGGAAGAAAATGAGGAAGGAGATAAGAGGTTTTTGCAAAAAGGAAGAGATAGAGTTAAGAGATTATTTTATTTACTAAGAAAGCCTCGCTTATCTAGTGCTGACCTAGGGACTTCACAAATATTTATTCTTGAAATCCTTGCAATCACCTTTTGATGTAGGTGTTATTATTTTTTTGTTTGTTTTTGTTTTGTTTTTGTTTTTCTTCCAGTACCAGGAATCAAACTCACGACCTTGCCCTTGCCAGGTAGGCACTTTACCGCTGAGCTAAATCCCCAGCCCCTGAAGTAGGTGTTATTATCATATCCATTTTACAGCTAGGAAAGGAAGGCAAAGCAGGGTAGGATAGCTCAAGTAATGTTGTGTAGCTGGGAAGCAGCAGAAATAGGATTCAAAACTAGGCAGCCTCAGGCTGGGATATAGCTTAGTGGAAGAACACTTGCCTAGCAAGTGAGAGGTCTGGGTTCAATCCCTACTACCATGAACAAACAAAAAACCAGGCTGGGCATGGTGGCACATGCCTGTAATCCCAGTACTCAGGAGGCTGAGGCAGAAGGATCATTGTGAGTTTGAGACCAGCCTGGGCTACAAAGTGAGCTCAAGGCCAGCCTGAACGGCATAGCAAGACTCTGTCTCAAAAAGACCAAAACAAACAAACTCCCAAACAACCAAACAACTAAGCAGTCTAGATTCAGAGTGGTGGTTATTTCAGAGTTGTGGTTATTTAACTTCTCTGGTTAAAATTCAGAAATGGAGAGAACTGTGTTTTTCATTGTTTTTTTGCGGGGTGGGGGGTCTTTTGTTTTTGAGGCAGGGTCTCGCTATACAGTTCAGGCTGGCCTTGAGTTCACTTTGTAGCCCAGGCTGGTCTCGAACTTACAACGATCCCCCTGCCTCAGCCTCCCAAGTGCTGGCGTTACAGATGTGTGCCACCACTTCCGGCTGAGAACTATGTGTTTGAAGTAGGGAATATAAAAAGAAGAAAAAAAATGAAATTAAAAAAAAAGATTTTTTTCCACCAAAAAATAGGAGGATACAAGAACAGCTACCAAAACCGCTAGGAGGCAGCACTGAGTCCAAGTAGCGAGGCCAGGGCAGGTGGCAGGGGCTGCGCGGATGTTTCTTTAGTCATCCTGGTTTGTGATGAGGACGCAGCTAGGAACAGATTCTCATACTGCGGAAACAAAGCGAATGGGGAGAAAAGTACTCTTGGACCATATTCCCTCTCTCCCTGGGAGCAGAAGAAATCAGAGGGGGAGTAGAACGGGAAAGGGACAGCGAAGACCACAACTTGCAACAGGCAGGATGTGGACAGAGGAGAAAGCCCTGGGGAGGTGTGCGCCCTCCTTGCTGGCACCAACAGCGGGACTAACAGCTCCGGAGTGTGAGCAATTAGGGTTAGTACTGCGATGCAGGTCACAAAGGCTCCGTAATCTGAGGTTTATGGCTGCATATAAAATGTGGGGGTGTTCACGAATTTAGGAAGACATATCTTTACTTTCAAATATCGACAATAAGTTAACAGCAGAATGAGCAGAACTTGACTTTGTCACCAATAAAAGTAAAAAATATTTTCATATTACAATTGCTCCAGCCGGGCGTGGTAGCGCATGCCTGTAATCCCAGCACTCGGGAGGCTGAGGCAGGAAGATCATTGTAAGTTTGAGGCCAGCCTGGGCTACAAAGTAAGCTCAAGGCCAGCCTGAAC
>NW_004955437.1:3801168-3803077 GCF_000276665.1 Chinchilla lanigera
TACAGAATGAACAAAAATAGTTATAAGTGATAGCCACAATATTCAAAGAACTCCTACAATCCAACAATAAAAAGGCGGGCAACTTAATTTTTTTATTTTTTATTTTCTTTGACAGCTTAATTATTTTAAAGGACAAAGGAAATGAAGATATATTTCTCCAGAGAAGATACACACGTGACCGAAAAGCACAAGGAAAGTTGTTCATCACCCTTAGTCATTAGAAAAATGCAAACTACAACCAAAAACTACAACGAGATGCCACTTCATACTGACTGAGATGGCTAAGGTCAGAACAAATTAGGAAAATAACAAACATCGGAGAGGATGAGGGGAAACTGGAATACTGCCCATTTCGGTGGGAATGTAAAATGGTGCAGAAAAGTGGCTGGTTTCTTAAAAAGTTCAGATGACCTGGCAGCTCTAGGAACTGAAAACAGATTGGCTGTGCTGGCCCAAACCTGTAATCCCAGCACTCCGGGAGGCTGAGGCAGGAGGATAACAACTTTGAGCTCAGCTTGGGCAATTGAGTGGCTTAGCAAGACCCTGTCTCAAAATAAAAATATATATTAAAAAAAAAGGGCTGGAGATGTAGATCATTGTGAAGGTACTGGGGAAAAAATAAAGATTGATGATGGAGACCACTACGTAGCAGCTCTGAACAGGATTTAATATTAACCAGTCGGCTTTCCATGTTTACTTGTGAGTCACTGGTCACTGGTCCAGAAAGCACAAGAGAGGTGTAATGGTGGGTGAGGCCTGTAATGGTGGGTGAAGCCTGTAATGGTGGGGGAAGCCATAAGGCTTCACAGGACAAGACAAGGCCACAGCTGAGGACTTTTGGCTCCACCCCCAATTACCTAAAAGGAGACCGTAGCTACAGGCATCTCACTCCTGGGTGAAGGCTTTCCTGGAGATAACGGCTGGAAAAGTCCTTAAAGGGTTTCCCAAGTTCTGCCCAGATTCCTGCATTTTCTTCAGTGTCCTCCTCCTTTGTTGGAAAACCAAATAAATATGCCGCCCAGGGAAGTTCTTTGTCTGAACCCAGAGAATCTTAACTTTTGTAAGAGAGTCGGACCCTCCTGGAGCCCTAAAATCATTTCAGTTGTGTCGTTTATTTAAGCCTTCGCCGTCCACTCGTTTGGGAGATTGAGGGCCTGAACAGCCCGCAATAACCAAGAATTAACAACCCGATAGAATGAAAGGGGACACAGACATTATGCAGCCCAAGAGGAACGTGGGCTCACAGTGCTGGCCTCTTTGAACACACCTCTTCCTGTCCAGGTCCGAACATCTGTACACAAAGCTCTGGGAATCCAGCAGCGCTGGGGGGATGTCATGTGAAGTCTAAAGTCACACTGTGTTTTGTAAAGAGAAAAAGAAAATTGAAGACGGGGATTCAAACAGATCCCTGCAATGTTCACAGCATTATTTCCAACAGCCAAGAGATAGAAACAAACCAAGCGACCATTAGCAGATGGTCAGAAAAACCTGTATATAACTCAACCGGAGTTTTATCCAGTCATAAACAGAAGTCAAGCACTGACACATGCTACACCATGGAGAAACCTTGAGAACATTATGCCAAGTGAAATAAGCCACACCCAAAAAAGACAACCGCCGTCTGATTCTACTTCATTCAGTGTCTAGAACAGGCAGACTCACAGACACAGAAAGTACAAGAGAGGTTCCGAGGTCGCGGGTAGGAGGGTGGAAAGTGGGGAATTATTGCTTCATGGGTACAGAGTCTCTGTTTGAATGGGTGAAAACGTTTTGCAAATAAACAGTGTTGATGATTGCCTAACTCGTGAATGTCAATAATCTCCCTGAACTGTATGGTTAAAATGGGTCAAAATAGCCTCTTTTACAGTTTTGAAAATTTCTGATTTTTTTTTTTTTTTTTTTTTTTTTT
>NW_004955437.1:3803274-3805600 GCF_000276665.1 Chinchilla lanigera
TCTTAGCACAAAAGCAAGTTGAGAGCCCCTGATTTGTAGGAGTTCGTTAGTCATAGGGGAAATCGGAGGTGGGCAGTGGGGTCACCAGGGAGGACCAGGAGTACACCGTGTGGGCAGCGCTGACGAGCAGTGGGAAGGCTCTCACTGCTACCATTAATTAGTCCAGCGCGGCAGCTTTATAGGATGCCAGGAGACTGGGAAGGGGGTTCTCTGAATAATGTATTTACTAAACACCACCCCTAGATAGAGTGGGGGACCCGAGGTCTTTCCGTGTGTTATGGTTTGGATAGGTTGTCCTGCCCCAAGGCTCGTGTGCTGGAAGCCTGTTACCCAGAATGCTGGTGGCACGAGATGACGAAACCTCTTAGGGGTCAGACCCTGCGGGAGGTAAGGGAGCTACGGAAGCAGCACCCTTGTGGATGGATAATTGCTGTCTTGTGGGAGCCCTAGCTCTTGGGGGACTAGATTAGTACCATGAGAAAAGATGGCCATAAAGTAAGGCTGCCCTCTGCCTTGGCTTCTTCTGTCTGCAACTAGTTCCTTTCCCATGTCTCCACCAAGCTGTGATGCAGCCAGGGACCCCTTGCCAGGACAAAAGCACCATGCGTTTGGACTCTCCAGCCACAGGAACTGTGAGCCACCCTATTTACTTTATAAGCTATTCAGCCTTGGGTATGTTATTATAGCAACAGAAAACAGGCTAAGAGAATGCCCACATAATTGATAATCAAGGAAGTGCTGTAAGACACACCACTAAAAACAACTAAAGAAAAGTCACATGATAAACTTTAGAGGTCTGAAGATAGGAATTCAGAGAAGGAAGACAGAAGCAGGCAGCAGAGGAGTTGGGAGAAGTTTTGGTCCTGCCTGGCTTGGAGGCAGCTGAATGACTGGACTCACTTACCGGCACAGGACTTGGTGTCTGAAGGTGGTGATGGTGTTGTTCCCGGTCTCTGAGGGGAGGAGCTTTTTTTTGTGTTCTTGCTGAAAATTCACTTCATTGTACACATCTCGCTTAATCTTATACAGGAATGAACTGGGCCTGTTTTTAGAGGTGGAACTCTGGTTGCTTTTCTCTGTTTGCATTATTCCTGCATGGGCAGAAAGAGATCAATTTTTTTTTCCCGTCTTTTTGAGACAGGGTCTTGCTATACATTTCAGGCTGGCCTTGAGCTGACTTTGTAGCCCAGGCTGGTCTCAAACTTGTAACGATCCTCCTGCCTCAGCCTCCCAAGTGCTGGGATTACAGGCGTGCAGCACCACACCTGATTTTTTTTTTCACACCCAGTTTAAGAGATCAAATTTCTTTTTCTTTCTTTTTTTTTTTTTACTTACCGCCCCAAGATCAAATTTTTAAAAGCAGTTTTAAAAAATCTCAATCTTCAGCACATTTTTATGGAAACAAAATTTCCACATAATGGTATTTTGCCCTTGCATGGCAGCTATACAAAACTCTTTCTCAATGTGGTGTAATTTTATACTCAAAAGCACCCTATCTGAATGCGAGAAGCATGCTAGTCTCATTTCCCAAGTGGAGAAAATGAAACTCAGACGTTTAAACAGTCTGGCTGTGAGGTAATGATTAAAATCAGGACTAGAACCCATGTGTCCTGCCAGGAAGCCTCGTTTCCTTTATATTTGACTGCGTTCTTGTTGCTGTACTGTAGGAAAATCATGTAGAAGGCAAACGCAGTATTAATCTGCACATCTCACTGAAAATGCTGAGGGTAAAGTTCTCAAGACAACAAGACAGGGTCTCCCAGCCCCTTCTATATCTGAAATAACATCCATCATTCTTGGTTCTTTTTTTTTTTTGGTCTTTTTGAGACACGGTCTTGCTATGCAGTACAGGCTGGCCTCGAGCTCACTTTGTAACCCAGGCTGGTCTCGAACCCACAACCATCCTCCTGCCTCAGCCTCCCAAGTGCTGGGATTACAGGCGTGTGCCACCATGCCCGGCCATCCATCATTCTTTTGCCCTGTACTTTTCTCCACAGTGCTTGCCAGCACCTGATGGGACATTTGTCTTTTTGTCCTTTGTCCACTTCCCCCTCTAAAGGCAGACCAAGTGAGAAGGACTTTGAGTAGTCACCGTTACATCCTCAGGGCCTAGGGTGCTACCTTACACTTACCGGGCCCTCAACAGATGTCTCACAAAAATAATTGCCAAGCATCTGACAGCATAACCTCTAAGAGTCACTTTAAACTTTAAAAATCTGTATTGTTTTGCTCTTTCCAGAGAATGAGAAGATGGCGTTCATGAATAGAGTCAGGGGTCCGTCTTTTTTTTTTTTTTGGTTTTTCTCTGGTACCGGGAACCGAACTC
>NW_004955437.1:3806717-3812763 GCF_000276665.1 Chinchilla lanigera
TTTTTTTTTTGAGATAAGATCTGCAGTTCAGGCTGGCCTTGAACTCACTATGTAGCCTAAACTGGTCTCGATCTCACAGTGATCCTCCTGCTTCAGCCTCCTGAGTGCTGGGATTACAGGCATGAGCCACCACACCCGACTCTGTGAGTATTCTGCAAGATGAGCAAATATTTGCTTTTTTTTTTTTTTTTTCTTTTTGAGACACAGTCTCACTATGCACTTTAGGCTGGCCTCAGACTCACAACGATCCTCCTGCCTCAGCCTCCCAAGTGCTGGGATTACAGGTGTGTGCCACCATACCTGGCTTAGCAAACATTTCTAGTAAATTTTAATTTGGTAAATGAGCAATGTCTTGCAATAGAGTGGTTTGTGATGGCAAAGTCATGTGATCACAGCTGAACCAGTGGTCCTTCTATCTCTCTTGTTCCCTTCTCTCTCTCTCTCTTCCAGACTGTGGGTGATCTCCCAATAGCAAGAGGTTGTAGGGGAGATCTTGTCTGTAGAAGAGGAGGAGAAAAAGGCAGAGGAACCCCTCACTTCAAATGAGATTAGGGAGATGTATAAAATGTGGGAAATAGTGCAAAATTCTGCAGAAAAGCACCACCTGAATAAGGGTGTAGCAGTGTGATCAATGAATTTGTTTAGTGACAATGCAATATCACATTTATGGAAAATCCTCAGAAGGAGGCAAAGAAAGAGTCATTGGACAGGAAAAGAAAAAGATTCCACTGAGCCTCATGTCTTTGATACAAGAGGTAGAACTGTGTTAAAATGTAAGTAATAGTTTTCTTTTTTCTTCCCCGACCCATGGGGATACTGAGCCAATCTTACTTTCCCCGAGTAACCTTACAAATAAACTTCCGCCGCTGAGGTATATTTATTCCCAGCAACCTAACTAACCTGGTAATCACGATGAGATGGTAAAAATTTCCATCCTAGGGGAAGCTGAGAGTCTGGAATCTGGCATTTTGCTCTGAAAGCAGCACGCAGTCAGCGGTGGCGTGAAACCCGCAGCACGTGAACACCCGGCCGTGCGGGGGAGGGGTGGCGACGGGCAGAGGCCGCAGGACCTTGCTTAGCTCCAGCAGCTGTCGCCCAGTGTGGCCAGAACTCTTCTGTTCCCAGAAGAAGTCATAATTCTACCGAACTGTGTGGAATCTTTTGACTTTGAAATGTTGTTACTTATTTTTAAAAACATAGTATACATCTGACAAAATAGTCTCCAACGGGTATCCGACCTCTGTATCAGATACTTATGTCAAAAGCATAAAACTATCCTCATCTCGTCCCATCACAAACTATAAGTCTATCTCCCTAGAGTTCCTGTAATTCTCTCCTATTTATTTATTTACTTATTTTTGAGGCACCGGGGATTGAACCTAGGGCCTTTGCACTGAGATACATCCCCAGCCCTTTTTACTTCTTTATTCTGAGACAGGGTCTGGATAAATTGCTAAATTGCCCAGGGCAGGCTCACACTTGTCATCCTCCTGCTTCAGCCTCCCAGAGTGCTAGGATTACAGGCCTGCACCACCAAACCCAGCTTCCTGTAGTTCTTCTGAAGCACAAGTGAGCTACTTGTATTTTCTGTTATTGCATACTTTGGAGGAATTATATCCCACTAGTTTATTTATAGAAAGGAGTATCTCATTGTATTGTCTTCCATTCATTTACAAGATTTGTATTTCAAGAGGTGGCCGCCATCCCCTAGGGTAGGATTTGGTGAGCGTGTCTGCTTTTTATTTTCACGGTTTTATAAATTTCTATCACATGGGCTTGTGGCCTTCATTTTTTTCAGACTGCAGACTACTGCTTCAACTTAGTGTAGCACCAAGGGGAATGCTAGGAGCTTTCGGGATACAAAAGAACGAAGACTCTCAATTTAGTAGAATAAAAATACCAAAACATAGTGCTGTGAGTGGTGAGAAAGACCAGAGCTAACGCTTATTGCCGCCCCGTACCCACCTTTGCCAGAGGGTGTGTGCCAGTTTCCTCAGAGCCACGCAACAATTGAACAGTGGAATCGGAATTCGAGCCAATCTTTCTGATTCCAAAACAAGCCACATTCTAATGCCACTGGGCCTGCAGAGTGGGCCTACCGACTCCGGCGCGGAGACACGGGAGAGGCCTCCCGGGGGAGATAGGATTTGCGCTCCATCTTGGTGGGGACGGGGAGGAGGGACATGTATTTCAGAGAGAGAATAGAATACAGGTAGAGGTAGCTTTTTTTTTTGTCTTTTTGAGACAGGATCTTGCTATGCAGTTCAAGCTGGCCTTGAGCTCACTTTGTAGCCCAGGCTGGTCTCAAACTTGCAACGATCCTCCTGCCTCAGCCTCCCGGAGTGCTGGGATGACAGGCGTGCGCCACCACGCCCGACCCCAGTTAGAGGTAATATAAGGCAACTCATACAAGAATTCTGAGTAAAGTCAATGTTTTCTTGTTTGTTTGTTGTACCGGGAACCGAACTCAGGACCTTGCGCTTGCCGGGCAGATGCCTGTGCCACTGAGCTGTATCGCTGGCACTAAGGTCGATGCTAAGATTAAAAAAAAGTAGGTTGAAACCCATTCCCAGAAAGTTTTGAATGCTGGGTTGAGCCAGCTGAATGCAGGGCCTTTGTAGCTATTTAAATTCTTTGAGCAGGCGTAGGACTGGTCATGGAAATGTGCTTCAAGCAGATGAACTGTGCCAGGGACGTGGTCTAGAGCTGTGTCATCCAGTGTGCTAACCAAGCCACAGGCTACACGTGGCGATTTGAATTTGGCTTAATTAAAATAAAATGTCCCGTCCCTTAGTCTCACGAGCTACATTTCTAGGGCTCAAAGCCACATGCGGCTAGTGGTTTCCTCCTGGGCAGCACAGATTTAAAACATCTCCATCATCACAGAAAGCTTTACTGGGCAAAAAGACCCACCAAAGACCACTGGGGCTACACTAGCCTAGGGGAGGGGTTACAAGTCATAAAAATGTGGGGCCACAGTGAGGATGGGGAGGAGGGGGCAAGGAAGGGTGTTTTGAAGGATGCATCAAATGTCTAACTGAAGGATGCATCAAATGTCTGGCCTGGCAAGTGCAAGGTCCTGAGTTCGATTCGCAGTACCAAAAAAGAAAAAAAAAACAAAGAAAAAAGCAAATGTCTAGCTAAAGCAACATGGGCAAAGCCATGCTTTCCCGATTTATGTATGTATGTATTTATCTATTTGCCTTATGTGGAATTTCTCCAGCACTGTATGCCTTTCTTGATTTCTTAGCAGCTGCTAAGTATCTGGACCCTTCTAGATACGATGTAATGACCTGAAGGAGTCCTCGCTTCTCCAGAACTACTAAATCAGAAACCCTGAGAGTAGCCCAGCAAGTTAGAGAAGGAGGACCCCCTGTAAACTAAGCCGATTACCTTCAGTTGTATTTTGTCAGATGTATACTATGTTTTTAAAAGTATGTAATCAACATTTAAAAGTCAGAAGATTCCACACAATTCCGTAGAATTATGACTTCTCCTGGAAAAAACAAAATACGACAGTGCTGGCCACACCGGGCAATAATTCCTGGATCAACAATTGCTGGCCTTTCAGTGCTAAGACGGGCGCACTGTTAAAATACAAGTACTTTGGACCTCGCTGCTACCCTTACCATCCATCCACCACCCATCCACTCATCAATTCACTTACAGAATCTGTGTCCAGAGCATTTTAGGTGCAAATAAATAAACAAATAACCCAGTTTCCTGACTATGACCCCAATAGATGTGAAACTCTAAAAATTACTTAAATCCCAAGAATATTTTTCCCTCACATCGTCGTTTTTCATATATTCTCTATAACCAGGGGAAAGCAATTGGAGACAACCCTTTACCTGTTACTCTCTAGGTTTATTTTATTTTTTTAAAAATTTTTTAATTTGTTGGTACTGAGAATCAAACTCAGCACCTTGCCCTTGCCATGCAGGCGCTTGTGCCGCTGGGCTATATCCCAGGCCCTGTTTTTTGTTGTTGTTGTTTTTTCTGGCCCCGGGAATTGAACTCACGACCTTGCGCTTGCCAGGCAGGTGCTGTGCCGCTGAGCTAAATCCCCAGCCCCATGTTGCTGTTTTTTTAATGGTCAGTGTATTGGGAATTTACAAAAAGCATAAGCAAAGAGCATCACTTTTAGTACCCTTCGAGTCACTGTGGCTAGTGGCTGGGGATGAATTTTGTGACAGTTTTTAAGCCACAAACATTGGAAACTCCCCTTAATGTGACACAGCGTGTGTGATAACAAGTGGGTGTGTGGGCGAGATACTCATGGCTGGGATGGGGAGTTGGAGACAGCTTTACAGAGGGATAACGAGCATAAACAGGGCTTGACGGGAGGAGAGGCAGGCAAGGGGTATGGGGAGTTCAGTCAGAGGGAACAAAGCGAGCCACAGCATCAAGGATCGAAGTCTGAGGAGGATCTGATTCAGGAGCCTCTTACAACAAACACAAGCGAATTTGGAAGGATTTAGCTTTCTAGTCATTGCCATTCCACATGGCCTTTCTTTTTTTTTCCCGGTACCGGAATCGAACTCACCACCTCATGCTTGCCCCTGAGCTAAATCCCCAGCCCCTTTTTGGTCTTTTTGAGACAGGGTCTCGCTATGCAGTTCAGGCTGGCCTTGAGCTCACTTTGTAGCCCAGGACGGTCTCGAACTGGCAACAATCCTCCTGCCTCAGCCTCCCGAGTGCTGGGATTACAGGTGTGCGCCACCACGCCCAGCCCACACGGCCTTTCAAATATAGAGCTAACCTCCCAGGAACGACGGTCATTCATTCATTCATTCAATGCATAAATATTGACCGAGTGGCTGGTCCTGCGGGTGACGGACCACGAACAGTGCCCTCCCTGGCACCCACCTCGGCCATCCGCTCTGTCTGCAGCCTGGACTCCCGGCGTCCCCAGCAGCCGCAGCGGCTCAGCAGGTCCCCGGCGAGGGCGGGAGTGCGGGCGCTGGGGTCGCACACTGCTCCGGCCTGGCCGGCGGCGCCGCGGACCTCACCGAAGCCGGCGGTTCCGAACTGTTGCCGGTGAACCCGCGGGCGTTCCAGATGGGCGGGGAGGAATGTGCAGCGAGGGAGGGGAGCCCCTCGGTACCTAAGGTAGGGTCCAGTTCCGCTCATTGTGACGCGCTTAGCGTAGGCACAGTTGCTAACAGCGGGTGTATTTATGGACTTAGACGCCTCGCTCGCTTACGTTTATTATCTAGCGCAGCTATTACGGAGGACACTGTGAGGTGCGAATGCAGAGCAGAACTGAGGTCTAGGATAGGCCAATTGACTCGCCTAAGTCCTATCTTGTTCACACTCCGACAGGCATGAATGAGATTCTTAGAATCCTTTTCACTGAATGGTTCTTCAGGGTAGGAGTCAGTTTCAAACCCTTAGGGATATGTATGGTTTTTAAAATGCTTCTCAAAGGGAGACAGGGCAGAGACTTTGCTGAATTATAAGCACTTGGGTGCAGGGCCTCCTCACCCATGCTACGCAAACATGCTGCTTAAACTACATCTGCAGACTAAAGATGCATTCTTTTTAAAAAAAATTTTAGCTGGGCGTGGTGGCGCACGCCTGTAATCCCAGCACGTGGGAGGCTGAGGCGGGAGGATCATTGCGAGTTCGAGACCAGCCTGGGCTACAAAGTGAGCTCAAGGCCAGCCTGAACTGCATAGCGAGACCCTGTCTCAAAAAAAAAAGGACACACAAAAAATGTATTAGTCCATGTTTGCAGCACACAATGATCACACGCATCCTGGGAAGTCAGTACACGCACATCACACAGCTTAATCCTTTCTACTACCCCTCCCCTTCTCCTTCCTCTCCGTCCTCCCACCTCTAGGTCTCATTCCCATCTGCAAAAGAAATCTTTTATTTCGCTCTTAAATTATTTATACTTTCTATTTCTCATATAAGAGAAACCACGCAATATTTAAGCTTGTGCATCTTATTTACTTTATATATATATGTGTATATATATATATATTTATATGAGACAAGGTCTCACTATGCAGTTCAGGCTGGCCCTGAGCTCACTTTG
>NW_004955437.1:3814009-3815497 GCF_000276665.1 Chinchilla lanigera
TTTTTTTTTGCAAGCCTCTGTCGACATCCCGTTTTGAGAAGCGTTCTTTTTGCATTCGCACTTGTGGCCGGGCGTGGCGGCGCACGCCTGTAATCTCCAGCACTGGGGAGGCTGAGGCAGGAGGATCGTTGCAAGTTCGAGGCCAGCCTGGGCTACAAAGTGAGCTCAAGGCCAGCCCGAACTGCATAGCGAGACCCTGTCTCAAAAAGACAAAAAATAAATATAATGAATTCGCACTTGCATCAGCAGCCACCCGTAGAGCTTAAAATACCGACTTTATCTCGGCGAGCGCCGTGCCAGCTCGAGTGGTGCGTTTCCGATTCGGTTGAAAGCGTATTTCCTTTTGGGGTGGGTGGTGGTGGTGGAGTAAAGCGGGGCGCAGTGCCCGCCAGAGGACTGAAGCTGGAGAACTGGCGGCTGCGCTGATTAGTCACAGAGCACTGCTCAATTTTGTTTTTTTATTTTTATTTTTTTTCCGGGACCGGGAATCGAACTCACGACCTTGCGCTTGCCAGGCAGGCGCTGTGCCGCTGAGCTAAATCTCCAGCCCCCATCAATTTTAGTATTGTTGAACAAAACAATTTTCTCCTGTGGAGCAAAAGACGTTCAGATCCGCCCGGCGCCCTCAAGATCAAAAAGTAATAACTTTTTGATTCTGGGAAGTATTGTAAATATCTTTTTAATTGAGACGGTTCCTGTGAGTACTGTTTTAAAGGCCCCATAGAGAGCTTGCACGAAATTTTATTGACGTTTATTGCCCGAGGTACACAATGGTTTTCCTGAGGATCTAGCACATAAAGCAAAGGAAAGGAAGGAGTGTTTTCCAGCTCTAATTTACACCGTCAGTGTGTTTTAAATTAAATCCATGCCATACGATTTTCTGGTCTGAAATATATTATGTACTAACTTCTCTCTGACTTTCGAGGTTTAATACGATGTATTTTAGGTTTATTGCACCTTGAGAGCTCCTGATCTGAAACTTAAGTATCCTATTTAACTGTAGCTTTTCCTGTGTCTTAGTACTTACTGTGCGTGCATTGTTTGAAAAGGAGCCTGTGAAATTCATATTATTATTGGAAGAAATTTCAGGCTTTTCGAGGTGTTAGTCTTCATGATTCCTGTGTTTCTTGAAGTCATACTGTGGATTTCCTGTTTGGTAGAATCTTCTGGGTACTTGAGATTGTGTAATTGTGTCCAACAACTGGTCGTACTGCGTTTTCTAGTTCAGGCTAAGTTACCTTGTAAATGGCACCATGCTCGGCATTTTTCTCCCATTTTTGCAGTGTGGCAGTTTACATTTTAAAAGAATTTGCAGCATTTTGCATCAATATTGTTGATTTGCTAAGTTTCAAAGATGTACTTAACAGCTTGTTAAAGTATCTCCATTTTTTATCCTAAAGTTGACGCATTGATTGTTACAGTATCAAGATTTTTTTGTTTCCAATGATGTTTAAACTTTAATGGAATGATACAGTAATTGAAGTGCAG
>NW_004955437.1:3816239-3817894 GCF_000276665.1 Chinchilla lanigera
CTTACTTTATAGAATTCATAAAGGTATTTAGTGAAAAGTATCCATCCCTTTCTAGTCTCCTGCGCTCCTACTCTTTTTCCTGAGACAACCATTAAGTTCCTTGTGTGTCTTTCAAAGCAAAGCAGAGTTTTTGTTTTTAGTAGTATTTCTACTAAAGGGGTTTAAGATGTAACTTATAACATTGGTGGAAGAAAAGACAGCTGAAATGATCTATACCCGTTGACTGTACAGAAATGTAAATTAATTTCACAGTAAAAATACCAGAATTTAGATTCATAAGTCCATTTGTCGTATTGTGGTTGTTGAAGTTGTTCTTTCAGTTAGGATCTTTTCAGATATGACAGAACATTTTTTGGAACTTTAAATCCAAATGTGATTTAGGAAATTAGGGACCAAACTTGATGAAAAAGCTTATACAGTCAGGTTGGTGACACTGTTTTTGGTCAAATATCAGTAAGAGGTATAGCTGTAATGACACAAAAATTTTTTGTGTGACTTGGTAAACTGGACCTGAGGTCTGTTCCAAAAAAGAACCTCTGGCTGGGTGTGGTGGTGCACACCTGTAATTCCAGCACTGGGGAGGCTGAGGCAGGAGGATCTTTGCATGGAGACCAGCCTGGGCTACAAAGTGAGCTCAAGGCCAACCTGAACTGCATAGTGAGACCCTGTCTCAAAAAAAGACAAAAACAAACAAAAAAAGAACCTCTGACTTTTATCTTAAAGAATGCAACCTCATTGAAATGTGTATCAGTTGGCTGATTTACTTTTTTGCACAGAAGTGTGATACATTTTAATGTGTAACTGAAATTTTTGTAAAAACAGTTGAAGCCTATTATTATCTCGATTTGTACTGAGTATGTTGTAAAAAAGAACAAGTAGCAGGCTGTGTGACAGCTGACTGTGAATCTCAAAAGATCAAGGAGTCAGACTAGAAATATGAGAGTTAGTAGGGTTTTGCAAATACATCTTTCCTTTCTTGTTTTTAAAGGGTAAAAGGAACTGAACTAAGCCTTGCAGTTTTAAGGAACTCTGCATTATCTGTCAGGGGAAATGAGGCAAAATTGTTTAAGAATACATTGTTGCACAGCATTGATCTTGTGGTTTGGGACCCAAGGGGAGAATCTTTGTGGTGAGTTTAAGGAAATATAAATAGGAACTTAAGTGCCTTTTCTTTGAGGTATAGTTTTTCCAGTCCTCCCTGTTGATTAGAGGAGATAGGGCACTGGTAGCTATAAAATAGGAGGTGAGAGTTGAGAATTACTCTCAGAACACGTTCAAACATTTATTCAACAGGTTTTTTTGTGTGGGGGGGGTGTCTTTTTTGAGACAGGGTCTCCCTACGCAATTCAGGCTGTCCTTGAGCTCACTTTGTAGCCCAGGCTGGCCTCCAACTGGTGAAGATCCTCCTGCCTCAGCCTCCCGAGTGCTGGGATTACAGGCGTGCACCACCATGCCCAGCTTATGGCTCCCATTTAAAATAAAGAATCTTCTAAGTTTCTGCCCTCTTTCATTTCTTGATGTCAAGTACAGTATTCTGCTTTGGATTTCCATCTAGCTCAGCCTTGGAGATGATCTGCATTGACTTTGCCTTGCATGGCCCCTGAACTTGCAACGATCCTCCAGCCTCAGCTTCCCAGGTGCTGGGATTACAAGCA
>NW_004955437.1:3819302-3894541 GCF_000276665.1 Chinchilla lanigera
TAGGATTTCTTCCAGTAGTTGCCATGTATTTGGAAGTTAGGGCGATGTTTTTTCAGGACAAAAACAAAAACTACAAATCTCTAAACTTTTAAATTTTTTGTGAAGGAAAGCTTTTATATATTAGAAGTTTGTCTTTGTATAGTGCTTTGCTTTTTTTTTTTTTTGAGACAGGGTCTCACTTTGTGCAGTTCAGGCTGGCCTTGGAGTCACTATATAGCCCAGGTTGGCCTCAAACTCTGGATGATCCTCCTGCCTCAGCTTCCCTTGTGCTGGGATCCAGGGGTGCGCCACCATGGCCAACTACATAGTGCTTTTTATAAATTGAGTACATATGTGTTAAAGATTAGCCCATTTTCCAGTGTTCAACTCTTTGAAGAATTTATTCCAGGGAAGAAGATGGTGGTCCAAATCCTGTACGTCACAAATAGGTTTTGGGTTCTGGGCTTGCTTAGGACCCAGATGGCTTGTGGAAGGGAAAGGTACAGGTGAAAGACAGACAGGTCTAGGATAATCCCTAGGTTTTGGCCTTAGACCAGTGGGTGAACTTTAGTGCCATTTTCTGAACTTTGGAGAGTTACGGCGGACAAGGGGAAGGAAGAGGGTCCGTTATCGCCTGAGGATGTTACTCTGTGTGATACACATACTCGCCTTCATGATCAGCTTCAGCACCTGCCGTGCACACAAAGGTGCTGGATGTAACGTACGAATAAAACACAAAAATTTGTGCCTGTAAGAAACTGTATTAAAATGGCAGCGAAAAATAGACAGCAAGTAAAATTTACAGCACGTCAGGCTGAGCTGCACTCCCCGCCCTGGGTTGTAGGTTTAGGCAGGGTTACGGAATAGACCACGCTGATGAAGTGACAGCTGAATGAAGCCCTCCTGAGGGAGATGGTGTAGAACCATGGGTGAGGCGGGGAGGTAAGGGAATCTTGGCTGCAGGATTCACAAATGCAAAGATCTCGTGCAAGAATACTAGGAGGCCAGGATGGCCAGAGCCGAGTGAATCAGGGGCCAGAAACTCCGAGGGAAGGTGGAGGGTGAGGGCCGCAGCTGTGTGGGGATCCTGTAGGGTCTTATTTGCCTTTGTCTGGCCGGTGACTTTTAGTCTGAGCAAGAAGGGGAAGCATTGGAAGGTTATGGCCAGGGAAGAGATGCCGTTCTGCTTGGGCTTTAACAGATCACTCTGCTCTGAGGTCCATAGTTTTCCATTCTGTTCCTTAGCCATTAGAGGTGTTGTTCGTGGTGTGTGTGTGTGTGTGAGAGAGAGAGAGAGAGAGAAATGGTGAAATGGTGCACAGACCTGACCCATGCCCACAGCTCATTCCAGCAGTCCCAGAGTTCTGGAGCCAGTATTTTTTTTTTTTTTGTCCCTAGAAATCCGGTGTGCTCCATTCCAGCTCTCTAAATTGCATGGGCTTACTTTACTTTTCCCAGTTTTTGTTGCCAAAAGGAAGGCAGCAGAGATGAGCTGTAGAGTTCAACTGTAAAAGGAAGACTAGCTTGCTGGCAGGTTGTTAGATTCTAACTCCTGTGGCTTGTAGGTTTTTCTTGCTATTGGGCCATATTTTAAAAGTCAGCTTTATCTTCCTTACACATTTACAATCTCATTTATTCCGTTTTACTTGGCCCTGTATCTGCTTTGCATACCTCCGAGTCTCCTTTGTTAAAAGAATTTTAGTAGAGGTCGGAGGGTTGCTGCTTGTCACTGATGTCTTAGTTAGGAGGCCCCAAGGACCTCTCTGTTATCTCGAATGGATCCTAGAGATTGAAAGATGTTACAGATGTGTGACTTTATAAAAACCTATAGTATTTATTGGTTTCTCTGCCTTTGTGGGTATTAGCGCTTCTCCTTCAGCCAAGCTGTGTCCCTTACACTGTATGCTCTATCATCTGGTTGCAGAAACAGTTTCCGTGCAAACATAGATTCCCATGGTAACATAACAAAAAGGTACTAGAACAAATGTTTATTTTGTCTAGACCTGCTGTGTGACTAACCGTAGACCCTGAACACGTTGGCTCCTCTTCACTTTGAATGGTGTGGTCACAGATTTCCTGAAAAACTCCTCCTCTAGGCCTTGGTGGTGCTGTCACTGTGCTTGTGACAGAGGGAGGCCTGTGCGTGCCTGTCATTCTACCCAGGAGTATGCGTTCGCTTTGTTTCACAGCGTAAGTCCATTAGCATAAGTCCACTGCAGACATGCACCAATAAAAAAAATTTTTTTTTTTTTTTTTTGTCTTTTTTTTGAGACAGGGTCTCCCTGTGCAGTTCAGGCTGGCCTCGAGCTCACTTTGTAGCCCAGACGGGTCTTCAGTTTGCAAGGATCCTCCTGCCTCAGCCTCCCAAGTGCTAGGTTTGCAGGCGTGCGCCACCATGCCTGGCATAAAAATTTAAAAATTTAGAAGAGCGTTAAGTCCAGAGTGTAGACATCACACAACACATAGCCTTGCAAAGAAAAAAAAACCCACCAAAGGTCGCCCCCTTTGTTTTCATACATTCATTTAGTATTGTCAGTGCCAAGGACTGTAATCAGTGTTAGGTTTATGAAGTGAAAGAAGTAGGAAAGTAGGAAGCAACCCAGATTGTTTCGGAAGTCCTTGCTAGCTTTCCTGTTGTCTTTCAGCTGAAGTTACCGTCTCAAACTACCTTTATATTTCTAGTTCTTCTCTGGCAATCTTAAAGTTCTTGTGTCCCTCTCTCACATTCAGCAAAGTAGCGGTCACTTTGTACCTACAGGGCAACTGTGCAAGGCTGTGTGTTGGAAATCTGAGAGAACGGCTTTCCTCTGGTGACTCAGATTTAGGAAGTGTCACTACGGAAGGTCAGAACTTCCTGTGGCCTGCGGACGGCTCAGGGAAGCTGGTTCAGGAGAAGAGAAGGATTGTGACCATGTAGGTCCTCCACGGCAGATCCTTAACCCATCCCTGACTTTCTGTGTGGGGAACTGCCTCCTGTCTCTGCCTTGACAGTCTTTTCATCTACGAAGTGTGTGCCGCCATCGTGCCCTTACTTTCTCCTGTAACCAAGCTCGAGGTGTCTGGCTTATGTAAGCGTGTGCCAACCCCTTGCTTGTATTTTCTCAACCCTGTAGCAGTTCTAACTTGATTCCCAGAAATAATTGCTTCTTCATATCTCCTACAGCCACTTCCTTTTCTCCTTCCCTCCTAAATCTTTCAAGCTTTTAACTAGCTTGAACCTTCTTGAACTTAAGCTTTTGAATAGTTTCAATTCTGTTTTCTTCAGGCTACCAGATAGTGATGGGAATCTTAACTCCCTTATGCGGTGTAATAAAATACGACCCCGTAGTGGTCATTGTATTGCATCGTAGCGAAGTATTGATGTTGGCATTTTATATTGATATACTTCTGTTGGCCCCTTAAGTTCATATTATACAAAGTTTGGTTTGCCTCACTTTCACATTCTGCTTTGAAATGAGCAATTTTGTTATGAAATGATACTGAGGCCGGGCATGGTGGCGCACATCTGTAATCCCAGCACTCGGGAGGCTGAGGCAGGAGGATTGTTGTGAGTTTGAGGCCAGCCTGGGCTACAAAGTGAAGCTCCTGGCCAGCCTGAACTGCATAGCGAGACCCTGTCTCATACTGATGCTAGAGCAAAAGGGAAAAATTAGCACATTAAAAGGACAAGCAGTGAGTCCTGTGGAGATCTATAAAGTTAGTTGTGTTCATATTCCCAAACATACCTAGGGTTACTTAGCCTATAGACATTTCGGGTGGGATGATAATTTTTTGGTATGGTCTGACTCATACACATGGTTAGCAGTACCCATGTCTCCTACTCACAAGATAACAATAATAATTTTTAGTTTTGGTAACTGAAAATATCTTGTAGACATTGCCACATGTTTTCATAACCTCCAGGATAATAGCAGTGTTCCTGGTGGGCAGAGTCCTGGATGCAACCTTATAAGCCTAATAGATGGGAGAACTTGAATCTGGTGCATCCCTTTTGGCATCGAGAAATGACTAGTGACAGAGGAGGGAGATCTGATTTTCATGAACAGTTATAGGGTTTGGTTTTTTTTGTTTTCCACTTCATGACCCATTTTAGGATTTTTGAATGTTTCTGGAAAGGAAAACTACTTTAGGGCCTTAGCATAAAGTCTTTCCCTGGTAGTATTTCTCCTGGTGTTGTGTCTTGTGTATGCCTTTCTCTCTTGTTTCAGTATCTAGCTCTTTCAAGCTCCTAAGCATGTAATGCTCTTAGCCATAAAAAGTTGCAGTGAAGTTAAGGAGCAAGAGTGGTACTGTACTATTATCAATTCATTTTACCTGCATTTCTGAAAGTTCTTGCTAAGTTTTTGGGTTTTTTTAAGCTTTAAAAATATTATACCACAATAATACTCTTCTGGATCTCAGGTAATAGTAACTGAGGAAGTTCAGCTTTATGCTTGTTTTATTTATTTATTTATTTTTGTCTTTTTGAGACAGGGTCTCACTATGCAGGCTGGCCTTGAGTTCACTTTGTAGCCCAGGCTGGTCTCGGAACTCACAACAGTCCTCCTGCCTCAGCCTCCCAAGTGCTTATACTTGTTTTAGAATATGTCATGTAGACGCATTATGTATGCTGGTACCTTGTAAGGTACATTGCAATTTTCCTGAATTGTCTGTGGCATAGTATTTTAGTGACTTTGAGGTTGTGATGCAACCTTTTTGATGTCACAGTATGCAACTTTTAATTTTTTTTATTTTTATCTTTTGTTTTGTTTTGTTTTGTTTTTCTGGTACTGGGAATTGAACTTACGACCTTGTCCTTGCCAGGCAGGCGCTGTGCCGCTGAGCTAAATCCCCAGCGCCCTAATTTTTTTTTAAGACAGGGTCACACTATGTAGTTCAGGCTGGCCTTCAACTCATGGCCATCCTCCTGCCTCAGCCTCCTGAGTGCTGGGATTATAGGTGTGTACCACCATGCCTGGCAACTTTTAATATTTAACATTGTGCTTTATATTTTTAACACCTCTTTAGAGTATTCTGCTATTCTGATTTTTTCCTTTTGTTTCTCTATCTTGTTTCATCTTTTGATCAGTTTTTTAAATTTTTTTTTCTTCTCCATAACCCATTCTTAGGTTTTTTTTTTTCTTTGCATATTTCTTGAATTCATTATCTGACATAGTCTCAACAGTGAGCTTGTTCATGTAACAAGCCTCCAAATTTATACATCTGAATCTAATTTTAAGAATGTCTAAGCCGGGCATGGTGGCACAAGCCTATAATCCCAGCACTTGGGAGGCTGAGGCAAGAGGATCATTTAGAAGACCAGCTTGGGCTACAAAGTGAGCTCAAGGCCAGTCTGAACTGCATAGCGAGACCCTGTCTCAAAAAGAATGTCCAACCTTGTGGATTCCACGTCTGTCAAAATGTGGTGTTTCATGCTTTTCCTTGATTGCATCTCAGCACACTTCTAAGGTTGCTCTTGGAGGACAGAACCCTGACTTCCCTTGGAAGGGACGTGTGCTACGTACCTGCTGGCTCTGCCTTCGATTTACAGGAAGCTGGTGACCGAATGACTCTTAGCCTTCGCATTGATGACTGACAGTGGTCTCAAAAATGACAGGCAGAGAATGAGCCGTTACCTGGAGAGTCCTGTAACTGTAGGTATTAAGGCAACATAATTCGAGAGTTTGAAGTATGTGGGAATATACATTTGTGTTGACGTTGCTGATGTACTGCGGTGAAGGAAATTTATTGATCATCTACCATACAGGGTTCAGTGCCCATCAATGTGTAAAAAAAAATGTATGGATAAGGTTTTGAGTGTGTGCAGAGGGAGGGGCGCTGCGGGTTGGAGTGGCCAGAACGGTTTCTGATAGACTCCAGGATCCCAGTACCAGCTTCCACATGGGCCTGACCCGCCATCCCGAAGACTGCAGCAGCCCCCGCCACGATGCCCCGTCAGCAGGAAGCAGTTTGAGAGCGCCGTCACCCCTTAACAGCAAGAAGACTGGAGGGATAGACTTCCAGAATCCCCAAAATGGCGCTGGCCTGGACACACATTTGTTTTTCTTCAGACCCCGAGATAAACTTCCTACTCTCCTTTGTGCACACACCAACTACCAGTCCCCTCAAGACAGGACACGTTGCCTGCCCATGTTAACCCCACGTCTAGTCCACTCTAATAAAAACCCCAGCTCCCTCCTCCGAGGGCCCTTCAGTCCCTCACAACCCTTGCGCGCCGACAATAAAGGCTTGTTTTATCTACCTCTGTCTCTTGCTTTATCTGGTGCCAAACCTAACAGTGTCATGGAAGAGGAAGGACTTGAGTGTTGTCTGGAAGAATGGATAGTGTTGGGGAGTAGGAGAGGAGTGGTATTTCTTCCTTTATTTAGTACCAGGAATCGAACTCAGGACCTCACGCTTGCCAGGCAGGCGCTGCCACTGAGCTAAATCCTCAGCCCAAGGGGTGGATTTTAGAAAATAGGAAACACAACCCAAGGAAGTAGATATGAAAAGGATTGGGCTGACACCAGGAATGTCTCAAGTAGGGCCGACCCACTCGCGGCTGTCATCCTGGTTGTGCTTGAGGACCACTTGGCGAACTTCTAAGCGTGTAGATGCCAGGGTCCTACCCCCAGGAGCTAAGAATTAGGTCTGGGGGACCAGGCAATTGCAGTTTTAGTCTGCAGTGTTTCTGATTTGTGGCACTACCTCAGGCGGAAGAGAGCTTTTATGGTTTCTTAAGTCGTGAGTGTGAGGGAAAGTCTTAAAGGCAGTTTGATTGCAACAGGAAGAGAATGGATTGCAGGAAGGACATGTCCTGCTGGGCAAGTCTTCGGCAGCTTGCTTACACCTCTGTTCCTTTGACTCAGAGTTTTCAGTTCTTTGAGGTCAGGAGCTATCTGCTTTTTGGTGTACGCCTACTTTTGCGTTATGGACCAGTCACTGGGATAGATTCTTAGGACAGAAAGATAAACCATTGCTTTCCGTCTCTCTCACAGCCTAGAGCAAGAAACAAATACGTGAAGGAATAATTGTTTTGAGGTCGGTGTCTAAAATACTGGCTAGGGGCCAGGGATACACATACAGCTCAGTGGCTCAGCGCCTGCCTGGCAAGTGTGAGGTCCTGAGTTCAATTCCCAGCTCCCCCTTTCCCCCAAAAAAGTACTGGTTCTGGTGTGTTGTTGGTTTTAGTAATTTTCAGATCCTAAGAATTTACTTTTTAATTTTTTTTTTTATTTTTTGTCTTTTTGAGACAGTGTCTCACTATGCAGTTCAGGCTGGCCTTGAGCTTACTTTGTAGCCTAGGCTGGCCTCGAACTCAAAACAATACTCCTGCCTCAGCCTCCCAAGTGCTGGGATTGCAGGCGTGCACCGCTACGCCTGGCAAGAATTTTTTAATAAACGTGTATTTTAGCTTGCTGGAACTATATTTACCATAGCATAGTTATCTATAAATTGACAACAAATCATTAAGTATTGGGGCTCCCAGTAAAATTTTAATAACCTGTCTTTTATTAATATTTCAGAAATGCACTCAATCTCCAGTTTAAGAACAAGAGATATAAATGTATATTGTGAGTTCACTATGGGGAAGAACAGCTAGAAGCTGCAAAAATATACATAGAAGTGTTTAAGATTAGCGGGTTCATTTTGACTCGGAGTTTCTATAATTCTTTTATAGTCTACAAAGCTCTTTCTTTCTTTCTTTTTTAATTTTTTTTATTTTTTCCGGTACCGGGAATCGAACTCACGACCTCACGCTCGCCAGGCAGGCACTGTGCTGCTGAGCTAAATCCCCAGCCCCAATTTTTTTAGTTTTTATTCGTTTTTTTGTTGTTGTTTTTTTTTTTTTTTTAAGACAAGGTCGTCTTATGCAGTTCAGGCCTTAAGCTCACTTTGTAGCCCAGGGTGGCCTCAGACTCGCAGCAATCCTTCTGCCTCAGCCTCCCAAGTGCTGGGATTACAGGCGTGCACCACCACATGCAGTTTATAAAGCACTTTCACATACTTACTTTTTGAGCGCTCACACAGCAGGGCCAGTGAGGTCTCTATCTTACTGATTTGGAAATAGCGGCATGGAAGCCTTGGCTGAGATCACCTGCTGCGAAGTGCCAAAACCAGATCTAATACTCAAATCATGTAACCGCTGGTTTACCCTTCCCTCCACCCTGTGTGTTCGTACTCGCGAGAGTTTGTCCGTTAAGATCGGGTCATCCAAGCACTGCAGAGACCATTCACTAGGATACACAAGTAGCTTTATTAAACGTATTGTAGTGTTTTTTTCAGGGAGTTCAATGAACCGATTCTTAGCTGGTACCCCTAAGTGAGAGAACCCTGAAAACACTAGTATAGGTTCTCCTGGGCCTACATTGTGGCTGCATCCTAGTGAACCCATCATAAATTGAAAATATAATTAAGCCAGGATGCACTATCTTTAATACAGCTGACCTAACTCCAGAGCCTAGCAACCCGGCGCACCGGAGAGGGTGGCTACTTTACCCTCGCACTCGCTTGGCTGGCTGGGAGCTGTGGTTCTCCGCTGCTGCTCAGCATCAGAAAGAACATCGTGCCACTTGCCAGGAGCCTGGGAGAAGATCACAATTTGGACTTTGAAGTCCAGTTGCTCCTGAATCCTCATCACCCTCACACCATCGCAAAGCTGAACCATCGTGAGTTAGGGACCGTCTGTATTTTGGTAAAAGAGTCAAGATGCTAAGGTGATGCTTTGTTTTTTTTTTTTTTTTGAAATCTTTTTGAGACAGGATCCCACTATGCAGTTCAGGCTGGCCCTGAGTTCACTTGGTGGCCCAGGCTGGTCTCGAACTTGCAAGGATCCTCCTGCCTCAGCCTCCTGAGTGCTGGGATTATAGACGTGTACCACCATACCTGGCTTAAGGTGATGGCTTTCGAGGTAGAGCTTAATTCCCCTCCCTTATGTGGGGACTGTGTTAGTGACTCACTGTTCTAATGCATAGGATGAGGTAGGAAGGGTGAGGTATGACTTGAGGATATTTTGAAGATGTCACGTGCTTCCTGTCTTGCTGTTTGTCTGAGATCACGTGCTCCAGAGCAGTGGCTTCACCTTGACACTAACTGGCATTTGGGGCTGATACTCCATTGTGGTAGGGGGCTGTCCTGTCCTTTGAATATTTGGCAGCATCTTTTGACACGGCCCGCCATATGCCAGTAGCACTCTCTGCACGCCAGTTGTGACAGCCGTAAATGTTCCAGACACTGCCAGATGTCCTTTCAGGGACAAAATGGCCCTCTATTGAGAACCTGTGCTGTAAGGGAAGCCATCTGCTGGGTTGGGAGGACAAAAAAGCAGCCCGGTGGAGAGGCCTACATGCCAAGAAAAGGCTTCCCGCCAGCGGCCCTGATCGTGAGCCGTCTTGGAGGGGATCCTCCAGCTCAGTCAGGTTTTCAGGTAACGTGCTGTGGCCAGGGTCTTGCCGACAGATGCCTGAGAAATGATTCACCGGAGCCATCCAGATACAAATTCCTAACCCACAGAGATAGCTAACACACTGAGTGTTTTCATAAAATCTATGCACGTCGTATAAAGTGGAGAGTTACAGAGTGACGAAGTAAACACTGTGAAGACACAGTAACGCCTGGTGTGTGCACGTAGTCATGGTCAGAGCATATATTTGTAGCCTGGATATGAAGCCTATAAACACTGTTGCTATAAAGGACTTTTAATTGTAGCAGCAAGGCAGTATGACATCATCACAGTGCAACAAAAGGTTAGTCTTGTTACTCTCCCAGATTTGCTTGAAAGACATTAAAAATTATTTGATTGCTTACGAAATTTGTTATTGAAATTTTCAAGCATACAGATGTAGAGATCTTTGCCCACGAAGGTAGCATTATAATGGATCTTTGGAAAATGATCTCTCTTAAAAGAAAAACAGGCCATTGGCCGGGCGTGGTGGTGCACCCCTGTAATCCTAGCATTCAGGAGGCTGAGGCAGGAGGATTGTTGTGAGTTCGAGGCCAGCCTGAGCTGAATAGTGAGACCCTGTCTCAAAAAGACAAAAAAGGGGCTGGGGATTTAGCTCAGTGGCAAAGCGCCTGCCTGGCAAGTGCAAGGTTGTGAGTTCGGTTCCCGGTACCAGAGAAAAACCAAAACCAAAAAAAAGACAAAAAAAAAGAAGAAAAAAAAAGGAAAAACAGGCTAGGCGTGGTGGCGCACGCCTATAATCCCAGCACTTGGGAGGCTGAGGCAGGAGGATTGCTGTGAGTTTGAGGCCAGCCTGGGCTACATAGTTAGTTCAGGGGCAGCTGAGCTATACATTGAGACCCAGTCTCAGAAAAATAAATCAAACCAAACCAAACCAAAGCCACCCATATGTGGTGTTCTTACAGTCATTATGGGCTGTTCTCAGTGCAGAAATAAGTCACGTTGCCATACATGGCGATCAAAGCATTAGCTGTTACCACTGTAGCTTTGGAATGAAACATTTTATAAAATTACTGTATTTTCTTTTTTTTTTTTTAAAGAGAAAAAAAGAAAAAATAGTAACAATTTTTTCGAAACAATTTCAAAACAGGATAGTAGGGGAGTTACAATAATTAATACATCGCATATTGTTGTCTTCGTAGTAGTTATTCAGAATATGTGATATGGGACTTGCACCAGTAAAGATTAATTGCAGTTGACATTTTAATCGGGTTTTGGATTTTTAGATTGTATACTTAAGTGAATTTCTACTTTGCTTGAATATTCATTTTTATTATCTCTAGTAAAAATTGAAGCCATTGTGAACATTTTTTGCTTAACTAGCTTAGAACCCTTTGCGGCAGAAATTAGACGGCCTCAGGCCCATAGTTAATGTCTCCAGTAAATCTTACCACAAATATTTTTTTCCTATCTAAATAGATTTTCATGAAAATACCTGGCTTAGATAACAGTTGTTGAACTATAGTTTGAACAAATTGTGATCAATTGCTGTTTTTTTTTTTTTTCCAGTTTTGGCTATTTATTTATTTATTTATTCATTTTGTCTTTTGGAGGCAGGGTCTCCCTGTGCAGTGCAGGCTGGCCTTGAGCTCACTTTGTAGCCCAGGCTGGTCTTTGAACTCCCAACGATCCTCCTGCCTCAGCCTCCTGAGTGTTGGAATTAGAGGCGTACACCACTACAGCCAGCCCCACTTAGATATTTTAATGAATGTGATGTATCAGTGAGATTTTACTACTTCGGTGTAACTATAGATTTTAATGTATTTAAATATTTTCATTAATTTCCAAAAATAAAATTATATTCTTCACCGTTATTATTTTTTTTAATTATTATTTGCCCTACTAGGGATCCAACAGCAGGGCCTCATGCGTGTTAGGCAAGCTCTGTTATGCTCTTCCCCACCCCAGCCTTAACTGTTAGTGAGGGTTCATTTTTGCTTTTTTGTGTTTTGTGTTTTTGTTTCTTGTTTAGACTGGGTCTCACTGTGTAGCCCAGGCTGGCCTTGACCTCTTGCCAGTCCTCCTGCCTCAGCCTCCTGAGTCGTGGGCCACCACACCCAGCTCATTGGTGCTTATTAAGTCAACAGAAGGTTAGAGGAGCCATTTATGGCCGTGGAAAGGAAAGGAATCACAGGATCACTTACAGACCCTGCACACTGCTAAATCTTGCCAGGTCATTGCTTGTTCTTCATTCTGTTGGGGAAAATCCAAATTGGTGTTCTGAGGGAAGTTCTGGTGCAGTTATTTGTGTTCCTGCTGTCTGTGGTCGTGGCTTTGAGGCAGCGGGCGCCTCACCTTGTGAAGAGCTTTCCTCTCCTGTCCCCTGGGCAGACTGTAAGGCTCGTGTATCTGCCTGCACGTAAGCCCAGGCAATCTGCAGGCAGGCGCCGGTCATGGCGCAGAAACACACACTTCCTACATCCCCGGGCCCGTCCCAGCTCTGCCGAGAGCTCCAGTCAGCTTTGGGAGATTTTGACCAAAGAATATGGAGCTTATTGTGTAATGTTTGAACATACTTCAGATTTCCTTCTGGGTTAGCTCTGCGAGAGCTGGTCTGTACTCTCCTCCCCCTTCTACGCATAATGAACCCGGGCACTTTGGCGTTATGACAGTAGTCTCTATTGCTGGGTGCCCTCAGAAGAGAACCCTCTGAAACCTACCATTATATTTTTGTAAAGATGTTGATTGATGATGATTAGGACATTTTTGCCGCATCATACAGTGTCTCCTGCATAAACACACACTGGAGGAGCTTTTCTCTGGTTTTATTGAGGGAATAATTATGCCTCTTCAGTTCTCCCGAGTACCTGGTTTGTTTTTATGTATGGCTCCTGTGACTCAGGTCCTAACTGGTTGTGTCCTCTTTCATGATGGTTGTAATGGGCTCGGGGCCAAATCTGAGGTCCATCTCGAATGGGTATTTACTAAGCAAGAACCTCATGGTATGTGCTAACCTCGCCCACAGACTTTTTAATTCGATTAATATTTATCTTATTTTGTCCCCTTAAGCATTTAGTGTTTTGTCAGATTTCACCTATGCAGTCCCAGGCTGCTTTAAATTCACTGTGGAGTAAAGTACTGGATATGTAAGGAAATTTAGAAGTTAAACAGAATTACATTAGAGCATATTAAGATCCCCAGTAAGCCGGCCTTTTCCTGGGGGGAGGGTGGCAAAACTGAGGAGGCAACTTGGAAAGCAAACAGGGCTTTTTTTTCTGTTTGCAGTGCTAGGGATTGGATGCAGGTAGTGCTGAGATATATCCCCAGCCTTTCTAAAATTTTTTCTTTTGGAAAAATTTTGCCCAGGGTGGCCTTTGGCTTTTGATCCTCCTGCCTCAGCCTCTGAAGTAGCAGGAATTACAGGCATGTGCTGCTACGCGCGGCGACAGCATTCAGTTTTATCTAATGCATATTACTATGCTCAGGGCAGTGTATCCTCAGTCAGCAGTTAGATGAGTGACACTGACACCCTCATATTTGTAACAAGCACCTTTAATACGTTGTATATGTGTTCTTGTAGTTTTTCTTACCCTACCCATCATTTTGTAAAATGTGAGCTAAATTTATAACTTTGGGAGGTTTGTGTGAATTCACAGTTGGGGGGGAAAACTTGTTAAACAATGTATCTTGCTTTTTAGTTGGAGAACCTAATTATCATAAAGATAGTTCCATTTCTTGATGCTGCTCATGAAAATGGGGTCTATTTGTAATATGAGTTTTAAAAATGTGATTAAGAGGTAGGTATCTTCCCAACTGGTAAGACTGGTAAGTGAATCATTAAAGGCAAAACCAATAGTCTCATCGCCGGCCCCAGCTTGTATCCTAAAAGAGAATGAGCATTGAAGTTAGGCGTGAACCCCAACTGCATACTAAATATATGATCTTAAGGGACTTGTTAATGTTTCTGACCATTGATTGGGTCCTTCTTTCCTTGGAAAATAAGTGTAACTACTTCATCAAGTTCTTTTTAAAACGATTTTCTTTTTTTTTTTTTTTTTTTTTTGAGACAGGGTCTCACTATGTAGTTCAGACTGGCCTTGAGCTCACTATGTAGCCCAGGCTTGCCTTGAATTTACAGAGACCCTCCTGCCTCAGCCTCCTGATTGCTGGGATTACAGGCATGTTCCACTACACCTGGCAAAAAAAATTTTTTAAAAAAGAAATTTCTGCTTTTGGTAACTCTAATTTAGGACAAAATGTATAATTTTCCTTCTCCAAATACTGCTTTGATTTGTGGGAGAAGCAAGGAGCTAGGAAGAGTATGTAACTGCTTTAGGAGTTGGGGTGAGGCAGGGATGGGTCATACATTCCTTGCTTTGGGGGCTTTTACTATAGGGGTTGCTAACTAGTAAGTAGACAGCAGTTTCTTTGAACGATTCCTGCTTGTCTCTTTTGCAAGTAAGAATGTTTTAAAGGTGGGAGTGTATGTCCTCTGAAGGAAAAATTAATCTGTTCTAAGGAAGACATGCAATTATGGAAGAGTTGGTGTGCTTGGAGTTATCCATTATACTTGTATATATTTGTATTGTGTGTGTGTGCACGCGCGTGTGTGAGCGAGCAAGAGAGACTGTTAATGGAATGGCTATAATTCCTATCAATAAGAAGGATTGCATAATTGGATATACAGTTAATGAAATTATTGTGACAGATTTAAAAATTGTTTAGTAAAATAAAAATATTTATGCTTTAGGGATACAGGATACAAATCTGTGTATCACTATTATAGTCATGCAAACATCACTTGAAGGAAATGTCATTGTTAATGTGGTTTCCTTAGAGTGCTTCTTCGGGTGACCAAAACAAAGATAATTTATGCTTCTAACTTTACTAATGACCTTATTAAAAGGTGTAAGCTCATTTAAAAAAAAAAAACAAAGGATAGAAGTGTATAATATGGTAAAAGTCTGGCGTGCACTGGGCATTTCTGTGAGTAGGTGTGTAGACCTGTGAGAGCACAGATTTTCCCACCAGAGACAGGGTCATTCTTTCCTTCTCAAACTTGCTCTTTGTGGTGTTAGTGACACAGCACGTACGCACAGCTCTCTGGAGGCCCTGGCTGATTGCTGCAATACGTGAGACATGCCATCATTTATTTACACAGTTCCCTATTGAATGTGAGGGTAATTTCTCGTTTTGTTCTTGTAAACAGGTTTCAGTGGACATTTATTATTTCAAACCCAACTCTTTTGAAACCAGCTTATACATTTTTATGCATAAATTTTTTTTGTTGTTTTTTTTTTGTTTTTTGGTTTTTCTCCGGTACCGGGAACCAAACTCACGACCTTGCGCTTGCCAGGCAGGCGCTTTGCCACTGAGCTAAATCCCCAGCCCCTTTTTATGCATAAATTTTAAAAACCAAACTCATCTTTTTAAACCCAACATTTCAAAAGTGATCAGTTATCTATAATTATACTATTTTATTGCACATTCTTTGCATTATGTATATTTTATCATCCCAGTTAGATGGTAAGTTCTTTGACATCAGGTGCTAAAATGTTGTTTTTGTTTTTGTTTTTGTTTTTTTTTTTGCATCCATAGGGAATAACATGTAGGATATCTCAGTAAGTACTTGTGAGGTGGTATTTTTACATTTGTAAGATGGCACATCACTGCCTTTTAGGTTCACAAAGAATAGTAGAACTTCAGGAACTGAAAACTTCCCCAAGGTTAAGTCGTAGAGGCAGGGTGGAAGTTTCTTCTTAGGAAGTATCTTTCATTAATATTGCCTAAGTGCAATTAAGATCACAACACCATTTCCTTCGGAAATACAATTAGTTATAGTAGGAAGCATTTTACCCGGGCATGGTGGCACATGCCTGTAATCCCAGCACTCAGGAGGCTGAGGCAGGAGGATCTTTCCAAGTTCAAGATCAGGAGACCAGCCTGGGCTACAAAGTGAGCTCAAGGCCAGCATGAACTGCATAGTGAAACTCTGTCTCAAAAAGACAAAAAAAAAAAAAAAAAAAAAGTAGGAAGCGTTTTAGAAGAGAAACAGTCTGTGCTACTAGAACAAATGGGCTGCAAGTCGAACTTGCATATCCGTTAGAGCTCATGACTGAAGCGAATTACTTGGCTTGGAATCCCAACGCTGCCATTTTTAAAAACAGTGCCTAGCAATGATAAGTACTCAATAAATGTTAGTTTTTAAGCATTCATGTAAATTGCTTGTTAGATGCTATTGAATTCAGCAAAATTGATAGTTAAATGGTGAGTTTTTTTTTCTTGTTTTGAAATAGCTGCGTTATTAGCTTTTGTGAATGTACCACAGGCTGGGCAGTATTGCAGTGCTGTACTACAGCAGTCAATAAAACAAGTAAACTTGCTGCCCTCAAGCTGCTTGGGATGAGCAGGAAAGGCAGAAAGCCAGGTAGAAAGGTAAAAAACTCAAGTATTATTGTTTTGTTTTGTTTGAGACAGGGTCTTGCTATGCAGTTCAGGCTGGCCTTGAGCTCACTTTGTAGCCCAGGCTGGTCTCAAACTCGCAAGGATCCTCCTGCCTCAGCCTCTCAAGTGCTGCGATTACAGGTGTGCGCCACCACGCCGGGCTTCAAGTATTATTTAATACTTGAGCTTGACCACAAATCAACTCTTGCCCAAATCCGCCATAAAAGTTATCACCTTTAATCCTAACAGATGGCCCATAGATTAGATATAAACATTACCTTCATTTCATATATGAGGTTGGAAGAAGTTAATTAAGTTCTTCCAGCCTCTACAGCTGCTAGTGGCAGAACTGGACTGAAAACCCAGGTAGTCGAATCCCAAAGCCTTGGGGATATTTAACCACTCTCCTGGGTTGTACGTAAAGATGTGCTAACAGTACGTGATTGTTGGGGTCTGCAGGGCCCTGATGAACCCTGCCCGCCTGTCCCCGAGTGGATGTTGGAGTCACATAGCGGTAAAAGCCTGCACCTTGTTACTATACGGCTGCTGCGGAGGCTGCGTGGGCAGGCCACCCGGTGGGCTTCTGACTTCTCCCTCAGTGCGCTGAGCGTGCGTGCCCAGTCACAGGCAGGCCTGCTGGGAGCCCGCTGTCCGGCAGGGCAGTGCAGGAGGAGAGGAGGTGCCCGCAGAGACAGGCCGCTTGGAGGTGGAGAGCTGAGGGGGGCCGGGTCATATCCGCGCCTTGGCCGTTTCCCCACTGGCGAGCCAGTTTGGAGAAGAGCAGACGTGGACTTGGTCCTTCGGAGCGCGAAGTCGCTGTGCTGTGGGTCAGGAGGAGGAGGAGGAGGAGCGGGAGTCAGAGCCCCCTTCCCGCGACGTGAGCTGCTGAGGAGGGAGCGGTGAAGGTGTTGATTCGTGCCTCTCCGAGGGGGCCGCCAGACCAGTCCTGGGGGGAGGAGGAGTTGTAGTCACGGGGTGGAGCGAGGGCGAAGAGAGTCTCAGGAACCAGGAACAGCCGGTCCGGAATGGTTTCAGGAACTGAAAGGGGCCGGCATGTTCCGATCTTAGTGGCGGGCGTGGGGAGTGGGGCAGGGCGGGGGTTGTGGTGTTATTGGGGTCAGATCACCTGGGCCTTGCAGCCCGGATAGGAAATCTGCATTTTACTCCGTATGCCAGAGAAATTCCTTGAAGGGCGCAAAGCACCGAGTGCCGTAGTCTGCTGCGTTTAAAGGATCCTAATGGGTGCTGGTACCGAATATATTAGAAGAGGGCAAAACAGGAAGCAGAGTCCAGTACGAGAAGGCAGACTGGGGCTGCGGATTGCACGGACCGGGACTGAAGTGGGGAAGTTCAGAGAAGTTGAATTTGAGTATTTTGTTGCTACACACCGCAATGCTTGCTGGTAGATTTGGATGGTGGTGCCTGGGGGGGGTGCTGGAGGGCAAGGGAGAAAGGAAAGGTGACGCTCAGATTTCTGCCTGACTGCGTGGACTGTCGCTTACTGCACGATGAAAGAGACAGAGCAGTAGCTTGGGCGTTTGGAACTTGCTAAGTTTAAGGTGCTGTCTGGCAGTCAGCTCAGAGGAGAGATCTTAGTAAGAGACCTGCGTTAGGGAGCTTTCAGTATCTAGACAGCATCTCATTTGAAGCCCTGGGTATAGACGAGAGCATGTAGAAGGACGGAGTCGGGGAGCGGAGGGAGAGCCCAGGGCCTGTCCTGAAGAGCCTCCTCATGTGGAGCTGGCATAGAGGAAGTACATGAATGGACACAGAGAAAGGTTTATGTAGCTCACAGTGTGTAGGGCTTTCAGCCCATAATCGGCTGCCTCCGAGGCGGGGTGTCATGGCGGAGAAGCATCAAAGAGGAGAAACAGTTCGCGGTGGGCAGAAAGTAGCAAAGCAAGCAAGGGGTCACCACAGCTCTTTCTGTCCCTTATCCTGGCTATTTAGAGGAGGTAGCACTCACACCCTTAATCCTAGTGCCCTTGAACCTAGCATCGCACCATGACTCAGTCACACCCTCTAGATCCAGCCGCCTCTGAAAAAGCCCCATCTATGACTGCATGTAAGGGGAGACATCTAGACACAACCAAACAGGTGCTTCCTAAACCATAAGCAGTAGGAATAACCCATTGATCTTGTCAAGATATAGATACTACTTCAGGACCTGGGATCCTGTATTTCTTTCATCCTCTCAGATCTTGCTAATGCTTCTAGTCCCTGGAATGCACGTCAAATAGCAGAGGTACTAGTTAGGGGTTCTTTATATTTTGTTTTGTTTTTGTTTTTTTGATTTTTTTTCGGTACTGGGAATCAAACTCACGACATCGCGCTTACCAGGCAGGCGCTGTGCCGCTGAGCTAAATCCCGAGCCCCTCAGTGAGTGGGTCTTAAACCTTAGTGTGTGTTGGAATCAAATAAAAGACTTGAGAAGATACAGACTGCTGGGCCCCCTTTGAAGTTTAATTCAGTAGCTCTGGATGACGCCTGAGAATGTGTAGTTCTTAGAAATTTCCAGGTGAGACACGCTGCTGGTTCCCGTGCTCCGGGAACCTCTGGAGAACTTCCTGGTGGTGAGCCGGCGAGGGACGTTGCTCGGTGAGGATGGGAAATAACTAGAACACAGAATTGCCGGGAGGAGCCAGGCAGTAGAGAGAGGACAACTGATGCTGCAGTGAAGAAGCGAAGTCCTTGAGAAGGTGGAGGGTTGCGGTGGGTCCTGAGCGTGTGTGGAGGGCCTGGCTGCAGTGCTGAGAAGGAGCGCAAGTCCACAGCAAGCGGGGAGATGGGGGAGTGGGTCCAGGTGGCTTTGTAGGTTCCGCGCTGCACAGAGGGCCCCTGGGTGCTTTCTCTTTTCTCAGGGAGGGCGAGAGCAGCTGCTGAGGGCGGGAGTGAGTTGGGATTTTGAGGAAGATGCAGAATGGTCACTTGGGAGAAGGCAGATGAGCTTGTTAGGGAAGACTGACACTGTCAAGAGCCTATTTGAAGTTAAGGTCAGAAATTAAAAATGCAACCAATCTGCCCGATCCTGCACTCTTTTTTTTTTTTTTTTTCCTTCAACCACAGTCAGTTCTTTGCATTCAGACATGGGGAATTGAATGGTTGAGGTCATCTAAGGTTAGATTTTATCCAGATGAGAACATCGCATGGGGAGAGGGCGGGAGGGCGGGATGGAGGGAGGGAGAGAAGCCGTTGTTGTCCTTGAGGAAAAAGAGAAAGGAGGACAGGAGAGGGCTGAAGGATAGAAACGGCAGTTGGGGCTGGGGATTTAGCTCAGCGGCAAAGCGCCTGCCTGGCAAGCGCAAGGTCGTGAGTTCGGTTCCCAGTACCGGAGAAAAACCAAAAAAAAAAAAAAAAAAAAAAAAAGGGCAGTGATGACTAGGGCAACATGTTGTTGTAGTCAAGGACAAGTAAACTAGAAGCAAGCTGGAAGGGACAGGAAGATTGACGGAAACGGTGCCAGCTGCCCGAGTTTTGCAGGGAGGGCAGTTCGGGTGGGGGTAGCGGAGCCCGGGGTGCACCTGAAGGTGGCTGAGCGAGGTGGGGTTTCCTAGAGCGGTCAGGAAACAGGACACTGGATGCGCCCTCCATCTGCGTGCTGACGTTGCCAAGAACGATGACAGAACTTGGGGGTGGGGAGAGAGTTTTAACTGGGAACAAACTTTTTAGAGAATGACGGGAAATTCCAGGTCAGGAGATAACGGCCGCAGAGAGGAGTGGTGTGTCAGGACTGTGAGCAGGGGCTTTTGGAGGACAGACGGGGAGCGGTGGTCTTGAAGAAGCGTGGGCTGGCCCTGAGAACAACCCATCCCACGGGCCCCCCATGGTCCCTGGGCTGCCGGAGCATGCTCTTCCAGCAGGCCTGGGAGAGACGCTCAGCCTCGTTCAGCAAAGCAATGGAGGGAAGGTGAGAAAGGTAGAGGGACGTACCTCACGCTGGGAGGGGAGCACGAAGACACATGTGAAAGAAAGGGAGCTTCCTGGATTTCGCAGTCATAAAATCCGGTTTGTTGGGGACGGAGTTGGTAATGACAGATGATCGGAGTCAGGCGGGCGGTGGACGGGGATGACAGGAAGGCGAGGCAGGGTAGGTGGGCACAGTCTCTAACAGTCCTGGCAATGCATATCACATTTCTTGCTGTGGCTGTCCCACGGGTCCAGCCTCTGTCCGCGCCCCGACCTCACCCCCGGCCTCGCCTGGCAGCCCTGGCTCCGCCCCGGGCCCACCAGCAAGCACCTTCTCCTCCCGCTTCTTGTCTCATTTGCGCTTGGTCTTCTGGGAGGCGGCTGCGTGAGACCAGCTGAGTGCGCTCTGGATCCAGCCTCGCGGCTTTGCCCTCAGTGTCCTGGGGAAATGATGCTTACTTTGAGGGATTAAAAGAGCCAATTTAAGGAAAATAATGGAAAACACTCAGAACAGTTCCTTGTATGTGGTAAAGACCCAGCAATGTTAGTTTTACTGTGATTGTTTCTTCTGGGTGAAGCTCATTTTCCTTTTCAACTTTACAATGTTGCCTCCTCCTCACTGTTCACTTCTGAGCCCGGTGTGTTTCCTAGCTGAAGTAACGTAACCGGGCTGGCCTTCTGCGTCTCTGTCTCTCATCTTGCAGTTTTATTTCATCATAGCATTCACCACTACGTCAAATTGTTTTATCCTCTCTCTCTCCCTCTCCCCCGATCTTTTCCCCTGAGGGCGGGTATGTTTCCGCTTCTTTCCTACTGCATTTCAGCCTGTAGAAAATGCCAAATACTTTGTCTTCAGTAAATTTTTGCCCAGCTCATTTTCCTGAAAACACTGGTTAGAGAGGGCTCTGCTCTGCTGTGCTCAGCCGGCGCATGGTGACAGGGCGGCCCGTGCAGGAGGACGGATGTAACCCAGCTCCGTGTTTATCAGGAGGTTGGCTCATCTGGATTAGGCAACCAGCTGCCTGTTTTTGCGAAGTATTCAAACACAGCCACCGCTGTCTTTTTGTTTTTGTTTTTTTGAATCATCTTATCTGGCTGCTGTCTGGGTGCGACCACAAGTTGAGAGCTTGTGACAGGGTGCATGAACTTTGAAATATTACTCTGTGGCCCTTTACAGAAAAAAAAGAAAAATTACCAACCCCGATTTAGCCGTATAGAAGAGACTAGAAGAAAATGCCAAAAGTAGTAGAAGCTTTCTTTGGATGGTGGAATTACAGATCTGTTTAGTTTTTTTCTCTCTGGCTTTTATTTGGCTTTTTGCATTTTTATTATAGCCCACTTAAACGAAACAGCCTTGTAAATATTTAAAAGTGATGTTTAGAGCACTTCTAATGGTGGGATGTTTTCTTCTCTCCCTGCAGTGCTGCTTTTGACACAAAAACGGGGTTACGCGTGGCCGTGAAGAAGCTGTCCAGGCCGTTTCAGTCCATCATTCACGCCAAGAGGACCTACCGGGAGCTGCGGTTACTGAAACACATGAAGCACGAGAATGTAAGTTCTTGGGTGGAGGATGGAGCTCAGCGGCACAAGCGCCTGCCTGGCAAGCGCAAGGTCCTGAGTTCGATTCCCGGTACCAAAAAAAAAAAAATGTAAGTTCTCCATTCAAGGAGACTGCATCCTGGTCTTCAATACTCCAAGCAGTTGCGTTTTAATTCCTGCAAACAGTGGGACGTTGGAGTGTTTCCAAGTTTGGTTCCTGCTTCTCTGGGTACTTGGGTATTAGTGGCCGCTGGGTCATGGCAGGTGAATGTCTTGGAATTAAATTGTGCCTCTTCCTGGAATTCTGGTTTTACTTGAAGATTTCTACAGGGAACTCCCTTTTTAAAGTTTAATATAAAAAGAGGGTATGATAATGAAGTTCCTAATTTCTTAAGAATGGTTAGCTGGGCGTGGTCACGCACACCTGTAATCCCAGCACCTGGGAGGCTGAGGCAGAAAGGTCACTATGAATTAGAGACCAACCTGGGCTACATAGTGAGTTCAAGGCCAGCCTGAACTGCATGGTGAGATCCTATCTCAAAAAAAATGCCTAAAAGAAAATGTTAAAAGAGAAAAATTCGTGTTTTTTTCCTAATTTGTATATGGTTATATTGTCAGAGTGTGGACACTCACGGCTTTTTCTGGTTTTTCTTTGGGGTGGGTACCGGGAATTGAACTCAGGACCTCGTGCTTGCCAGGCAGGCGCTTGTGCTGCTGAGCTATATTCCCGGCCCTGATGGCTTTTTCTGTTGATGTGGGCTGTTAGAGTGGAAAAACTGAGGAAGGCTGTCTTTGGCTCCCTGACAGTCACCTGGAAGGTGGACGTGATTTTGTATGTTCCTTAGCCCTCCATGCGCATGGCTTCTGCATCCATAGATTTGACTGACCACAGATCAAAAGTATTTGTGAAAAAAAACATAACTGTACTGAGCATGTGCAGACCCTTGCCCCATCATTATTCCTTAAACACAGCATAACAGCTCTCTGTGCCAGGTACGGTGAGGGATCTAGAAAGGATTTAAGCTGCGCACAGCTTCCGTGCAAGTACAGTACCATGTGATACAGGAACCTGCGTCCCTGGGGGTTTTGGTGTCCACAGTGAGGGTGTGGTCCTGAAACAACCCTCACCGTTACCAAGGGACAGCTGTTCAATAGTACAATGTTTCTTTCTAACCTTCAAGAGACAGCTTTTATTTTAATAAGTGTCATAGAGAATTGGATAAATGTAACTTTTTCTGTCAGTTTGGTAATATAAGAACAATGCCATTCTGCAAAGGAGTGAGCATAAACCCTAATATGGTAGATCAATCTCTACAATTGGAAAATAACAAAGTGAAAAACTGCTGACTGAGGGCACTTATTTTCTGACTTCGAGGATCAAGTTAAAAAGAGTTTCTTATGCTGGTCATGGTAGCCTGTAATCCTAGCACTTGGGAGGCTGAGGCAGGAGGATCATTGTGAGTTTGACACCAGCCTAGGCTACAAAGGGAATTCAAGACCAGCCTGAACTACATAGCGAGACCCTGTCTCAAAAAAAAAAAAAACCTTAAAAAAATAACAAACCACCATCAACAGCAACCAAAAAACCCCCCAAATTTCTGTGACAGCCATATGAAGGGAACTATACAATTGTGGAAAGGTAGCCAAAGAGATTTGAGAGTCATTTTTGGCTCAACTGATTGTTACTGTATAGAAAAAATTCAAAATCTACAAACTTGGACTTGCTTATTCAAACTTTATTTATTTATTTTTGAGACAGGGTCTCGCTATGCAACTCAGGCTGGCCTTGAGCTTACTTTGTAGCCCAGGCTGTCCTCGAACTTGCAGTGATCCTCCTGCCTCAGCCTCCTGAGTGCTAGGATTATAGGCATGCGCCACCATGCCTGGCTAAACTTTCTTTTTTAATAGTTGTTCTTTTTTTTTTTTTTTTCTGGTCTCGCGAATCGAACTCAGGACCTTGCGCTTGCCAGGCAAGTGCTTGTGCCACTGGGCTATATCCCCAGCCCTCTATTTAAATAATTGAACTTTTTTCTCTATAGTAAGAAAAAAAATCTGATTAAGTGCTACCTTACTAGTATAACTTTGTTTTATTAGTATACGTTTTTCCTAATTGAGGACGTGAAAACATAGATTTGTCATTACATGATGGGTGCTATTAAAATCACAAATACAACTTTTTGTTTACTTCTGTGTTTTATTTTGAGGGCATACTGTTAAAACCCTGTCTCGTATAGATCACCTCTATCCCTAAGTATGATCTTCACAAGCAGCTGTGCATAAACCTGAGTTTCTGAAGGTCCAGCGCAGCTGTGTGTAGTGGGGCTCACCTGGAATTCCTGAGGCAAGAGGACCAAGCATGGCAGCTGGCACCGGCCAGTTGGCGAGACCTTGACTCAAAATTTAAAAAAAAAAAGAGTTGGAGGGGCTGGGGATTTAGCTCAGCGGCAAAGCGCCTGCCTGGCAAGCGCAAGGTCGTGAGTTTGGTTCCTGGTACCGGAGAAAAACCAAAAAAAAAAAAAAGAGTTGGAGGTATAGCCTTAGAGTGCTTGCCTAGTATGTGCAAGGCCCTGGGGTCAATCCGTATCTCACACACACACACACCCACCCACCCTGCTTCAGTGCAGAGCTGGAGGCATCCTAACCAGTGACGTGTTTACAAGCAGTTGAGATATGAGGGAAAAGCTGGCAGGGGAAGGTTGACTCCTGGGTCTGCCTAAAATCAAAGTGTCCCCGCAGCTGAGCGGATGTGTTTACACTTGGTTTCTAACACATTCGAATGTGTATGCTGTTTTTTATTGCCCATTAACAAATGTGACACAAGCATTGTCACAGCTTTTTAAGCATAAAGAATATTTCAAAAATAGAATCCAGGCCGGGCGTGGTGGCGCACACCTGGAACCCCAGCACTCGGGAGGCTGAGGCAGGAGGATCATTGGGAGTTTGAGGCCAGCCTGGGCTGCAAAGTAAGCTCAAGGCCAGCCTGAACTGCATAGCGAGACCTTGTCTCAAAAAGACAAAAAAAAAAAATCCAAACCAAACATTTATGGAACCCCAAAGCACCTCGGGAAGCCCTGGGATCCCACTGATATAGCTTATGCTAATTTAAGAACCTCTGGACTGGGAGATTACACGTACTTTTCTTCCTAAACAATTTAGGCTAATGTTTAGGGCGAAAATATTTTGGATTATTCGCATCTGTGCTTTGGCTTTTCTAGTAGCCCTAAGAATCAACCTTCTTTAGTTTTTTTTATGCTTTCATGAGATGGTCATGTGAAGACGGCTAACATGGTATCGGACTGGTTGCATTTGGAACATTGTGTGCTTTGGAAGCTTGGAGCAGAGAGTGATGAAATTCAGTCGTTCTAATTTAGGACAGATAACATTACTCCAAAAAAGATAGCTGACAGCATTAGAAAAATGGGATTTTAATTTACCTAAGTTGTCATAAGCACCTTGCTCACTGGCAGCCCACCCTTTTGTTTGAAGATGTTCGGAAGGTTCCAGCCATGGAGGCTGATCTCATAAATCAGATACTGGCGATTTATATTTGTGAACAAAAGCACATAGCCGGTTGAAGGCCTCCGAGTTCTGTATTTTTCTGACAGATGTTCGAGGGGAAATGGGACGAGGTCAGAGGACTGGGACTTCAGTGTAGAAAATTTCCTGCCTTTCAGCCTGTTCTGTAAACATTTATTAGGCGCTTACAATGTGAAAGTAGTTTTGCCGGGCGAAGAGCCAAGACTTCCAGTAAGTTTAAGGATTTTCAAAGAAGTTCTTCTCCTTCAGCCTCTTCTTCTTCATGGTGCTTTTGTCTTTCTTTCTTTTTTTCTTCTTTTCTTGGCAGCTTTGAGTCACCACCTGCTTTTTAGCTGCCAGTCATCCAGAGATGACAAGAGTAGTTTAAAACCTTTATGAGCCGGGCGTGGCTCATTACACACCTGTAATCCCAGCACTGGGAGGCTGAGGCAGGAGGATTTTTTCGAGACCAGCCTGGGGTACAGAGTGAGATTAAGGCCAGTCAGAACTGCATCGTGAGACCGTGTCTCAAAAAGCAAAAAAAGAAAAAAAACAACTGTTTTGAAAAATTTGGGTATTAGTAACAAGTAGAATTTTTAGGGGCCTGAATCCATATGTGATCTTTTGATTGATTATTTGTTTTTTGAGACAGAGTCTGGCTGTGTAGCCCAGGCTGGCCTCAGATTGACAGTGTCAGTCTGAAAAATGACAGATTCACACCTATTGCTATGGTGACTATGGCTAAGGGGTGTCTTCTGTGACGGTGAGTGTTAATCTCCCAGTAAACTCGGCTGGCTTGGTTTGGATTGAACTTGTAGCCTTGCTCTCATTAATACCGGCTTAAGGGACAGTTAGAGAGAGGCAGCCTTGCAGCTGCAGCCTTTTGCTACCTGGGCAGTTACTTCTGGGCCTCGAGACCTGTACATCTTAAAATTTAAAAATAAGAAAGTCCTTTCATGAATTGTATTTGGGGAGCCAGGGATATAGCTTAGCAGTGCAGTCAGTGCCTGCCTGGCAAGTGTGAGGTCCTGAGTTTAATTCCTGGTACCTCCCTAAAAAAATTGTTTGGAAAGTCTTACATGGACCTTGTCCCAGTAAACCAGTAGAGACACACTTGCCATTTGTTTGTGTTACAGAGGTCCTTGCCAAACATGTGATTTCTGTGTTACTTTTAGGTGTTTTGGTATGGTTTTATTAAAAACATTCAATGCTGTCTTTGGTTGATTGCGGAATTTTAACTTTTTTAGGGGGATAACACTAATAAAAATGTATTCTTTCTACTTGTAAACCTTCATGCTTATAAGCTAATCATTAGAGACACTGCTGCTTGTTTGTGTTATAAAGGTCCTTCCAGGGGCTGGGGATATAGCTCAGCCCCGCAGTGCTCTCTGGCAAGAGCGAGGTCCTGAGTTCAATTCTCGGTACCAAAAAAGAAAGAATAAAAGGAAGGAAGGACAGATGAAGGAAGGAAGGAAGGAAGGAAGGAAGGAAGGAAGGAAGGAAGGAAGATCCTTTCAAAAAGTTTGGTTTCTTTGTTACTGTTAGGTGGCTGAAATTACATAATGGCAGGAGTAAAGCGATAGGCTAAAATATGATTTAAATTAAAAGGAAATTTCCATGAATAGATTATGGAATATTCCTAAAATGGTCTCCAGATCTATTTTAATGCTGGGAAACGTTTGTGTTGCAGTATTTTCCTTATGATTAATACCCCATAAATACAATGGATGAATGGAAGAGGGGTATATGGTAGAAGTCCACACACAAAAAAATTAAAAGTGCTTCGATGTAACATGGGCAACTTCACAAAAGTGTTTTTGGTGCTTGTGTTAGTTTGTTTTTGGTTTTTTTGGTACCAGGAATCAAACTGAAGACCTCACGGTTGTCAGGTAGGCACTTATGCCACTGAGCTGTATTCCTGGCCCTAGGTGCTTGTGTTAAATACATTAAATGTTGTAACTATTTCTCTTATTATTTTCAAGTTAGTTCATTGCATTTCTTGAAGCTGTGCTTTTTACTCATTTGTATAATTTTGTTTAGCTTTATGCTTTAAATTCTGTAAATAGCTGCTTCAGAGAGCTTCCTTATGTGTGCTGCATCTTGTAATACTGTGGGAATGATCACTGCTTATCTGTCAGCCTCTTGTGTGAGGTACCTTCGGGTACATCATCGCCTTAATCTTCCCGTAGTACTGTAAAAATAATCAGTGATAACCCTATGTCTTTCATTTGAGGTAAACGGAGCTCAGAGAAGATACCAATATTTACTAACTATTATCTGTTTACCCAACACGAAGGTCAAGTTATGGCTGATTTAAATGATAGATATGGTATATATAAATATTGTTGAAAGAAATATGAGAATAGTCCTTATATGTTAAGTAAAAAGTCAGAATATAAAACTAGATGCAGAGTAGAACCTCTTTTTAATTTATGCACATCAAAAAAATCAAAGAAAATATCCCAAAATAGTAATGACAGTTATAATGGCTGGTGCAATTATGCATGATTTTGGTTTTCTTTTCACTTTTTTTTTGTACTGGGAATCGAACTCAGGACCTTGCGCTTGCCAGGCAGGCACTTGTCCGCGGAGCTATATCCCCAGCCTGTAATTTTGGTGTTCTTACCTGTAGTTGTGCGGGCAAGGATCTGAAGGGTGACTGTGTTTCCTTTGGAACAGTTGACACAGACTTGCAACACTCTTGTGCTCAAATACGCAGGCCACAGTTCCCCTTTAGGTTGAGCTGTATGATTCTTTTTTTTTTTTCAATACCAGGAATCGAACTCACGACCTTGTGCTTGCCAGGCAGGTGCTGTGCCGCTGAGCTAAATCCCCAGCCCCGAGCTGTATGATTCTAATTGCTTTCAAAAGTCTGATGTTTGGATATGTGCAGTAACGTCCTGAATAGTTTTCTTTTTTCTAACAGTGTTTTGAGCTTTAATTTGTCTTTAGGGTGATTTGTTTCCCTTGGTTTAGAGCGGCTTGCTAGTGAGGCTGGTTGGGTTCAGTTTTCAGGAAGATCACTTAGCTTTTGTCCTAAGATACCCTTCGAACTGGCTGGGCACATTGGAAGTGAAGTGTGTTAGTTCTCGTTCTCAGTGTCTGTTGAGGCGAGTGGCCTGGGTTTGAAGTGGAACCGGCAGGGCTGGGTGCTCTATGTGGATAAATCATCAGTGTAAATCTGTGGCCAGAAAACCTGCTCAGACACCATGGATTACTGTTAAGTAGCTCTTGGCTTTATCCTGATGTAAAGATAGGCCCACCTTTGTTAATTTTAAATAATCTGATCTAAATCCCTGATAATAATTAAGAAAATTATCAATATTAAGAAAAAGTAATACAGTGCTCCCTCTGACAGCACATATATTAGAAAAGAAAATAACTATCAAGAACATAGTGGGCCGGGGTGGTGCAAGCACCTGCCTGGCAAGCGCGAAGTCGTGAGTCGTGGAAAGTCAGCTGGAATTATTAAGTATGTGATGCTGTGCTGTGACTGGCTGTGGAAGCTGGATTTGGAGTTAGTTCTGCTTAATGTGACTAAGACCTGTGAGTTCGATACTTATTTTCGTTTGATTTCTTTTTTCGTAGGTGATTGGCCTGCTGGACGTCTTCACGCCTGCACGGTCTCTGGAGGAATTCAGTGATGTGTGAGTCCGCGTTTCTTCGCCTCCCTCTGCTGGAGGGGGAAGATCAGCGTTTCTGCTCCCAAACTGTTCAGCAGGACGCAGCTCTCAAGAGACCCCTTACTTTCTTGTTATCTGGCTCTTATCGCAGTTTGGGGTAGACGTGCAAGACGTGTGCCCTGTGTGGCACGGGGCAGCATTTCCTCCATTTCCGGCACATCGTGCCCCCTTTGGAGAGTCAGCGCTGGGTCCTCACACACGGTCCATGGAGAAGAGAGTGGAGGGAGTTCTGACTACGCCTTTTCTTCTCCAAGTGCCTCTTCTAGCTTTTTTTTGTGTGTGTGGGTCTTTTTGAGACAGGGTCTCGCTATGCCGTTCAGGCTGCCCTTGAGCTCACTTTGTAGCCCAGGCTGGTCTCGAACTTGCAACGATTCTCCTGCTTCAGCCTCCCGAGTGCTGGGATTATAGGCATGCACCACCATGCCCAACGCCTAGCTTTTTTTTTTTTTGTCTTTTTGAGGCAGGGTCTCGCTATGCAGTTCAGGCTGGCCTTGAGCTCACTTTGAAGTCCAGGCTAGAATCGAACTCACAACGATCCTCTTATTTCAGCCTCCCGAGTGCTGGGATTACAGGCATGTGCCACCATACCCAGCTCCTAGCTTTTAAAGATTCTCAAGAAGTGTACCTTACCCCCTGATCCTTTATCACCTGTGCATGTGGGCGATGATACTAGCTTGCATGCCGATCTTTGAAGTGTTAGGTTTTTGCCCTGGGACAGGGAGCAGAGCCCACAGCTTGAGCAATCCTCCTCCTCCAGCTTCGTGGCCATCTCTACTGCTATCGCCTGGGGCCCTCCCAGGAAGCCGCGCTTGGGTCTCGGGGGCCACGGGGGAGTGGGGGGTGTAGGGAAAACGAACAGAGGGGAGAAGCTGCCGCAGGGTGTGAGTGACATGGTCGCCACTGTGGGCAGCTGGGCCGAGACCGCCCAGGTCTGAGGATCCGCCCAGAGTGCATCTCACACGGGGAGCGTTTTCCTCCAGCTCCCGGCCCTGATGGCTCTGTGCGTCGCCGATGCCCTCATGCCGGGTCGCATGTGTGAGCGCCAGCCCAGGCCCCACCAGGAGCAGGACTCGGACCAGGTAGTGAGTTTCCCTCATTCGGCACAACGGGAGGCAGCTGAATCTTACAGATGCACATGGCGTTTGGAAAATGTGCAGTTAAAGTATCTAGATCTTGTAAACGACAAAAAGTGATTAAGACATTTCTGTTGGCTTCTTGACAGTAATGTTTGGCTGGAGGCCACATGGAGCATACTGCATGCTGCAGATACGTAGACGTGCAAAGGGATCGAGCCAGTACTGGAACCTGAACCGAGCGAGCCGCAGCTTCTGCCAACCGCAGTATTGCTCTTCCTGAATTGCTTTATCTCTGATCAAGCTTAGTAGGCCGGGGAGAGTTTTTGAACTTTCCCGGGAACTGTTTTAGGAAATCTGAATTGTCATGGGTTAGATGGAAATTATGCAACCTTTAAAACCACCATTTTTTAAATTCTAAAATATTTTCTTATTATTAGTCAAGTTTGAAAGTTGAATTTCGGGGAAACTGACTTGTCATGGGTTAGGTGGAAATTAGTCTTCTGCTGCGTTTTCTGTATTTTACCACTTCCCGCTCTGTGTCTCCTGCACTGACTTTCTTATCTCTGCTTCGTTCTCCAAGAGGGAAATGGAAGTGGAGTCTCAGGTTCTGCCGTGATCTTGCAGGAGCCCTGCAGCCAGGGCGCCTGGCAGCCTTCACTTCGCTGAAAGCCAGCAGGCAGATGGCCGCCCGGCCTCGCCCTGCGCCGGCCAGCACAGGTGTCCACCTAATAAGCGTAGCCTCTTGTTTCAACAGTAACCGAACCGAAGGTTCTGATTGGTAAAGGGAACTTCTGGATTTCTACTTTATTGATTTTATTCAATAAATATTTATTTACCCTCTATGAGTTCTTTTTTTATTTTTTTATTTTTTTGTCTTTTTGAGACAGGGTCACCCTATGCAGTTCAGGCAGGCCTTGAGCTCACTTTGTAGCCCAGGTTGGTCTCAAACTCGAAACAGTCCTCCTGCCTCAGCCTCCTGAGTGCTGGCATTAGAGGCATGCGCCACCATGCCCGGCTTTAGTTCTAATACTAGTGTGTGAAGACTGTAACAAACGCAATCCCCGCCCATTGAGTTAAGACTTCTAAATGATGGAAAGAACAGTCCAGAAGATCAAACGAAAGACAGCGGAGTGAGTCTGGGGAGATCCTGCACGGTTTGGTCCCGCGCCCCCTCACGCGCAGTCCCAGAGGGCGGCTGCACCGGTGCCTAATCATAGCCCGCAGCACGCTCCTCTGCATTTCCCCCCCGGACCCTTGAAGGTCTCTGGTCAGAGGCTGTTTCTCCCACTGCATCACTACCCACGCTGTAACCGCCGAGTCCTCGCCCTGCTTTGCCCTTGGCAAACTTCACCGTCACACACCTGCCCCTGCCTTTCTTCGCTGTCCGCCTGTGAGCTCTCCGGAGGTGGAGTTTGTTCCTTCTTTTCTAAGTTGCTAACTCTGAGAGAGTAACAGGCACCTTGTGGCTGCGCAGTGAGCAGGTGAATGTGGGGTTGCAGAGGTGGGGCGGTACAGTCCGCAGGGAGGGCCAGCTCGCTGGGGGCTTTGTCCTAAGCCTTAGTAACCAGGTTGCCGGAGAGGAGCTGTCAGAGGGGACTGGGTGGGGAGTGGGATTGGGACAAGGGTGAGAGGTTTTACTTTTCTGTGGCGTGAGCACTGTCTTCCCCTCTCCCCACACAAACACTGCATAATTTGCAAGAAAAAGATTTAATTTTAGTAGAAGCAGTGTTTCTCCCGGGTCTTTATTAACAGAAAAGTTTTCGGGTGAGCATGTCGGGTAAAAATCTGCAGTGGGTTTCAGGATTTTCAGGGAACTGCAATTTATATAATGATGCTTTTCATTATTAATACCTGATTACAGTTTTTTGTTTTCTTTCTTTTTGCTGTCCTAGGGACAGAACCTAATGCCTTTGCACTGAGCTACCTCCCTGCTCTTTTTTAACTTTTTTTTTTCTTTTTTTTTTTTTTAAACTTTTTGAGGCAGGGTCTCACTAAATCACTAAGTTGCCCAGGCCAAGCTTGAATTTGTGACCCTCCTGCCTCAGCCTCCCAGAGTGTTGGGATTACAGGTGTGCACCTGGCTTGGTTTGAATTCTTGATAAAAGCCATGTCCTTTCTTTCAGAGCATGGTCTTATGCATGTGGGTGAAACTGAAAAACATGTGCACAGGCAGTTCTGTGATACTAATGGTATTTTATTCAGTAGCATCTTATGATTTACAAGAGCTTGGACATGCATGTTCTCAAATGAGCAAACTAAGTTGTAAGAGATGAACCTAATTATATGCTGATACTTACAACATTGCATTCCAGATTTTTTGGCTCTAAATCCATTTCTCACTATAGCTTTTTTTTTTAAAGTCCAAAGGCTATGATTATCATTTGAAAGTCACTAATAACTCTGCTCATGAGGAAATAGTGTGTCAGGAGTCAGTGGAAGAGACCAAAGGGATGGACAGTCTGTGTTGCAGTTGCTTACGGTCTCACTGAAGAGGTAAAGCACACGTGCTTACCTAAAGTCACTAAAGGTTGGAGTGAGACCTGTAGTGTCTAAAGCACATACGGTGCAGAGTGACTGTTGGAGAAGCTTGGGCCGGGGACGCTTCTAAAGAAGGTAACGACTGGGCTTGCAGAAACAGCTGGGCTGTGGATGTTGAAATTTATTTGAGAAATCAGAGTGAAGGAAATTGTGAAGTTTGCAGAAAGGAGGTTTGCGCAGGATGGAGAAGTGTTACGGAAGCAGATAGCCATTAACTCTTCCTTTGTATCTGGGGAATGGTGCGTTCATTGTGTGTGTGTGTGTGTGTGTGTCTGTGTCCCCTTAGAAATAATGCCTGCCTTCTGCCATGGGAAGAAATACCCAGTCTAGTTGCTTGAGCTTGCAGAAATACTCCTAGTCTTTGAGAATAAACTGAGTACTCAAAATAGATAATATAGGCAAAGAGATGATCTGGGAGAAAGATGAGCAGATTAACTATATTAATGTTCATCTTTGCAGAGGCTTTTGGGTTTTTTTCCAGATGGGGTCTTGCTAGGTTGCCCAGGCTGGTCTCAAACTTACAGGCTCACGTATTCCTCCCACTTGCTCCTCCCAGGAAGTTGGGGCTGCAGGCATGTGTGCTGCTCCTAGCTTTTGTTTGTGTTTTGCTCTTTGTCTTATCAGAGAGGCCTGTGGAAAGTGTCAGTGGTGGCCAGTGAAGCTCCTTGTAGATGTCTTCGCTGCCTCACGTTTGGAATCTAAGTAAACTGCACATTCCTTAAAAAAAATGTCAGTCTTTGATATGATAGTAAAATGCCACCTTTGTCTCTAAATAAGCAAAGAAACTTCAAAGCTGTGCTTAGAGTTTGAGTCCTTCAAGAACTCTTTCCCGGTTAACCCCTTGCTCAGTCTGCGTGGGGTCCTTCTGCCATGTGTTCTCCAGCGCTTGGTGTCCTCTGTGTAGTGCTAAGGGCACTGTGTTATGACTGTGTATTTTAAAATGCCTTCTCAGGGGCTGGGGATTTAGCTCAGCGGCAAAGCACCTGCCTGGCAAGCACAAGGTCGTGAGTTCGGTTCCCGGTACCGGGAAAAAAAAAACAAAAACAAACAAACAAAGAAAAGCAAACCAGCATGTCTATCTACTTAATAAGGTAATGGAGAAAGAAGTCTTAAGCAAATTACAGAGGCGGCAGAGGGTTTGAAATTGCATAAAATGCCTTCTCAACTAAACTCTGCTTTCTCACGCTGCTTCCGCAGTGCCCAACAAGAAGTATTTGTGGGTGTGGTGAATGATCGATTCATCTTGTGCTGTCACGGGTTGATGGTTTGGCTGATAGCGTGCTCAATGCCCTGTCCTTTAACCAGCCTTTTTTTGCTTTATCCTCTAATGGAGACCCTATGCTAGAACACAGAGCCTAGTTTGGTGATGCCAATAATGTAGAGGGTGCGTTTTTGTAGCCGTTGATTTAGGTGAGAATGGTTTGTGGTGAAACAAGCTTGCTAAGCTGCCTGCTTGGATGCCGAATGGTTCCTTACACCTTGCATTAGAACAAGCTGGTCCGCTTACCAGATACGATCGTGGCGTGCGTGTCTCAATCAGATATGCCCTCGCCCTGTCTTCCTGTGTAGTAAGTAGCGCTGTGTGACGGGTCCTGAGTCATGCGCCTGGTAGTACTTGAGTGCCTCCTGTCTGCCAGACAGGGCTGTAGGTACGTTAGGTACTACACAGAAGACATGCAGCCCTGCCTTGAACGCTACAGGTAGATAACAGCGAGCATATAAAAAAGAAATGATACAGTGTGTTATACTGCAGGAAAGAAAAGGCAGAACAGGAAGAGGAGCTAGGAACCTCAGGGCAGCGGAGAGCCGCAGTTTAAAGTGGAGTGGTGAGGGTAGCCTCCCTCGGGTGAGTTTTGAGCAAAATTTGGAAGCGGAGGCATTCCGAGTGGAGTGCAGGTGTCCCGGGGAGGTGCGGTCCGGCGGAGGCCCTGCGGCGCTGAGAGCGGGAGAGAGGTGTGGTGAAGTCGGCGACAGCCCGCAGGGCTCTGCATTATCTCAGGCCTCCGCGGGCCCCTGAGAGGGTCTTTGTGTTTTACTCTGAGCAAAATGAGGCGCCTTCACAGAAAAGGAGTGACATGACCCGAGTTTTATTTTTAAAGAATCACGCTGCCTTCCGTGCTGAGAGCCAGGGAGCACCGGAAAGGGTTCCGAAGCGCAAAGTCACACGTTGTCAGTTCGGGATTGTCCTGGACGTGTGGTAACACCTGGAAGAAATGCTTCTTGCCTTCTGATGACTGCTTTGAATAGGACTGGTGCTAGTGTAGAGTCGCCAGTCTGTAGGTGCAGAAAACGTGTCTATACGTAGGCTCTGATTGTACAGTGTTCTAAAAAGAGGGGAACAGCTGGGCATGGCGGCTCACACCTGTAATCCCAGCACTCGGGAGGCTGAGGCAGGAGGAGCGTTGTGAGTTTGAGGGCAGCCTGGGCTACAAAGTGAGCTCAAGGCCAGCCTGAGCTGCATAGTGAGACCCTGTTTCAAAAAGACAAAAATAGTAATAATAATAAATAGAAAAAATAAAAAGAGGGAGCATCTTGACGGTGGGTATCATCCGAGAGGTGCTTACTAAACAAGGCTTTAGGATGGGGTGCTGTCTGGAGTAACGAAAACCACTTAGTACTAAGTTCTGCTCTCCTGATGGTATGGTGTAGTTTACTCATAAGACTCACTTTGAAAAAGTGATTTGTGCTTTGTATACTTGGATGAAACTTAAAAGAGAACATCTTCCTAAGTGAGAAACAAGATTTGTATTAGGCCGTGGGATCATCTTTGCAGTCTTGAGGCCCCTAGAGTCTGGCTTCATTGCTTTTTTTTCTTTGATATCAGGAATCGAACTCAGGACCTCACATTTGCCAGGCAGGCGCTGTGCTGCTGAGCTATATCCCTGGCCCTAGTCTGGCTTAATTGCTTTTTAAGGATGGGAGAATTAGATTGCTGTGCAGCTGTACTTCCCTAATTTGTTTAAGGAGTTTAACTTTCAGGGCATTTTAAGAATTTAATTTTGGGAATTTGACACTTAGTACAGTGACAGTATAAGGCACGGTCTTACTAAAATGTAGTTAAATATGCTTCCCAGAGAGAAGTGTTACAGATACCTTGCTGCTCTTGCTACCCCTTTGGGGGTTGACCTTTTAGGGGGAGCAGTGCTGGGGATGGAGCCCAGGAACCCGCAGAAGATAGACAAGTGCTTTGCACAGAGCCCCGTCACTAACCCTCAAACCGACTTTGGAGTGTGTTCATCTACGCCCCACCCCGCTCACGGGCCGTTTTCAGAAGTTGGAATGCCTTCCATAAACAGTAACTTTGCTCAGTGCTTACTTTTGACCTCTCTTGAAAGATTTACTTTGGAAATCTTCCTATGCATGAGGTTGGAATTTACCAGTTGAGGTCACGTATTGATTCGGCGGCTTCCTGGAAACAAAATGCATAGTGATTAGAGGGATTCCTGTCAGACACTTCTGCCAATAATAATGCTTTGCCGGTGATTCCACCGTAGCGCAGTAGCGCTGTTGATAGCACGTAGCCTGCCTGTTCTTGTATATGACAGTCTCCTCTCATTCTGGCCATTTTAGAGGTAAAATGGAGAAGGGGTTTGAGAGAAATTACGCAGTGGGGGAGTAGTCTTCTAAGACTGAAACTGGGTTCTTTCTTCTTCAGCCTGAGCCTTGAAATTGATCATAGGCAGCGTTATGGTTATGGCAGCCATTACCTCAGATGTTTGAAGGAACTCCTGACTTCAGAACAACCAGTTTTTTGCAGTATCCTCGTATTTATCAGATAATGTACCAATTTGGGGTTTAAAACTGTAGTGACTATGATTAGGATGGGATTATGCTAGGTTCTTTTTTTATTTTAAAGAGACTAAAAAAAAAACCATACAGAATTTCTTTTTTTCCTTTTTTTTCTTTTTGAGACAGGGTCTCGGTATGCAGTTCAGGCTGTCCTTGAGCTCACTTTGTAGCCCAGGCTGGCCTCAAACTTGCAGCGATCCTCCTGCCTCAGCCTCCCACCAGGTGTGCACCACCACACACTATCTAAAAATGATTCAGAATTTCAAAACAAGATGACAGGAAATTAACAATGGTTGTTATATTACATATTGTTATCTTCAAAGTAGTTGCTCAGATTACCAGCTGTAGGTATGCAAGCTTGATCAAACAATTAAACATTAACTGTTCCTTTCAGTGAACCAGTAGAAATTAACAGTACTGTTATCTTAGCTTATATATATATATATTTCCCTTTCTTCGTTTTTCCTTTCCCCCATCCCAGTTATGCTAGGTTCTTGCTAGTTTTTCTTCATTAAAGATTATTCTGATAATAAGGATTGAGAATTATCAAGGAAACTGTTGAGATCGTGTTTCCCTAGTTATTGTGACATTTATAACCCTTCTCCCCAAGTATTTTGGATTAAAGCCAGGCCCTTTGCACTGACCTATATTCCAGCCCTTTTTTCATTTTTCATTTTTAAATTTTTGAGAGAGGGTTTTGTCAAGTCCATAAATTGCCCAGACTGGGCTTGAGCTTGAGGTCCTCCTGCCTCAGCCTGCCAGAGTGCTAGCGTTACAGACATGCTCCACTGTGTCTGGTTGATAAAGCTTTTTAAAGAGGTCATTCTCTTGATGTGAATTCTGTGGGAGACTTTGGAGGCAGTGTGTGCCGTGATAAGATCGTGCTCTCCGCTCTTGACCTCAGCACAGGGTGGGTGCCGCTGCCTTTGGGTTGGGCCGCGCTTAGACCATCTCCCCAAGCAAAGCTGCCCGGGGGGAACGCTTCGGAGGCTGATTCACTCTTCAGTTACGTCTAGAGTGCACCCTTTCCTCAAAGCAATATGAACACTGAAGCTCAGCAATACAGAATGCTGAAGTCTCACCCTGTGGTCTAAGGTTACAGCAAGGCTCGTCCTGTTGATCTTTGTGAAATTTCTCTGCAGCCTGCAGAGAAATTATGCTGGAGAAAAACTCCAGTTCCTCTTTGAGGGGAAGCAAGCACCCTCGCTGACCTTCAAAAACTTCGCCTCTTAGTCCTGGCCTTAGTTCCGTCCCCACACTGTGTAGTTGAGTAACGAGCGGGTTATGGCACTGGGTGTAGAATTTCCGTGGCGAACCTGTTGGGCTTGAATGTAATTGTTCCCTAATCTTACCACACAAAGAGGGTTAATAACCAGGACCACGCCCGTGGCGGGAAGTCCGCAGTGCCTCGTCCTGCCTGCGAGCAAGTGTGCTCCTCCCTTCAAGGTAAATGCCGGGATACTGTCAGGGGACAATACCCGCTTATTAGTCACTCCTGAAAAAGGAGACGTAAGAGTTTGCAAAACTAAAGACACTCCTACTTGGGATCCTACCGTGGAGAAGCTTTGTAACAAAGTGAAAATATAATAATAGTGGGTTTAAAAATATAAATTGCTTCATTTTGGCCATGCACTTAGTTGTCTTATATATTTCTCCTGCAAACATAACATGTTTTGTTAAGAAAACTGTCGCCGGCACACATACATCTTTCTAACCTCTACCTTTGCTTTTTCCTTTTCATTTTTTCTTTGGAGAACCTAGGAAAAAGTACAAGTAGGACTGAGTATAAAAATGTTTAGGTTCAATGACAGGTGGTAAAGTCAGCACATGGCACATGTGAAATGAACCCCCTCTTTCTTTTTTTTTCTGGTACCAGAAATCAAACTCAGGACCTCGCACTTGCCAGGCAGGCGCTTGTGCCACTGAGCTATGTCCCCGACCCTAGGTCCCCTTTTTCTGACTTTGCCGGTAAAAAACTTTTGAGCTCCTACCTGTCCTTACGGAACTTACTGGGTGCATTTCCTTACAAACTTGTGAAAGCCTTCAGGAGATAAGCACTTCCCTTGGGGTTGGGATGCTTGTGTAACCCTCTTCTTCTTTGCAGGTATCTGGTGACCCATCTCATGGGGGCAGATCTGAACAACATCGTGAAATGTCAGAAGCTTACGGATGACCACGTTCAGTTCCTCATCTACCAGATTCTCCGAGGTCTGAAGGTACAGACAGTGTCAGCTATGCTTTGGAGAGAGGAGTTCTCCGCTTCCTCCCCTCCCTTCCACTTAGGGCTTAAAGCACAGACGCAAACAGCTTTTCTCATGGAGAGCTCAAACTCAGACTCACAAGGGATCAGAGTGTAATGGGCTGTCACGGTCACTCTGTGACCACGCTTGCCTTTGTGTTCCCCACACCACGGGTTGTTTTTGTGAAAGCAGGTCTAGGCACCCTCTCCTTTCACCCGTGGATCGTCACTGTACCTGTCTGAGAGATCAGAACTTCTCACTGTTACACCTGCAGATTAATAACTTGAGTAGGTATCTGGTCATGTAATGTTGAGGCCTTTAAAAGCTCCTCAAGGAAGCTAATTTAATTGTGCGAGGGGCAGGTAATGTTTTGAAAGTAAGCCATTTTCGATATTTAGTACCGCTGCGTCCTTACTGAGCTGCAGCGTGCCGATCTGAAGATAGCTTAAGAGCTGAAGTGAGTGGAGTGGGAGGCCACGGAAGTCACTCACAGTCGCGGTGAACGTGCAGAGCCCTGGCGATTATACTGATTTCCACGGGCACTGCGGACACTGGCAGTTCTCACTGATGCATGAAAGTGTGCCCCTGTGTCCTAGAACACGACAGTGGGAGGTCAGGGATAACTTCGATCTAACTGACTCTTTTCTCTTCGCAGTATATACATTCAGCCGACATAATCCACAGGGTATGTGCTGCGGCTCTGTCCCTCCTGGCGGGAGGTGGGGGGAGGGAGTGGCATTCGAATAGCATCTTCATCTACCTTTAACCATTGAGATACTGATCGATCGATCGATCGATTGATTGACTGCAACTTAGCTCTGGGTTTAGACTGATGAAAGAAAGTGGTGCCTGATTTGGCCTGACACTGATCGGGTGGAGATAGTCCGTGGATAGCGGGATGAGGTCTTGACTCGCATGTGACACCCTCATTGTCGGCTGTGAGGAGGTAACGCGGCGCGCATCACGCGGTTGACCCTGTGCTCTCTGTCCTTGGCTCCTAGGACCTCAAACCAAGCAATCTAGCTGTGAATGAAGACTGTGAGCTGAAGGTAAGGCAGTGCCACAGGGGAGATTGCCGCTGTCCATCCTGAGATTATTTGTGTGACTAACCAGGCACATTTTTACCAGGAATGAATTTACAAGCCAAGACGTTTTATCTGAAAGTCTGTATTGTTCTCAGGAATGGCAGACTGTGCCGGGCGTGGTGGCACATGCCTGTAATCCCAGCACCCGGGAGGCTGAGGCAGGAGGATCATTGTGAGTTCGAGACCAGCCTGGGCTACAAAGTGAGCTCAAGGCCTGCCTGAACTGCATAGCGAGACCCTGTCTCAAAAAGACAAAAAAAAAGGAGTGTCAGACTTTGACATTTAAACTGTAGACCGAGAAAGCTGTTGTAGTGACATCCAAAGTGGCATTAGGTATCTTGTTTTCACTATATAATAAAATTAGAAATGTAATATATTAATTATCATAAAGGATAATTATAGTCTGAATGCCAGGTAAGCAACCCTATGTAATTATTAGCTTAAATAGATTCCTAAGAAGAATAAGGCAGAAACCCACTCGGTCAGAATAATTCATATATGAAATTAGGCAATTAATTGTCTATAGAAGAATAAACAGCTTTGGAACTTTTTGTTTCATTTTTTTTAAATCAACTTTTAAAGAACAATTATTATAAAGTACACCATTATGGCAAATTTGCATATCCATGTAACCGCCACAGTTATAATGAAGAGCATTTCTGTCATTTCAGAAGGTTCCCTGGCCCCCTTCCTAGTAACCTTCACCGGCCATACCTAATCCTGCCTCCGGTCAACCGCCGCTGTGCTTTCTGATGCTGTAGATTAACCTTTCCTAGCATTTCAGATGAATAGGATCATGTAGTACGTAGTTTTGTGTATCTGGCTTGTGCTTAGTATGTTTTGTATCTGTATTGTTATTGATACCAATAGTTTCTTCCGTCTTATCACCGGGTAGTATTCCACTTCATGAGGATATCACAAGTTTATCCTCCTGTTATGGGCATTTGCTTCAGTTCTGTTTTGGGGCTGTGTAAAGCTGCTAAGGCTATTTATGTGTAAGCCTTTGAATGGATATGTTTTAATTTTTTTTATTTTTTTGAGACAGGGTCTCGCTATGCAGTTCAGGCCCGCTGTGAGCTCACTCTGTAGCCCAGGCTGATCTTAAGCTTGCAGTGATCCTCCTGCCTCAGCCTCCTGAGTGCTTGGCTTACAGGCGTGCACCACCATGCCTGGCATTTTTATTGTTTTGTAGCTAGGCATTACGTTTTTATTTTTCATGAAATTTATTTTTTAAAAAGTCTAGTAGTGTGTTTACCGCACATTCTGAGCATGGGCCCGGAAATCCACGTGTGAGAGCTCTGTGTTGTTTTCCTTTCTTAATAGGGCAACAGATTATTCCCTGCCTGCAGCAGAGGTCTTAGCACCTTGCCTGTCCCAGTGCCTCATTTCTCTTCTTCTTCTTAGATTCTCGATTTTGGACTGGCTCGGCATACGGATGATGAAATGACAGGCTACGTGGCCACCAGGTGGTACAGGGCTCCCGAGATCATGCTGAACTGGATGCATTACAACCAGACAGGTACTGCCCGCCTCGGGCCTTCATGCTTTCTCAGTAGTTTGAGTGAATTTGGTAGAGAAGTAGTGGTGCTAGGCGTGGGGGAAACACCTCTCTTCCCTTGGTGATCCTTTTCATGCCTACAGGTAGAAAGTTATTTTACTTGCTTAGATGGGGAAAGGTGCTTCTATACACAGCTTCCAAACTTCGTGATTTAGCGGTTGGGGTTTTATTCATTTATATTTTCAACATAATTCCTGATTACTTCTTTCTAAAGACAATGAGTTCATAATCTTAACCCTTCAGTATTATTTGAGACATCTGGGCTTGGTTGCACATGCCTGTAATCCCAGTACTCAGCGGGCTGAGGCAGGAGTATCACAGTGAATCCGAGGCTAGCCTGGGCTATGTAGTGAGATCCTGTCTCAAAAAAAAAAAAAAGGCCAGGCATGGTGGTGCACACCTGTAATCCCAGCACTTGGGAGGCTGAGGCAGGAGTATCGTTGTGAGTTCAAGACCAACCTGAACTGCATAATGAGGCCCTGTCTCAAAAAGACAAAGAAAAGAAGAAAAAAGGAAAAGAAAAAAGTTTCTTGAGAGAAGATAGTATGCTACCAGTAAAAAACATTTGCCCCTTTATGAGTAGCTTATTTATTTTACCTTAAGTATGTTTTGCTGGCCCTATGAATGAATCCCTTTATTAAGACCTACAAGGCCGGCCGGGGATGTAGCTCAGCGGCGTAAGTGCTTGCCTGGCAAGCCTGAGGTCATGAGTTCGATTCCCAGTACCAGAAAAAAAGACCTATAATGCAAAAGTCTTAATAAACTTATTTATTTCTATGAAAGTGTGTATGATGTGGACCCTTAACTATTATTTTATTTTATTTATTTAATTTTTTTTTGGTTTTTCTCCGGTACCGGGAACCGAACTCACGACCTTGCGCTTGGCAGGCAGGCGCTTTTGCCGCTGAGCTAAATCCCCAGCCCCCTAACTATTAATTTGAATATTTTACCCCTAGTTGTGGTGTCATTTGTGACCAAGTATAGTGGTAATGATGACGCTTGCACTTTTATTTTATTTACATATTTTTTTCTTGTGTTCTTCCTCTGTACTTTTACTCCCCTTCGCTTTTGCCAGTGGACATCTGGTCAGTGGGGTGCATAATGGCGGAGCTGTTGACTGGAAGAACGTTGTTTCCCGGTACAGACCGTATCCTTTCAAAAGTTTTGGATTCTTGTTTTCTCTCCGTATCCCAGTGTCCATGGATGTGAATTGCCTCTACTTCCCTGTAGGGAAGACTCTCCATTTCTTGCTTTTATGGTCCAGATGTTCTTGATGAGGTCCGTGCCCTTGCTGAGTAGCTTACCTTGCCAAGAAGAAGCCTTTAGTTTATTTCTGAGTTGGAAAAACTTGTCGTAGGCTGAAAACCCCTTGCGTGTGCCAGTCTGACCAACCATATCCCTGATCACAGTACCCTTCCCACACAGCTCTGAGACGCAGGCCCACTCGTGAGAAGTCCTGGATCCCAGTGACGGGTTTAGTCTACTTGTACAAACCTTGAGTGAGCACAGACCCCGCCTGTGAATCCAGGGTATCTACCTGTTACGTTTGGTTCACGTCCCAAAAGAGCTGGTCCCTGTAGTGGTCACCTACCTGTGACTCTTGTAATTCTTATTGTTCAACAGCCAACAGTAAAAATGCCGGGCGTGGTGGCGCACGCCTGTAATCCCAGCACTCGGGAGGCTGAGGCAGGAGAATCTTTCGAGTTTGAGTCCAGACTGAGCTACAAAGTGAGCTCAAGGCCAGCCTGAACTGCATAGCAAGACCCTGTCTCAGAAAGACAAAAACAAAAAAACCAAAACAAAACAACAAAAAAAAACAAACAGTAAAAGCAAGAAGTGAGAAGGTCACCCTGTCATATGCCTTTGTTTTTAAGCAGAGCTTTATCCCAAGTTGCATCCAAACCTCAGTTTATCACCAGACTCTAGTCTGGCTTCCAGCCTGTCTCCTCTCTGCTGTGTGCGAGCATCTTGGCTGAGTCCTGATGTCATCAAAATGTGATTTGTTGGAACTCTCACCAGTTCCGTTTTGGGAAAGGGGTTAGGGAGCAGTAACGTTAAAATGTACGTGTAGCACTGGTGGAGGGGCTTTTGTAAAATTCGGGTGATCGGTCTTCAGATGGTTGTGGATGTGCTTTAGAAACCTCTCTGTCGCTCGGGAGCGCTGCAAGCTGCGGTAGCCCCTTTGCTAGGCAAAGCCATGGGTTTCTAAGGCACAACATCAGTGTACTTGCTCACAGCTTAGGGTGTCCTTCTGCGACTGTGTGCGACCCCTCACGCTGCTGTTCTTACCGCCTTCTTTCTCCTGGGGACGGTGTACTTCCCCCAGGAACCGAGAAAGTTCTGTTCCTCAGGTAATGCTGTTAATTCTCTCAGAACCTTACTGACTCAGCTTCCCTCTACTTTTATATCCAGCTTCGCTCTGCTTAGCTCACCTTATTACTCCCCCCTCATTATAAGTCATTTAACACCTGGTATCTCTCCCTATCCTTCATTTCCTTCATTTTATACCTGCTTCTTAAAACCTGCTGTGCGGATTGCCGTTTCAATTGAGAGAGTTCGGGATGGGCTTGTCCTCTGGAGCAGGTGCTGCCCCGCCCTGTCGGCTCTCCCCGCCCCGCTTCCTCCCGGGCTGTGCGCACCTCCGGCTCCCGCTTGCTCAGCGCCGGCCACGCTTGCCCGCCTCGCCCGACACAGGCGGGCGCGGACACCGTCCCCGCGGCTCGGGAGCCCAGGCCCCGGAGTCAGACTTCCTGCGTTTCCGTCGTAGCTCCTGTACCTCCAGCTGGTGGCTTTGAGCAAGTTTTCCAACCTCTGTCTCAGTTTCCGGTAACCGTAAAGCAATAATCACAGCACATAACTCAGGAGCCCGTTGTGAGAACTCAGCGAGATAATGTCTGGGAAGCGTTCACACCGAGACCTTCCGAGAAATGCCGGCATCTTCCTCCTCACTGGCCTCGGAAACGGTCTTTCCCCCTCCCCCCACTTCACTGCTGGCTCGTGAGTCGTTAATGGTGAATGTAAAGAAAAGGTCTGTGTGACAGGTAGCACAGAACAGACCCCCTTGGCCGGTTAGCAGTACACGGTTTGCAGAGCACCGCGGTTCTTGCGCCTTTATGGCTCGGTGTCCTCCCTGTTGGCGTGACCCTGTTAGAATGCTTTTAACCCGGAAGAAATACTTCCTGCTCCAGAAACAGGAAGATCACAAGTTCAAGGCCAGCCAAGGTGACTTAGCAAGACCGTGTCTCAAAATAAAAAATAAGCTGAGGATATAGCTCAGTGGCACAAGCACCCAAGCACGAGGTCCTGAGTTCAATTCCAGGTACCAGAAAAAGATACAGGCATTTATTTGTCCAATCAAAGTAAAAAATGAAAAGGTCTGGGGTGCAGGTGCTCAGCAGTACAGCGTTCGGCTAGTATGCGTGAGGCCCCGGGTTCAACCCCTAGGACTGCAAAAAAGGAAAAAATAAAAAGGAATACTTCCTTTGTGCACCCTTCTTCTGTGAACTTGAGGTAATCAAACTCGCATTTACGCTTTTTAATAAGGAATTCATTTTTGATCAGTGAGAGTTCATGTAAAAAATTCTGGTTTTACCGACGCGCTGTCACTTGCTACGCAGCTCTGTCCAGCTGCCTGGCCTCCTGGGCTGCAGGAACCCAGTGAGCGGGGTTGTGTTTGCAGGGTAATTAGCCTCCCTCTTGTCGCCATCTGTACAGATGCAGCGCTGGTTGCCGGACAGGAGAGAAGGAAGCGTTGCCCAGCAGTCTTTCTTGCCTGCAGAGCAGGGCATCGTTCTAGCGTAGTGCCTTTAACCCCCGCTGTGCATCACAGTCACCTTGGGGAGATTTAAAAATCTCTGGATGCCTGAACCACCACACCCCAAGGACTCCACTGTAGGAGGCGAGTGTCAGAGTAGGGGCTGGGTGTATTGAGGCCGACTCCGCGTGACTGTAGTGTGCAGCAAGTTTGAGAACAACTAGAGGTTTTTGTTTGTTTGTTTTTCTGAGATGGTTTTGCTGTGTAGTACAGGCTGACCTTGAACTTGCTTATGTAGCCCAGGTTGGCCTCGAACTCAGGGATCCTCCTGCCTCAGCCTCACTGAGTGCTAGGATTACATGTGTGTGCTACCATGCCCAGCTAGAGTTTGTTTGTTTGCTTATCTTTTTGAGACAGGGTCTTGCTATGCAGTTCAGGCTGGCCTTGAGCTCACTTTGTAGCCCAAGCTGGTCTCGAACTTGCAACGATCTTCCTGACTCAGCCTCCTGCGAGCTGAGAAAGTGCTGGGATTACAGGCATGCGCCACCATGCCTGGCTAGAGTTTAATTCAGTTGAATTTAGTTTTAATCTTGGCTGATCCTGAAAAGTTACTTGAGCAGTCTTTCATCATTTTTCCCAAAGGTGCCAGCAGGATCAGGAAATTTCTTTCCAGTGCTTTAATCCTTACTATCCTGACCTACAGAGCTTCCTTGCTCAAAACCTCTGGAGCCTCTGCTGGCCCCACACCCTCTGCTTTGGCTCGAAAGGCAACCACACTATTCATGATTTTTAGATGCACCTCCTCACAGAGGCAGCCTCCAGAGGGTGCTTTTGGGTGGCGTGCTTCTTCGTTTTCTGCGTTTCCCTCCCTTGCCGACACTGTGCCTGTCCTAGCTCCTAGACAGAAACTCGCAGTAGCACTTGGTGGTGTTGCGCACGTTTTATCGCTGTTGTCCAGTGTGGCATCTGGCAGCCTCTGGCCTGTGTGGCTGCTGAGATATGGTTAGTGTAACTTAGAAACTGACTTGAAAATGTTTTTGTGGTAAAGTACGTATAATATAAAATTTACCACTTTTTTTTATATTGTGGGAAAATACTCGTAACACAAAATGTATCACGTATAACCACTTTTAAGTTTATAATCCAGTCGCATCAATCACATTCACGATGTTGAATGACCATCGGCACTGTTACGCTTCTGACTGCGGGAGCCTTCCACGCGGCTTAATGCTGGTATTGTTCTGTGAAGAAAAGGGCCTTTCCTCGAAGGCCGGCTGTCCACCCTGTCCAGGAGCCCGGCAGACAGACTCGGAACTGGAAGGGAAGGCGGAGGTGGATGGCCTGTCTCCGAGGTGTGGTGCTAACTTAGTTCAGATTAATTTTTTTGTTTGGGGGGTACCAGGAATTGAACTCAGGACCTTGCACTGGCCAGGCAGGCACTTGTGCCGCTGAGCTCTATCCCTGGCCCTATCTTAGTGCACATGGCACTGACTTGGACGTGAGTGAGTCAGAAAGTGTCACTGACTCTTGACACCGCAGCACACACAAGGAAGAAAAGGAGACCTGCAGCCCTGTTAACACGCCAGACGCGGCGTTCCCTACCTCGGAGCACAGCCTTGGCTTGTAGATTGGCTCCCTCGTCGCACTGTCCCTCCTTTCCTCTTTTGACCTTTTCCACACGAGGTGATGAAGCACCCCAGCAGTCACGAGACAAAGGTGATCTAATGAAGGCTGTGTCCACCCTACCCCGACGACGAGGTAAAACGTGAGCCTCCCGTCACCTCTGCCATTGCTGTCGCTTGTTGGTTTCACACCTTCTTTCTTGTCTTAAAAAAAGCAGTTTCCCTATAGACACTAAAAGCAAGTATCTTAATGAATGTTGAGAAAGAAAACACACTTTGTTAGATTCATTTACCTACTTGCTTTTGTTTAGTTTTTGCTCTGTTTTGTTTTATTTTGTTTTGTCTTTTTGAGACAGGGTCTCGCTATGCAGTTCAGGCTGGCCTTGAGCTCACTTTGTAGCCCAGGCTGGTCTCGAACTCACAGCGATCCTCCTGCCTCAGCCTCCCGAGTGCTGGGATTACAGGCGTGCGCCACCACGCCCCGCTACCTACTTTCTTCTCTAACTTGAGAATATATTTTTCCACAAAATACTAGAATTCTCAGATTTGTCAACAAACTCAGGTTACCCTAAGAAGTGTTTTGTGTGTGGCAGTGAAAATGACTGTTGACAACCCAGAGGAGAAGAAAACTGGCTTGGTCCCTTCCAGCCTCACCCGCCTGTCCCCAAGGAGGGCTTCCTTCTCTCCCAGATGTCTGCGGGAAAGCTGCTGCTCACAGCGTAGGTCCTGCTGCTGCCCGTTGCTCTGCTCCCTGGCCTGTGGGGCCTTCGAGGAACTCTTCAGGCACTGGGATAGCCCTCTTTCACTTTGCTCTGATGGCTCCATTACTTTTCATCTTTTTCCCCTTACCTGCTCATCCTGACTACCATTTGCTTCTGTTATAAACAGGTTGATCTAAAAAGTAATCTTAGACATAATTTGTCATGCTTTTCTTCATTTGTTTTAGAAAGGCCCTAGAGCCAGGTGTGGTGGTGCACACCTGTAATCCCAGTACTCGGGAGGCTGAGGTAGGAGGATCGTTGCAAGTTGGAGACCAGCCTGGGCTACAAAATTAACTCAAGGCCAGCCTGAACTGCATAGCGAGACCCTGTCTCAAAAAGACAAAAAAAAAGAAAGGCACTGGAAATTTATGATTTTAGGGGCCAGGGATATGGCCCAGTGGCACAAGCGCCTGCATGGCAAGTGCAAGATCGTGAGTTTGATTCCCAGTACCAAAAAAAAAAGAACAAAAGAAATTTACTATTTTAAAATTTAGCCAGATGTGGTGGCACACATGTGTAATCCCAGCACTTGGGAGGCTGAGGCGGGAGGATTGCTGCAGTCTGAGGCCATCCTAGGCTACATAGTGAGTTTAAGGCCAGCCTGAACTGTATAGCAAGAGTTTGCCTGCAAAAAAACAAACACTAATAGTATCAGAAATTTTATGGGGCTAGGGATATAGCTCAGCTGTGCAAATGCCTGCCTGGCAAGCACGAGGTCCTGAGTTCAATTCCTGGTACCTCCCCCAAAAAGAGAAATTGTGATCATTACAATAAAAATGCACCTTAAACTAACAAAAAAAATCCTCTAACTAGGGAAGAAGGGGCTGAGCCCATTTACAAAGGATGGCTTGGTGCAGAAGTAGCTCTGTGTCGTACTGTAGTAAATTCTGCTTTGCTCTGCTTGTGTAGCTCCATCCTTCAGTGGCTCTGCCGACTTTCGGGGGCTTGTGGTGATGTCTGCTGAGGTCTGCATGCTTTCACGTCTGCACGCGGGTGCTTTTAGCTGCTCGGTACATGTTCCTTTCTCACCGCCTGGGTCATAAGCTTGTAAGTGGTGGCTGTCTTTGTGGCCGAGACACACACACACACACACACACACACACACAGCGCTGTATCTGTGCCCTCTTTATGGTGCGAACGTTTTGGAACAGGGTGTCTGGGGACTTCGCAAAGCCCAGTATTAAAAGAAGCAACTTTTCCAGGCTCCTCCTCTGTATGTAACCTTTGCGTGGAATATGGTTGCTCTGGCGTAGAGAGGAACTGAAAGGCGTATCGCAGCCGGCCTGTGCCTGGCCAGCGCTCGGCTCTTGCAGGTTCCTAGGAAGAGAGCAGGCTCGGCACAAAGCGGGAGGGCATGGTGCTCCTGTTCGCAGCGTGCAGCCGCGGCGCTCGGAGATGCAGAGGCGCCTGGGTGTGGTGTGTGTACTCAGAAGCGGGAGGCAGAGGCACAGTCAGGAAAGAAGCCTGATGTCAAATCTGGGGGGCCCTGGAGGCGGGGCCGAGGCACTGGGCTTGTTCAAGGTGAGATTTGCTCCGTACTGGTGGCTGGACAGAAGACACCGGCCCCCGCCTCCCTGAGGGGCAGGGAGCCGCTGTGCCCCTGCGAGCTGCGTGTTCTGCAGGTAGGTCGCGGTGACATGATGCTGCTGAGAAACTGACTGTCAGAGTTTCTGTCCTCCTTCGGGCTGGGATAAAACTTGATTTTCTGCTCAGGTAGTCAGAAAGAGGCCTCTTGAATAAGAACAGCAATTTCAACAGTTTTAATTGGCGGGATCATTTTGATACACCTATTGTCAGACCCTCTTTCGGACGGTGGAAGTGGTCTGGCTTTTTCTCACAGGAGACACATACGTTCCTCCTTATGGTTCCTGGAGAGTGTGAGGGAGCTAAATTGTTCTAAATTGGGTCACTTTAAATGAACAAGGAAGACCCCCGACTGATAACGAGCCTGAATGTGTTAGAGTAGGACAGGGTCTGTCTCACCCGCACACCTGCTCTTTCCCCTTGAGTGTATGCTTGGAAAACAAGTCTCTTGCCGGGCGTGGTGGCGCACGCTTGTAATCCCAGCACTCGGGAGGCTGAGGCAGGAGGATCCTTGTGAGTTCGAGACCAGCCTGGGCTACAAAGTGAGCCCAAGGCCAGCCTGAAGTGCATAGCGAGACCCTGTCTCAAGAAGACAGAAAAAAAAACAAGTTTCTTGTCAGTACTGTGGACTCAGAAACCAGGAATACAGTTTTAGCCTTCAGAACACACTGATTTTTGCAGAAGACTATTTTTTCTACAATTCTTCCTTTAGAAATAACTTCAGTGAGTGGACATGTTTCTGCCGTATCTTTATTTTCTGCAGGACACAGTTGTCAGGTCTGGTATGGTGTTTTGCGCACCTTTTCTTTGTTTTTGTCTTTTTTGGTGCTGGGGATCGAACTCACGACCTCAGGCTTGCCAGGCAAGCGCTTATGCCAGTGAGCTATATCCCTGGCCCGTGCACTTTTTCTTAAAGGACCAAATAGGAAACATGTCAGGTCTCTGGCCCATCTGCTTGTCGGGTTGTGAAAGCGGCTGTGGACCATGGTGTACACATGGGCGGGCGTGGCCGTGTTCCAGCACAGGGTTCCGGATAAAACAGGCAGCAGGCTGGGGTTGACTGACTCCTGTCTCCAGTTTTCTTCCATTTAAGTAGATTTTGCTTCTGAAAAACAAAACAAGGCAATATGCCAGTCACCCCATTGCATCAGCAATTCCGGTAGCTTAGGCAACTATGGCTTGCAGAGGCCATTGTTTTTCGGTTATGTCATCTTGCTTTTATGCATACAATCATAAACAACAACAAGAAAATGTTTTCCGTCCAGTTCTGTGTTCTCAGATACCCCGCATGCCCCTTGTGTGCCAGATGTCACGCTAAGCACCGGGGCTGGTGGTGGACAGGCAGAGTGGCGGCGCCCTCGGAGCCGCAGGGCAGCGGGGATGGCACACCCTCAGCACTGCGGTGCGTCCGTCTGGGGCCGGGAGCGCAGGACGGGCCGGGGGATCTGCGAAGAGCGGAGGGGAGGCCTGAGCTGAGAAGGGGCTCATCGCAGGGGCGGTGTCCGCTCTCCGTGCCCCCCGCCAGTGTCAGCGTAGATACGGATGAACTATTCGAGTCTGCACACGATCTTTCTTCCCCTTTTAACTTTTTTTTTTTTTTTAAGGCAAGACTAAAAGCATTGAGCCCAAATGGAAAACATTTCTGCTTAGTACACGCACAGACGTTCCGAGCGCACACGGAAGCGTGGGCCCCCGGAAGAGTTTGGGCATTGCGGCTTCCTATCAAGAGCCTTTAAAAGGGACGAGCGCAGTTCGCCAAGCGTTCTGTGTGCGTGAGGCGGAGACCTGAGCTCAGCGGCTCTGTTACCGTCTCCTGCAAGAAGGCGCAGTGCAGAGCGCCCTCTGCCGGCAGACAGCCGCTCATGGCGCTCTGCCTGCGACGGGGTGCGTGCAGGGCCTCAGCTCAGGAGAATGTACACAAAAAAACTACCTCCCGCGCCCCTGTGCCCTGCCGCTTTTTCCTCCTCTGTAGCCCTCCGCTTTCCAGTGCTCCCTGCTTGACTGGCTACTGACGCTTTGGTGGACGGTGAGGAGGTAGGTGAGCGGGGCCTTTGCGTTTCCATCCGCTGCCTCAACAGCTAAGACGCAGCTGAAGTTGCTTCTCTCTCCCGGTACACAGTGACCGTCGGGTGGACGTGCGTGCGGCGGCTGTTTGCACCCTTACACAGGAGGAGCACGTCCTGTGCGGGTGACCGTCCTGCAGAAGCCTTGACCTGGATGGTTCGACCATGCTGGCTTGGTTTGGGTTTTTAGTTTTCGTTCTTGGGGTATTTTGTTTGGTTTTGTTTCCTTTTGTTTGTTACTGTTTTGTTTTGTTTTGTTCACTTTTATTTTGTCCCAACATTTTCCTTTATAGTCCACCATTAGATATTGATCAGTTGAAGCTCATTTTAAGACTCGTTGGAACCCCAGGGGCTGAGCTTTTGAAGAAAATCTCCTCAGAGTCTGTGAGTTGATGCTTTGATTGTAATTCTCTGCCCTGCTGGGAGCCTCCGCCACTTGCCCTCCGTCAGTCTGTCCTCTGAGCCTGGTGTGTGTGTGTGTGTGTGTGCACATGCGAGTGGTGTGTGTGTGCTGACTTCCATGAGATGAACGTGTGCACGCGCGTGCGTGTGTGCGCCTGCCTGCATGTGCGTGTGTGATGTTCTCCATCTGGGCATGCACTTTGATGGTGGGAGCCTCTCTTGGGCAATAGTAGTCTAGTAAAAAGGAGATTGGAGATTCCGTGTCATTGCCAGAGACTAATGGAAAGTCTGCATCTGTCCTCCAGCCCTGACTTCATCTTTTTTAGAAGTTGCACCCGTGCACACTTGCTGGTTCGTGTTAGATCTGAGAACATGGACTTCACCCTGTATTAGTCTCGCTTCATCACTAAAAGAATGGGGTGTGCGTTGTCTACACACGGTTGCCCCTTTCCAAAGTCACTTGCTTTTCATTATTTCAGAACTAGACAGTGCTACATCCTGTAGAAGGTGTTTGTTCCCAACCAGGCTACCAACCCCCCAAGCGCTCAGTCACGTAGGAGAGCTCCTGGTACCGCAGCCCCACGGGAGTGTCCTGTGGTCACTGGCCTTCCTTGGTAGTGACAGTTCGCACAGCCTGAGGAAAGCCTTCGGAGCTAGCGCTCTCCTGCCCTGAAACTGGGCTTCAGACAGAAGCCATGAGAATGTGACTCTGGCTTACCCCGGCCATGGTTTCCTGCTGTGGGTCATTCACATAGGCCAGAGACGTGAGAGAAGCCACAAGAGCTCATTTTCCCTCTGCCTGCGGCCAAGGCGTGGGACAAAGAGGAGAAAGAGGCATGGAGCCAAGCTCCAGCTGTGCCTCCTGGATGCGCCTTCCCGCTCTCCGATGGGAGGGGCCTTAGCCGGGTTGGGACGATTGCTGGGGGGCTTGCGGTGGGCCACAGAGGTGAGTGTGACGGGTCGCCACCCCCCGCAGGGCACCCCTCCCCCTGGTAGAGAGCCTGCATCTCTGAGACGGACCGCAGAGCCCAGAATGGTCTTCTGCTTCCCTCTGCAGTGGGTGTGCAGGGGTGTCCTGGCCCTGTTTCTTTTTGTTTCGTTTACTTATGAGCAGGAAACGAGAGCGCAGCGAAGCTGAGATCTGCCCTCGTCATGCGCCGAGTCACTTGGCAGAGGCCAGTATCGCCCCCAGATGCTCTGAGACACGATCTCATAATCCCGTGCAGTTGCACACCCTCCTGAAAGCCACTGTCTGAACTACTGACCGGAAGTCACTCTGAAGAAATGTTTTCTTTTGCTCCCGGAAAGACAGAAGCTGGGTTAGGGTAAATAAAGATAAGAGAGCTGGTGTTAGGCAGAGCAGGGTATTTTTAGTTTGTGTTTTTCTTTTGCTCTTTTTTAATTTTTTTTTTTTTTAATTTTGTTTTTTATTTTAATGCATCTGCTTAGGAAGATTGGCTTTTTAAGAGGACCTGGGGCAGAGGGAGGGCTGGGAAGGAGCTCAGCTAATTAACGAGTGGTGCTGATGAGACTGAGATGGTAGGTCCCTTCCTGGTCTGGGAATGACTACGAGGCTCAGCTCTGTGTGCTCACTCTCGCCCCAGCCGTCTGCCCGAGTGTGGTAAAACAGTATCTGCCTATCATTACCCATCATCTGTTTGTAAGAAAGAACCACCACTGGGTGCATGCCCTCGGGAGCTGTGCGGTGGGGCGGGAACATGGTGCGTCCCAGCAGCCCTAGTGCAGCGCTGTGTGCAGCAGAACTGACTACAGCACACAGAGCTTGCTCGCACAGCTCTATACTGAGGGTGGGGGTGCAAAGGAGTCTTTGCAGTGAGTTGAGAAAAGCAGTTTTTAGTATTCACAAGTGTCTGCAAGATTCATTTGTTGGTGACACCGCCCAGGTATCCGTTCATCTTAAAAACACATGATGGTGTGGTGTACGGAGTAGAAAAGTAGTAAAGCCAGGTGAGTGAAATTGCTCAAAGATTTTAAAAATTTAAAAAGACATTAGTGAAGAAATCCAGCAGACACAAAGCCAACAGCTGTTTTCGTTGCTCCTGAGAAGGAGCGATGCCGCATTTACAGGAGGGCCGGTTGACAAGCAGTGGGACATCGTAAGAGAAGGCAGCATGGCTCAGGAACAGGCTAAGGGGGGGTGCTGGCAAGGGGGTGCGTGGTCACGGTGGACGCCTAAGGACACAGCGTTTGTCTGTTTGCTGTCCTGGCACCTGTACTAAGTGAAAGAACGAAAATTCGTATTCAGAAAGCAAAAGCCTGACTCATACTTTTCTCTAGAAATACAATCTTCCGAACTTCCTGACAGGAAGGGGACATAATCACTTAGTTGACTGAAGGAGGCAAAGTCAGCACATGTACAAGCCAAGAACTGTTCGCAGAAAGGAAGAGAGATGGCAGGATCCTAACATTTAAAACCTGAGCAGTAAACTACCCGTGGAGATTTATTTGCTTTGTAAACCTCCTCTGTTATTTCTGTGGGCATGCAAAGTACTGTTTGGTATATAATTTGTTTAAAAGGAAATCTACAGTTTGTTGTGAGATGTTAAAAGAACTCTGAAGAGTTTTTTTTTTTTTGTTTTTTTTTTAACTCTATTAGTGATTTTCCCATTGCTGGTACAAAATACCTGATGACACCTGGGGGGAGAGGTTTACTTTGGCTGTGGTTTGGAGGGTTGAGTCCATGGTTTGGTTTGGTTGGGTCCAAGGCAGAAACGGCCTGGCAGAGGACAGCTGCTCATCCCGTGGCAGCCAGGATGTGGAGACAGTGAGCGAAGGGAGGAACCCTTCCAAGTCACACCCCCAGCGACCCACCTCTTCCAAGCAGGCTCCAGCTTCTGAGGGTACATTCAGCTGTGAACGAGTTAGTGTATTAATCCATGGATGAGTGTAGCGCCCCTATGATCCAGCCTTCCAAACCCCTCCCTCTGAACACAGAAGACTTGGGGGAGACACTTTAAATCTAAACCATAACAAACCAGCACCTTTTGAATTTGCTGGGCTCTGTCTTAGGGCTTACAGAGCAGGAAAGATGGCTGCATGCTGCATCCCTGGGCCAGCCTGAGACACACAGGGACTGCATTCAGAGGAGGAGCCAGAGTGGGAAGACCATTCAGGGAAACCACAGAGACATGAACTGGCTGGGCAGTGGTGTGTGTGGAAGGTAATGCTTCAGCTGAAGGAGAGAACTGTTACTGAGAACAGAAAGGGGGATTATATCACGTCGAAGTTTTTTTAAAAAGAAAATCATTTCTGCTTTCAGTATGAATGCATGATAAACTAACAGTTCTTACAGTTTGTAGGGCGGGGAAATGGTGTTAATATTGAAGGCACAGTTAAAAGAGAATTCAGAGGGCAGCTTGCTTACCTGCTGGTCCAGAAGGAAAACTTCACGGTTCTGCCCTTAACGTTTCACACACTTTCTCCCAGCTATGAGATAAGCGATCTGTTCGCTCGTTAGACTGAGCAGAAGTGGCCGTCGCGGCGTGCTGCGATCCTGCTGGCGGCCTGCGCCTCCAGTCTGCCCTTGCCCTTAGCCTCCAGCTCCCTCACCCCATCTCCTTTCTCAGTTACTGCTGTACGTTTGTGGCGTGTGTTTGAAATGCCCCACTGATCGTGTCTGAACTTGGAGTTGCTTATCATCAACCCACACTCCCACTTGCGTCTTCATTTGGAAGGAGGGTTCCTTGGCGAACCTGTGCCACAGAAGCGTAATCTCTTCCTGAATGGATGTATTGGATATTTTATTTTGTCCAAAGCTAAGTCAAAAAATTTTCTCAGTCCTTTATATTTACCCTACAGGCAGACAACTTTCGGCCGTCAGGACTTGAAAACAGTTCTCTGGCTGGCATCCTGGATCAAAGAGCAATCTGTTTTTGGGGAACCTAAAATATTTTAACAGTAAAGTGACACTAAAACCCGAGAAAACTAATTTTTCTTATCTGCATGACCACTCACTATTACATGGCTAATAACTCCTGCCATTCACGAAGCATGCCTTAATATGCAGCCTTGGGCTCTGGCCTGGGGTGGGTGGAGAGGAGAGCTTTTGTTTTGTTTTGGGGTAGCTTTTTGATCTTTCTTTTTTTTTTAATTGAGTTGAAAGTTGTTTCTGCACTATATGTTTAACAGTGCCCTTGACTAGGCATCTAAGATATTAACCAGCTTCAGCAGATTATGCGACTGACGGGGACGCCCCCTGCTTATCTCATTAACAGGATGCCAAGCCATGAGGTGAGAACCAGACTGGACAGGGCTGGCCAGCTCGGAAGGCCACGTTCTCGTTTTAGTGCCTGTGTCTAACCAGCACCGTGTGGAATGTCCCTGAATGCTTGCATGCGCCTGGGGGACTAAGACAGTGACCACCTACGTGCTGCTGCAAGATGTTCGCACTTGGGATAGAACGTCATCCCATCTGTGAGACTGAAAATGTCACAGAGGCTCATAAACGGAAAATGCTGCTCCTTTTGCATTTGGTTTTTGGAGTGTAGTGCAGGAGGGCATGTGTGTCCCTCCCAGGGCTGAGCCTGTGGTCACCGTGTCCTGCGTGTGGTGATCTGGCCGGGGGTGGGGTTAACTGGAGTTTATTAGCGTGCTTCCCTTTTTTATTGTAAGGACAGAAAGAGCGTTTTTCTTTAAAAGGAAAACATTATAAAACACCCAGTACCAATGGGTGTAGAGTATTTAAAAGCAATGACACAAATAATACAGAGTAAATGTGAACACTTAGGTAGGTCTAGGTGCTCTCTTAACCATTTAATCTAATTCTGGTTCCAGGATCAGAGGTGACTGGGACACTTCTTTTTAAGGTACCCTTAATATTTTGACAAACCAGCCTAGTATCACAGAGGTCCTTTCCAACAGCTTCTGCTCTACAGAATTTCCACTGTAGCTCAGCAGTCTCTGGATTGAACTTGATCTCAGGGGTTGCTGTTCTCTGGGTTTGAAAGGTTTCTTACTTCCGGGTTCCCTTCCGCTTACCTGCGTGCTCACGTGCAGAGGGGCCGCGGCCGCGCGCGTCCTGCCCCGTGCTCGCTGCTTCCCGGTACAGCTGCTCTGCCGCTTTTCAGCTCTTTAAAATGTGGCAGCTGAGGGTTTCTCAGAAAGGGTTGCTTCTTAGATATCTTGACCGACCACTGTTTTCAGATGTCTGCCTCTATCACCAGAAAGTGAATGCACTTAACTGGTCAGCAGTCTCGTTTATGTGAAATGGAACTGGGAGAGACTGCAGCAATAAAGACAGTGGTCATAAATACAAAAGTCGGGGGCTGGGGATTTAGCTCAGCGGCAAAAGCGCCTGCCTGGCAAGCGCAAGGTCGTGAGTTCGGTTCCCGGTTCCGGAGAAAACTCAAAAAAAAAAAAAAAATAAATAAATAAATAAATAAATAAATAAATAAATAAATACAAAAGTCAGGGTGGCCGTGAGGGAGAAGCCGCCCACGGAGAAGCACGGTGGTCGTCGGCCTGGGAGTTAGTGAGGGGACTTCGCCGGTTAACTCTGCTCTCCGCAGGATCGGGCCTCAGAGACCGCAACGCTGCTAAACCAAGTCGTTCTGAACGCTCTTGTTTTTATAGGCGAGAAACTACATTCAGTCGTTGACCCAGATGCCGAAGATGAACTTTGCAAATGTATTTATTGGTGCCAATCCCCTGGGTAAGTCGGTGGTCTGTCCTCATTTTGTAGCCTTAAATCGGCCGTGACTACAAGAGGGGTTTGAAGACATTTTTCCGTTTGACTGAATCGGGTACCAGCAATGAAATCTTGGAATGTGGTAAATAATGGCATTTATCACCCGTGTGTGTATCATTGGGGAGTTCTTTCTATCGATGGGTCTTCTTTTAAATATTCAGTCACTCTTGGGGTTTTTTAGAACGATGTGACAGGTATATGCTATGATTGCAGAATTTGAATGGGGAAATAGGCCGGTATGGTAAAGGAAAGGGAAAATAACAGGGAGATTGGGAGAGGAGACAAGGGAAGGAGAAGGAGGTGCAGAAGGCAGCCGGGGACTTGTGCAGCTTCTGCTGATGGGCGGTGCCCCGAGCTGAGGGTGGAAGCCACCGACGCAGGAGCTCCCGCGCAGGCCCGGCGTGTGTGGGGCCGCACCCTCGCCCTCAGCCTCAGCCTCACGCTCTGACCCCTGCCTCTCTTCCCTCAGAGGCTAAGCCGCCTCCTCTGCAGAGTAATCCCCCTCAGACCTCAAGGCATGGCTGTCCCATCACCTCCAGGTTCCCTGGCCGGGGGAGCGACACTGGCTCACAGAGGAGCTGGTCTGTTCCTTGAGGCAGGGCTCCCGCTGGCCCTGGGGAGCGCTTGGCTGAGGCTCCAGTCCCCGGCCATAGGACGGCAGACCCGGAAGAATCGGCTGGCACCCAGGTCCTCTCCGCTTCCGGTTCAGCGCGGGCTTCGAGGGCCACTGGCCACAGTGGCCTCTTTAGAAGCGGGGAACGGCTGAGGTGCTTTTAGCTCTAAGAGCTTCATCCGCAAGGGCTGTGAGGAGGAGACAGTGTTGCTGTGAGATTGCTTACGACAGCAGACACGCCCGAGCTGGGGGCAGCGCTGGGTGAGTCGGCATCAGCCTTGAGGACAGACGGCGTGTGGCAGATCTTAGCTGGGTCACGCTGCTGTCCTGGGCGGATCCGCAGACCCCTCCCGGGTGCAGAGGCTTCTGCAGGAACAGATCCTGGTCGCCCCTGCCCTGGATGCATGGGGCATCGTGTGGCTTGCGTGCTCTGCCCAAGCCGTCTTCTCTGCGTCAAGGACCTGAGGACGCTGTCTTGGAGATCTCACCATCCGGGCCCTGCACACGGCAGTGCCCACTGACTCCCCACTCACCGACTCGAAAAGACTTGGTACTCTTTTTCTCAGGGGGGATGGGACGTGTGCGTGTGTGCCCGCAGCTTATGGAGGACTCCCACGTCCCGTGCTCCGGAACCATTAATACTTCAACACTGACAGGTACTCTACACCCAGCAGTAGAGACTGCTAACGAGTAGAGCGGATGCTTTGGTCTCGGTTCACATGTGCCTGGCAGCCCGTTGCCAAGGGGTGACATCACAGTGTCCCTGGCTTGGCAGCCAGAGCGCAACGTACTGGCTACAAGCGTGTGCCCAGCATGTTAGTTGAGCCGCAGTGCTCCAGCGACAGATATCAGCAGTTCTGTTTCTCAGTCACCAACTGCTATTTATTGTTATTCTCAGAACTTGAATTAAAACTCCAGTGGTCCTTTGTTGATGTGTGTGTTGGCATCTGTCAAGATCTTTGACAAATCCCTTTCTCACCTCTGAGCTGAGGCCCCTCACATAATAGATGTTCAGTTGTAAGATCAAATGAAAGGTGTGTTTTTCCTGCAAGAGAAGAATATCCATCCCGGCAGTTCTCCCAGTGCTCTGAAGTGTAAACTTAGGATCTTGAGTCAATACATTTGTTGATCATTTGTTGTTTTTTTTTTTTTTAGACAGGGTCTCACTGTGTAGTTGAACTTGAACTTGCTGTCCTTGAACTTGCATAGGTAGCCCGGCCCGGCCTCAAACTCACGGTGATCCTCCTGCCTCAGCCTCCCAAGTGCTGCGATTACAGGCATGCGCCACCATGCCTGGCCCATTTTGCGTTTCTCCCATGGATTACTCTGGAATTCAGAATTACTCTTCAGGAAGCTCCCTCTTCCCACCTACCTCACCCCTCGCATTTAGGAAGGGATTGGTCAGGTCTCCAGAGTGTCTCTGTTTGGCAGAACGATGGGCATGGCAATATTTATCCTCCTGAGCACTGCGATGCTGAAACTGAAGCATCCCCATCAGAGCGCTGGGCCTAGAGAACCATCATTTTTGTGATTCCCACTGAAACCACTGCTTTTGAGAAGGAAAATCAATGGGGCTAAAAGCCCTAATTGAAAGAAGCTGATACTCTCCTGGTGCCAAAATATCCCCAGGTTACTTGCTTGGGACAGAAGGAAAAACATCTTAGCCCGCTGGTCAAACTTAGCGCCTTAACGGCGGACACGTGGCTTGAATGCACTATTGAGGACACAGCATATTCCCAATGGATCGGTGCCAAAATTCCCCAGGCTGATTCTTAGCGCATTTGGGAAATCTGGGGACAGAGGAATGCAGAGGTGCAGGTACATAACGCACGGAGAAGCAACCAGCCGGCCAGGCGTGCTGACGCGTACCTGCAATCCCAGGACTGTGGGAGGCAGAGGCAGGAGAGCCGCAATCTCGTGCCAGCCTGGGAGACTTAGTGAGGCCTTGCCTCAAAATAAAATTTAAAAATTTTAAAAGGGCTGGGGATATGGTTGGGTGCAAAGACCCGGGGTTCAATCCCCAGGACTTGGAGGAAAAGTCACCATGTCTGGTGGCACATGCCTGTAACCCCAACACGGGAAGGCTGAAGCAGGAGAGTTGCAGATTCAAGCCCAGACTGCACAGTTGAGCAATTTTGTGAAACCCTGTCTCAAAAAGAAAGAAGTGGGTAGGAGGAGAGGAAGAAGTGTCGCTCAGTGCAAAAGCCCTGGATTCAAAGCAGCCAGACAGGGGCTGGGGATTTAGCTCAGCAGCAAAGCGCCTGCTTGGCAAGCACAAGGTTGTGAGTTTGATTCCTGATACCGGAAGAAAAACAAAAACAAAACAGAAAAAAAAAACAAAAAAAAACAAAGCAGCCAGACAGTTCTTAATGAGGGGTATTCTCAAGACAATTGAAATATCTTTTCAGATCAAAATCAAGAAAAAGCAGATTAGAAATAATTCTAGATTGAGGCTAAAGAAACCAAGTCAAGTGTGTGGCATTTGTAACAGACAAGTCTGACATACTTAGAAAAATTTTAACTGAATAGAATTTTAAATGATTTGACAATTATTTGTCAGGTATACTAAAAATATTGTGATTATATGAGAAGATGTCTTTGTGCTAAAGTATTTAGGGTATAAAGTGACATCTTTTATAATGTCATTTTTTAAATGTTAATTGTTTGGTCTGCATGGTAAGCATATATGATGTGCATTATACTGTTTTTACTTTTCTGTTTCTGTAAATTTAAATGTTTTCATAGTGAGGTTTGGTTTTTTTTGTCTTTTTGAGACAGGGTCTCACTATGCAGTTCACGCTGGTCTTGAACTTACTTTGTAGCCCAGGCTGACCTTAAACTGGCAATGATCCTCCTGTCTCAGCCTCCCAAGTGCTGCGATTACAGGCGGCTCTCATAGTGAAGTTTTTAAAATTATGTTTTATCCCAACACAGTGTCTCCTACATATCCCCATGGACAAATCTTCCTTGTGTTCCTTGTTTGAAGATCTGTTCAATGAATGCTTATTTGCCCTTATATTAGTAATTAAAATAGTGGGGAAAGGGGACCACAAAAAAATTTTTAAGATTATCGGATTACTTCAGCTGTTGGTTTACATTTTGATTTGGCTTAACTATAGTGGTAGCAGTTTGACATTCTACAAAAGTTTGTTCAAACAGAATCCCAGTTTGTTTTTTTTTTTTTCAGTTCTTTTGTTTGTTTGTTTGTTTGGAGACAGGGTCTCGCTATGCAGTTCAGGCTGGCCTTGAGCTCACTTTGTAGCCCAGGCTGGCCGCGAACTCATAACGATCCTCCTGCCTCAGCCTCCTGAGTGCTGGGATTACAGGCATGCACCACCATGCCCGGCTTTTTTCAGTTCTTTAGTAATGTATTCAGTATATTCTTGGAGCTCCAGTGGCATAATGAGTTAGTATGCAGTACTTACACAATATATTCTTTGTTTTAAACCTGTGTTGAAGATTGAAACCAGGACCTTGTATATGCCGGTGCTGGGATTACAAGCACTGTGCCTAGGTGTATTCTTAAAAAATACAAAATACACACATACAAAGTGGGGTAAAGATAATATATCCTAGAGCAGATACTTTGGAGAATTCTTTACTTGGACACAAAGGATCAAACTGTGTCTGCGTATTAATACAGCATTATTTTTTGTAACATGTTAAAACTTGTTGATTTTTCCTTCCAACCTGCGGTACCGATAGCTGTTGACCTGCTGGAGAAGATGCTTGTATTGGACTCGGATAAGAGAATCACGGCAGCCCAAGCCCTTGCACACGCCTACTTTGCTCAGTACCACGATCCTGATGATGAACCAGTGGCTGATCCTTACGATCAGTCCTTTGAAAGCAGGGACCTCCTCATAGATGAATGGAAAAGTAAGTCCTAAGGGCAGTGTTAACATGCACCTTGAGAACTCCTCTTTAGAAACCTTTTCTATCCCGGTGTAGTGATACACGCCTATAATCGCAGCTCTCGGGAGGCTGAGGCAGGTTGGTTGCCTTGAGTTAGAGGCCAGCCTGGGCTACATAGTGAGTTCAAGGCCAGCCTGAATGACATAGCAAGACCCTGTCTCAAAGAGAAAAAACAAAAAGAAAAAGGAGAGCTTTTCTACATGAACCACTAACCAAACCCATTAGAAAAATAAAAACAGAGTGGTTCCAACCAGCTCACTAACACTTGCAGTCGGGCTCTTGCCGAATGAGTATGCTCCTCCAATGGAATCTGTCTGTTATAGATGACGACTCTCTGGACCTTTGAGATGCTTATGTCGGGTCTGATTTTGTGCACAGCCCTTCACATCTGCTAGAGCTTTCAGGTTCTCTGGAGTTTTTGCATTTGCGCCATCTGTCTGAGATAAGTAGTGAATAGGGTGTTTTACACTTTCACAGTTGATAGAATTGAGGCAAAGAGAGTTTGTATCTTACCTGTTACTTCAGACCTAGTCAGGGACACAGCCAGGAACAGAACCCACATCTCCCAGGTCCAATCTCATATTCTTTCCTTAGCATACAAGTTCAGAACTTAAATCCCCAGAGCCAGGATTCCCTTCGCCTGCAGTTTCGAGTGCTCTGTTATCCTTGAGCACTTTGTCCAGAGAGCTGTAAAGAGGAGGCACTCAGCGACAAGGGAAAGGAGAAGACATGGGTCGTTTACATGGATCCTCCAACCTCTGTGTAGTCCTCTGACCCACATGGACAGCATACATAGGCAACACGGTGTCTGTCAAAGTAGCCCTTCGCGGCGCTAGCCTGGACAGGAGGAGCTTGAACTTAGAAGTGAGAGTGCAGCCAGCAGAGGGAGAGTCCAAACTCTGACATCTGACTTTTCCTTCCTGACTTCCAGGCCTGACCTATGATGAAGTCATCAGCTTTGTGCCACCACCCCTTGACCAAGAAGAGATGGAGTCCTGAGCGCCTGGTTTGTGTCCTGTCGATCCCAATTCACTGTGAGGGGAAGGCCTTTTCATGGGAACTCTCCAAATCTCATTCAAGTGCCTCTTGTTGCGAAGATTTCCTCCATGGTGGAAGGGGTGTGTGTGCGTGTGTGTGTGCGTGTTAGTGTGTGCATGTGCATGTCTGTCTTTGTGGAAGGATAGGAGCATAATAGCAGTTACGATTACAGTGACGTTACGTGGAGTTATGGACGCTCACAGCAGCCTCTCCTGACTCAGGCAGACAAGAGCTGCCATCTTGTTAGGAATGTGTTAGATGCAAAGTAAAAAATATTAAATGCCTCCAATCCCAGTTATGCTTTTGCCATTCTGGCCTCTCCCGGGGGCCTGTACCTGGGATTCCATCCCCTGTGAAGGAAAGCCTCGTTGCCTTTCTGGTCTTGGCCACACACCACAATACACAGAGATCCACCTTCTGGCCGCTTCAGGTGTCAGAGGTCCTCCAGCCATGCGTTCAGCCAAAAAGGACCAACCGGCTTCTGTGCGTGAGCCAGTGATAAACTTGCTCAGTATGGTTCTCAGAACTTGACAGATTATGTTTGAAACTGTAAATATGTCTGTGCCTTAAGAGGAGAGAAGTCAGTGTAGCTAGTTCAAAGACTGCAGCTGCTGAGTTCTGAGCCAGGCAAGTAGCAGGGCTGTTGGACAGCCACTACGAGCCGGAAGTCACCGAACCGGAAGCCGCCGGGCAGCCCCCGGAGGCGGCCATGTCCGCGCATGCTCAGATGTGCATCCTTGCCAAGTGTTGCCGCAGAGGTCCCTGAGTATTGACTTCAGGGTGCACGCGCAGGTTCCTGCTGTCCAGTGTGCTTCCCGCGTGCTGTCTGTGTCTAGCAGAGCGAGGATGTGTGTGCTGCACGCCTTGTTGTGTGAGCATGCACAGCCGTCAGCCCTGTTCTCCCTGGGAGGGCCTAGGCCGGGCGAGCCCGCCCAGGAAGTCTTCTCGGGTAGGTCCAGCCCCAGTCACCTCAGCTGATGCAGGGAGGGGGACTTCATGTTCTCTTCGGCCCCAACACTTGTGTCGCACACACTTGATACTCCAGGTGCTGTTGGTGTGAAAAGAGAGGGCTGCGTAGGTGGGTAGCATTTTCATTCTTGCCATTGGATTTTTAGCAAACTGGAGAGCTGTCAGGGAGATGATCGGGGCTTTGCCCAGGGATAGCCCGACTCTGGGAAACAGAATGTCCTCTTCACTCCCAGTGCTAAGAAATGCTCGAAATCAAAGTGGAAAAATTAAAGATTGTGAGGTCAGAAGCTCCTTTTGCTATCTTTCTCTAAATATGGTTTTAAAAAAAAGTCACAAGGTGTCTTTTCCACCCCTCTATGGAAAGGGTCTTCTTGGCAGCTTACCATTGATTTTTGATGTTTTGATCTTGGTTTGGGGGGCGGAAATAAATTTTCTCAGAATTTTGTACGTCACAGGGTCCTTTGAGAGTGTGATTCCTTTTGGTGGGAAGAAAAGGGCAAATTATTTTAATATTTTGTATGTTCACCTTTATAAAGATGAAATGTGCTCAGGGGTGGAGAAGAATTAATCTCATAACTTTCTGAACTTCAGGCATTTCGTGCTACACGAGGGCCCATATATTTAAGCCTTTTGTGTTAATAAAAAAGTGCAAAGCCAATTCCAGTGTTGGCTGTGTGACAGATCTTGTATTTAGGCCAAGGTGTCTCCATTCTGTATTAGGGCAGGGGCACACATGCTCCAGAGAGACAGGGTAGAACCCCTGAACCGAAAGGAAGGAGGCCAATGGAGGGTGAGCCCCTCACCTGGGACCCTCTCCCTCAAAGGAAAGCAAGCATGAGGCCTCACCTCCTTTCACGCAGCGCAGACCCTCACCAGCCACAGCAAGGTGGATGTCATCAACCGTGTTCAGTGTGAATGCTAGTGTGACTGCCTGCCGGCATACCGCTCTGAATGTCCTTCTAGAAAGGTCTCTGCACATGGCCGTGGACACATTAGGAGGTCGTGTGCTCCAGGAGCCTGGACTCTGAGCTGGAGCCAAGGAAGACCCCTTCTCCTGATCCTCTGATAGGGAACGACAGGGGCGGTGGGAAACTGCTATTTTATTTGTATTCGTGAACCGGGCTGTAATCAGTTACGCCGTATAGGATGTCAGACAATACCACTGGTTAAAATAAAGCCTATTTTTCAAATTCAGTGAGTTCCTCAAATTTGTTATGTTTTTCTCTTGATTGTTTTAATTTAATACACAGTATGGCATTGTATCAGTGTTTTTCGACTGTGACCTGGCAGATCCTACTATTCCTAAAATTTAGAAAACATGTATAGAGCTCCGTAGCTGTGTCTTTGGTGAATAGAATCTGGGCCTTTGATGTGGGTGAGTAAAGCAAAAAGCAAATAAGCCAAGTGTTAAGTGGCAGGGCTACTCCACTTGGCTGAGAGGGCCCAGGGCAGGGTTGGATGCAGCCTGCCACCTGTTTTTGTGTAGCCTGCTGAAAAATGGTTTTTACATTTTTAAATGGTTGGAAAAGATTAAAAGAAGAATATTTTTTGTAGCATGTGAAAAATAATGTATCGTTCAAATCTTAGTGTCCATCAATAAAGTTTTATTGGAATTTAACCGCACATTGGTTTATACCTTGTCTGTGTGGCTGCTTTTGTGTGCGATGAACTGAGCAGTTGCGACAGCACGGGCCTGGGAAACGGATGCCGGTGGCCTGGCTCCAGCTTCCTCTGCTCTGTAGAATGAGGTCTAAGTTCCTTTCAGCTTGGACATGCGAAGACTGTAAGCGAAGTGAAGGTTGGGTGTGTGCGTATCTCCGCATACTGTTTGTAGGGCAAATGTACTTTATGACTGCCTTGTCTTCATGGCCCTTGAAAATGCTTTTTGAAAAGCATGCCAGGATTTTTTCTTTTTTTTTTTTTTTTTTTTTGTCTTTTTGAGACAGGGTCTCACTATGCAGTTCAGGCTGGTTTTGAGCTCACTTTGTAGCCCAGGCTGGCCTTGAACTCACAACAGTCCTCCTGCTTCAGCCTCCCAAATGCTGGGATTAGAGGTGTGCGCCACCATGCACGGTTGCACGCCAGGATTAAAGGGCCACTGGGTCTCCTAGGTGAGTCCTCGGGGCCTGTGCTGGTGAGCTGTAAAGATCCTTTCCGTGTCACAGGGATGACACCCAACAGTGCGTGGAGGAGGCTGAGAGCTTGCAACTGGCTATTTTGTCCTGGGCTGCCTGGCCCTCCCCTGGCACCTGGGAATAACAGCCGTGATCAAAGGCAAACCAGCCACAGACCCTCTTCCTATCGTCGGCCACTTTTTCTTTTCCTTGGGACTGGAGACTGAACCCAGAGAGCTCTGAACTACCTGCTCCAGCAATTTTTATTTTTATGTTTTATTTTGACAGAGCCTCTTTAAATTGCCCAGGCTGGCCTTGACTTTAATGATCCTCCTGCCTCAGCTTTCCAAGTAGCTGGGATTATAGGCATGCACCACCTCTCTCTGCTCCGGTGACTTCTCAGGAAGGTGAGAGGAAAGGGCCTGGAGCATTGCAGGAGGAGCAGCTCCTGTGGAGTTCAGGCAGTCATAGGGAGCTTTTTGCCTTCCAGTACCAGTCATGAGTACAGCCTTCTTTCCAGGCTTGTGAGACGCAGGCCAAGAAGCCCAAGAAGAGCTCACACCAGAAAAAGCTGACCTAAAGTGAACCCACTTAAAATGGGCCCAGAATTTCATTCTAAACAGTGGGATGGGGTGGGGCATAAAAGAAATCAGACTGGAACTTTTTTTTTTTTTTTTGGAGACAGGACCTCCTAAGTGCTCAAGTTGCCCAGGCCTGGCTCACACTTGTGATGCTCCTGCCTCAGCCTCTCAGAGTGCTGGGATTACAGATGTACACCACTGTACACCTCAGTTAATTGTGACTTTTATCATGAAAATAAAATTATTGAAGCATGTTCATATTCTCAAATATGTATTATGAATAAAGAATGATTCAGGTATTTTTTAAAGTGAAATTAATACGTTTAATTTTTTTTTTTGTACCAGGAATCGAACTCAGGACCTTGTGCCTGACAGGCAGGCGCTTGTGCCACTGAGCTATATCCCCAGCCTGAAATTAATATCTTAACTATTCTCATTTCATTTTGACAACAACCATGGGGGAACTTTAGCAAGACATATTGAAGTTTTCATCCTTTTTCTATAGGGCCTTATTCTCTTGATATTTGTTTTATGTAAGTACCACTCGTCAGTCAGGTGTGGTGGCATATACTGTTACTCCCAGTGTTGAGGCTGAGGCAGGAGGATTGCCCCAAGTTTGAGGCCAGCATGGGCTACATAGTCCAAAACCAGCCTGAGACCCTTTCTCAAAAAAAAAAAAAGGGGGGGTGGGGCTGGGGATTTAGCTCAGCGGCAAAGCACCTGCCTGGCAAGTGCAAGGTCGTGAGTTCGGTTCCTGGTACCGGAGAAAAACCAAAAAAAAAAAAAAAAATCCAGGTGCAATTTCCATATGATGATAGTAGTCATTGTGTATATATAAAATGTATCAATAAAATTTTTAAAATGAAAAAAGTCAATACAATAAAATAAAATATAAAAAAGATCCTGGGTTCAATTCCCAGTACCACCACCTCCAGGAAAAAATGTATCCTCACATACCCTTCTTTGCCTAGGAACATTGCTTAAGATTAGAGCAACTTTCTAGCATTATCGATCAACCTCATCAAATCCCCATCATTTGCAAGCCTTTTTTTTTTTTTTTTTTTGTCTTTGTGAGACAGGGTCTCGCTGTGCAGTTCAGACTGGCCTTGAGCTCACTTTGTAGCCCACGCTGGCCTCGAACTCGCAACGATCCTCCTGCCTCATGTTTAATTTGCAAGACTTGATCACTGCAGTTGATCTGCATTGTATTTGTATCATTTATTGATGTTTACAAAGACCAACAAAAGATTAGACTGCAAAGGGCGGTTACATGCTGGGCTCAGGTCCTCCAGAAGGGCAGACTCACTGAGAAGTCAGTGCATTAGTGAACGTTTCCTCCTTGTGAGGACTTTCACTTCTCTGCAGTCTGGTCCCTGCAAGGACTTGGTTCACGAATATGCAAATAACGAAGGCCCCCTTTTATTTATAGTTCAGATGTTTTAATAATGTGCATATCCTTTGAACCTACCACTTATACTTCAAGAGCTGCACACGAGTGCACAAAGGAGAAGGTAAGAGGTGGTTCAGAGCCCCGTGCTTTGTGATAGTAAACCGAGGGTCCCGCCCCTAAGGGTCGGGACCTGCTGGGTGAAGACGTCTGTGCTGTGTGGTACCGCCCAGCCAGAGGGGGTGGAGAGACACTATGTGGGAGGAAGAAGAGGGAAACTGTAGTGTGCCAGGCCCCTTTCACAAGAAATGCGTGGGTTAGAAGTGTTTGGGGCCGGGCGTGGTGGCACACGCCTGTAATCCAAGCACTGGGGAGGCTGAGGCAGGAGGATCTTTGCAAGTTTGAGGCCAGCCTGGGCTAAAGTGTTTGGGATTTGGCAGTAGTCACATGGACTTTACTGGTTGAAAATCCCACCTCCAAAAGCTGGAAACTTAAGGCTTCTCAAGCGCTGCCTCCATGCTGGGACAGGACAGCGCTTCCGGTTTGGGCTTTTCGGGTGAGGAGCGCCCAACCTGTGTGTAGCTAGGGAAACCTAGAAGGACACACGGAGTTAGGAGCAACCATCTCCAGGAAGTGGGATTGTGGGCGCTAACTTTGGCGCCATTTCTGTACTCTTTCCCTTTTTGTATTTATAACTGCAATTCTGTTGTCATCAGAAAAACTTTTTCCAGAGAGAAAGATTTTTAAAATCTGTGTGACCCAGGGACCATCGAGTCCAGCTTCTCACATCAGGAGGACACCTTCCGGAAATGGGTTGCCCGGACTGGCCCACCTCTGCAAGCAGAGCCCACCTGGTCTCCCCTCCCAGCCAACATGGTTCCACCCGCCCCCAGGGCTGGAGCAGGGCACTGTGGCTGGCACTGCCGCGTTCCCGGTGTCTCTCCGCGGGTGTCAGCTCATTTGTGTTCTTTTTGTTTTGGGGTTGTTTTGGGTTTTTTTTTGTTTTTTTGGGGGGGGGGCGGTTTCCAGTGCCGGGAATCGAACTCACGACCTCGCGTTTGCAGGGCAGGCGCTATGCCGCTGAGCTAAACCCCCAGCCCCTGAGCTCATTTGTGGTGGGCATCTCCTGCTCACTGCAGGTGTCAGGCAGCGTCTTGGCCTCTACCCCTGGCTACCAGCAACCAAGCGCGTCACCCCCAGCCATAGTGGCCATAAGTGTCCCTAGGTGTTGCCGCATGTCCCGTGGCAAGAATCCGGCGATGTTAAGCAGTCCTTGGGAAGGTGCCGTGAGGAGCCGCGGCCCAGTGTGTTGCGGCCACTCGGGCGCTTTCCTTGCGCGCACTTGGGTGGCCCTTGGTACCACGGCCGGCCCGAGGGGCGCGTTGGGTGAGTTTGCTCTGCAGCCAGTGGGGAGCACAGGGTGGTGGGGACCGTTTGTGGGGACCGTTTGCCGCCAGGCCGCCTCAGCCCAAAGGACACTGCTGCACGCCGGGGTCCCCTAGGCAAGGAGCGCCTTCCCGCGCCCTCTGCCTCCTCTCCTGTCCTGCTCCGAAAGCAGAGCCAGCCTCGCTGTCGCCTTCCCTCACTGCCTCTGCGCGTGCCCCGGGCCCTCGCCCTTCTCCCTCGCCCGCCCCCGGGCTGCCTTATTTGTTCCTCTGCTCAGCCTGGACGTCACCCCCGTCCCATCCGCCCGGGTGCGGCGAGGACAGCCCGGCACAGACGCCCTGCGCCCTTCTGTGTGCCGCGGGGCCGCCGCGGCCTCCACCGCCTCACCGCTTGCTGCCCAGCCCCGTACTCAGAGGAGAAGAGAGAAGACGGGGACACGGCTCCAGAACCAGCTGCCCGAGTGCCAGTCGCGGGCCCTGTCTGCTATGGGTACAGCCTTTGAGCAAGCTGCTTCGCCTCGCGTTGTGAAGATCAGAGGAGTGAAGGCCTCTGGGGCCTTCCGCACGCAGCAAGCGTAAGTCCGTGCGCAGGGCTGCGCGTCCTAAACTGCTGTCTGTGTCCGTGGTGCCTGGCACGCAGTGGGCACTCGTCTTTATCAGCCCGGTCAGTGGATGACTATTAGCTGGTTTGTTTGTTTTTGAGACAAGGTCTTGCTATGTCATCCAGGCTGGCCTTGAGCTCACTATGTAGCCCAGGCTGGTCTCGAACTCACAGCAATCCTGCTTCAGCCTGCCTCAGCCTCCAGCGCTGGGATTACAGGTGGGCACCCCGGTGCTTGGCTCTGACTATCAGCTTTTGCGTGTGTGTGTGTGTGTGTGTGTGTGTGTGTGTGTCTTTTTGAGACAGGGTCTTGCTATGCAGTTCAGGCTGGCCTTGAGCTCACTTTGTAGCCCAGGCTGGCCTCAAACTCGCAAAGATCCTCCTGCCTCAGCCTCCCGAGTGCTGGGGTTACAGGCGTGCACCACCAGGCCTGCTATCGGCTTTTAATCACTCGCAAATCATCTTGTCCTCCTTCCTGTTTTCACAGTCAACAGTCTGTAGAAACAAAGACCATCTAAAAGAAACAGACCCTGAGAAACCACTTGGAGGATGCCAACAGGTATTGCAGCAGCCATTGCTGACTTCCTACCAATCTGTCCATAACTCTGTAATGTTTGTATTGCTCCTATGCTGTTTTGTAAATGGATGGATGTTTGTTACTATGTGTTGCAACAACAACCATTGAGAATAGCCAATTATTATTTGATCGATCACTCATGTATAGCTCTATTTGTTTTCCCTAGAGACCACTTTGGAGACACCAGGGTATAGTACAACAACCATTGATAATTTCCTGCCATTTCTGTCTGTAACTCACTATTATTTGTCCATTTGTTTTCCTGAGAAACTATCTTGAAGATACCAATAGGTAAAATAAGAACCGTTGATAATGTCCTACCACTTTGTCTGTAATTTGGTGTATCCCCCTACTGCTTTATTGTTCTTCTTTTACTCTTTAAAATAAAAAATAAATAAATAAAAGAAACAGAGCACAGTATATACAGATTTTTGCCCTAAGGAACAAAGCTATCTGGAAGTTCTTTGATTTTTTTTAAATTCTTTTTTGCCTTTTTGAGACAGGATCTCGCTATGCAGTTCAGGCTGGACTTGAGCGCACTTTGTAGCCCAGGCTGGTCTCGAACTTGCAACAATCCTCCTGCCTCAGCCTCCTGAGTGCTGGGATTACAGGTGTGCGTCACCACACCCAATTGGGTGCATAGCCATTTAGTGAATTAGGACAAGGTCAAAAGTTTATTGAAAGGACCTGTCGCCCGCGAGCCAGATAATTCCCAGTTTCCCCGTCCACCTGCCACTTTGAGATGAAAATATCAAAGGAAAAGTAGCAAATACGTGGAAATCATTGTGGGAACCACTCTAGAAATATCTGGCAGGTTCCCTCGTGTGTCAGGCTTGGAGATAAGGGAGAGGATGGAGGTCGCAGGGTCACCCTCGAGGAGTTGATGGGGCTCCCGCGTGGGGACCAGGTCACCTCCGACCACGGCCGGCACCCGGCTGGCAGGCGGTGGGCGGGGCGTGGGAGCCGGGCCACGAGTCCTCCCGGGTGCTGCCGGGCCTGCCTGGCCTGCTCTGCCAGCTGTTTCCGGTGTGAGCCGCATGATGTCATCGCCCGCCACCCTGACTCGGAGACCCGGTCCCTCCAGGGCATTGCTCAGGCGTGACAGACCTGCTGGGAGAGCTGGGCACCCGTGGCTCTGCCCAGTAACCCTGGGTAATGGCAGGTGACACAGTGCTTGCCCAGGTGCTCCCCATGGGGGGACAAATGGCCCACTCGGTGCTGGGCTGGGAACCCCCCCGCCGCGCTGGTCCCCCCGGCGTGCCGGCCAGTGTGTGGCGTTTCCCAGACTTGGACAGAGCTTGCAGGTGGCGAAGCACTTAGCACATCGCCTCTCCTAACTGTTCTTCTTCATGACATGAATAAAACAGGTTTCTTGTTGAAGAGGAGAAACCTGGATGTCCCTGAATAAGATCTGTTGCCCCGCTGCCTAGAAGCAGCAGCTGTTGAAGAAAAGTGTCAGTCCTAGAAAACGTCGTGCTGCCTTAAAGTTACACAGCTTGCAAATGAAAGCGTGAAACATGCTCACCGAATTTCACCCCTAGCCCCAGTACTTTGGTCTTTTAGCCACAGATATCTCCAGACAGATGCAGAGTTTTAAAGCAAGTCCCCAAACCCTGAAACCATAAAGGAGAAGGTTAGTGAATTTGATGACACTAGGACTGTAAAACTTTCATACACCGGAAGCAGTTGGTGGCTGTGTGGTTCTAGGTGATTGTTCTGGGAAAAAAAAAAACTTGCTCATAGGCTCACAAGGAACTGAGCAGAGTTTTCCTTCAGCATTATTTGTAATGGTAGAAATAACTAGAGGAAACCACAAAGTGTGCCAGTAGGAGAACAGAAAATAACCTGCAGTGCATTCATTCAGTGATATATTACATGGCAGAGAAAAGTGAACTAGAGTGGTTTTGCCCGCCTTGTTCTTCACTCAGCCCTGCTTTGTCTGAGATAATTAGCAGATTGCAGTGTCTGGAAATGGTTTTAGTTGTCACATTTGGGAGAGGCAGCGAGCCACTGGCATCTAGTGGGCACAGGCAGGGATGCTGCCATATATTCTACAGTGCACGGGCAGCCTCTTAAAACAAAATGAGGCAAGAAGTCAGTGAGGCCAGATAACTCAGCATCAGCAGATCTCACCAATCATCCAGTGAGAAAGGAAAGCACCGAATGACCCAGTTTGATATCGTTTGCACACACATGCATGGACAGTACAACTGCACACCCCTCATTTGCTGTGTAAACTCAGCAAACTGCTTAAGCATCCAGGGCCTCAGTTATCACTTCTGTAAAATGGGCTCATATTCCTGATAACACCTTCATAGGGTTGTGAGGATTGAGTTAACCAAAGTACAGCACCTCAGAGTAGCATGTGGCTCACAGTAAGAACTGCAGAAGCTGCCGGGTATGACAATGCACACATGCCAGCCAGCACTCTGAGAGGCTGAGGCAGGAGGATCCCAAGTTCGAGCCCAGCCTGGACAACTTAGCAACTTAGCAACTCTGTTTCAAAGTAAAGAATAAAAAAAGGCTGAGGCTGTAGCTCAGTGCAAAGGCCCTGGGTTCCATCCCTAGGACTGTATACATTTTTGTCACCAATATCATAATAATCATTAGCATCTATAATGCTGTGTTTAAAGTAGCATAAGCAAACATGGCAAGTGTGTGAAACCTCAGGAGCCTGCCTGGAAGAAGACCCCTGTCTCCCCTGCCACTGACTCTGTCCTGTGGGGCCAGCCTAGGTGTCCCTGCAAATCCCAGACAATCCGTCGGGGCAGTCACTTGTCCTTTTTCCCTGAGGCCCCACGCCTCTCTGTTGCCGGAGGTTCGAACAGGCAGTGAGCTTGCGCCTGGGGCCCGGAGGGCTGCGACGCCGTCCTGTCCTGGTAAGGAGAGCCCGTTTTCACGCCGGGGGGCGTTGCCCAGCAGGCCCAGAAGCCCACACCGGCTCCACCCCACCTGACGATGACACACATGAGGCTTCTTGGGGACAGGCACTGTGACATTTGTCCACGGATCCTCAGTCCCTTGATGCTCAGCAAAATTTGGCCAATTGGGTTAAAGCTTTGCTAAGCAGGTAGCGAGGACAGAGGAAAATAAGGCGTCCCTGCCCTGGGCGGCGTCCGGGCAGCTTGTGGCAAAGGCCGGTCCGAGGCTTAGGTGGGGAGGAGCCACCGAGCCAATCCTGAGGGTCCCGCCCGGCAGGGGCGCAGTGTTCGGTGGGTGAGGCCCGCCCACGGGCCGCGGGAGAACCCCACTAGCACAGAGCAGCGCCGGGTGAGGGCACACCTCGCCCGACAGGCCGGGAAGCTGACTCTGTCCTGGAGGCTTGGGGCCGGGTGGTGGGCAGGACAGGCTGCCTCCTCCCGGAGGTGAATCAGGGCCCCGCTGCCACCAGCCTGCCCGGCGCCCGGCGCCCTGATCTGCACCGCTCGAGCTGCTGGGCGGCGCCCCCTCCTTCCAGGGCCGAGCCTGTCCGGATGAGCGCGGCAGGCGGCAGCCAGGGTCACCGTGTTTGGGACCGGCCGTGCGCGCCCTCTGCGGTCCTGGCTCGTCCCTGCCACCGCACCTTCGCAGGGCCATCAGCGGCATGTGGGAGCCGGCGCGGTGTGACTCTGGCCTGTGGCTCTCTCTGTCTCCGGCAGCTGGAAGGTGGCCGCTGTGTGAGGTCCCTGCCAGGACTGTGGCACAGCCCGGCCATTTCCCTCCGGAAGGAAGGGGAGGCTCAGCTGTGCTGTGTGACCTCGGGCCAGGGCGGGTCCCTTCAACCTCTCTGGGCCTCCTTTTGTCATGTGTGACACGGGAGATCCTAGCAACCCAGCGCCTCGGGTTCCCAGGCGAATTACATGGGTTACGTGTGTGTAAAGTTCTTAGAACAATTCTTGGTGAGTAATTAGGGCTCTGTCCGTGTGTCACATACACAGAGTAAAAACTGAGGTGTCCAGACAGGCCGGTGCCCTAGCCTAAGGTCACACAGCCAATTAGAGGCGGCGCTGGAGCCCAGCCGGAGCCCGGGTCGTAGCGCAGCAGCTGGCCCTGCTGGACCTGTCTGATTTCTTTGGCGCTGACGTGGGTCGGGGCTCCCGGGGACGCGGTGTGTGTCCTGACCGAGATGTTGACATAGAAGGGGTGGGGCGACCAGACCGGTGACCTCTGCCCTCAAAGCTGGCGGCGGGGGTGACCCAGTCACCGCAGCGTGACAGGTCACTGGAGTAGGGGCGCCCCAGCCAGGGAGGTGAATGGGTCACCTCTGCCTGCCAGCCAGCCACTGTGTGCCAGGCACTGTTCTAGGTTCTTGGAATTCGGCGACGAAGAGCTTGAAGGAGACAGAAGCCAGGTGCGGGCACTGGGCGAGGCCGGGGAGGAGGAGTGGCCCCAGCTGGCCTGTGGATGAGAGGGTGCACACCGCCCAACGCCCACGACCTGGCATGTCATCTCGCTGCCATCCCGGCCGGGTGGGCAGGGTCCTCCCACCTCCCCAAAGAGGAAGCCCAGAGGAGCACGCCCACCTGCCTGAAGTCACACAGCTGCGCGTGGCGGTCTGAGCTCAGACGCAGCTCCGCCGCCAGGTGCTGGCGACCCCTCGCTGGCCTGCAGAACACACACACACACACACACACACACACACACACACACACAGGATGTCAGGAAGCCTGGGAGGGTGGGAGGGAGATGGGGGAGCAGGGGGAGGGTGTGCACTGCGGAGGTCCTTCACCACCCGCACGGGTCCAGCCTGGTGCTGGGGGCTAGGGAGCCACGCAGACATTGCACCTGCAGACCTGGCCACACGAGGTGAAAAGAGAACAGAACAACCAACCCGCCCGGGACAGGCTGTAGCAATTGGATAGCGACCGCCCCTCCTCAACACCCACAGCAGACCTGACCTCCGCTTGTCCCGGGCCACAGCCTCCTGGGTTCCTCTGCCCCGTCTTCAAAGCGCGCAGCCCTCACTCCCTCTGGCCCAGAAGAGACAGGCAGCGCTGGTTCATCCATTCCGAGGCCCGGCAGGCTGCTTGGGGGCTGTCCTTGCCTTCAGAGTCTAAGGGCTGAGATGGATGTTGGCTAGGACAAGGCAGACTAAGATTATGATCAGGAGCAGGGTGTGGTGGTGCACACCTGTAAATCCCACCACCCTGGGAGGCTGAGGCAGGAGGATGGCAAGTTGGAGTCCAGCCTGAGCAAGGTAGAGATTTAGCAAGACCCTGTCTCAAAAAAGGGTGGGGATGTAGCTCAGTGTGAAGGCCCTGGGCTCCATTCCCCGTACTGAAGAAAAAAAAAAGATTATAGTGAACGTTACCAAGGCCCAGGCCCAAAGCAAGGCTAGCCATGGTTTTGTTTTTGTTTTTTTTTTTTGGTTTTTCTCCGGTACCGGGAACCGAACTCACGACCTTGCGCTTGCCAGGCAGGCGCTTTTGCCGCTGAGCTAAATCCCCAGCCC
>NW_004955437.1:3895806-3900250 GCF_000276665.1 Chinchilla lanigera
GATTTAGCTCAGCGGCAAAAGCGCCTGCCTGGCAAGCGCAAGGTCGTGAGTTCGGTTCCTGGTACCGGAGAAAAACCAAAAAAAAAAAAAAAGGCGCCGGGGAGCCCCTGCCTACCCTAGGCCGCAGGAGCCCGGGTGTCGGGCGTGGTGGGGGCGGGGCGCGCGCCCGCCCTGCGGTTTGGGGCAGAGGGGGCCTCGGGGAGTCGCTGCACTGTCCCCGCAGCAGTGGAGTCTGGCTGCGGCTGCCTCATCGTGTGGGCCTTTTCTCCATCTGCGGGATCCCAGCCAGCTCTCTGCCCCGCAGCGGCTCACGGCCAGGCGGCCAGGCGACGAAGGTGACAGCCACTTCCCAGCACCCGCCGGTACAGACCCACCCAGGCGCCGGAGGTCAGATTGTGCGGTCACGTGGGACCCGGGCCGCTTCCGCACGCCCTCCAGGCCCCGCGCTCCCTGTGTGGAGGGGACAGATGCCAGAGCCGCAGGGCCTCTCGGCCGGCCTGGGTGGCCCGGGGTGGCCTGGTACAGCACAGCCCCGTGTGCTGCTGTGGACACAGATGTGTCGTGCACATCGGCATCACACGAGGTCACGGGTCACCGGCAGAGGTCAAGACAAAAACCAGACAGCTCCATCTGAACACAGGGGGAGATGAATGTGTCCAAAAGACAGAAACGCCCAGAAGCCCCCCTAGCAGCGGGCTAATCTAACAGCTGCTTCTCTGCCTCCCCTTCAGGGCAAGATTTTCTTGTTTGTTTGTTTTTTGTCTTTTTGAGACAGGGTCTTGCTATGCAGTTCAGGCTGGCCTTGAGCTCACACTGTAGCCCAGGCTGGACTCGAACTCACAACGATCCTCCTGCCTCAGCCTCCCAAGTGCTAGGATTACAGGCGTGCGCCACCACACCCAACTTTTTTTGTCTTTTTGAGACAGGGTCTCACTATGAAGTTCAGGCTGCCTTAAACTCACTGTACCCCAGGCTGGCTTTGAACTCAGTGGCAATCCTCCTGCCTCAGCCTCCCGAGTGCTGGGATTATAGGCATGCGGCACCATGCCCAGCCAAGATTTTTTAAGATACCGGGTCATAGAGTGACCTCTGCAAATGCCGTCCTAAGTTACCTGACAGCCAAAAACCTCCCAAGTCCTTCCTGACGCCCTCTTCCTGGGCTGACTGGCGCTCGCTCTGCTTTTCTTAGAGGCAAACGGGTCCTTCCCTGGCAGGGGCTGAGAGAATATGCTTAGCCTGGGCTTGGCCTGGTACCACTCTAAGACACTTTAAATACACACATGGGGGCTGGGGATTTAGCTCAGCGGCACAGCGCCTGCCTGGCAAGGGCAAGGTCATGAGTTCAATTCCTGGTACCGGAAAAACAAACAAAAAAATAAATAAATACACACATGACCCACACCTTCCAGTGCTCGATTAAGGATTTTTCTCCCTTACGCAGGTGCACAGGTGAAGCGCTGTCAGTAGCAGCCACGGTTTGAGTTTTGCTCTTTGCCCAGGCTGGTGGGAGGTGCTGGGACCCTTGCTTGTTGGTCTCAGGGTCGTGAGCCCCATGAGGGCTCCGCATCGCCCTGCCGGGCAGGTTAGATGTGTTCAGGGTGCTCATCCGACAGCATTTCCAACTTCCATGGGCTTCCCTGGTGTGACCTCATCATCAGCTGAGGCGCATGCATCCTTGTCCTACTTCAGAGTCACCCTTGCATGAGGACATGGAAGTTGAGGCAGTTAAGGACTTTGCCCAAGGTTACAGGGAGTGTGGTGACAGCTGGCTTAGAAATTCAGGTTGTGCTGGGCGTGGTGGCACGCGCCTGTAATCTCAGCGCTCAGGAGGCTGAGGCAGGAGGATTGGTGTGCGTTTGGGACAAGCCTGGGCTACAAAATGAGCTCAAGGCCAGTCTGAACTGCAGAGCGAGACCCTGTCTCAAAAAGATAAAAAAAAAAGAGAGATTCAGGTTGCTTTGCTACACCCACCCCACCCCACCTCTCCTGAATGGTGCTGAAACCTAGAGGGGGCGGCGAGGTGCAGCTGGCGGGAGAGGCCCCACGGGGCCTTGGGGCTCAGGGAGAGGAGTCCGGGCCGGGGCGTGACCTCCTCCTGCATCTCTCCTCTCCCACCTGGACAGTGACAACTCGGACTGGACCCCACACGCCTCCCTCCCGGCTGCCAGGCTGCTGACTAAACACAGGCCCAGCAGGACGAGGCGGGGTTCGTGTCAGCCGAGTCTGGGGCCTGAGTCACTTCCTGACCTCGCTCCAGAGGTGTCCAGCTGGCCGGGAAGGAGGGCACCCACGTGCGCAGAGTCACCCCCGGGCTCACCTCTGTCACCCCACAGAGACTCCAGCCCTGGGCCGTGTCGGGCGCCAGTCGTAGCCTCTGGAACGTCTGCCGGGAAAGAACCCCGAGGAGGTGCTGGACATCCTGTCACCTGCGCCCGGCTTCAGGCTCACTGGGAGACCTGTCACCGCTTCCCTTCTCTCCCGCCGTCTCCGGGCCGGGGCGGAGGAGGGGCAGCCGAGGGGTCCGAGCCGCCGCCCCAGGGTCTGGCTGACGACCGCATCCTCCTGATGGGGCCGGGTTGATCTTCATAGCACAGCCTGAGTCTCTTCTGGGGGCCCTGCCCAGCCTGTCCTCGCGGACTCAGAGGCCTCTGCCTCAGTGGAGCTGTGTCTAAAACACTTAGAAAATGCCGGCACAGGGAGACACACACGTTCATTAGATAAGATGTTTTCACGTCCCCTGGGCTCACCGCTGCATTCACTCTCTATGCGTTTCCAACAGCCTACCCGGGCCAGCCGTGAGGACAACAGACTCCTTGCCCAAAATACCTGGCGTGCATTTCTGTGGGATCTTGTGCCCCCCTAAATAGTGTCTTTGATTCCACCTGATGATGCAGGGGGCTGCAGGTCCCATCAAGGACCCCAGCTTGCTGTAGGCCACTGGCAAGCTTGTTAAGATGCCCTCTCAGCTGGCCATGGTGGGGCACGCCTGCAATCCAAGCTCTTTAGGAGGCCGAGGCAGGAGGATGGCAAGTTCAAGCCCAGCTTAGGTAACTTGGCAAGACCGTGTCACACACACAAAACAAACAAACAAAAAAAAAAACAGAAAAGAACTACGAAGGTAGTTCTTCGCTCTGTGCAAAGACCTTGGGTTCAATCCTCAGTATGGCAAAGTAAATAAATGAACACAATTTTATGTTTTTTCTGTGTCAGTTAAAAACACAATTAGGGGAAAGGGATATAGCAGTGGCAGTGGCACACATAAGGCCCTGGGTTTAATCCCCAGGGCCACAAAAACTAACAGACATTTGTCTCCCTTGGGCAAGTGAAGGAACCCCCCTCACAGTGCATCCCCAGGCCAGCCCAGGAACCCGGGGCACTGTGGCTGTTTCCTGCCCCTCACCCTGTCCCTGGGAGCTTTGTGATTTGATGTAAAAACAGAATCTCCTTTGCACTTCACAAGCCACTAGGCACAGGTGACAGACAGCCTTTGTCATTTCCTCACACGGCATCAGGAAACCAGCAAAAACTGCTGAAAACTGAAAATGTACCTGCATGGATATTGGGTTTTAGAAAGTGAGTGTTATTAATTTTAGGTGTAAGAATGATAACTGTGTGTTTTTTTTTTTTTCTATTTTTTTTTAAATCGGGGTTTTTGGGGTTTTGTTTTTGAGACAAGGTCTTATTAAGTAGCCCCGGCTGGCCTCGAACTCACAGCAATCCTCCTGCCTCAGCCTCCTGAGTGCTGGGATTACAGGTGTGCGCCACCCCACCAGGCAAAAATCGTTTATCTTTTAGAGGTTAAAAAAAAAAAAGGTCGAACTGTTTGGTGCCTGAGTTCGGCTTCAAAATAACTGAAGAAGAGGAATGTGGATGAAATAAAGTTGACTGAGTTGATGGAATTGCTGAAGCCGAGGACTGAGGTCAGGGCAGCTCCTCAGAGCCCCATCAGGTGTGGGGTTCGGCTTCCCCACATTGTCCTCAAACGCCGGAGCTCTTCCTACCCAGCTGGCTGGCGCCCGAAGGGACCCGCCCGCACCTGCCGCAGGTGGCTCCCTGCGGCCGGGCGGTAGGCGGAAGCGCGGGGTGGGCGTGGCCGGTGAGTGGGGCGTGGCTGGGCCGGGCCGGGAGTGGGCGTGGCCTGGCCGGGAATTGGCCGGGCCGGGAGTGGGCGGGACCGGGGGTGGGCGTGGCTCGCTCGGCGCTCGGACAGCGCGGGCGCTGGGAACCTGCGGCAGGTACGGCCGCCGCCGCGCTGGGCCGCTGAACTCGGGTGCCCGGGATGAGCCTCATCCGGAAAAAGGGTTTCTACAAGCAGGATGTCAACAAGACGGCCTGGGAGCTGCCGAAGACCTACGCGTCCCCGACGCACGTCGGCAGCGGGGCCTACGGCGCCGTGTGGTGAGCCGGGCGCGGACGTCGGGGCTCTCGCGGGCGCCCCACCCCC
>NW_004955437.1:3900380-3923861 GCF_000276665.1 Chinchilla lanigera
CGGCGCGCGCTCCCGTCTCGGCGCTGGCTGCCGGGGAGCGGGTCCCGGGGCGCGGGTTAGGGCTGGAGCTCCGGGCTGTGGCCTGAGGAGGCGCCCCAGAGGCGCATCGGGCACATCCCCCTGCTTGCACAGGACAGCGCTGAGGCCCCGGAGCGGGAAGCAGCTTGCCCAGTTGTAGAGTGAGCTCCTGCCCTGCTCTAGGCGCCTTGGCATCAGAGTGCCACCCCGGGACAGTGCCAGCCCCTCCACACTGCCTGCTGCCCGCCTCCCACACGCCATGGTGGGCATCGGCTCCTCCCAGCCTGGCCTCCTGGCCAAGTCCGGTGCAGGGGCCGGGCGACCTGAGAGCTCCCCGGTGGGGACTGCAGTGGCCCCTGCCTGTCCCCCTGCAGCTCTGCCATCGACAAGCGGTCAGGGGAGAAGGTGGCCATCAAGAAGCTGAGCCGGCCCTTCCAGTCCGAGATCTTCGCCAAGCGGGCCTACCGCGAGCTGCGGCTGCTGAAGCACATGCGGCACGAGAACGTAGGCGGGGCTCCCGCCGCGGGGTCCCCTGGGCGGTGTTCTGGGCAGGCAGAGAAGCGGGAGGGGAGGGAGGCCCGGGGTGGCCTGGCTGGGGCCCCGGGGTGCCAGGGGCTCTTGGCAGGGCCGGGAAAAGGGCGAACTTCCTGCTCCCCGCTCTCCGGGCTTCTTACTGCTGTTAGTAAAATGAGGGGTGCCGGGCCCCTTCCTGCGCCCTTCCAGGGAAGGTGCAGATGGCATTTCTGGCAGCTTGAGTTTGGGAGGGCCAGACTGCCTGGTGGTTAGAGGACAGGCACAGAGGAACCTGGGGATGTGTTCCGTGTCTCAGAGTGCCTGGGGTCCGAGCTGAGACCAGAATCCGGGCAGTGTCTTCTGCGCATGTGAGTGACCCTGACACCAGGTCCTCAGGGAACAGTCACTGTTCCAGGCTCTGTCCTGAGAGCTCTGTGTCACCTAACTTGTGGAATCCTTCCAGCATCACGAGATAAATACCAGCAGCCCCGGGTCGCAGCTGGGGAAACTGAAGCACAGAATGGCTTTTAGGATACTCGGTCAGTCAGTGGCAGAGCTGGGCTTTGATTCTGGACAGCCTGGCTCCAGGCCTGAGCGCATCACCATGAGACTGCCCTGTCTGGTGGACAAAGCTAGAGAACCCAGGGACCCAGCCCGGGCTCGGGGTCCAGGATCCCAGGGTCGGAGGGTGAATGTTTCAAATAGTGATTTCAAAGCGTTGTGCGAATTTTGAGCCCCAGGCTGTTTCAGCAGACCCCTCTGGGCAAGGACAGATGAGGCTGAGAGGCCCTTCAGCCCTCATCACCCTCCTCCCTTTCTGTGGTACTTGGAGCTGAACCCAGGGCCTCACACGTGTCAGGCAAGAGCTCTACCACTGAGCTACACCTCGCACATCTTTTATTCTAAGACACAATCCCGCTAAATTGCCCTGGACTGGCCTTGCACTTGAGCTCCTCCTGTCTCAGCCTCCCAGGTAGCTGGGATTACAGGTGTATACTACTGCACCAGACTCCTTTTCCCCTTTCCCTCCTGTGGCTTTTGAGTTGAGATGCGGGTTTGTGCCACTTGCCCCGAACATCAGACTTGGGCACCCCCCCACCCCCAGCTGGACCCAGTACTGTCATCCCTCCTGGCAGGGGCCCTTCCTCTTCTGTGTTGCCCCTTTTTCTGCTCCCAAGCAGCTGGGGCTGCTTCCTGCTGGAGGAGGTGGGCTGGGAGGGGTGGGTGGTCCCAGGCAGGTGGCTGGGGCCCATGGGAAGGAAAGGGCAGTCAGTGGCTGCCCAGCCCTCACTGGTGACTTCGTCCCCAGGTCATCGGGCTCCTGGATGTCTTCACCCCAGCCTCCTCCCTGCGCAACTTCCAGGACTTGTGAGTTGGTGCACTGGCTTCTGGGTGTTTGCAGCTCTCGCTTGCTGCTTGGGAAGGAGACGGAGGGTCAGTCTCTTGTGTGGTGGGGCCTCCTGCCCCTGCAGTCCCTGTGCCCTGGGCCGTGGAGGTGAGACTGCAGAGGAGCTGCAGAGAAGGCAGGCGGGAAGAGGTGGCGGGATCCTTCACCAGCTTTACCATGGCAGAGCGGGGTCCTTGGGGTTTGCATCCGCACTTCTGTCCCCTGTTATGGCCCAGGTGTGGCTCTGGAGCGTGGGGCTCTTTCTACATGAATCAAGGATCAGTAGCTTGGGTGCCGTGGCTGGTGGGGCATCTGGCAGAGTCCCACAGGCCCACGGCATCAAGTGGCTGTGTCCGGCTTTGCCAGTGCAGTGCCTGCGTGGGCCAGGACTGCTTGGTCCATACTGAGAAACTCAGACGCTAGCAGAGGCTGCCACTGGTTTACGCAGTTCCACAGCTGCCTCGAGTCCAGGGCCGTTTTGAGGGGGCTGTTATGAGGTCAGGAGATGCTGCCCAGGTCCTGCTTGGAATGCAGGGTAGAGGAAGAACCGCACTTGGGGAAAGATAATATGAGCTCCACATTGGACACTTCGCTTTTTTTTTTTTTTTTTTTTGTCTTTTTCTTGAGACAGGGTCTCGCCATACAGTTCAGGCTGGCCTTGAGCTCACTTTGTAGCCCAGGCTGGTCTCAAGCTTGCAATGATCCTCCTGCCTCAGCCTCCTGAGTGCTGGGATTACAGGCATGTGCCACCATACCCGGCTTGGACACCACTTTTGCAGAGTTTATGCATTCATCAGTCGCCAATAGACATGGATCTCAGGAGAGGAAGGCTGGGCTAGCCATGCGAATTGATGATAGGTGAAGTCTGGGAATAGGTCACTGTAAGGGCCAGTCAGAGGGAGTCAGGGAGGGTTGACTTGGGGGAAAGTGAGACAGGGAAAGACCTGTGGTGCGTGTAGGGAAGTCACAGGTCACCTTGAACTAAGCAGAGTGGAAGGAAGGGAGGAAGCAGGAACCAGGTTATCATAGCCAGGTGTAGTGGTGCACACCTGTAATCCCAGCACTCTGGAGGCTGAGGCAGGAGGATCCTGAGTTGGAGGCCAGCCTGAGCAATTTAACAAGACCCTGTCTCAAAATAAATTTTTAAAAAGGAAGCAAAGGGAAGGTGACTTACAATGAGGCTTCATTGAGCGGGTTTATGAGCCAGGCTGGCTCGGGAGCTGCCCTCCGCACAGCCTCTTCTCGGAAATCCTCCTTTTACAGTCTGTTCCACTTTGCTTTTGGACTTTGCCATTCCCATCTGGAGTAACAGTTCCATGTTGCTGCTCTTGAGCCGTTTTGCAATCCCATGAAAGGTGCAACAGTCCAGCCACCGTCCTCTTCCCCCTCCTGAGAGCTGGTTTATTGTTTCCTTCTTGGAAGGGCAGGCATTCTGCTCATTAGAGGAGCCAGCTCAGCTGGCCACGGCCCTCAGGGAGGCAACGGTGGACAGCAGGGAAGGGCGGGCAGGTGCTCGGGGCTCACAGCCACATTGGCTGTGGGGAGCTAAGGGGGGCAAGGAGCAGGCAGCTCTGCAGAATGCGGCACCGTTCTGTTTGATTTTCCTGTGCATGCGCCCCAGTGCCGGCGCTCACCAAGCTCTGCCGACTGGCAGCCTGGTACCCGGTAAGCCCAGAGCCCTGAGGCCACGAGGGGCTGGGTTTTCCTACACCTTCTTGTCTGAGGCCTCTCTCAGACCCCAGCTCTGCACCACCCAGCTGGGACCTGGGCCCGGGCGAGGCTGGGGCCCTCGCCAAGAAGCCCTCGTGCCTTCCAGCTACCTGGTGATGCCCTTCATGCAGACGGACCTGCAGAAGATCATGGGCATGGAGTTCAGTGAGGACAAGATCCAGTACCTGGTGTACCAGATGTTCAAGGGTCTCAAGGTGTGCGGGGCTCGGCAGCGGCGGCGCCAGAGGTCTGGGGAGGGCCGGAGGGGGCACACGGGGACCGGATGGAGGAGGCTGTCCCTGCGGTCTAGACGTGGGGCAGTGGATTCACCCTCCTCTCTCTCCCCCAGTACATCCACTCCGCCGGCATCATCCACAGGGTGAGTCTGTTCTTGCTCCGATCCTCAGGGGCCCGACCGCGTGGGGGCAGCCGGGGTTCTCTGGCAGCCAGGGAGTTGGAAAGGGTGGCGGGGAGGGACAGCCCTCAGGGACACGCAATGTGGATTTTTCAGACCCAGCCCTGGCCCGGGAAGGCCTGTGTGGGCGAATCACTGTGTCTGGGGGGATTGGGTGGGGAGTTGCTGGAGACAAGTGAGCCTTGAGTGCCCATCTCAGGCTCCAAGAATCAGAATGTTGCTGGGTGTTCAGAGATTTGGATGGGCCCCACCCCAGGTGATACCTAGCCCGGGACCTTCCTTTATCCTGGAGCCCGGGGCTCTGACCACGGTAGACAAGTGTTCTACCACTGAGTCACATCCTCAACACTACTAAAATTTTACTTGAGACAGGGTCTTTCTAAATTGCCCAAGCAGCTGGCCCTGAACTTGTGATCCTTCTGCCTCAGCCTCCCGAGTAGCTGGGATTACAGGCATGCGCCACCACACTCAGCCCCAGTCCTTATTTTATGTGAGGATACTGAGGCCTGGAGAGGTTCGAAGGGGCCTGGGAGCCAGGACACCTCCCACCTCTGCCCCCTGGCCTAGCACTTCCCTCTGTCCTCTCCCCCAGGACCTGAAGCCGGGGAACCTGGCTGTGAACGAGGACTGTGAGCTGAAGGTGAGCAGCCGTGGGCAGGCCTGCCGGGGGGAGGGGGTGGGGGGAGTCTGGGAGAGCCCCTCGGAGCTGCTCCGGAGCCTCCTGTCCTCGGCGAGCACCATCTCCCTGCGTCCCTTGAGCCGTAGATCTTGGATTTTGGGCTGGCACGGCACGCGGATCCCGAGATGACCGGCTACGTGGTGACGCGCTGGTACCGGGCCCCTGAGGTCATCCTCAGCTGGATGCACTACAACCAGACAGGTGAGTGGGGGCCGCCCGGGGAGGGGCCGGGCTGGCTTATGAGTGGCATGTGACAGAGGGATCGCTCAGTTGCTTGGCCGTGTGGTGACGTGCCCTCCTCCCCTGCAGTGGACGTCTGGTCTGTCGGCTGCATCATGGCGGAGATGCTGACCGGGAAAACTCTGTTCAAGGGGAAAGACTGTATCCTTTGCTGGAAACAAAGGCTCCATCTGGGGACCCATTCTTTCAACACATGCTTTATTTAAATATTTTCCCTTTCTGCAACAGTGATGCATGCTCCCTGTGGAATAATTTTTAAATGAAGATAAACATTGTATGGCAAAATGAGCCCCAGGTCTAGGAATGTAACTCAGTCCTAGAGGACTTGCTTACCGCACGGGAGGCCCTGGCCTCGATCCCCATTACCAGGCAAGAAAACACAGAAGTTCATGTGTGACCTGGATGTGGTGGTGAGCACCTGTAGTCCCAGCACTGGGAAGGCTGAGGCAGGAGGATCTGAGGTTTGAGCCCAGTTTGGGCAACTTGGCAAGACCCTGTCTAAATAAATAAATGGGGCTAGGGGTGCAACTCAGTGTAAAGACCCTGGGTTCAAGCCCCAGTATTGGGAAAAAAGAAAAAATAGAAAATGAGTCCCTAATAATTCCCCTGACTTTGGCCCTGCACACTGAGGAGTGAGCGTGTATGTTGTGCAGGTGTTTGGTGAAGAGGCGCGGGGTCTGCCCAGCTCTCAGTGCAAGGGTCGGGGGTCAGGAGAGAAGACAGGAAGCTGCAGGGTGGCTGCATGGGAGGGCTGGGAAGTCCACAGCCCCAGGGACATGTGTCAGGACGTCGCCCTTCCTTCCTGGCCTGGCCTGGCCTGACGCCCTGCGGAGCTCTGGGTCTGCAGGCTAAGCCTTCTGTCCTGAGAGGCGGAGGTGGGAAATGGTCTGGGGCCTGGGCAGGGCCACAGGGGCCGGGGATGATGCTGGGGCTGCAGGAAGGACAGTGAGGCTGTCCCTTAACCAGCTGCCGAGACCTGGACCAGCTGACCCAGATCCTCAAAGTGACCGGCGTCCCGGGCGCCGGGTTTGTGCAGAAGCTGAACGACAAAGCGGTGGGTGGCCATGGGCCCGGCTGGCCTCGGCTGCGGGCTTGGCTGATGGGCTGGGGGTGGTTGGGGTTCACCCGCACTCCCCACACCCTTCATCCCTCGGCTGTCAGCTTCCCACTCACAACCCCCACCTTCCTCTGCCCTGAGCCCTGAAGGGCCCGGTGCTCCTCCCTCTTCCAGGCCAAATCCTACATCCAGTCCCTGCCCCAGAGCCCCAAGAAGGACTTCACTCAGCTCTTCCCGCGCGCCAGCCCGCAGGGTGAGTGTGGCTGCCTCCGGGGCCTCCGGGGCCTCCGGGCCCGGGCCGAGGGGCTCACGCTGTGTCACTGCAGCCACGGACCTGCTGGAGAAGATCCTGGAGCTGGACGTAGACAAGCGCCTGACCGCCGCGCAGGCCCTGGCCCACCCCTTCTTCGAGCCCTTCCGGGACCCTGAGGAGGAGACGGAGGCCCAGCAGCCCTTCGATGACTCTCTGGAGCGCGAGAAGCTCACGGTGGACGAGTGGAAGCGTAAGGGCTGGCCGCCGCCCGCAGCCTCTCTCCTTTGCTTCCTTCCTTCCTTTCCGCTGCCAGCCTGGCCCAGCCTAGCCGCCCGGCGGGAGGCTCCTGTCACTTCTCTCTGAGCTGGTGCTCGCCGCTGCTTCCCGTCCTGGAACACTCCCTGCTGCCCCTGCTCCTGGTGTGAGGTGTGGCCGCCCTCCCGCGCCCAGGCCCTGCCCCTCGCTCACGCGCCCGCCTTCCGCAGAGCACATCTACAAGGAGATCGTGAGCTTCAGCCCCATCGCCCGCAAGGACTCCAAGCGCCAGAGTGGCATGAAGCTGCAGTGACAGCCGGCCCGGCCCGGCCCCGCCTGCAGACACTGCCCCGGACCCGAGTTGGTCACCCGTAAAGCCGCAGCTCTTCGCGGAAGAGAGCACCCTGCACGGAGGACCAGTGCCTGCGCTGGGCTTGGCGGCCGTGGGGTTGGAAGGTGCTGGGGCGCTCTGAGCACGCGGGCTGCGTTAGGCGGGCGCGGACCTCTCCTTCCGGCTGCAGCAGCGCCGGGTCAGCGTCCTGGGGCAGCTGTGACGCTGCGCTGGTGGCTTACAGCGGAAACCTACGCTCTCACAGCTCGGACGTCCGAGCCGAAGGTGGCGGCCGTGCCCCTCACAAGGGCCTGGCGAGCGCCCTGCCTTGCCGCCTTTCAGCTCCTGCTGGCCCTGGGTGCTCCGTGGCTGCGGCTGCCGCTCCAGCCTCTGCTGTGGCCTGCGCTGCTCCTGTCTCTGACCTCCTGTAAGAACAGCGGTCACTGGATGTCGGGCCCGGCCTAACCCAGTATGATCTCGTCTCGGTCCCTGCTAATCACGTCTGCAAAGATTTTATTTTCAAATAAAGTCACATTCCGAGGTTCCGGGGGCATGAATTTTGGGGGAACACAATCCAACTCCCTACAGGTGGCCCTGAGGGATGCCCCTTGTGCCCAGTGGACCCCGATGTATCTGGGTGCTTGGAGAGGGGGTGCAGAGAGAGCCGCAGCTGCTGAGCCCCTTCGGGTGCAGGGTGCGCAGGCAGGAGAGGAAGCTGCAGCAGGCTTGTGCGCTGTGGCCCCAGGAGGCAGAAATGGACCATTTCTCGGCTTTGCGGCACAAGTCTTCCTTTCCCTCTCGGGAGATGGCTCGACTCTCTGGAGCCTAACCCGGAAGTGGTCCAGATTCTTCAGTTCATCAAGCAGTGAGGAGCCCGGGCTGGGGCCCTGCCCTGGGCACGGAGGGTCTCAGACTTCCCTGCGCCCCTGGGGACCTTGAGAAAGTACAGATTCCCGCCCCGCCCCAGGGATTCTGATTCAGCAGCTCTGGAGTTGCAACCTTATGGACTAGACCTGGCCGGGCGTGGTGGCGCACGCCTGTCATCCCAGCACTTGGGAGGCTGAGGCAGGAGGATCGTTGTGAGTTCAAGGCCAGCCTGGGCTACAGAGTGAGCTCAAGGCCAGCCTGAACTGCATAGCGAGACCCTGTCTCAAAAAGACAAAGAAAACTTGACCTTGATCCGAGCCCGGTGACTGATGCTTAGGCCGACATCGCGCTGGTTTCAGTGCCACTTCCTGTGTCAGGAGAAATGTACTTCCTGTGTCCGGTCCCAGCCATATGGGCTTCCTGTTCAGTTTACAGATGTTAAAACTGAGGCTCAGACCGAACATTTTTAGGGCAGTGAAACTGCTGTGGGACGCTGTTGGGGAGGCTGCGAGACACCTGCATTTGTTCGGATCCGGAGAGTTACGCAGCACTGAGGGTGGACCCCAAGTGACCTGTGGACTTAGTTAGGGTGCCCCGATGGTAGGTCACAGCAAGGCAGAAGGGTAGTAACGGAAAGGGGGTGGGGTGGGGGGACCTCTACTTTCTGCAAACCTAAACACTCTAAAAATAAAGTATTGGAAAACCACACAGACCCTGAGCCTCAAAGATGGGCCCCTGCACCCTCTCCCCAGGTAGGCCTGGGGCCACCTCTCCCCAGAAGGCCCTCTGGCCCTCTCCACTCAGATCCTTCAGGACTCTGCCCCAGGGACCCCACAGAGGACAGGGCGCCCCCTGCCCCAGGCCCGCTGTGGGCCACCCGCCATCCACCGGGAGCGGTGACGATGCTTGTGTGAATAAACGATGGCGCAGGGCCCCGCTGGTCGTTTCTCTGTCCCGCCCGGCTGTGCTGCTGCAGGCCCCCGGGTGAGATGGCACAGCGGGAAGCAGAAGTGGGTGTCCCTGGCCCGTCCCTGAGAGAAACCCTCTCCCCTGCACCCAGGCCGCTCTGCCTCACCCCGCCCTACCGCTCCGCTGCGGGACAAAAACCGTTCCCTTCCCTCGGGCTTATCTCAGACCCGGGAGTTCTCTCCAAAGGCTGGGGAAGGTGCCTCGCAGTAGGAAGGACATTTCAGCTTCGGGCCTCCCCCGCGGGCACTGGGCCACACCATGGGAAGCAAGGTCACTTCCTGCTGGCCGGGGGGACCCCGCCGAGGCAGGTCTCATGAGGCGGGTTGGGCTTGGCCCTGTGGCCGGGGTGGCCCCATTGTCTAACTGCGCAGAGCCGGAACTGCTCCGGAACTGGGCTGTGCCCCACCTTCCCCCTTTGTGCAGGAGGGTTGTCCTTGCCCAGGGTCACAGCTCCTCCCGCGAGGCCCCCAGAGCCTGGGCCCTGGAGAAAGTGTCAGCGGGTTGTCCAGGGTGGAGCTTGCTGCTGTGAACCGGGTGGCCTCTCCTCAGGTGGGCAGCATGCAGGGAGACAGGAACTGTCCCCTCCCTGCCAGGGACGGCCCGTGTGCCCAGGTGCCAGCTTCCCGCAGGCAGAGGCCAGCTCTGAAGGGGAAATGGCCCGGCGGCTGCCAGGGGCGGGATGCTTCTCAGGAGCTGAGCAGCGCGGTGACCACTGCAGCCTCCTGCCCCACTCAGCCCGACCCTGAGGAAGCAGTTCCGCGGTGTGCGCTCCCCTGTCCTGAGGGTCTCGGTGCTGCCCTCTTCTGAGTCCCACTGTCCTAAGGGAAGAAGCTGAGGCCCGGTGCTGAGGGCTGAGCCCAAGGCTTTCACACTGGGCTACATCCCCAGCTGTCTAATTCTGCTTTAAAAAAAAAGAATTGAGATGATGTCGCTAAGTTACCCAGGCTAAGCTCAAACTTGAAATTCTTCTGCCTCAGCCTCCCAGAGTGCTGGGATTATTGTCATGCTGGATTCTGACTTCTCACCGTGGGAAACAGGCCCAACACCATTCAGTGGACAGAAGGAAGGGCCCAGTGAGTTATCGTGCTTACTGTCCCTGTCAGGCCCCCGGGAGGGGGTGCTGAAGCAGGGGTGGTTCCAGCTGGACAGTTGCCCTCCTCCTGAGCCAAACCACACCTGGGTGTCCACAGAGCCCCTCCCTGCTGGGGCTCCTGACCTTTCTTTGTGCCAGGAGTCCCTTCTCAAAATAAAATAAGCTGGATATGGTGGCACTCACCTGTGATCCCAGCACTCGGGAGGCTGAAGTAGGAGGATCAGAAGTTGGAGTCCAGCCTGGGCGGTTTAGTGAGGCCCTGTCTCAAAACATAACAACCGGGCGTGGTGGATCACTCCTGTAATCCCGCACTCAGGAGGTTGAGGCAGGAGGACTGTTGCGAGTTCGAGACCAGCCTGGACTACAAAGTGAGCTCAAGGCCAGCCTGAACTGCATAGCGAGATCCTGTCTCAAACCCACCCCCCGCAAAAAAACCATAATAAAATGGCTGGTGATATAGCTCAATGCAAAGGCCCTGGGTTCAATCCCCAGAACCACAAAAATAAAATAAAGTAAAATAAAATAAAATAGGGTTACAGAGAAAGTTAGTTATATCTCCATAGAGTTGTCAATTACTGAATGTGTGATGAGGTAATCCATGGATGTGTGTGTGTCCGTGCGTGTGTGTGTGTGTGCGCGTGCATGTGTGCACGCATGGCAGGGGTGGAACCCAGGCCTTGCGCATGCCAGCACGGAGCTGCACCCAGCCGGGCGTCTTCATTAACACGTGAAGTGCGAGATCTACCCAGGTGCGTGTTAGACCCCGTGGCTCTGAGGTAGAGGTGAAAACCGGAAGGGGAAGGCAGGCGCCGGATCCCTACTGGCACCTCAGGCAGTTTGCTGCTTTGCTTGTAACCGAGGAGAAGAACTCGGGAAGTCTGCGAGTCTAAGCTCACGGACAGCTGGGTTCTCCGAGTCTCGGACAGCAGAAAAGAGCCGTGTTCTAGACGTGGCACTGTGCCTCGGGCTGTCCCGCGCTATTCTGAGCAGTGCCGCCCCCGCCGTCTTCCTGTTCACGGAGCAGCTTTGCACCCGCACACTGGCCACGCCGATCACCCCGCTTTCCCGGGCCTGGAGCCCCCGTTCAGGCGGGACAGGTCCAACTGGGCCATTTCACGGGGGTTTGCAGAGGCCTCTGTGTCGAGCTTGCACAGCCGGCCGCGCTGGCCCACCGCCCTCTGTTCCACCACAGAAACATGTAGGGCCGGAGCAGGGACAGCGCCGAAGTGCCCTTGTGTAGATCACTGTCTTGGTTACTTTTCTCTCATTGCTGGGACAAAATACCTGACACCCAAAATGAAGGAAGGAAAGGTTTATGTAGCTCACAGTTTGTAGAGGTTTCAGTCTATAATCTGCTGGCTCCAGGGCAGAGTGGCACATGGCAGAGGGCAACCGTTCATGGCAGTGGAAGACAGCAAAAGCAACAAGAGCAAAAAGAGAAGAGCAGAGGCAAGCAGCCTCTTCCCCTCCCTTACATAGAAACACTACCCTCCCCAGGGCGGGTGTAGCACTCACACCCATAATCCCAGCATTGGACCACGGATCAATCAAATATCTAGAAGCCCGCCCCGTGACTGCATGAGCATTTGGGGGGACATGCGGACACAAACCATAACCATCACTACACTGTTCTTTCCCTGACAGAGGTTATTTGGATTGTGTGTGTGTAGGGGGGGTGTTGTTTGTATATTTATTTATTTTTGTGTTTTAGTGCTGGAGATTGAACACAAGGCCTTCACACACTGAGCTACACCCCCACTCCTTTGTTATTTTTATTTTTTTATTTTTCATTTTTTCCGGTACCGGGAATTGAACTCACAACCTTGCGCTTGCCAGGCAGGCACTGTGCCGCTGAGCTAAATCCCCAGCCCCCCTTTTTTATTTTTATCATGAAACAGGGTCTCAAAAGTTGCTAAATCACCCAGGCTGGGCTTAAACTTGTGGCTCTCCTGCCTCGGCCTCCTAGAATGCTGGGATTACGGGTGTGTGACCGCGCACGCCTGGCCGGTCATCGTGTGCTGTCCCCCTGTGTCACTGCCTCTGGTCCCCGCAGCCCGGGCACGCACAAAGGAGCCTCCAGACCTCGGGCCAGGCTGTGTCAACACAGACCCAGAAAAGACACTTGCAGCGAGACAGCCGCTCCTGCTTTCGCGAAGGCCTCCCTGCTGGGAACTTTCTCCACAACGCCAGGACAGGGGGAGGCTGCAGAGGAAGCCGGAAGTGTGGCTTAGGTAGGAGGGTCCTCCTGGCAGGCAGCGGGCAGAGGCCAGAGGGCCCACATTCATTTGGGGCCCTGCTCCGCTCCCTGCCAACCTCAGGCCCAGCAGGGTGGTGCTGGGCTTTAGACGGGCCTCCCTTGTCCCTCGCGGGGAGGCGAGCCTCTTGGCCATCCCTTGCCTATGGGGCATCCATAGTAGCTAAGCGCTGGGCTGCTGCCTTGCTGCTCGCCAGCCCTGTGAACCTGGCCCTCATTTGTCCTGTGTAAAAATAAATAACTAAAATACAGTTGATAATACTAAAGCGATCAGGGTAAGAAAAGAGCTCAGAACAGCGCCAGGTGTCCTTCCCCTCCCGTGACCCCGTCTCCTGGCGGCTTGTCAGTCTCCCCTACTCCCGGCCGTTCCCCAGGTGAGAGCCTCCCGTGGCCGGGTCGGCCGATGACGCCCCACGCGGGCTCTTCCCCTGCCTGCCTGCCCACCTGCCCTCCAGGAGCAGCGCGTCTCCCACCCGCACTCCCTGGCTTCAGCCTCCCGCCCTCCCGCGCGCCTTCCACCTGCCCAGACTCCCACCTTCCCCTGGGCCCTGCCGCGCCGCCAGGGCCGCCCCAACCCCTTCCTGGCTCCATCTGCCAGTGGCGCTTTCTCCTGCCCGGGACCTGCTCGGACGGCGAGGTCGCAGCCCGCTGTCCCCTCCTCCAGCTGCCCACCCGCCACACGGCCTGGCCTTCCCCGCGGAGCCCAGGGGCATCTCCTCCCACTTACGCGGCCCTCCCGCCCTCGCCCAGCTCACGCCCATGGCCTGCCGTGCCCGCCCCTGGGGCCACTCTGCTGGCCCAGCTCGCTCGCGCCCCGACTCCACCTTGCCTCCCGGTTCCCGGGCGCCGGCTCTCCCTGCCTGTCCCTGCCGACTCTCCACACCCCCTGTCTGCAGGCCGCGGTCCCTCCCCTGCACGCCCCCTCCTCCCCTGCCTCCGCCAGACTCCTCTGTCTTCAGGGCTGCCCGACCTCTCGCCCCCGCTCAGAAGCCGAGCACAGCCCCTTCCCCCCGCAGGACCAGGTAGCGCAGCTCGGCGGCCCGCCCTCCTGGCCGGTTCCTTAGCCGTCAGGACGCAGCCTGGTCCCTGGTCCGGGCAGCTCCTGACTTCCAGCCTCGCAGGCAGGGCCTGGGGAACAGCGAGCACGGAGTGAAAGCAAGGGCTTTGCGTTCAGAAAGAACCGGGCTGCGGTCCTGGCTGTGCCACTTATTAGCGGAAGAGAACCAACAAGATCTGTACTCCGTAGATCTCTTTCAGATCGAGCTAACCTAATCTAGTCTAATCCCATCATCATCTATCTACCATCTATGGAAACTTATTTATTTTAGGGAATTGGCTCCTAGATGGTGAGGGACTAGCAGCTCAGGTAGGCACTTCAGGTAGGAGGCGAGGTTGTAGTCTTGAATCCAAAACCCACAGGGCAGGCCGGGCAGGCTGGAAGCTCAGGCAGGGTGTGACGGTCACGGTCACAGCCTTATGTTGGAATCCCTTCTACGGGAACCTCAGCTTTGCTTTTTTTGTTGCTGTTTTGTTTTTTTTTTTTTTTTTGAGATAGGGTCTTGCTACGCAGTTCAGGCTGGCCTTGAACTCCTTTATGTAGCCCACGCTAGCCTCAGACTCACAACAACCCTCCTGCCTCAGCCTCCCGAGTGCTGGGATCACAGGCGTATACAAGCGTGAGCCACCACGCCTGGCCTGTAACTGTTAATTGCATTTACAAAATTTCCTTGGGGGAACATCTGGACTCTTGCGTAACCAAACAACTGGGCACAGGATGGCTTAGCCACGTTGGCAGAAGAGTAACCATCATGCCATTGTTTGGGGCTGGGTCTTTAACTCCTCAAGGGGATATGGGAAATACAAACACCGCCACTGTGTTTTAGCTTGGAGGGGATGGAGGCAGGTAGATGCCAAGCCACAGAGGAGCTGCACGGCGCGGGGCTCTCTGTCCCTCGGGGCAGGCTCGGAAGCCCCCGTTCCTGTGGAAACTCTGCAAACAAATGGGATCTCACAGAAGTCTGCCTGTCCTTTCCCCTGGCGACAGGAAGAAAGGTTCTTCGTTCCTTCCTGCATCTCCGAGGCAGGGGGCTTGGGGCGGCGTGTCAGAAGTAGATGTCAGGGACTGCATGCTCACGCGGGAGAGCAGCTGGTTAAGAAGCAGACGGCAGCCTAGGTTTTCTGGGAATCGGGAAATAAACCGAGATGCTGCATTGTGAAATACGACTGTGAACATCCCAGCAAACAGTGACTTTGTCGTGGGCATTCCCCTTCCCTTCCCCCTCCTCCCTCTCCTTTCTCTCCTCTCCCCTCCCTCCTCCCTCCAGCTCTCTCCAGTGGTGTTCACCGGTGGACTACTTTTCATGTGTTCAGCCCAGGCACTGGTTACTAAACATAGGGGCCTCTTTCCGAGACCCTTCCATTGTCTCTATCCAGCTAACGGAAGCCCTTCCCCGTCTGACCAGGAGGCACTTGCTGTCCCGGACACCTGTCCCCTTTTTACAGTGAAACCGTAACTTTAGTCACCTCCTTCACACCCAAGAATAAAACGATTCCAAATAAACGATTCTCTGTGCACACTATTAAAAGTTTAATGTTATCACTCTGGGAAGCTGAGACAGGAGGATCACAAATTGGAGCCCAGCCTGGGCAATGTAGTAGGACTGTGTGTCAAAATAAAAACCCAAAAAAAGGGCTGGGGATGTAGCTTAGTATGAAGGCCCTGGGTTCACTCCCCAGTACAAGAAGAAAGAAAGAAAGAAAGAAAGAAAGAAAGAAAGAAAGAAAGAAAGAAAGAGAGAGAGAAAGAAAGAAAGAGAAAAAACATATAGCATCATTTATTTCAGATACAGAATAGCTGCAAGAGAGCATGAGAATTTCCCTACTTTCCCAGACCTACTTTCCCACTGTTGGAATCTCACATGAGTAAGAGCGACATTAGTACGGGGCATTTTTCATAACGAACACACCGATATCAACACCTTACTAATCAAGGTCTGCGCTTTGTTCAGATCTCCTCAATCTTCACCTACATTCCCAGGTCAAGCTCTCTTCCAGAGGGTCCACTGGTTCCTTTTCTGCTCCAAGCTCCCATCTACTAGGGTGTCACTCTCCCTGGGCCCCAAGGGTCTCCCGACCATGGCAGCTTTTCAGATGTTCTGGATGAACTGACAGTTTTAAGGAGCACTGACCACGTATTTTGTGACAAGTCCTTCAGTGGAGGAGCGTCATATTTTTCTCATGATTGTCTTGGGGACCTAGACCACAGGGGTGAAGAGGCCTTCTGGTCACAGCGGATCCCTTCTCCCACATGGGTGCTGACCAGTCCTTGGAGTCCCATTTGGATGGGCACCCTAAAAGTCCTTTTCTCTTATCCATCCTCCTCAGAGTTAGTTCTCCCCCTCCCCCCCACTCCCATCCCTCATAAGGACCATGGGTGATCTCTGTTTGGTTTGCTTGAGATAACAAAGCTCTACACAAGCGTCATCACAGTGTGTAGTTTTCCACACACACTCTGTTGGGTACTTTAAATACATAAATTATGTCTGTTTTTTTTTCTGGTACCAGGAATCGAACTCACAACCTTGTGCTTGCCAGGCAGGTGCTGTGCCGCTGAGCTAAATCCCCAGCCCCTAAATACATAAATTCTGATCTTCACACTAATGCTCATTACAAAGTGTTCTGGCTGTGTCTAGCCATCCCCCCAAAGCCTCACGCGGTCATAGATGGGGATTTTTCAGAGGTGGCTGGGTCTAGAGTGTGGAAAGCTGGGATCGATTCATGGTACAATGCTAGGATCTAGGGTGCTAGGATGAAGGGCGTGAGTGTTACCCGTCCTGGACAGAAAGGGCAGGAAGAGCTGTGGTGGTCCCTTGTTGCTTTGCTACCTTCTGCCCACCACGAGCGGTTCTCTGCCATGGGCCGCCCTGCCTTGGAGCCAGCCGACCATGACTGAAACCTCCACAAACTGTGAGCTCAATAAACCTTTCCTTTTTAACTTTGGGTGTCGGGTATTTTGCCTCAGCAAGGGGAAAAGTAGCTAAGACACAAAGTAATCACCATTCCAGTCTTACAGACATGGCAGCCAAGCGTCTGAGAGTTTAAAAATCTCCCCCAGGTTTCCCTCCTACTGCACACCTTTTCCCTTCTCAGTCTCCTTCACTAGCTCCCCGTCTCTTCATGTTCCCGTGATGGAGTAGTCCGCTGCTCCAGCCCAGCTTCCCTTTCTATTTATGCTCCCCGCTCCATGGTTTTCAGGACCAGCTCCGTGTGGCAGAATAACCAAATCATGTCTGTTCCTTGGATCTTTCCGTGAAGGTTCAGAGAAACCAACCTCTTGAGGGTTTACAAGCCTTGGTGGTGCTGCTTCCAGTGGTGATGGGCGGGTTGTGTTATCAGAAGCACCAGCACAAAATAAAACACACAGAGGACTTGAAGGTACTTAAGAGACCCAAAGCAGGTGGGAAGTAGAGGAGAAGGAGCCAGTGGAAGAAGGGCGGGGCCGTGGGTAGGATCTGTGATTATCAGAAGGGCTTCGCCTGAGGACTAGATCAGGAGGAGCAGGAGCATGGGAGTGCCGGAACTCAAGCCCAGAGCTGCCTGTCTTGCTGGTTTGACAAGTTAGAGAGTGGGGTTCAGTAGAGGCTTCTTAAAAAGCACACAGAAAATGTGACCAAATCCTTGGCTGACGCCTGACCCAGGAATGAGCAGGGGATGCCACAGTGAGTATAGCAGGAAATAAGCAGAAAAAACGAACGGAAGAACTGAGAAGGAAGTCTAGCTACCGACATCTCAAGGGACACAATTTGATTTCAATGCTTGCCGAGGGAATTGCCTGGAGACACACACTCTTTGGAGGCAGACAACAGAATTCATGTCCTCTGCAATGGGTTGGTATAAAAACTTGTTTGAAAAATTCTGTGGCTGTAAGGGGTGGCACAGTGCACACCTCCAGGGCCCACCTTGCCCACGCTCCATGTGTTCTGAGGTAGAACGCTCGCATTGTCCAGAGACTACACGGTCATTGCAGTGTGTGCCCAGCCCCAGGCTCCACCCAGCCCTCACTATCTTAGAAGTACTGAGGATTAAAGCCAGGGCCTTCACACGAGCCACGCTCTCAGCCCTTTTTCTAAGACTGTCTCACTAAATTGCTAAATTGTCCAAGCCTGGCAATCCTCCCAGAGTGCTGGGATTATAGATGTATGGCTCTGTGCCTGGCTTCAAGCTACAGTGGTACCTCTGTTTACAAACTTAATTTGTTCCACAATTCTGGAAAAGATGTCCACATTTGTGTTCAAGTGGGAAAGGGGACCGTGGTCATGTTTGTCACCTGATGCAGAGTTTGTAAACAGAAACAAAATTTTGCCAAACACTTGTTTGTGAACCAAATTATTCTCAAGCAAGTGTTTGTGAACTGAGGTACCACTGTATTTCTTAAAAACAAAAACAAAAATAAAACCTAGAAAAACAATTCTTGTTTAAAAGGAAAATTAATTTTGGTTTCCTTCTCACTGCTGTTTAAGCAGAGAATTTAGAAAATATTATAAACTTGAAAGTAGAATATGTAACCAGAGTCAGAAGCAAAGGAGTCTGTTGAAACCAATCCTGAAGCACCTCATATATTAAAACTGGGAGACAGGGGCTGGGGGTTTAGCTCAGCGGCACAGCGCCTGCCTGGCGAGTGCAAGGTCATGAGTTCAATTCCTGGTACAGGATAAAAACCAAAAAAAAAAAAAAAAAAAAAGAAAGAAAGAAACAACTGGTAGACAAAGATTTTAGAGAAAGGGTGTGGTAGCACACACAAGTAATTCCAGTACTTGGGAGGTTGAGGCAGGAGAATCATTGTGAGTTCTAGAACAGCCTGGGCCAGTGAGTTCAAAGTCAGCTAAAACTACTTAGTAAGACTTTATCTAAAAATATTCTTTTTCAGGCTGGGGATTTAGCTCAGCGGCAAAGCACCTGCCTGGCAAGCGCAAGGTCGTGAGTTCGGTTCCCGGTACCGGAGAAAAAACAATAAAATAAAATAAAAAAATAAAAATATTCTTTTTCTGAGAAAATATATTAGACATGTTTAAGAATCTGGGCGTGGTGGCACATGCCTGTAATTCCAGCACTTGGGAGGCTGAAGCAAGAGGACTGTTGCGAGTTTGAGACCAGCCTGGGCTACAAAGTGAGCTCAAGGCCAACCTGAACTGCATGGTGAGACCCTGTCTCAAAAAGACAAACAAACAAACAAAAAACTTTAGATACAAACGTGCTTCATCCAGCACAGCTCTTGAAAATTTCTGTGGGGGAGGACCATGAAGAAATGAATGCAAGAGTGAAAATGCAGAAAGCTGAGGTTAGGTGGAGCCTCTCTCTCTTGGTGGAGAAAAGAGGCTGCCCAGTGACTGTAGCACGTTTACTTATATACTTGACAGGTTGATGTCAGGTGAAACTCCTCTGCCTAACAACTTGTTTGCCTGGCTCACCCCGGACACCTCATGTTCCTGGGGCTGGAACAACCCATTCACCTTTTCCGGGCTGGCCTTGCTCTAGCCCTGCATGTGTGATCCATCTCCATCTTAAGATGCTCCCCACATAAAGGTAAGACAACCATATGCTGTCCATATGAGAAGTACTTCATACAGTATGAACACACAGGGAAAAATGAAAAGGATGAAAAATCATATTCTAAGAAACCAGTAAGCATAACATATCTTGAGTGCGTATAGCATATTCAACAAAAATGATTTCAGGACCAGAAGTATAATTGGAGATAACAAGGGTTGCTCATCATATGAAAAGGTCCAATTTCATCGGGAAGACATAACAACCATAAATGTATATGTGCCTAGCAACAGAGCTTCAATGCATGAACACTGGTAGAACCAGTATAGACAGAACATACACAATATATCTATTTCTTTTCTTTTCCTTTTTACATTTTGTACTGTTAATATTCTCCTTTAGCTATTTTACTGTATATATTATGCTCATTCTAAACCCCTGGTTCACTTGGTTTTTTTTGTTTGTTTGTTTGTTTTGGTTTTGGTTTTGGTTTTTTCTCCGGTACCGGGAACCGAACTCACGACCTTGCGCTTGCCAGGCAGGCGCTGGTTCACTTGTTTTAATACATTGTCTCCAATGGCATCTCTCGTCTAGTTATGTATAGGGCTTTTTTTTTTTGCTTGTTTTTGTTCCAGGCCCTCAGGGAGAAACTATGCGTAGGAAGGTTAGTGTGAGGACCAGAGTCTACTCAACAGCTGCCTATGCTGTTCCCCTGGAGCAGGATTCCATACTGTCCTGATTTTAACAGCTCAGTACAGTGTTAAACAGAAACGGAGATGGCAGGCAACTTTGTTCCAAAGGAAATGCTTCTAAAATGTTGGCTTTCAAAAGGAGTATTTATTGGTTTTCAGTAGATACTGTTTTTCAGGTTAAGGAAGGAAATTCATCTTCTCCCTAATTTTCTAGTTTAAAAAATTACAAATGGGTTTTATGTTGTGTTAAATGCCTTTTTCTGTGCAAATAATATTGTGTGTTTTTCCTCTTTAGATCTATCAGCCTAGTGAATGTATCAAATAGATTTTCTTTTTTTTGTTTTTGTTTTTTTTCCAGTACCAGGAATCGAACTCATGACCTTATGCTTGCCAGGCAGGCGCTGTGCCTCTGAGCTAAATCCCCAGCCCCTTCAAACAGATTTTCTAATGTTAAACTATCCTTAGATTCCATGGTGTTATGGCTTGTAGCTAGATGTCCCCTCAACAACGCCCCCATGTGCTCATAGGTGGGGAGTTTTGAAGGTGGCTGGGTTACGGTATGTGAATGTGAATGAAGGGTGTGATACTGGGGTTAAGGGGTGGATAATAGAAGCTCCACCCCGGGTGGTATGACTGGTATCCAGTCTTGTAGCTTGGGGGGAATATGAAAGGACAGAAAAATAGCAGGCTTGCTGCTTCATTGTTGCTTGCCTGGAATGTTTCTCTTCTGTGATGCCCCATGCCCCTCTGCCCCGCTACCCTGCCTTGGAGTCAGCTGACTATGAACCGAAGCCTCTGTCAAACGTGAGCCGAAATAACCCTCTCCTCCTTTAACTCTGGGTTTCCAGTGCTTTGTCTCAGCAATGAGCCAAGCAACAAAGAGACATGGTAAGTCTTTCTTGATCAAGACACAGACACACAGATACTCATACTTATGACACTGATGTGCCATTTTCTTTTTCTATACTATCTTTCAGTTCATTAGTCAAAATAAAGTTATTTTATTTTATTTTATTTTTTTAATAAAGTTATTTTAAATCTATAAAATATCTTGGGAAGTTCTCTCCCCCTACCCCCAGTAGGGTTTGGTTTATTAAACCAAACAGCATTGGTTTAATAATGCACAATGGTTTATTCATCCAGGAGGGATTCTTGTTAAACTATTCAGGCCTCCTGGGAGAGAGAGAGTGTGTGTGTGTGTGTGTGTGTGTGTGTGTGTGTGTTTAGATTTTCAATTACTGATCTGATTTTCTTGGTTATAAATCAATTCAGATTTTCTACTTCATTTTATGTCAACCCATCAGGAAGGCTTTTGGTGGGAAGCAACCAAATAACCAAAAATTAAGTGGCCTACACAGAGGTCTCCTTGTCCCCGCCCCCACCCCTGCGCACAGCACCAGGAGTCAGTCCGGGGCAGGCACTGCGAGGCTGGTCTTGCGCCCGGCACAGGCTCCCTCAGTCTTTCCACTTTCGACCTCTAGCTGTTGGCTTGTCTCTGCGTGGTCGAAGACAGCCACAGCACCCCTAGGTGCCGCGTGCATCTCAGCAGGAGGAGGCTGGGAAGCCGTGTCTGTCCAGGGAGAGGACTGTCTTTCCCAAGGCTGTGGGGTCCTGGCGGGCTGTCTGAGCGGGTCGAGCTCTCGGAGTGTGCATAGGGAACATGTGGGTGTTGGGGACAGAGACCATTGTTCAGTTCTGGTAAATTGCAGGGTTTTTTTTGTTTTTTTTTTTTTTTTTTTGGTTTTTCTCCGGTACCAGGAACCGAACTCACGACCTTGCGCTTACCAGGCAGGCGCTTTGCCACTGAGCTAAATCCCCAGCCCCTAAATTGCAGTCTTGCAGGATGTTTTATATATACATAAATACATGACTGTATATGATATATATTATATGCATATGCACATAGATATTCTGAGATTTAGATATGTCAACGTAACTATTTCTGTGGTACTCTCTTAGGAATTTTTAAATCTCTGTTCTCTCAATTTTGCCAGAGGGTTTTTTTTTTTTTTTAACTCTTTTTAATCAACTTTTGGCTCTGTTGATCTTTTCTACTGCATATTTAAATTTTTTTTTTTTTTAAACTTTCTGAGCCGCGGATATAGTTCAGTGGCATAAGCGCCTACCTTGTAAGCTCAAGGTCCTGAGTTCGATTCCCGGTACAAAAAAAACAAAACAAAACAACTTTCTGCTCTCAATTTTAGTTCTCTTTTAGATTTATTCTACTGTTCCTTTTCTAACATCATAAATGGGATGCCTAGCTCATTAATTTCCTATTTTTCCCCTTTTACAGCTGCTTTCCATATGCACGCGTTCCAGATCAGCAGTGTCAACCAACAACTTATTAAAACTATTTGGGAAAAATTGCACCCGTACTGAATATTTATAGATTTTTCTTTTCATTATTTCCTAAAGAAAACAGTAAACAGCCATTTACATAGAGTTTGCATTAAGTGTTATACTAATAGATTTATGTATGTATGTATGTATTTATTTATTGTGGTACTCAGATTGAACCCAAGATCTCTGCACTGAGCTAAACCTCCAGCCCTTTTATTTATTTTTATTTTCAGACAGGGTCTCATTAAGTTGCCAAATTGCCCAGTCTGCAATCCTCCTGCCTCAATCTCCCAGAGTGCTGGGATTACAGTCACGGGGGACCACACCTGGCTTATAAAGCACCCCTGGTTTATAGAGATCATTTAAAGTACACACAAGCATGTGTACAGATTATAAACGGACATGCCACTTTATATAAGGGTCTTGAGCCTGGGAAGATTCTGGTATATGTGTGGGGTCCCAGAACCAACCCCCTGAGATACCGAGCAATGACTGTATATATATTTAAGGCCATTCCATAACATTTGATATGTGACATATTAATTATTGTTTAGTAGTAAGCCTTTTTTTCCAAATCTTCATTAAGAGTTCTTTGGGGGTCCATAAATTATTTTTAATCACTTTTTTTTTTACATTTCCAAACATTTGAATTCTTTTTTTTTTCTTTTTTGGTACCAGGAATCGAACTCAGGACCTAGTGCTTGCCAGGCAGGCGCTTGTGCTGCTGAGCTATATCTCCGGCCCATTTCCAAACATTTGAGATTTAAAAAGTATCCTTTTGTTATTCATTTCAATTCAATTGCACAGTTTCAAAGAACATGATATGTTGCTAAACAGTTTTTTTTGTTTGTTTTTTTTTTTGGTTTTCGGTTTTTCTCCGGTACCGGGAACTGAACTCACGACCTTGCGCTTGCCAGGCAGGCGCTTTGCCGCTGAGCTAAATCCCCAGCCCTCCAGTTTTATTTTTTTGAGCAGTTTTAGGTTTACAGAAAAATGGAGCAGAAAATACAGAAGATCCTTCTATCCTGGATTCTACCATCCTCCCAGCTTCCCTTGTTAGGAGCACCTCGTACTGGTGCACTGGTGCAGTACATTTGTCACAATTTATGAACGAATATCAATACATTATTACTAACTAAAGCTTATACTTTACAATAGGATTCACTCTTTGTGTTGTACAGTTCCATGGGTTTTGACAAATGCAAAATGTCATGTGTGCATCCTCACAGGACAATACAGATAATCATTCTCTCACCCTAAAACTCCCCTGTGTTCTACCCATTCATTGTTCTTGCATTCCCGGCAACCACTGATCTTCTTCTTTTTTTTTTTTTTTTTTTGTCATTTTGAGACAGGGTCTCACTACGCAGTTCAGGCTGTCCTTGAGCTCACTTAAAGTCCAGGCTAGTATCGAACTCACAACGATCCTCCTGCTTCAGCCTCCTGAGTGCTGGGATTACAGGCGTGTGTGCGCCACCACACACGGCATCGATCTTCTTACTGTCTCTATGGTTTTGCCTTTTCCAGACTATCATATAGCTGGAGTTGTGTGGTATGTGGCCTTTCTATACTTTTTTTTTTCCATTTAGCTATACGCATTCGAAGTTCCACCACGCCTGTTTGTGGCTTGACAGCTAATTTCTGCCTACCGCGGAGTAACATTCCACGGCACAGATGCACCCGTTTGTTTATCCACTCACCTACTAGAGAACATCTTAGTTGCATCCATTTGGGGGCAGTTATGAATAAAGCTGCTATAAACATTTGCGTGCAGGTTTTGAGTGGGCATAAATTTTTAACTCAACTGTTTAAGTTCCTAAGAGTAAAATTGCTGGATTGTATGGTAAGCTTTTTTTTTTTTT
>NW_004955437.1:3924518-3948020 GCF_000276665.1 Chinchilla lanigera
CCAAACCCAAGTCACCCAGATTTCCTTTTTTTTTTCCTTTTCTTTTCTTTCTTTCTTTTTTTTTTTTTGGTCTTTTTGAGACAGTGTCTCACTATGCAATTCAGGCTGAACTTGAGCTCACTTTGTAGCCCAGGCTGGCCTTGAACATGCAAAGATGCAAAGATCCTCCTGCCTCAGCCTACCGAGTGCTGGGATTACAGGCGTGCGCCACCATGCCCTGCTTCACCTGGATTTCTTTCCACTGATACACTCACCTGGCTTGAAAGACAAGGCTTTTTTTCCCTTTCCTTCATAGTATAATCCTTTAACTTCATTTCAGAAATCTTTGAGCCCTTCATCTTTATTTTCCACATTTTAGCAGCCACATTACCGAATCCCTTACGTCTCCGCTTTCTTCTCTCTTGGGCAATTGTCTCCCTGAGTCCCTAAAAGGCTAGTTCTTTGCTCAGCTTTTCTAGAGCCTCTGGTTTCACAGCTATGTTCTCTGGCTTTTGGACAGTGATCTCTCCACTGTGCAAACAGAACAAAAGCAAATTATATGAAATGGAGATCAGGAGGCTGAGGTGGAGGATCGCTGCAAGCTTGAAGCCAGCCTGGGCTACACAGCGAGCTCAAGGCCAACCTGCCCACATAGTACAACTCTGTCCAAAAAAAAAAAAAAAAAAAAAAGCAAATCATATGAAGGTAGCAGTCACTGGTTTCCTGAACAGAACCAACCTTGGGAGATAAAGAAGCAAACAGTCTCCAAACTTTGTAGCTCCTGTCTGGTTTGACCTAAATTATATAGAATGCTCACATTATCATAACATTATCACAGCTTCTGTGCTGACTTTCCTTGCAGGCTGAGCAAGGATACTTTAGTAACAAAAATGGAGACCATCTCTCCTAGCAGGAAGGAAATTTTAACTGGTTCCTTCCATTTGTCTTTTCTTTCTGTTACTGAGGATTTGAGCGCCTACTGGTTTTAACAATACGCTCTCACTTCATCTGTAAATAATATTAGTGAGAAATGTATCTGGCGGACTTGCTGGGTGACTGATTTTGTAAATAGCGACCGGTTCTGATTAAGTGTGCTGCTTACAAGGACAACAACCCACTAAACTATTCACATAATTTCTGCCTAGCGTGTTTAATTTAGACAAGCTAAGGCAACAAATATCTGTGGGTTTCCTAAGGCTGTTATAACACGTGACCACAAAACAACAGAAATGTATCCACTCACAATCCTGGAGGCCGCAAATCTGAAATCAGGGGTCTGCAGGACTGTGCTCCCGCCGAAGGCACCCAGGGAGGAAGGGCCCTTCCTGGCTTCCGACGGCTGCCGGAGCGCTCGAGTGCTCGGCGCTCCCTGGCTGGCGGCTGGACTGTGCTGACGCCCGAGGCCGTCTTCCTGCTGCGCGCCCACTGCTCCAACTCTCCTTACGAGAGCACTGGGTTAGGGCCCCCCATTCCAGTATGGCTTCATCTGGAGTCCATCTCTGAGGGCCCTCTTTCTAAACAAGGACACACTGACAATCATTGCCGTTGGAGACTTTATTGTCCCCTTTGTTATACAAAATGCAGCATGCAGGGTTGGCCGGTCCCGCCCGCCTGGGTTGGAGAAGGCGCACACCAAACCGCACCTTGTGCTTCGCTGACTGCCTTTCCCTTTCGTTCTCACTGGAATATTCGGCGTTATTGCTCGTGAGAAAAATCAAAACCCAAGCCTGAAGTCACACGGGTACGCCTCCCCAGGAGCTTTTCTGAGTTTGGAGTTATTACTTCCATTTGTGTGTGGCATTTATATAAATGGACCTTGTTTTCTGGAATTCTGGCTCCATCTCCCCCGCCCTCCAAATTCCCTTTTGCTCTTATGTTTCCTGTACTCCTTAGATTGTCCCTGCCTAGCGTCCTTTTTTTTTGAGGAACTGGAGAATCAAGTGTAGGACCTTGAGCATGCTAGGCCAGCACTGTCCCATACTGAGCTACATTCTCAGCCTTTAAATAAAAAAAATTTTTTTTGTCTTTTTTAGACAGCGTCTCCCTATGCAGTTCAGGCTGGCCTTGAGCTCACTTTGTAGCCCAGGCTGGTCTCAAAAGCAACGATCCTCCTGCCTCAGCCTCCCGAGTGCTGGGATTACAGGCATGTGCCACCACACCCAGTGTATTTTCTTTTTTTTTCAATCAACAATTTTTTTTTTTTTTTTTTGGCCAGTCCTGGTGGTGCATGCCTGTAATCACAGCACTTGGGAGGTGGGAGGCAGAAGGCAGAGGATCCCTTTAAGTTTGAGGCCAACCTAGGCTACACAGTGAGTTCAAGGCCAGCCTCGAACTACATAAGAAAAAAAAATTTTTTTTTGGACACAGGTTCTTACTATGTGTTATGGTTTGTGTCTGTGTGTCCCTCCCAAAGCCTCATGTGGTCATGGGGCAGACTTTTAGAGTTTGACTGATTATGGGTGTGAGAGCTCCACCCGCCCTGGGGTGGATAGTTTGCATATGTAAGGGACAGAAAGAGGGTGCTTCTGGCCATTTCCTCCCTTGTGTGCGCTGGTTGCTTTTGCTGTGTTCTGCCGCCATGAGCTGTAGCTCTCTGCCATGTGCCACTCTGCCTTGTAATCTGCCAAGTATGGACCGAAACCTCCACAAACTGTAAGCGAAATAAACCTTTCCTTCCTTAATTTTGGGCGTCAGATATTTTGTCCCAGCCACGAGAGAAAAGTAACCAAGACACTATGCCTTCAACTTACTGTGTAGCCCAGACTGGTCTCAAATTCGTGGTGATCCTCCTGCCTCAGTCTCCCTTGTGCTACCATAACTGGCTAAAATTTTAAAATTTTGAGACAGTCTCACTAAGTAGCCTGGGTAGGGCTTGAATTTGCCATCCTCCTGCCTCAGCTTCCTCAGTAGCTGGGATTACCACTGTACACACAATCACACTCAGCCTGAAGTGCTCAGTTGATTCCGGTCCCCAGTGTCTTCTTGTTGTGGAGGGTCCAGCAGGCCGGTCCAAAGAGCCTGCCCCTATGTCCCAGCCCCTGGTCACACACTTCCCAGCTACGGGAGCGGGCAGAACTCTGCAGGCTTCTGTGCTGTTCTCGGACTGCCCTGGTTCACCTTCTAGTCCTCTTTTTCGGGGCCTTCTAGTCGTCCTTTCCTTGGGTCCTCCCGGCAGCCAGAGCTTCCCTTGCTGCTTCTCACACCCAGGCTGCCGCCGTGCAGGGGTGCAGCTGCTGTTCTGGCCCTGGTCCCTGGTGTTTGCGGTTTCTCACCCAGCTCTGTTGTAAGTATCTGGACACGAGGTTTCGGTCTCACTATCTGATTACTCTGTTTTCTCTTTCAACCCTGGGGGAAGTCCACTGTGGCAATCTCACGGGGCCGCACACTGTGTGACCCCAGCTAAAGTACACTCTTGAAATGACGAGACTGCAGAGCTGGAGGGTGGGGGAGTGGTTGGCAGGAGTTAGAGGTGCTGGTGGGGAGGGACAGGGAGCCGAGGGGTGAGGGGGTGGCTCAGGATCTGGGGCACGGTGGTGGTTTTACAGATCTGCACTGTAATAAACAGCGTACCGAGGCCGAATCCCTGATACTGTACCGTGACGATGAAGGGCGTCCCTGTTAGGGGAACCTGGGACAAGGATGCGTAGAACCCTGTCACACTATCTTTCCCACTTCCGGAGAATCTACACTTATTTCAGAGTTTCAGGTTTTTGTTTTGTTTTGAGGAAGGGTCTCTCTTTGTGTCCCAGGCTGGCCTTGAACGCATGGCAATTCTCTTGCCTCAGCCTTCTGAGTGCTGCAATTACAAGCACACCCAGCTTACAATTTGAACTTTTTAAGAAGAGGAATGATGAATTGATACATGCAATAGGGACACTGAAAACATTATGCTGCTGATTGTGATGCAGGCTTGAAATCCCAGAACGCAAGGAGGATGAGGCAGGAGGGCTGCAAGTTTGAGCCCAGCCTGGAGAAATTAGCAAGAACCTGTCTAAACAACGGGGAGGGCTGAGATATAGCTCAGTGTGAAGACCCTGTGTTTACTTCCTAGTAACACACACACACACACACACACACACACACACACACACAAGAAAAGTAAAAACACCAGTCACACAAAACCACATACTCTACAATTTAATTCACACGCAATGTCCCTAATGGGCAGATTTGGAAACAGACAGTGGATCTGTGCTTGCCTAGGTAGGCTCGGGGCTGGGAAGAGGGGGTCTGGGAGATGACGGGTAGTGGATACAAGGGTTCCTTTTAGGTGGTGAGGATATTCTAAAATTAGCCAATAATACTGACTGCACAACTCCATGACTATTCTAAATTCACAGAAATGTACACTTTATTTATTTATTTTTTTTGGTTTTGGTTTTTCTCAGGTACCAGGAACCGAACTCACGACCTTGCGCTTGCCAAGCAGGCGCTTTTGCCGCTGAGCTAAATCCCCAGCCCTGAAATGTACACTTTAAATGGGTGACTTTCGAGTACAGAATTTATATTGCAATAAAGTTCTTTTTAGAAGACTGGCTGTACTTAGCATTGGTCAAGGTATGAAAAATTAGAGCTCTCATATACTGTCTATGGGAGTGAAAAATGGTATAATCACTTTGGAATACAGTTTGGGCAGTTTCTTTAAAAAAATTAACTGTAGGCCAGGTGTGATGGCGCAGGCCTGCAGACCTAGCACTTGGGAGGCTGAGGCAGGACAATCGTTTTGAGTTCAAGACCAGCCTGGGCTACAAAGTGAGCTCAAGGCCAGCCTGAACTGCATAGTGAGACCCTGTCTCAAAAAGACAAAAAAAAAAAAAAATTAAATGTAAGCCTGCCATATGATCTTGCCATTCCATTCCTAGAAACTTATCTAAGGGAACTCTATATCCAGAAAGACGAGTTCTTTTTTTTTGGGTACCAGGAATCGAACTCAGGATGTTGTACTTGCCAGGCAGGCACTTGTGCCGCTGAGCTATATCCCCGGCCCAGAAAGACGTGTTCCTAAATGTTCATGACAGCATTATTTGTAATGGTCAAAACACGAAAACAATCTAATGTCCATCCACAGGTGAATATCATAACAAAGGATGACAATAACCACATGATGGAACACTACTGAGCAGTGAAAAGGAATGAACGACTGACATATGATAATATGGGTAAAACCCAAATAATTATGCTCAGTGAACTAAGCCAGGAAAAAGCCCATAATATATACTGCATCATCCCACTTGAACACTATTGGTTGCCTGGGAAGTGGGGGAGGGGAGGGAGAGAGAGGTCTGAGCTTTTCAGGATGGCTTTTATGGTATATACATGTATCACAACTTGTAACTGTCTACTTTATTTTGTTTTCTGGTTTTTTTTTTTTTTTTTTCTGGTTTTTCTCCGGTACCGGGAACCGAACTCATGGACTCATGACCTTGCGCTTGCCAGGCAGGCGCTTTGCCGCTGAGCTAAATCCCCAGCCCGGTAACTGTCTACTTTAAACATGTATCATTTAAGCCGGGCGTGGTGGCGCACGCCTGTAATCCCAGCACTCGGGAGGTTGAGGCAGGAGGATCGTTGCGAGTTCGAGGCCAGTCTGGGCTACAAAGTGCACTGAAGGTCAGCCTGAACTGCACAGCAGACCCTGTCTCAAAAAAACCAAAAAAAAAAAAAAAAAGTTCTTATAAACATCTATCATTTATTTTATATCAATTATATCCCAATAAGCCTTCTTTAAAAAAAAAATTCTCCGTTCATCTTCCTAAAATCAGAAATCATATTCTTAATTTTCTGTAATTCATTCTTCTTCTTTTTTATAAAAAGCTGCATCTGCCAGGCGTGATGCACACCTGTAATCCCAGCACTCGGGAGGCTGAGGCAGGAGGATCGTTGCGAGTTCGAGACCAGCCTGGGCTACAAAGTGAGCTCAAGGCCAGCCTGAACTGCATAGCGAGACCCTGTCTCAAAAAGACAAATAAATAAATAAATAAATAAATAAATAAATAAATAAAAATAAAAAGCTGCATCTTGAAAACATGAATTATTTGTTGTTTCTATTTTATTTCCTGAATTGTTTCTGGTGTTGGATTTCTTTTTTCTATTTTTTTTAATGGTTTTCATTGAAAAACAATGGTTTTCCATTTGTTCGCTACAGATGTCTCTCAGTGTCTGGCGATCTTTGATTTTTTGCTCCTATTATAAAAGTAGAAAAGACAATATCCTACCGGAGCATAGAAATGAGGAGGAATGCCTGAGCTGGATGGGACTGGGAGCTTCCACTGTGGCAGGGGCCGGAGAGCAGCACTTACCTATCGAAGCCAAGGGAGGGTGGTTACCCAGGTCAGCGAGCCCTTCGAGATGTTCAATTTGAGTCTATGGTGGTCAAGGATTTGTCGACATCTACCCCATCCCAGATGCTTAGTCTCCAGGCCAGTCGCAGTGCTTATTCTTTTTGCCAGTCATTGCTTTAGGACTTGATATAACATCAATTCTGGACAAGAAGGTATTGAGGGAATTCTGGAGGCTTCTAGAACATGTCTCTTCAGTTTTTTGTTTTTTGTTTTTTTTTGAGACAGGGTCTCGCTATGCAGTTCAGGCTGGCCTTGAGCTCACTTTGTAGCCCAGGCTGGTCTTGAACTCGCAACGATTCTTCTGCCTCAGCCTCCTGAGTGCTGGGATTACAGTCGTGCACCACCACACCTGGCTGACTTCAGTTCTTAAAAACTACAACAAAAAGAAAAAGAAAGAACCCACAAGCAATGGGTGGAAGAAGGAACTTCTTTTCTTTCTTTGGATTTCAGTATGTCTGGACACAACACACACAATGACCATAGTTATTTGTGACTTTGAGGCAGCCAGTCTGAGATCAAGGCCACCAAACATAGGGATGGAAAACAAGGACAGAAAAACTTGTTTGATGACAGTACTGACCACACAATCATACTGTAGCTCTAACTCCATTACCTCTGGATTTCTCACTGTGTGGTATAGGTTTTTATGCCATTCAGACAGTTTGGGTTGGGGTGATTCTTGTAGCCAAAAGCATCCTGATTAAGCTCCTGAGATGGGCAAAGGTGAGCACCATCCATGTAGGTCCCACTTGTGAAGCATGCAGGAAGCTCTCACTAGAGCCAGGCGTGGTGGTATACATCTGTAACCCCAGCACTCACTAGGGAGGCTGAGGCAGGATGATTGCTGTGAATTAGAGGCCAGCCTGGGCTATGAAGTGAGCTCAAGGCCAGTCTGAACTGCATAGTGCAACCCTGTCTCAAAAAGACAAAAACAATAAAATAAAAAAAAGATTTCACTTGGCTTTATGACCCAGTGTGTCCTAGGGCAGCCCCAAAGGGGTGGCAGTTGCAACCGCAATATGGAGTCTGTGGCAGGTTTCAGCAGGGACCCCAGCAGAGGCCCCCAGTGTTATGGAGTAGAGCTGCGGCTGCACGGACAAGTGACTTTCCATCTTGAGAACTGCTCTAGCCTTGCTCTTGCCTTGCTCTTGTGCCCTGCAGGAACACAAGTGCTGAGAGCAAAGCCGGCCTCTGTGAGTCCTCTGAGCCACCGATCTGTGACTTCATGCATTGCAAGCAGCATTGTACCCCTGGCTGTGAGTGGCATCGCGACAAGGTCAGGCTCCAGCCACTTCTGAGGACACTGTGAGTCGCATCTCTCGTTACTCATCCTCCCCGAGGCAGTGGCCTTGGCCCAGCAGGCTGTGCCCAGGGCTGGGTGTGGGACAATCGGGGCAGCGGCTTGTGAGGCCGCCCGCCAGCGTGCAGAACGTGTCCGTGCCCTGGGTTCTGAATCACCTGCTGGAGCGTGGTATGCGCTGATTTTCTATGATTAGAATATATAGGTGTGGCCGGGCGTGGTGGCGCACGCCTGTAATCCTGCACTCAGGAGGCTGAGGCAGGAGGATCGTTGCGAGTTCGAGGCCAGCCTGGGCTACATAGTAAACTCAAGACCAGCAAGACACTGTCTCAAACAAACAAACAAACAAAAAATCTGATGTAATCCCAGCATTCTGGAGGCTGAGGCAGGAGGATCATTGCAAATTCCAGACCAGCCTGGGCTATAAAGTGAGCTCAAGGCCAGCCTGAACTGCATAGCGAGATGCTGGCTCAAAAAGACAAAAAAAAAAAAAAGAAAAAGAATATACAGGTGTGGAGACAACGGGGGCGGAAGTGCGAGAACACCTTTTGGGATGAAGGCCACGGCTCACTCCCCGAATTGCTGCTCCTCGCCCCTGTGACTTGCGCTCTGGGGAAGGAACCGTGGGGTCTGAGCATCCCGCTGCTAGGGTTTCTATATCACACACGCGAAGGAGTCAGGATGTTGACGGGGACGATTGGTTCTGAGGAACGCTGCCCATTGGCGGGAAGGAAGGAGACCTTGTCAAAGCGGGGAGCGGAGAAGCTGACTTCCGTTCTGGAGCAGGGCTTCTACTCCCGCGGCCAATGGATGGGAGCAGTGACCGGAAGCCTACGGGGCCCCTGTGAGGACAGAATTCCTGAGGCCCCGGGAAGTCTCGTAAAGGTGAGTTCCCTAAGAGAGGCTGACTCACAGAGCTCCTGTGTGCAGAGGCAGAGGAAATGTGGCACGGTGGCAAAGGGGGACAGTTGGACAGCAGCCTGCAACCTCTTAAGAAAGCACACAAAAGGAGCCATCACTTCTACTTATATTTCTTTGCTCTGTTAGTTATACATTTTAATGAATTTGTTTTCTTCCCCTCCTCTAATTCCACTAGTTACATTTGGCATGTAATGGTAATTAACTAGGGTTACCTACACAATTTCTTTTTATTTACTTATTTATTTTTTGTCTTTTTGAGGCAAGGTCTCGCTATGCAGTTCAGGCTGGCCTTGAGCTCACTTTGTAGCCCAGGCTGGTCTCAAACTCGAAACGATCCTCCTGCCTCAGCCTCCCGAGTGCTGGGATAACAGGCTTGTGCCATCACGCCTGCTTTACAGTTTCTTTCTTTCTAAAACATTCTGGTTTACTGAGGTATAATTGAATAGAATAACATTCATCCCTTTTAGGTGTTTGGCTCAGTGCATTTCGTAAGTGCAGAGTCATGTCATCAGTATCACAACAAGATGTCATGATGCCCTTCACCTTCAGAATTCCCGAATGTTACTTTGAAGTCAATTTCCTCCTCCACCTCCCAGCCCCAGCAACAACGAATCTGATTTTTGACCCTGTACCTTTCCTTTGCCTTTTACCAAATGTTATGTGAATGGGATTAAACCTTACACGCCACTTTGTGTCTTTCACTTAGCATAGAATATATTTAAGTCTATAAAATATTTAAAGAAATAAAAAGTGAAATCTTGCAATGAGTAACGAAAGACCCAAAATGAAACACTATCTTGGTTACTTTTCTCTCCTTGCTGAGACAAAATACCCAATACCCAAAATTAAGGAAGGGAAGGTTTATTTAGCTCAGTTTGTGGAAGTTTCAGTCCACACTTGGCTGGCTCCAAGGCAGAGCGGTACATGGCAAAGGGCAACAGTTCCTGGCGGCAGAAGACAGCAAAAGCAACAACAAAAGGGAGGAGGGGCAGCAAGCAGCCTCTTTCTCTCCCTTACATATGCAAACTACCCACCCCAGCATGGGGGTAGCTCTCACACACATAATCCCAGTATTGGATCATGGATCAATCAGAAACTCTAGAAGCTCACCCCATGAATGCCTGAGGTTTTGGGGGAGACATCCAGACACAAACCATAACAAACACAGAGAGATAAGGAGTTGAAAAACTCGAAAGACAGTTTAAGAGATACGTGAGAGAATGAGAGGGTCCAATGTACAATCAGTCACCGAATAAGAGAATAAAGAAAGAGGGGCTGGGGTGTAGCTCACAGGTACAGTGCTTGCCTGGCACATGCAAGGCCCTAGGTTCAGTCCCCAGCACTACAAACTAATCAGTCCATCAATCAATCATGGAGGAAAGAAGTAAAGTTTGGAAAAGCAATTACAATTTTCTAGGCCAGGTAAAAAAAATAATCCTCAGATTCAGGATGCAAAAGGTACAGCAAGCAAAATAAATAAAAAGAGAATTATGTCTAAGCATAATGAAGTAAAACCCAGAACACCAAAGATAGATAAGGCTTTATAAGTAGCCAAAGAGGTAGCTGGGCGTGGTGGCACACCTGTAATCCCAATGCTTCCAAGGCTGAGGCAGGAGGATCGCCACAAGTTCAAGGCCAGCCTGGACTATTCAATGAGATTCTGTCTCAAAAAACTAAAAAAAATGTAGCTGAAGACAAAAGGTAGATCAACAATGACAGAGAACAATAAATTGACTAATAACACACTCCCCAATAATAACAATAAGTTTTAGAATATTGGCATAATGCTCAGCATGCTGAAAAAATAACATCAATTTAAAATTGTACACCAGAGTGTTATTTTTCATGAGATATAATAAATTAAAGGTATTTTCAGATAAAAAGAAACTAACATCTTCTATGAAGAAATTCTATAGGCTGTATTGCAGGTAGAGGAAAAATGATCCATTAAAAGGGCTGAGGCCAGGCGTGGTGGCACATGCCTGTGATCCCAGCACTCGGGAGGCTGAGGCAGGAGGATCCTTGCGAGTTCAAGACCAGCCTGGGCTACATAATGTGGCCCTGTCTCAAAAAATAAACAAACAAACAAACAAACAAACAAATAAATAAAAAGGTCTGAGATTTAAGAAAGAACGGTGACTTTAAAAATTTGTAAAATGGCCTTGGAATGTAGCTCAGTGGCAGAGAGCTTGCCCAGCCAGTGCAATCTCTACTGGTGGAGTAGGGAAATCTGAAGAAACATTTTATATCATGATAATAGTAAAAATGTCTAATATGTGGTGTTAAAGGTCAAGTGTTCTGGTAAAAAGGGCTTGGTGAAAGCCATTTCTGTGTTCTTGAAGACATCTTACAAAAACTATAAGATACTTGTGGGGCAGAAGCAGTAGAATGGTTCAGCAAGACTGGATGACAATTTGTCAACTCAAAAATGTAACGCTGGTTGGGCATGGTAGTGCACGTCTGTAATCCCAGCACTGGGGAGGCTGAGGCAGGAGGATTGCTACTAGTTTGAGGCCAGCTGGGCTACAAAGTGAGTTGAAGGACAGTCTGAACTGCGTAGTGAAATCCTGTCTCAAAAAAGCCAAAAAAGAAAGAAAGAAAGAAAAAAAGACCAGCCTGAACTACATAGCAAGATCCTGCCTCAAAAAACCAAACCAAACCAAGCAAACCAAACAAAAACCCAAAAATGTGATGCCAGAAGTGCCACAGATGCCCCTCCATGGGGCTCAAGTACGGCAGATACCGCCGGTGACTAAGGCAACAGAAAGAAGCAAGAGCTGGCAGGTTTTTGAAAATATCTGCCGAACTGCATTTCCTGTGGGTAAAGGGCTCACCCTGAAATGAGCTGTTTACGTCCTCTTCACACCACAAGAGCTGAGAAACTGGAAACTACCAGGCAGAAGGCAACTGGTCAGAAGCTACGTGGGCAGAAGGACAATAAAAACAAAAGCTCTGAGAAAATGCTCACCAGACGCGCCCTTGGAAGGGACTTCTTCAGAAGGAAGAAATCTAGCTCTTTGCATTAAAGGTAACAGAAAGGAACCGGTCCATCATCATAAAGGAGATACTATGATTTAAAAAAAAAAAAAAAAGATGCGGGCTGGGGATGTAGCTCAGTGGTACAGCACTTCCCTGCTATATGCCAGGCCCTGGGTTCCGTGACCATCACCACGATGGGAAGAAACAGCAGAAATTAAGACAGAGAGCCAGATGAGGGAGAAAAGAAACTTCTGACCAAAGGCGACACAGAGTATAGAAATGACAAAACCAAGTGAAATGGGGACAGAGAAGTTCAAATGAGTGGCTCTGTTCAATAGTACTTTCTGTGAGGGGCTGGGGATTTAGCTCAGTGGCAAAAGCGCCTGCCTGGCAAGCGCAAGGTCATGAGTTCTTCGGTTCCTGGTACCGGAGAAAAACCAAAAAAACAAAAATAGTACTTTCTGTGATGATGGGAATTATATATATATATATATATATATATATATATACTGTTCAACACAAGTCAAAGGCATACCTTGTGCCAGGGAAAATTTTTCTCTGTGTGTGTATGTGTGTTTGAGACAAGGTCTCACGATGCAGTTCAGGCTGGCCTTGAGCTCACTTTGTAGCCCAGGCTGGCCTCAAACTTGCAATGATCCTCCTGCCTCAGCCTCCCAAGTGCTGGGGTTACAGGTGTGCGCCACCACGCCCGGCTATGCCAGGGAAAATCGAGTCACACCTATCCTAGTAGGACTATTGGAGTAGGAAGATAAAGATTTGATTGGGTGGGCAGATAACCCTCCCCACAAAAATAAAAGAAAAACAAGTCAAGACTGTCTTTGCGTTTCTTCCCGGCAGTATGCAGTGTCAGCAGGATGTGGGCCAATACCTGGCAGGCAGGAGAGAGAGTGTGAGCCGGGTTTTCTCTCCCGCCCAGCCGCCTCACAGGTCTTGCAAACTCCGGGGGTTGCAGGGGGCGTATGCAGACCCTTGTCAGTCCTGGGAAAAGGGGAATCCACAGTGGCTCTAAGCATATGAAAGGATGCATTTATCTCACAATAATAGAAATCCAAAAGAAAGCTGCACCAGCGTATCCCCTTTGTACCTCTCAGGCTGGCGAAATCCCAAGTTTGTGGCACACTCTGTCAAAGAGGCCAGGTGGGAACAGTCGCTGTCACTGGTGGCTCGCGTGCGTGTAAACTGGCACAGCCCTCTGGAGGCCTTGCCTGGAGCCCTGCCATTCCGTCTCGGGTGGGTGAGCGCACGGGACACACTTCTGTGTGCGTGAACCGACGCATGGATACGGATATTCCTTCCTAGCATCGCCGCAGTACAAGGCTGGAAACGGCCCACATTTTGTCACCACGGGACAGCTAAGTAAACGATGGTAGTTCATATGGTCAAAGGTGAATAGCTATTAAAAAACAAGATGACCTCTCTGCACTAAAATGGGAAGACCGCAAAGATAGTCCAAGTGAAAAAAGGCAAGATGCCAAACAGTTAACGCAAAAAGTTTAACCTTTTCAGGAAAAGGGCGGTCTGGAGTACTAAAAGTCTGCTTCTATTTGCTTGTGCCTAATAAAATTCCAAAGGAATACATATAAACTAAGAACAGTGACTCGCTAGGAGAGAGGACTGAGCAGATGGGGCGTAAACGTGAGATGAAGACTTTGTGGGGCACGGTTTTAACTGCTGGCTTCTGAACCACGTGAAACTATCACTCACAAACATTAAATCCAAAGAGACAGGTCTACAGTTCTGGCAAATTATGGAATGTAATCAGAAGTTTGGTGCGGTGGATTGACAACCGGGGTCCCCTTGTAACCCCCAGCTGAGCTGAATCAGCGTGGCGCTGGGTGTGGGAGGCCCACCTGAGGACTGTTGCTGGCAGCATAAAAGGAGAACTGGAGGGGAAGATGGTGCTGGTGATTCTCCTGGAGGAGCTTGTCGTGCTGGCTTTCCTGATATGAACTCGGCTGTTCTCATCGTCAGAAGAGCGCAGGACCTCACTGTTGCTGAGGATGGCTGTGGTACCTTTCAGGGGAGCTCTGGTTCTTACTTTGAGCGTCACATCCCAGCTCCAGTGCAGATCCCTCAGCCTGCTAGCACAGACCCTTCATCTCGCTGGCACAGACTTTCTAGCTTCCACCACTGACCTTGGGGCCTTCCAGCGCAGATCCGTGAACCAGGCCTGCATGAGACATTGTCGTGGGCTCTGGGCCTCCAACTGGACTCACTGGGGCTTACTGTTTGGGGTCTAGGTCTTCAGCTGGACTCATGTAGGACATTGCCATTGGATCCAGACCCTCAGCTGGATTCTTTGGGTCTCTAGTGTGTGGACAGATTTCCTGCACTCCTTTGTACTTGACTCTTTGGGTGACTACTGTAAAATAATCCTATAAATTATGGGTCCTGTATTGGACACATAATACAGGACACATAATGGTCCTGTTTCCCCTGTAAATCCTGACTGCAACATTTAGGTAGTTAAAGAGCTTTATGTTGTTTATACTGGTCAAGAAGCCTCACAGTACTGATTAGCTGAGGACTTTACTAAGTACGCATGGTAAAACATCAGTGGTAGCCACAAAAGAATAAAATTAGAAGGTGCAATTTCTAAACCAGGACAGAGTGGATACATGGGAGGACGAGGGAGAAACAATTTGAAAAAATCCAAAATGAGGCAAGAAACAAATGTGTGTGTTGCAGGGATAGGAGGAAAAACGGAGAAACAAGAAACACAAAGTGAGATGACAGGAGGGAGGCCAAATATATTATAACTGGAAAAGTAATAAAAGTAATAATGTCACTTAAAACAAAAATACTTAAATTAAACATAAAATAACACAAATTCAATATATATTGTTTACAACAGTCTTACCTAAAACATAATCCCACAGGGAGGTTGAAAGTCAAGATGGACTTATTCAGACTAAAACCAAGAACAGAAAGCGGAGGGCTGGGGACGTAGCTCAGTAGTAGAGTGCTTATGTAGCATGCATGAGGCCCTGAGTTCAATCCCCAGTACCACAAAGAAGAAAAGAAAAGAAAAGAAAAAGAAAGCAGAGGCAGTAGTAGTAACATCAAAGAAAAATAAATTTCAAAGCAAAAGCCAGGCGTGGTGGTACAAGCCTGTAATCCCAGCACTCCAGAGGCTGAGGCAGGAGGATTGCTGCAAGTTTGAGACCAGCCTGGGCTACAAAGTGAGCTCAACTCCAGCCTGAACTGCACAGGGAGACCCTGTCTCAAAAAAAGACAAAAAAAACTTTCAAAGCAAAAATACTATTAGGGAGGGAGTGGTTCACTAATTGAAAAACATACCAGGAAGTTATAAGTGTCAAAAAAATCAGCAAAAATATAGAGGTTTAACTGGGTGTGTTGGCAAACACCTGTAATCCCAGCACTCTGAGAGGCTGAGGTAGGAGGATCACAAGTCTGAGGCCATCCTGGGAGATTTAGCTAAACCCTATCTCAAAATAAAACACAAGAAAGGCTGAGGATGTAGCTCAGTGCAAAGGCCCTTGGTTCAGTTCTCAGTACCACAAAAATAAATACACAAAGAAAAAAAAATAGAAATAAAAAATGCTGGGCGTGGTGGCACACGCCTGTAATCCCAGCACTCGGGAGGCTGAGGCAGGAGGGTCGTTGTGAGTTGGAGACCAGCCTGGGCTACAAAGTGAGCTCAATTCCAGCCCGAACTGCATAGCGAGACCCTGTCTCAAAAAGACCAAAAAAAAAAAAAAAGAGAGAGAAAAAGAAAAAAAAAGAAACAACTTAAAAAAAAACAATAGAAGTTTAAAGAATATAATTAATTGTGGGTCACACAATGGAAGACAACTGAATGCTGAACTAAAAATTAGAAGAATATGCATTCTTCTTGAGCCCATGCAAAACATAAAATTTATAATTGTAATAAAGCAAGCCTCAGCACATTTCAGAGAACTGCCATAATACTGATAACATTCTCTGGCTACAATGGAATTAAATTGGGAGTTAATAACAAAGAGTTATAAAAAGAAAAAAAAAAAACCTCTGTATCATCAGAAATTTAAAAGCGTATTTCTAAAGCTGTCAGTTCTTCCCAAATTAATATATAGGTTTTAGGCAGTTCCTGCTAAAATGTCAGTAAACTTTTTATGTACAATAGACAAAATTATTCTAAAAGTTATCTGAGCCAGGCATGGTGGAGCACGCCTGTAATCCCAGCACTGAGGAGGCTGAGGCAGGAGGATCGTTGCAAGTTCGAAGCCAGTCTGGGCTACAAAGTGAGCTCAAGGCCAGCCTGACCTGCGTAGGGAGACCCTGCCTCAAAAAGACCAAAAGAAAAAAAAAAGTTATCTGAAAATGCAAAGATACTAACATATCCAACATCATTTTGAAAAAAGAATAAAATGACAGGACTAGTGTGCCCATTTTTATTACTTTCTATGGAACTACACTAATCCTGACTGTGTGGCGTTGGCAGAGGGACAGACACATAGATCAATGGAATAGGATGGAGAGCTCAGAAATAGACTTACACAAAAATGCCCAAGTGAGTTTTGATAAAGGTGCAAAAATGATTCAGTGGAGGGAAGAACCGTGAACTTTGTTCAACAAATGGTGCTGGACATTCTTAGGCAAAAAACTAAACCAAAACAAAACAACATTGATGTAAATCTCAGACTGTATACAAAAATTAACTCAAAATAGATCACATTTAAATATAAAGCATAGGCCGGGCATGGTGGGGCACACCTGTAATCTCAGTACTCCAGAGGCTTAGGCAGGAGGATTATTGTGAGTTCCAGACCACCCTGGGCTACAAAGTGAGCTCAAGGCCAGCCTGAACTGCACAGTGAGACCCTGTCTCAAAAAGACAAAAAAAAAAAAAAAAAAAAAAAAAAAAAAAGAAAAAGAAAAAGAAAAGAAAAGAAAAAATAAATACAAAGCATAAAGCTGGAAAACTTTTACAAAATATAATAGAGATCTATAATGTAACAATATACATATAATAGAGGTCTATAATATAACAATATAAATATAATAGAGATCTATAATAGAGAATATATAATTGAGATCTAGCACTAAGCAAAGATTTCTTAGACTTGACACTAAAAACATGAATCTTAAAAAGAAGTTTGATCAGTTGCAATCAAAATAAAATAACTTGCTTGCCAAAACTGGGTTAAGTAGATAAAGAGGTTGGCTACAGATTGAAGAACATATTTGCAAACCACATACCCCGGGCAGGGGATGTAGCTCAGTGGTGCAGCACCTGCCTGGCAATCGTGAGGCCCTGGGTTCAATTCCTAGTACCCGCCCCCAAAAACAAAACAAAACAAAAAATTCCATGTATCCAATGAAGGATTTAGTCTTAAAACATATAAATATCAAAACTCAAAAGAAAGAACCCAGTTAGAAAATGAGTAAATACATTAGCAGACATTTTGCTGAGGAGGATATATAAATGGCTAACAAGTATATACAAAGGTATATAATATTATTAGCCATTAGGGAAGTGCAAACCAAAACCACAATAAAAATATCAACACCTCCTCTCATAGTAGCTAAAATAAAAAAAATTGACATTGTAAAATGCTGGCAAGGATGCAGAGAAACCGGACCATTCATATATTGCTGGTGGGAATGTAAATTAGTGCAACCATTCTGAAAAACAGATCAAGAGTTTCTTAAAAAACAGAACTTAAGGGCTGGGGATATAGCTCAGAAGCATAGTGCCTGCCTGGCAAGTGCAAGGTCCTGAGTTCAATTCCTGGAAATTCCCCCCTTCTCCCACCAAAAAAAAACTAGTTGGGCATGGTAGCACATGCCTGTAATTCTGGGACTTGGGAGGCTGAGACAAGAAGATCACTGTGAGTTCACGGCGAGCTGGACTACATAGTGAAACTGTCTCAAAAACAACAATAACAACAATAACCTAAACATGCACATATACGATTCAACAACTGCACACCTGGGAGTATACCCCAGAGAAATAAAGACTTATGTTCACATAATAAACCTGCACACCAATATTCATAGCGGCTCTATGCATAAAAACGTCAAACTGGAAATAGTACATATGCCCTTCAATGGGTGAACGATTAAACAGTGATACATTCATACTATGGATTATTACTTAGCAATAGTGATGAACAAATTATTGATAAAGCCAACAATGTAGATGAATCTTTGGAGAATTATGCTGAGGGGAAAAAGCCAATCCCAAAATGTTATATAACGTATGATTCCACTCACATAACATTTCGGAGATAACAAAAGTATAGAAATAGAGAGAAAATTAGTGAGGACACATTAGGAGGGATATTTGAAGGAGCAAAGTGCTGCTTTGGGAGTAGGGATGGTGCCCTTACCAGACACCAAACCTGTTGGAGCCTTGGTGTGGACTTCCTTAGCCTCCGGAACTGTGAGGAAGTACTTTTCCATTCTTTATAAATCTTGCAGTTCTGCCGGGCATGGTGGCGCACGCCTGTAATCCCAGCACTCAGGAGGCTGAGGCAGGAGGATTTTTGTGAGTTTGAGGCCAGCCTGGGCTACAAAGTGAGCTCAAGGCCAGCCTAACTGCATAGGGAGACCCTGTCTCAAAAAGATCAAATAAATAAATAAATCTCCCAGTTCTGCTATTTTGTTGTGGCAGGAGAGATGGACTAAGCCAGTGAGTTCTAATTTTTTTTTTTTTTTTTTTTTTGGTACTGGGAATCAAACTCAGGACCTTGTTCTTGCCAGGCAGGTACTTATGCCACTGAGCTATGTTCCTGGCCCGAGTTCTAAGTTAACTGAAGGAAAGAGTTAATTCCAATCTTATATAAGCTCTTCCACAAACGAGAATACAGTGAGAGGAAGTATTCCAAACTCATCTGATGAGATGGATGAAACTTGATTCCTCAAACAAATTATAGCCAATCTCATCTGATAGTCTAAATGCAAAAATATTAAAATATTAGCAACCAAGTCAGTGGTGTATAGAAAAAGCCAAGAAATCATGAGGAAGCTGGGCTAATTTCAAGGATGCGGGAATGGTTTATTTATTTATTTATCCCCTCCCCCGCCCCCGTACCAGGAATCGAACTCACGACCTTGCGCTTGCCAGGCAGGCGCTGTGCCACTGAGCTAAATCCCCAGCCCGGGAATGGTTTAATACTAGAGAACAAATCCCTCACATTCGATTAAAGGAATGTTTGAGAAAACCCATTTATCTTGCTAGACTCCCAGCGCAGAGTGCTTCTGTGATTCTACATGTTCTGGGGTTTTTCTTAGTCCATTTCTTACTACTATACTGAGATACCTGAGGGTAGTTAGAAAGAAGTTTGTTTCAGCTTACAGTTCTGGAGGTTCCAGGGCATAGTGTTGGGATCGCTCAAGCACTGTTGGTTTCCCTCGTTTGCTTTATTATTATTATTTTAAAAAAACTAACTTATTCAATGAAGTTTGGGGGGCTTACTCTAATGCGTGTGCTCAGATCACACATCTGAACCATCCATCATTAAACATATCCACAAATGTCCCACTGATTATAGTTCTCTTTTCTACCGTGTAGAAAAGCAGACGATAAAAATCAGGTTTAAATCTGCCATCATTTTATTCTTTTCTACCTTTACTATGCTCTTATATATTTTTTTTCCTGGTCTTTTTTTTTTGTTTGGTGGAGGGTTTTTTTAGTTTGTTTGTTTTTGTGATTCATTTTTCCTTATTAGCTTGTGAATGACATGCTAATTTTTTTTATTCTTTCAATATAAAAATTGCAACTTATTTGTGGTTAAAATTATGTGAAATAAATGAAAACTACCCTGATCGGTTTGACACATGTACGTACCTGTGTTTATCCACCACAGCAATCAATTTATGGGATGTCTCTGTTATTGCTAAGAGGTCCCACATGCCCTTTATGGTTGATACTTGTTATGGTGTGGAGTGAGAATATCCCCAAAGCCTCATGTACTTCAAGGCAGGATTTATGGGAGGTGTTGGGTTACGGGAGTGAGGTAGCTGATTTACTGCCAGGCGGTGGGGCCTGCTTGGAGGTGAGTCCCCTGCGGCATGACCTACCTGGAGGAGTACATCTCCCTCTCTGGCTCCTCGCTTCTCTCTCTACTTCCTTGCTGCCATGATGTGAGCAGCTTTTCTCCCCCAGACCCTTCCCCGTGATCACTTTCCCTCTGACCCCGCTGACCATGCATGGACTGAGACCTCTAGAACTGTAAGCCAAGACCGTGAGCCGTGACCTTTTAAGTGACGGGAGACAGGTATTCTGTCCTAGAGAAAGGAAAGTGACTAAGACCCAGCTCTTCTCCACCTCCAGTTTGCATTTTCAAATAAATGGAAACATGCATTATGTTATATTATATATTCTTTTTGCTATTGTTGTTTTTTGTTTTTTGTTTTTTTGCTGGTACCAGGAATCGAACTCACAACCTTGCACTTGCCAGGCAGGTGCTGTGCTGCTGAGCTAAATCCCCAGCCCCATGTTATATGTTCTTAACTAATCAAAGGCTAATATGAATTCAGTGTTACCCTTTTCTCAGATAATGCAAGGACTTTTAAATATTTTCATTATGGAGTTTCTAATATCCTCTAATCCACCATCTTTCAACTTTTATATGCATATGAATCACCTAAGGGACTCTTGTTAAAACCCTGGCTCTGGCTTGATAAGTGTTATTACTTTGGAGTGTTTTTTCCCCCTATTAATAAAATTACACCAAGAACATGGCTGTTTGTAGGGTTGGTTCTTTTGCTAAAATATGGGAGCAAGTTATATTTTATGGTTTCCTGACTTCATTTACAGTGAGGAACTTAGGATTTAATAGAAATGCTAATTAAAGGTTGAAATAAGACATTAGGTCAGGTTGAATGATGTGTGCTTGTTAAACAGGACTTGCTTGTTGTAGTTTGGTGTTCTGTGGAGTATATGGTAAGTTCAGCTAGATTCTAATCCAAAGAGGACAATGTAAACCATATTAGATGGATAACTTACCACATTTGTACCACATTTTCTTGTCTTTCCAAATCTTTTTTTTTTTTTCTTTTGTTTTTTGTTTTTTTCTGGTACCGGGAATCGAACTCATGACCTTGTGCTTGCCAGGCAGGCGCTGTGCCACTGAGCTAAATCCCCATCCCCTGTCTTCCCAAATCTTAAAGCATGAAATATTCAAGTCACTTCACTGTTTGCTGTACTACCACTCCTTCGGATCTATTTCCCTACCTGACAGTCCCCGTGCTCTGACTTTATTTCACCTTTCCAGGCTTCTCTCTGACATCACCCAGTTTTGCATCAAACAGGGTTGCCGAGTGTTTTTGGAATCACCTTTAGGGTGTTCCACCTGTTAATGAGAGCAGGTCCAAAATGGAGTCACTCATGCTAAGGTTCCACATCACCAAACCCCAACCTCAGTTGTTTACTTGGAAGATGTGACCTTCAGAGAAATCAGGAGACGCTAGCCAAATCCCATTAAGCCAACCGTATTTTGTTTAATCCCTATAAAGAAACTAACTGTGAAAAGATCAATCCACTATTCATTCATTGTTCCTCAGCTTTTTTTTTTTTTTTTTTTTTTTTTGCCTGCCAATGAAACTCACCCATTCTGTTTAGCTCATTGGAGCTCCTTTCTCTTTGTAGCCTGGAAGCTGCCCACCTCACAAATTGCTAATAAAAGCCAATTAGATCTCTGAAACTCAATCTGTTGAAATGTGGTTCTCATGCTGGTGGCTCAGGCTGGACCACACTCCCTCAAGCATCTTTCTAGCTGGCTCTCTACACGAGCTACAGGATGGAGCTCAGATGGCACCTGCTTCAGAGGCTCCCCTCTCCTGCAAACTTTGCCTGCCTCTCTCTTGAGGTGTTTATATTCTGTGGCATGTTCCACTTGCTGATATACTTGCTTTACTCTTGTGACTAGACTGGAAGTGCCTTGAAGTCTGAAAGCAGACCCTTTTTACCTTTGTGACCTCTACACGCATAAAACAGAACCCGACAGCAGTTCACAGACAGTTATTGAATGGATATGTATTTTAGGGTGACCCAAAGAGGCTCCAGAAAGTTTGAGCTGATCTCATGATTTCCTCCATCCTCTGGCCCAGCTCCAATAAAACAACCAACCCTTTGCTACCTCTTAATTTTCAATGGTTGTCCCAGCTTTAAAAAAAAAAACAAAAACAACAAAACAACTCTCAAGTTAGAACTCAGATTTACCTTTTTCTTTTTTGTCTTTTTGAGGCAGTGTTTCAGCATGCAGTTCAGGCTGGCCTTGAACTCACTTTGTAACCCAGGCTGGTCTCCAACTCACAGTAATCCTCCTGCCGCAGCCTCCTAAATTCTGGGATTACAGGCGTGCACTACTATGCCTGGCTGATTTGTCTTCTGATTTGATCCTTTCCCTTTTTCTGTATCATCTCTTCTATCATGTTGGTTAATGCCTTTTAATGCTTAGTTACCTGTAGTCAATTCTTCCTGGTATACCTAATATTTTGGCTCTAGTTTATCACGTGTATAATGAGGATATTCACACGTCTTGGGGCTGGGGGTTTAGCTCAGCGGCACAGCGCCTGCCTGGCAAGTGCTAGGTCGTAAGTTCGATTCCCAGTACCAGAAAAACATCCCGCCCCCCAAAAAAACCAATTCTTACTTCATAGATGAAATACGGTATGCATATTGGCCCTACTGTACATTCATTCTACATGTGCCCACAGTTCTTGGGAGAATCGCCTTCCAACCATGTCCCCTGGTTCTAGCAGTGGTCACATGATCAGACCTCACCGGAGCAGCATAACTACTGGGTCAGGATGGCAGAAAAATGTCAAGAGAGCTCTCCATGTTATAATCTGAGTCCCTTCCTTGCCTAAAGCCAGATGCACTCCTGGACTAAGTACTACAAAGATTTTTGGATAAATGGTGTATGTAAAGCACTAAGTCCAGCACCTTGCATATTAGTTTTTTTTTCGGTTTTTGTTTTTTGTTTTGTCTTTTTGAGACAGGGTCTCACTATGCAGTTCAGGCTGGCCTGGAGCTCACTTTGTAGCCCAGGCTGGTCTCAAACTCACAACAATCCTCCTGCCTCAGCCTCCCGAGTGCTGGGATTACAGGCGTGCGCCCCATGCCCGGCTGTTAGATATTTTTTTAAAGCTCTGTTCCTTTGCTGCATCCATACCCAATTCAACCTTTCCCCTCCTCCCCTCCCTTCTCCCCTTTCTCCTTCCTTGTGTGTGTGTGAGACAGAGAGAGATGGGGTCTTGTTATGTGGCCTTGAAGTCCGGGGCTCAAGGGATCCTCTTCCTTTCATTCTCCCAAGTAGGTAAGACAACAGGCTCCCACCTGCCCCTACAGACCAGTTAGGAGCATTTCCTTATTACCCCCTGCATAGCGTCCCTTTGCCCGGGCCGCCCTGTCACCAACCTAACAATGACACCCCACACTCTTCACCAATTCACATCCCTCACTACTTAGAACCAAGGTAAAAAAGCTTCCCATCCCCAGGAATCCTCCTTTGAGTAACGGTAGCTCCACACTGTTTGCTGCCATATCTAACTTTTTCTGATACCCCTCTGCTTCTTGATTTTATATTACTTGAAGAGGTGGAGGGGGGTTCTAACTTTACATGTGATCATTCATCTCTTACTGGGTTGAAATTGTCATTATTTTCCAAAGAAACTTGTACAGTTTTGGTCAACAAATGTGTTTTAAGAATAAATGGACTTCAATTTATTTTATTTTATTTTTATTTTATCTTTTTGAGACAGGGTCTTGCTATGCAATTCGGGCTGGCCTTGAGCTCATTTTGTAGCCCAGGCTGGTCTCGCTGGTCTTGAACTTGCAGAGATCCTCCTGCCTCAGCCTCCTACGTGCTGGGATTACAGGTGTGCACCACCACATCTAGCTCTGGCCTTCAATTTAGAGGGTGTGATAATCTGTTTAAGACCTGGTGGTGGCACAGGCCTGTAATCCCAACACTTGGGAGAGTGAGGCAGGAGGATTGTTGTGAGTTTGAA
>NW_004955437.1:3948120-3950613 GCF_000276665.1 Chinchilla lanigera
AAAAGGGGCTGGGGATTTAGCTCAGCGGCAAAAGCACCTGCCTGGCAAGCGCAAGGTCGTGAGTTCAGTTCCCGGTACCGGAGAAAAACAAAAAAAAAAACAAAAAACAAACAAACAAACAAAAACAAAAAGACCAAAAAAAGTAAAAGACCTGCTGTTAATCTAATTATTTTTCCTTTTTCTTAATATTCTTAAATCATTTGCGTTACAGCACAAAAATATGATTCCAAACTTCCCACATTCCTCCCAACTGTAGGTTTTTCAACATTCTCTTAGCCAAGAATTCAAGGAAAGAATATTCTATTAAAAATCATTTAGCAACCAGTCAAGGACCTACTTTTTCTTACCATACGTATTTTATTAACCCAGTGGGTGTAGTATGTGATCGCTTCAGAGATTTCCTTTCCTGGTAAGCTAATGATAAGAGTGTGAACAAAGATATCCTGAGACACAAGGGAAGAAGGGCATATTCGGGGGAGACTTTTTGTATTTGTGTTTCCTCTTTTAGTTGTAAATGGTAAAAGTCTCCTATTCCAAACAAATAACTTCTACTTAGCAATAGAGGGTGAAAAAAAAAAAAAAACTATTCAGAATCAAAGGCCTGTGTCCCATCTGTTGAACTTAATTGCTGTAGGATTTAATGGAAAGGCCAGGAGCTGATGAATTTAAACTCTTTCAAATAGCCAAAGATGAAAGCGAATTAAATTTAGTGCCTCTGGGACTGTTGATACATGTTCCAAATTTGTTTTTAATGACATAATTGTTCCATGTTACACTTAAGATTACATCACTGTGAACTGCTTATATGTGCAGTTACGCTAACAGAAGCCAATTCCAAGAGTCAAAAATGAAAATAAGTGTGACTATAATGTCAGCATGAAAAAAGTATCGTTGAAAATGGCGGGGAAACACTTGGGTTGAATAATGTCGTACTGTGAAGACGTTGATCACAAGCGCTAGGTTGACAATGCATTTGCAATAGCATTTAAATCATTATTTTACTACCAAGGAGAAACCACGGCATTTTCTCAAGGTATTTTCTCATTCATTTTAGTAGAAAAAAAAAAAAACTCCCAATCACATAAATGGAGATTGTGCTAAATAAATTTTGAGAACATTCAAGAAATATGACATTGATCCTATGTATAAATGCTTATTATATTTCACATTTTAAAAGAACATGAAATGAAATTCAGCTTTTTTGTTTCTCCTAAGTCTTCGGATAAACACTTTTTTCCCCCTTAATTGAAAGTAATTGCAATATCCTCCTGCCTCTGGGGCTGTCCCTTTCACAATTAATCACCTTTCTTCCACACCTTCCCTCTCAATGATTATTCCCCCAGCTGTAGAACGCTTGACAGCAACTCCTACAATTTCATCTTCCCGGCTTTCCAAACATCATCCTGCCCTTGCTGAGCACTCTAACCACCCCTCTCTGTTTTTAAAAATTGGGTAACAGTATTCTCGCCCTTCTCTTTGCCAGAAGATGCTATCTACTCAGAACCACCTCTCTAGTGCAATTTAGTTTCCTTAATTTAATCAAACTTTTAAATATAAAGCTAGATATTTAAATTCTTAGAACAACGAACAGCGATATGGTCATTTCAAACATCGAGGAGGTTTGGGTCCTAAGATTTCATCGTTCATTCTCCCGACTCTACAGCCTATGCCCCAGATCATCAGAACCAAGCAAGAAATTGTGACAGCCTCCCTAACGACATCGCCAGCGCGGGCAGAGGAAATGCTTTCAAAATATGTCATTCATCTTCCCAGCTGAAAGCAGCTTATCCATATAGCCTTCATAAACATCATTAAATATTGGTGCTTGGGATTTCAGCCATGCGAGACAAGCTTTCCAATTTGTAGGCAAAAGGGGGTGGGCAGAGGGACCTGTTTTTCTTAAATTTATTTTTCTAAACCAAAACAGCCAGTTTGATTACATCTGAAAGTGTGAAGTAGCCATTTGTCAAGCATCTTTGAGGAAGCCGCCTAGCGCATTCAACTGACCGACTCGTAGCCAAATCAGGTTGAAGGAGAGAGTGTTTGCCGTGCCTGCAGTGACAAACGAGTTAGCGGCCGTCCGTAAGCAGACTGTCAAACTTTCATGTTTACTCTTCTTAAGCGCGGGAGGGAGCGACGCCGCGGCGCGAGGGGGCGGGTCTGCCGCTCGGACCCGAGCCGGGCGCTCACCTGCGCCGCACCCGCGGTCTCGCCCGGCCGCACTCGCGGGGGAGGGGCGGACCGCGCCGGACCTTTGTCCCGGGCACCGGGGGTGAGGGCGACTTTCGGGGAGTCGCGCGGCTGGCGCCTGCACCCCAAGAAACCGCACACCGCTTTTGATCTCGCCGGATCTGCCCCGGCGCAGGCTTCCCGGGGACCCTCCAGCTCGGGGAGGGGGTGGTCCCCCAAGTCCCCGCAGGCACGGGGAGCGACGGCCGCCGGCCGCCGACGGGAGTGACGGAGCCCGGGCTTCGCGGCGGGCCCCGCACACCC
>NW_004955437.1:3951159-4003549 GCF_000276665.1 Chinchilla lanigera
GGGCCCCGCACGGTGGGGCCGGGCCGGTGGCTGAGGTAATGGGGGCGGCGGCGGGGCCGCGCCGAACGGGGGCGGGGGCAGCGGGGCCTACGGGGACCAGCGACCGAGCGAGGTGGGGAACGGGGAAGCAGAGGGCTTCCCGAGCGGGTGGGGGCGGCGTGAAAACTCTGCCCTGGAGCGAGGGCGGCGGCGGCGAAGGAGAAGGCGAGCAGGGTGGGGAGCTGAAAGGAGAGGACCCCCTCCCGCACCCGCCATCTTGTCTCCCCCCCTCCCGGCTCTGGAAGCCGAGCCGCCAAGCCCCGCCCCCGTCACGATGTCCAATTGGCTGGGTCAGAGGAGAGTCCCGCCTCCCAATGGGGGGGGTCCCTTGGCCTCCCGGTTGCCCCTGATGGGCATGTCAGACGGCCAATAGGCTCTCGCCCCTGCCCCGCTCGTTCGCTGGCGCTCGCTTTCTGTGAGGGTCGGACTCCGAGTCAGTGAGTCTCTGGTGCGCTCTCCCTCCCCTGTGGAGAGATGTTATTTCCCTCCTTTCTCCTGCGCCGAGGAGTGACGGTTCTTCTGGCAGAGGGGCCCCTTCGAGGGGCAGGGGCCTTGACTGCGGTCTTCCCTCGTCTGAGTAGCTCGGCTGGAGCGCAGGGGGTCCCGACTAAATGCAGAAACTCCTCATTCTTGGGGGTGGGCGAGGAGGGGCGCAGGGGCCGCTGAGCAGCAGGGCGGGCGGTATTTTCGAGGTGCGTATGTGGGAAGAGCGGCGTAGGTCGAGAAAACTCCCGCCAAAAGAAAGCGGGTGTAGACTGTCAGCCCGTTGTGGGCGAAACTCGCTCGTTTCCCCAGCAGCGGCCGCTGCCCTGCGGCGGGCTGCGCCCGAGAGCGTGGGCAGCGCCGGGGGGCGGGGGCGGTGCCTGCAGTTGGTTCCGAGATTCCTGAGCGGCGGGCAGGGAGAAGGTGGGAGGAAGGGTGTAGAGCGGCTCTAACCGTAAACTATTGAAAGTTGGTGTTCAGTTCAGATGGGCGCGCTCTCCTCCGGAGCTGGCCGCCTGCCTCTAATCCCAGGCCGCGGGAGGCTGAGGCAGAGGGGTCCCTGCAGGTTTGAGGCCAGCCTGGGCTCTGTAGTCAGTTGAAGGCCAGTCTGGACTACATAGGGAGACCCTGTCTCAAAAATTATTATGATCATTTTTTAAAAGAAGCATAAACCAAAAACTCCGCTCTCCTACGAGCTCCCTGCCCTAGGAGTGGTGGGCGGTAAAGCAGGTGTGTTGGCCCCAAGCTGCGTCTAGTGAATTGGCGCTTGTCAGGAGTCCGGTGGCCAAGGGCCTCTGGAGCCTGGACAGAACTGCTGTGATGATTCTGTTTCCTTTGGCTCCAAGTGGGGTGTGTGCCTCCCTGCCTGGCGTTGCTTCTCAGCCAACTTTGGTTTGTTTGTTTCAGACACATGTGGGGTTGGAAGGGCTTTAAAGTAAGGATGTAAACTTTACCGGCGCATGCCTGTGATCCCAGCACTTGGGAGGCCGAGGCAGGAGGATTCTTGTGAGTTCAAGGCCAGCCTGGACTACATGGCAAGGCCCTGTTCCAACCCCCTGCCACATCCCAAAAGTAAGGATCTTAGTAATATGAACAAGTAGTAACCCTTAAGAGATAGATTTTATTGCAGTTGTTTTATGGGCGGTGTAGGGAGGCACGGAAAGATTGAGACGTTTTCCAGGTCACGTGAAGCCACGGTTAGAACCTAGATTGCCCCAGAGCCTCTTTGTATACCGACCGTGGCATCGCTGTGGTGTTCTTACCTCCCTATAGATGAGGTGAACAGATCCGAAGGTCTGGCTTCAAATTGTAGCCTCTTCACTTACTCTGCCCTGAGAGTGACACCTTTTTGAGCTTCTGTTTCTTTATCTTGTAAAGTGGAGGTGATAACCTGTATACTGTTTCTCGGGGGAGCTGAGAAGGGACGGGGCTTTGTAGCTTGTGAGCTAAGTTACCATCTCCACTCTATGTAAGGGTGGCAGATCCTGCAACTCGGGTGATACCGCTTTTCTCGGTAAAATCCCCTCTCTGCTCATACCTTCCGCGTCTCTGGCCACACTGTGGGGCACCATGTCTCCCGAAGTCTTTCTGGCGACGATAGCTTTGACAACTGCCTACCCCTACCACAGCTTCTTAGGAGCTCGTCATAATTCCCCGTATCCCCAGAGGGAGGCGGAAGACTTAGGGCTTTCCGTTTGCCGGACAGGGGCAGGCTAGGTGTATGTGTTTCGGGAGAGAGACTTTCAAGATACAATGTGTCGAGAGTCTTCCTGGCTGCTGCTCCAGTTGTCTTGGCCTTTAGTCCAGTGAGGAGCCCAGACAGGCCGTGTGGCGCCCACCGTTTCTGCTTGGGAATGTACTAGCTGTTTATCCGGGATGCTGCCTTTGCAGGAAATGCCCTGCATACTCTATTTTGAAGCCCTTAGTCCACATGTGATAGGCATTTCGGATTCCTTAACCGTGGGCAGGGCCTGGAGAGAAGGCTTCCCATGGGGAGATGGATTGGGAGAGGGCTCCAGATCTGCAGATTCCTGATCCTCTCTTGGGGCCCACTGTTCATATACAGTGCTTAGAAGTGGCTGCTGTTCTTTCCTTCTTTCCCTTCCTCCCACGTCCCTTCCTCTCCCCTACCATCCTTTCCTTCCATCCTGTCTCTCCCTCTGTCCCTCTCCGTCTTTTCTGACAGGGTCTTGCTATGTTGCCCAGGCTGGCCACGTAGCTGGGACTGTAGATGTGTGCCGCCACACCCAGCCTGTTTCTTTGAGTCCTCAGCCACCCTCTCACAGTTAGCTGTCCCACAGCCGTATGCGCGTCATTACTTAGGTTAGGGTCTCTTTGCTTTTCTGTCTGTTCAGTTATCAGATAGAGCTCCTTGAGGACTGGATTCACAAGTGTTTGATCTCTCCTTTTATTCACCTAGTACTTATTGAGTGCTCATCTAAGGAACTGGGCATCGCTCCAGGCATGAGGGATAGAGCGGTGAACAAGATAGGCAAGAATCCTCAGCCTGATGGTGCTTATGTTCTAGCAGAAGGACCCAAAATAAACCTTATAAATGAGCACATTACATAGCGTGGTAGAAGGTGGTGTGACAGGGGAAAACAGCAGAGGGTAAGGTCTGCTGCTGATGGAGGAGAGGGAGTTGCAGTTTGTTGTTGTTGTTGTTTGTCTTTTTGAGACAGGGTCTCGCTGTGCAGTTCAGGCTGGCCTTGAGCTCACTTTGTAGCCCAGGCTGGCCCTGAACTCCCAGCGATCCTCCTGCCTCAGCCTGCCGGGTGCTGGGATTACAGGCATGCACCCCCACGCCCGGCTGCAGTTTCAGATGGAGTTCTCAGAGAAGGCCTCGCTGAGAAGTGTTTGTGGGAGCACCTGAAGGGGAAGCCATGTGGGCACCTGAGAGGCAGGTTGTTCAGACAGGAACAGCTAGCTGGTCTTCTCGGTGGCCGCTTGGTCAGATGGAATGTGAACAGGTGTGTGTGTGTATCTAGCTCACGGTCTCCTGGCCTTCTCCCCTCAGGCCTGTCTCCTCGTTCCCAGGTGCCATGAGGAAGCCCCGCCGGAAGTTGCGGCAGAATGCCGAGGGCCGGCGTTCCCCATCCCCCTACAGCCTGAAGTGCTCCCCGACCCGAGAGACGCTGACCTATGCCCAGGCCCAGCGGATTGTGGAGGTGGACATTGATGGACGCCTGCACCGTATCAGCATCTACGACCCGCTGAAGATCATCACTGAGGATGAGCTGACTGCTCAGGACATCACCGAGTGCAACAGTAACAAGGAAAACAGCGAGCAGCCTCAGTTCCCTGGCAAGTCCAAGAAGCCCTCGTCCAAGGGCAAAAAGAAGGAGTCCTGCTCCAAGCATGCGTCCGGTTCCTCCTTCCATCTGCCACAGCCCAGCTTCCGGGTGATGGATCCAGGCAACCAGCCCGAAGCGCCCCCGCTGCCCGCCGCCTATTACCGCTACATCGAGAAGCCGCCGGAAGAACTGGATGCAGAGGTCGAGTACGACATGGATGAGGAGGACCTGGCCTGGCTGGACATGGTGAACGAGAAGCGGCGAGCAGATGGGCACAGCTCAGTGTCGGCAGACACCTTCGAGCTGCTGGTGGACCGGCTGGAGAAGGAGTCCTACCTGGAGAGCCGCAGCCTTGGGGCCCAGCAGTCCCTCATCGATGAAGACGCCTTCTGCTGCGTGTGCCTGGATGATGAGTGCCACAACAGCAACGTCATTCTCTTCTGTGACATCTGCAACCTGGCCGTGCACCAGGAGTGCTACGGTGTCCCCTACATCCCCGAGGGCCAGTGGCTATGCCGCTGCTGCCTGCAGTCTCCCTCCCGGCCTGTGGATTGTGTCCTCTGCCCCAATAAGGGTGGTGCCTTCAAACAGACCAGCGATGGGCACTGGGCCCACGTAGTGTGTGCCATCTGGATCCCTGAGGTTTGCTTCGCCAACACTGTGTTCCTGGAGCCCATCGAGGGCATTGACAGTATCCCACCCGCCCGCTGGAAGCTGACCTGCTACATCTGCAAACAGAAGGGGCTGGGTGCCGCCATCCAGTGCCATAAAGTGAACTGCTACACAGCCTTCCACGTGACCTGCGCGCAGCGGGCCGGGCTCTTTATGAAGATCGAGCCCATGCGAGAAACCAGCCTCAACGGGACCATCTTCACCGTGCGCAAGACCGCCTACTGTGAGGCCCACTCGCCCCCCAGCACCGCCACGGCCAGGAAGAAGGGCGACTCCCCCAGCAGCCTCAGTGAGGCCGGGGATGAAGACGGGCTGAAGGAGGGTGGGAGGGAGGAAGAGGAAGAGGGGGAAGTGAAGGAGGAGGAGCAGGAAGGCCAAGGTAGGGCGGGTAGCCCCCTCAAGGCAGCACCCAAGAAGAGCAAGATGCGTGTGAAACAGAAGATCAAGAAGGAGCCAGAGGAGGCAGGCCGAGACACACTTTCCACCACGCCCGTGGTCACCGTCCCGCAGATACCCTCTTACAGGTGGGCCTGCCCACAGGGCTCTTCCGAGTTTCCTTCTGGGTTGGTCCTGGCGCTGGGAAGGGTTGGGCCCTTCCGCAGCTGTGGCTGATAGATGTCTATACCCTTCCGTGCCCCTAATTTAAACTTCTCTTTTGGAGCCTGGCCATATGGGTCCTCTTTTGTGGTTTTTGATTGTGCCCTCAGGGTAATGTGTTTCCTTTGATTTAGGGTGAAACAAACCATTTAAATTGCTTAGAAACTCAGGTGACATTTACCTCAGATAGCTGGGTGTGGTGGTGCACGCCTGTAATCCCAGCACTTGGGAGGCTGAGGCAGGAGGCTCTGTGAGTTTGAGGCCAGCCTGGGCTGCATAGTGAATTCAAGGCCAGCCCTGAACTATGTAGTGAGACCCTGTCTCAAAACAAAACAAAACAAAACAAAAAGTTGGGCAATATTTTTCAACAAGGCCATTAAGGGGCATTTTGGACAGGGAAATTCGTTAGAACTGTCCCATGCATTTCTTGATATTTAAAAATCTCTGGTTTATGTAAATGCCAGTTGTCTCCCCTCCCCTTATTATCTTCGTAATAACTGCAGGCACTCCCAAACAGTTTTCAGAAATCCTCAGGGGAATAGACGGTTCCTGATAAGGAGCCACTGTGTCTAGGGGTTGACACCTCTGCCAGCGGGCTCTGTCCTGGGTGTGACAGGGGCTTGTGTGAGGGAGGGGTGGTGTGGGGAGAACATTTTTTTTTTTTTTAATTTCTCCTTAGAAAAAGCTTTAGACCTAGGGGAAGTTCAGTGGGGTAATGAAACTGTCTGGGCCCCCACTGGTGCTGTAGGGAGATCATTGTGCCCCTTTCAAACTCTCAGTGAGGGAAGAGAGCTGACGGAGGGACGGGAGCTGGGCAGAGCAGTGTGAGTCAGGGAAACATTCCAAGCAGAGGCACAGGTCAAGGGCAATTCACTAGCAGATGTACAGTGTTAGAGCAGGAGCAGTGTTGGAGATTGTTCCATCTAATGTAGTCCTTGCACCTTCTCCCACATCCCCAGATGAAGAAACCACGGCCACAGGAGGTAAAGTTACTCCTTTATTCATTCGATGAGATATTTATTGAGCACGTACTACATGCCACATTCTGTTCTAAGGGATGGGACCAGGTAGAAAGATCCTGGACCCAGCGGAGGCTTCTGATGCCCCTCTAGGGTGTATGCTCTTGCTCTCTTGATGAGAAGGTTAGGGAGAAAGTAGTACTGGAAGGCAGTAGGGAACGAGTTGTGTGCAGGGGACAGGAAGCTAGATATACAGGCTGGGAAGTAGGCATGAGCGTGAGCCCAGCACAGGAAGCTGTTGTGTGCCGCGGCCCAAATGAGAATTTTGGTGACTCTGAATGTGTCTTTGAGACACAGAGCTATTCTGGGCTGCCTTTGCCCTGAGCTGTGTCTATGCTTTGTCCCCACGTGTAGCATAGCTATGCCCCGCGGTGGATGGACTCTGGGTATCACGTCTGTTTTTCTAGATCCCGCTCCCAGGCACTGGCTAAGCTGGCTGAGAACAGATAGACCTGTCTCTCAGTACCTTTGTCATCCGAACTGCTCTCAGCCTTGGTCTATTTGTAAATGAACCCATCACACAGACTTGTGAGAAATGAATGCGAGAATACAAGCAAAGCTCTTAGCACAGTGGCTGGCAAATAGTTAGTGCTCAATAAATGGTGGCTGCTGCTGCTGCTGCGTTGCTGCTATTTTTTATCATTATTCTCTTCCCTACTTGTGCAAATGCTGTCGGAACCCTCCATGGCCAAGAGGTGATAGAGGGAGGGGGCTGCCAGCATATGGGCAGGTGTGCTTGGCATGGGCGTTGATGGGGATCTGTCCTTTGGGAAAAGGCCTAGGCCTTGATTTTGGAAGCTTGGCTTTGGGGCAGGAATGTCTGAGCGGAGGTGAACAAGGCCTAGTTGAGCAGTGTCCTGGTGCCCATCCTCCTTAGGTTCCGTCTGTCTCGATTAGCCACATTTATCTTCCTTCCAGGGCAGTGGGGAGAAGAGATCAAAGCAGAGGAAATAAGAAGCCCTGAGGCCTGGCTTACCCTGTGAATAAGCAGTGCGGGGATGTACCATGGCAGAGAGATCATGGATTCAGATCCCACTCAGAAGCTCCCGTATTGTTAGCTGCATTCGTTGCTGTGACAGTTAATTCAATCCCTGTGCCTCAGCCGCCTTCCCATCTTAGGCAATGCAGGAATAATGCTATTCCTCTTACAGTATGTGTATTAGGATAGGGATTGTGTTTTCTCTTCATTCCTTTTTTACCCCTTTACCTTCCCTCCAGGTGTTATTTATTGGCTTAAACCTGGACTTTAAAACTTTTTTGGCTAAGTTTTCAGATCCTCCATTCTCTTACACCTTTAGACCCATTTTTTTTTTTTTTTTTTAATTTGGTTCCAAATTAGATCTTTTTAAGCAGCTAAGATTTTTGTGATGAAAAACAAGAGGTCAGACCACTCTAAGGGGTTGCATCTGGGATGAGAAAGCAGTAATTTGATGGGTGTTTTCCTCCCAGCATGGTGGTAAGCTGCCCCCTGGTTTGGTGGGAATCCTCAGCCACAGGAGGCAGTGGCCACATCGCCCGTAGCTTACTCAAGTTCCTGTTACCTTGTGCTGCCTTTATGAAGAGAAAGGGGGTGGGGTTGGGGCACAGGCCTGTTTCTCACTTAAAACATGGGATGAAGGGGTCCAGGAGCACAGGAAACAGAGGGTCAGGAGAGGGTTCTTTTGGAGGGTCAGGGCTGCAAGACAGGAGGTGGAGAAGCAAGTAAAATACCTCTTGCTGCATCTGAGCTGCTTAACTCTGCTGTCCTTTCAAGGCTTTCTCTGAGGTGAGGCATTTGGCCACTTTATTCTGTCTTCCTCTGTAAGGTTCAGAAATGAACCAGGATCTGGATAGGTTGCATGGGCTATCACCTGGGCTGCCCACTGACCCTGTCTTTCACTTCCCTGTGCCTCTACTCAAGGTTGAACAAGATCTGTAGTGGTCTCTCCTTTCAGAGGAAAACCCAGTTCATGCAGCGGCTGCACAACTACTGGCTGTTGAAGCGGCAGGCCCGGAATGGTATTCCCCTCATCCGGCGCCTGCACTCGCACTTGCAGTCGCAAAGAAACGCCGAGCAGGTAGGTGCAGTGGTGAGAGGAGGCCAGCGGAGGGAGGTGGAAGAGAAGGAGTGAGGGCTGGCCCCGGTTCCTGAGCCCTCTGTGGAACCTTTGCCTTTGGGGGTCACCCCTGTCTCTGGGTGACCCACCCCATGCACAGCCGCCATTGCTACAGTGATCTTCAGAGCTGACAGCAGCCCCTACTGGGTGGAAGAGGCTCGCCTTAGGAGCAGTCCTGGGAGAGTGGAGGGCCAACCCCGCTTCCCTGTGTGCAGGGACAGTGCTGCAGATACGGCAGAAGGGAAGAGGTGGGCTGATGAGTGTCGGGCCACTACACTGTGCGTCATAGAAAAAGAGCTTTTTCTCAAGACACTACATTGATCTGCCATCTGCCAAAAAAATGTGTCCTAGTAAATACACAAATTTGTAATCTTAGTTGCGGGGTACAGCCCGTCCATTGGTGGTAGCCATTAGCCATTAGCACCTGGAGTAGCTGCATGTTCAATGTCTTCTGCTCCTCCTTTCCCTTGTGTTTTTTAATCTTTCATTTTCTGTCCTCCTCTACCTGCTTCATGACTAGTCTTTGACTCTTTCACACTGCTGCTCCAGAGAAGCTGGGCTTCTTGTGTCTGGTGCTTGAACATTCCATCTCATATTATGTTTGCCTGTTGTAACTCAGCTTCTGAAAGGCAGGTGTATGTTTGGTCCCCCTTCAACCTTTGGTCCACGTGCTTTCCTGAAGCCTCCCCTAAAATGTCAGTGACCTCCTCCGAGCACATCTTTCCTCAGGTTGTCACCATTTTGACCATCCAGGTGCAGTTGACATTGCCTGTCGCCATATCTAAGAGGTCCTGTGTAACACCATTTCTCATTTTGGTCCCCATGATTGGTTGCATCCTGGGCTGATCCTACTTCTTGCTCTTTGAATGTTCTATGCAGCCTCACCGCCTGCTTGTTTGCTGGAAAACATGCTCGCTGTCATAACTGAATGTAACTGTGTGGCAGTAGCTCTTGATTTTTGTTTTATTCTTACCCCTCTCCCTTTTGCCTTCTGTTCCTCTGGGCTATTTCCAGGTGGATGTTGTTACCCTTAACTCTGATCCTGAGAACTGAATCCATTATCTTACGCTCAGTAAACTTTTCCCCTATTTTTGTCCAAGAACCTCCCTTCCAACCTCCCATCAAGAAGTCCCCCCTGGGGAGTCACTTCTGATTCTTTCTCCCAGAATGGGTCGCAGTCTGTCATCCCCCAGGCTTTTTTGTGGGACCTATCAGCATGGCTCTTCGTTCCATTCCACAGTTGCTGGGCCTCTCAGCGATAGTGCTCTAGGTGGTCTTCGGCCTGTAAGTTTTTCTGTCTAACTCACATACCATTTTCTTTTTTCTTTGTCCTTTTTTTTTTTTTTGAGACAGAGTCTCGCTATGCAGTTCAGGCTGGCCTCAGTGGAACTGAGCTCACTTTGTAGCCTGGGCTGGTGTCGAACTTATAACGATCCTCCTGCCTCAGCTTCCCGAGTGCTGGAATTACTGGCGTGTACCACCACGCCCGGCTTTTTTTTTTTTTTTTTTTTTGGTCTTATACCGTTTTTTTTCTATCCTGTCACTTTCTTTTCCAGAATATGCTCTTCTGCCCCAGGCAGGCCGAGTCCAGACTCTTGCCTGGGGTTTGAGGCTTGTTCCTGCCTGGGTCCTGGGGCTCTGCGGCTTTCGTGATTCTCCAGCTTCTCCGCTCTGGCCAGCCCATTTTGCTACTAAGCAAAGACTCATTAATCTGTCTCCACATTTCTGCCTGTCTTGCTCTGTCAGTTCCACAAGAGGCCTTGCTTCTTGCTTTGCCTGTCCGTGTCCACGTTGTAGATGGTGGAGCTCTGCTCCTGTGAGATTACTTTTCCCCAAAAGCATTCCCTGACCTAACCTCTGCCTACCCAAGACTTTCTCTATTTAATGTCCTCTCATCATTGTATGTTCAGTTTACACCATCAGTTTTTGTCCTCGTTGTTCTAATAGGTGCTTGTGTTTCAGACCCTGTGTCTCTTCCTTCCCCCAGCAGCTGTCACTCTTCTAGACTGTGACCACAGCTTTTTATTGTTTTACCAGTATATTCAAGCCACATAGGACGAGCTAATAGAAAAAATTTTGCTTTGTTTTGCAGCCAAGTCAAAGCTCTAGGGTGAGATTTTTTTCCACCCCTGAGGTGTCTATTAGTTTTCTTCTGAAATTCTTTGCAGCCCTGAGGGCCGCAGCTGATCTGGGTATCCCTGGGGGTAGGCAGAAAGACTCCCGGCTCCCTCCGCGCAGCCTTTGTGCTGCAGTGGAGAAACACCGTCAGAAAGCCTGGACAGGCCGAGCAAGGTACTGGGCCGAGAGCCTGGGTCAAGAAGGGGACAGGATTGCTGTCTGCTGAAGCTGGCTGAGGCTGGAACAGAGAGAGGACTTTGGGCCAGAAGGAGGCCCCCAGCTCCTGCTCCTCTTGCCTCCTGCAGCGAGAGCAGGATGAGAAGACGAGTGCGGTAAAGGAAGAACTAAAATACTGGCAGAAGCTCCGGCACGACTTGGAGCGGGCACGGCTGCTGATTGAGCTGATTCGGAAGAGAGAAAAGCTCAAGCGGGAGCAGGTAAGCAGCAGTCCCCAGCTCCGTGGCTCTTGTTCAAGGTCGTTTCCTCCCACTCCTCGTGTGGCACGGGATACCCAGGCGCCCCTGCCTGGTGCCAGCTTGCTTCCCCGCCTCCACCTCAGCTCTGCAGGCTTCGCAGTCTGCCCACTCTGCGGTAGGTAGGGTTCTGTGGTTCATCATAAGCTTAGTATCAGGCCTGCACGCATTCCTAGGGTTTCTGCTTGGGGAAGTTTCAGGGGAGGGGCCTTGAGTATCTTGAAAAGCTTCTCAGGCTGTTCTCATGGGCATTGTTGGTTGAAAAACTATGGCCTGGGAGCTTCTGAGGATTCTCACGTGGCCCTTAAACACTTCCAGTCTTACATCATTTGAGGTGTCTAACCTCAGTTCCAGGAGATTCTGTGCCCAGGAGCATGGGGAATGTTAAAATAAGGGTGGAGTGTAGGGCTTCAGGGGATACAAGGTCTGGCACCAGATGGGGTTTAAATCCTGACTCTAGGGTTTACTGTGCAATGTTAGGCAGGTTGCTTAATCTCTTGAAGCGTTCATATCCTCACCTGTAACATGGAGCCGTTGATGGATCCTACGTCAGTGTTGTGAGGATTTGATGCTTTGTGTGTGGAAAAAGATCTTCGAGCCCAGGGATGAAGCTCAGGGGCACAGCGCCTGCCTGGCAAGCGCAGGGTCCTGAGTTCAGTTCCCGGTACCAAAAAAAAAAAATCTTCTAACAGTGGCAGGCATGTAGTAAGGGCTGTAGAAGGGTCAGGGGCCGTCATTATTGTCTCCACTGATGCCCTTTGTCTTGCTAAAGTGTCTGTTGTGCTCTGCACACAGCCGAAAGCAAAGTACTATTAATTGAATGGATATGCCAGAAGTGTTCTCTTTGGTCCAGGAATAGCAGCTGTTACTCACATGGTTCAGAGGCCTGAGTTAAAAATGTTCCTTTTTCCAACCTTGCATCGCCGTTTAGCTCCAGCACGAACCCTTCTCCAGCAGGTCAAGAGGCTTGAGTTTCTGCTTCCAGTCAGGGGTAGCCCTCATTGCCCTTAGCGCAGGTGCCCTGGAGAGCGTCCTGTGACCTCTGCAGCTCTAAGTCAGTGCGATCCCAGGCTTGGACCCACAGCTGACCTTCTGCTCTGTTTCTACTTCTGAGAAACGGAAGAGAGAAGGCAGCTCTGGCCCTGGGGAAGCAGGCAGACTTGATTTGATGAGGCCTGGACGGGGCGGGAACTTCTTATAGTCTAATTCACAGCTTCCCAGCTGGTGCTCATGTAGGACACACACGGAAAATAACGTTTTCCCAGCAGCTGCTGTAAACATACGAGGCTGATGGGATAGGGGGGCCTGGCTACCCCAGGCTGACGTGTGTGCTCCGCATGCTGGTGGGCCAGTGTCTCAGCACACCTTGCAGGAGATTCTGGCCAAGGCACATCTGACTTTATCAGTGTGCTCCTTGATGAGGACCTCAGTCAGTCAGGTTCAAATACTGCTGCGTTTTTCTAGCCAGGGGAGCTTGGACTGGTGACTTCATCAGACAGTTTCCCAAAGGCAGATTCCATACTTGTAAAATGGGGATGATGATTTTCCTCCCGGAGTTATTGTGGTGATCCCGGGAGGTAACCCAGGGAAGCAGTGTGGTGCATGGGTCAAGAGCGCGTGCTGGGGGGCCACAGCCTCTGGGACTGAGTCCTAGCACTGCCCTTGTTCACCGGGTGACCTTTGGCCAGTTGCTTTGTCTCTCTGCGCTGCTTCTCTGTAAAATACCTCATCTGTACCTACCTCCGACATCCACGTAATTACATAAAGTGCTTAAGACATTACCTGGTGTTTAGTACGGAGTGTAGACGCACTGATTGTTACAGTCACAATTAGTACCTTAAGTCTTGGTAGGGGTATTGATACCTAGAAAGCATTCACAAAATGGCAGCTGCTTTAGTTTGTCTTTTGCTGTAATGGAATGTCACAGACTGGGTAATTTATAAAGAAAAGAACTTTATTTCAAGTGGCTCACAGCCCCAGAGGCTGGCAAGTACACGTGCGAGGCCTAGAGAGGCTCTCGGGCTACATTATGTCTTGGTGCAAAGCAGGACAAGGCCGCCTGAGTGGGAGAGGCTGCTTCTGCAAGAGCCCACTCCTGTGGGGCCCAGCCGTGCCCACGGGAACTCCCAGGAGAGCAGCTCGAGGGTGTGGCCCCCTCCCACACTCCGCTCTGGGGCTGAAGGCTCGCCATGGAGAGCTGGGAGACACCGCCAAGGTGCAGCGCCGCTGGTAGTGCCAGCAGGTAGTGCTGGTAGTGCTGCACCTGGGCTTTGGGTGGCGCAGAGCTTCTGCAGCAGTCAGCTCAGTACCTGTGAAAATTTGTGGTCCATGATTGGTGGCAGTCAGGCTGCAGAGAAAGAGTTTCAGTAATCCTTGGCAGGGATGTCCTGGTCACCTCCCACCTCCCTGCAGGTCAAGATCCAGCAGGCTGCCATGGAGCTGCAGCTGATGCCATTCAATGTGCTGCTGAGGACGACGCTGGACCTGCTGCAGGAGAAGGATCCTGCGCACATCTTTGCCGAACCTGTCAACCTGAGTGAGGCAAGTTCCCCTGACTTCCTCAGCAGCAGCAGCACCCGCTGAGCTGGACGCAGGGTCAGTGTAGGCTGGGAGGGGTTTGGGCCACAGGAAGTGCAGGACTGAGTGGGTGCGGTGTCTGGCTAGGCCAGGACACTTGGTTGAGGTGAGGGGTAGCAGGAGGCAGGGCGGGCCAGCCCCTGAGCCTCTGAATGAGGTAGGCATGGCCACACAGAGAGCGGGAGGCCACGAGTGCCCGAGAAGGGTGCGCCTGTTTGGCTAGTAAATGGTTGTTGTAATTGTACAGGTTTTATATGTTTAGGTTCCAGATTACCTGGAATTCATATCCAAGCCAATGGATTTTTCTACTATGAGGCGGAAGCTGGAGTCCCACCTGTACTGCACCTTGGAGGAGTTTGAGGAGGACTTTAACCTTATAGTTACCAACTGCATGAAGTATAATGCTAAAGACACAATTTTCCACCGAGCAGCTGTCCGCTTGCGGGACCTGGGAGGGGCCGTCCTACGGCATGCCCGGCGGCAGGCAGAGAACATCGGCTATGACCCCGAGAGGGGCACCCACCTGCCGGAATCACCCAAATTGGAAGACTTTTACCGCTTCTCCTGGGAGGACGGTGAGAAGTCTGGACGGGTGGGGAGGAGAGGGACCAGGAGAGACACAGGGCCAGAGTGCGGAGAGCCAGGGCTCAGGGCGGGCCTGGGGCCGTAGCGTGGACTCCAGAGGCCAAGCTGCGGGCAGGCACAGCCTGTGGCTGGACTAGTTCCACGGTTAACATGGAACCAGGCTACTGAGTACTTCTGGAGTGGTAGGAAAGGGGAGCCAGGTGCTGCCGCCTGTTAGAAAGCTAAGGCCCCACCAGGTTCTTCTCTCCCCGAGCCTCCTGTGCGGCACTGGAGCGGGGGCAGGGGCGAACACGGCGGGTGTGTGCGGCTCCTTCGGAAGCGTGCAGGTGGAGGACCAGAAACAGAAGTGCCTCTGAGCCGCACTGCCTGCCCGCTCTGCTTCTCCGCGCAGCAAGCAGTCACTCAGGCCAGGGGATTGCGAGCGCCTCGTGCCTGCTCCGCGGAGCCCTAATCGTGACTGTCAACTGCTTCCTGCAGCTGTTTCCCACACTCTGACCTTGCTGCCCCGTGGCTGCCTTCCAGAAAGCGGTGTCACAGGGCCGAGGGCCCGCAGTGACGCCACCGGAAGTCCCTGGCCTGGGCATTCCAGGAGAGTCTTTTGCATCCGAAGGACTTGGTCCCTTTCCCTTGCCCTGGACTGGGCAGGTCCTTCAGCCCCTTCTGTCCTCCCTTCTCCCTGGCAGTGGACAACATCCTCATTCCAGAGAACCGGGCCCATTTGTCCCCAGAGGTGCAGCTGAAGGAGCTGCTGGAGAAACTGGATCTGGTGAGCGCCATGCGGTCCAGCGGGGCCCGCACCCGCCGCGTCCGCCTACTGCGCCGGGAGATCAACGCCCTTCGGCACAAGCTGGCGCAGCCGCCACCGCCGCCACAGCTGCCCTCCCTGAGTAAGACAGTGCCCAATGGAGAGCTGCCCGTGGGGCCCCGGCGGGATGCGGCAGTTGTGGAGCAGGGCCTGCAGGAGGAGCCGGAAGACGACGGGGACAGAGGTGAGAGCGATGCCAAGCTGAGGTCTCCTGCGAGTGTTCTTCCCTACATCAGCTCTCGCCCTAAGGGCCAGCAGAAACCCTCAGAAGAGTCACCCTTCCATGTTGCCTCAGGGGATGATATTAAAAACATTTCATAATCAATGGAAACCAGAATTTACCTGTCAGAATAGAAGTTGGCTGTTAGAGTCGGCTGGGCGCCTGATGGCCCCTGGTGTGGTTGTTTAGCTGCTGAACTGTGGGGACTTTAGGGAGTTTCCGGTGCTAGAGCTCAGCAGCTGATCACTCTTCACTTAAGAAATCTCATGGTATTTTGCACCTAATGTGGCCGTGTTGTACATTCCAATTAAACATCAGCCTGACTTCTACCACCGTGGAGAGAGGCTCCTAGAACAGGTGAGGTTGGGGTGCAGGGGTTCAGCAGGGAACAAGAGACCTTACACGTGGCCCAGGCTCTGGAGCTGCCCCTTGGTTTTGGCCACAGTGAGTTGAGTCAACAGGCCCATCCTAAACGGAGGCCAGGCTGCAAGAACAGCTGGGGCAGTGGCAAACTTTTCAGTGCTCTCAACCATAGAAACAGCCTGCAGAGGCACATGTGCCATAGCTTCGCCACCACTGCCCTAGGGGTTTCAGAACAACCTTCCCAGCCTCACTTCAGAGAGATTCAGGTGGGGTGGTCTGGGCTGTGGTCTGGGAGTCTCAGTTCTTCAAAGTTTCAGGGAGCTGGGTCAGCAGACCTGTTGGGGAACCACTGATTTAACTGACTTGCTCTCAGTCTTCCTCATCTGGTATTTTATTCTTTCTGCCCCGCCCCCCCCCTTGGATGATGTGAAACAGAATCTATGGCAGATGAGAGAACACTTGAATCGAGTGAGAACTGTGGGCCTCTGATGTGCCGAGCTGAGACGTAACCGAATTATTGATGAAGCAAGAGGCTGTTTCAGGAGCAGAGTGGTGGTTTGCGACCCCCACTTCAGTAGACTCACCGGGTATTGGGCTTCAGTTGGTCTGAGGTGTTCTGTAAGCATTAGAATTTTTAAGAAACTTCCTAGGAGGTTCCGCTATGTAACTAGGGTTGGGAAATAATTTATTAGTATAGGTGAAGCTTTGTCTTACTTTCCCTTTGCCTTAGATCTAGGACCTGGGATGTGTCTCGAGCCTCATAGCAGCCCGTGCTTCCGGTCTGTGGCTCCCAGTGTCAGTATCCGGCTTGTAGGGGCAGACTCCTTCTAAAATGTTCAAGCAGATTCTCTTTTTCTCTAACAGATGACTCCAAACTGCCTCCCCCGCCGACCCTGGAGCCCACTGGGCCTGCGCCTTCCTTGTCTGAGCAAGAATCCCCCCCGGACCCCCCTACCCTGAAACCCATCAATGATAGCAGACCTCCACGCCGATTCCTAAAGCCCAGAAAAGCAGAAGAAGATGAGCTCTTGGAGAAATCACCTCTGCAGCTAGGGAGTGAGCCCTTGCAACACTTGCTCGGTGACAACGGCATCAACAGACTGTCTCTCGTGGCCCCCGACAGCCCTGCCGATGCCCCGCTCAGCGGCGTGGGGCGCCGCACATCGGTCCTTTTCAAGAAGGCCAAGAATGGGGTTAAGCTCCAGCGGAGCCCAGACAGGGCCCTGGAGAATGGCGAGGACCATGGCGCGGCGGGCTCTCCCTCCTCTCCAGCCAGCATTGAGGATGAGCACCGTTCCCGGAAGCGGCCAAGGAGCAGGAGCGGTAGTGAGAGCGAAGGGGAGAGGTCCCCCCAGCAGGAGGAAGAGACAGGTGACCCTGCCTGTGCTTCTCTCGCTTCTTCTCGTCTGCCTTTCCGCTTTGCCTGGCCGGCCAGCGCCTGCCCCAGGGAGCCAGCTCCCTAGTGGCCTCTGGGGACGCCCGTGGTAGCATGGGGGAGCCGTAGCTTTCATTTGGGCCTGGCACTTGAGCCATGGCTTGTGGCAGCAGGGGTAGTGGTGTTTTCAGAGGCCCAGGGTGTGTCCAGGGCCCTATTTGGCTCAGCGGAGATGTACTGTATGTGATGAAATGGGTCCACCTTCATTTCAGTTCATTCATCCGATGTTTATATCAGGCACTGTCTTCGCTGCTGGGAGAAAAGCTCAGTGAACAGAAAAGGGAAAAATCTCCTCTCTCAGAGGGGAAATAGACCTAAAGCAAATGAAGTATCTTGTATTAGCAGCTTTGGAGAAAAACCCAGAAGGAAGAGGGGGATAGGGCACACTGGGGTGGCATTCGAGAGGGTGGCCAGGGAGGTGACATTTAAGTAAAGATCTGAAGGGGCTGAAGGCACCAGCCGTTTGTATATCCAGGGGACAAATACCGCCAGAAGACAGATTAGCAAGTGTGTAGCCACGGGGTGGGACTGAGCCTGCCCGTCCACCGAGCAGTGAGTATGCTGTGGCCGAGTGTGGGGGTGGTGGGACCGGGTGGTGGGTCATGGGGACTGGACTTACATGTCCAGCTCGAGCTGGTCCCTGGGAATGGGGCCACAAAGCGAGTCAGAGTCAGCTCCAACTCTGGAAGCATCACTGTCTAGTAGGGGAACGAGGTCGTCACACACAGGGCGGAGAAGTCGCCCGGTGCTCGGGCCGAGTGGCAGATGGCAGTGCAGAGCGGCTGGGGGCCTGAGCCGACGGGGCTGGGAAGGCTTCTCGAGGAGGGGCGGCCAGCCCAGGCACGAGGGCGGGCAGCCTTGGGCCAAACCTGTGTGGGTGGGGCAGGGCTCGCAGGGCTCCAGGTCAGGGGGCGAGGGCCAGGCAGAGCGGGTTAGTCTTTTGCTCCTCGTGTTTCTGTCATGTCCTTTTCTGTGGTGGCTTTGAACTGTGTGGCCAGCACTTGCTTCTTTCGCTTTGTGCCTACCATTTTGTTTTTGACAGTATCTTCCCTTCCCATCTGGTCCAAGCTTCCCTCTGTGGGGGCAGAAGGTTGATAGAGGCAAGAACTTGAAGCCTGGGGCTGAGTATACCGGAGTTTGGATCACAGCTTGTTATGTATGAGCTGTGTAATCTAGGAAAATTAATTCACCTCTCTGAGCTTGTTTCCTTAGTTCTGATATGGAGATAGCAGTAGCTACCTTGTAAGGCTCTAAGGAATCAGAAACAACCTATATAAAGCCCTTAGTAGACAGCAGTTATTGTCATCCTCTGCACTATATCCGGCTGAGCCAGACAGCTAAAAATGAAAGCTCCTGCTGTTGAGAACATAGTGTAGACAGCAGGTCCATCCTGCCTGAGGGGGCTGCATAGGGCCCCACGAGAACCTGTCCCTCGCGCACCATCACAGCTGCCCGGCGCCAGGAACACCTCCATCCAGCCTTAGCGGACGCGCACAGAGGCAGGCGTTGATCCTTCCAGGCCAGGTCGTCCTGTGAGAGGCAGGGCCCAGTCAGGCTGTGCACAGCTGGGCACCGGCACCCGCTCTTCCAGGTGTGACCTGCTTCAGAGTTTGTGCGCAAGGTGCCTGTTACGCTCTCCAGTCAGGCGCCTGGCCCACTGCTGTCCTCTTGGCTTCCCGTCGGAGCGTGGGGCTCAGGAGTATGGTGAGAAATCAGATACGTAGGAGACTGGGTGCACGGCACGGCCACGTCCCCGGGTTGGCCGGCTCGCCTGCCTCGAAGGCTCCTGTGTAACCAGGCGCTCCCTCGTCCATGCTGCTGAGCGTCCTCCAAGGGAGGAGGCATTAGCTTCACTCACAGAAGAAACAGCCAAGGCTTAGTGCGGGAAAGGGACCAGTATTTCAGGGCCCAGCCTAGAAACCTTGTCTTAGGATTGTCTGGGCTGCTGTAGTTCTGGAAAGTATCCCGTCCTCCACTCTGACCAGCAGTGCACGGTGGCCTAGGTGGACTGGGTGCGGTCCACGCGGAGGCCTTATCATGCCCCAGCCTCTCCAAACACCATCCCCAGAGAGTGGGGCCAGCTGTTGCCAGCTGTGCAGGAGGCAAGGCATGTGACGTTTATCTAAAGAGGCAAGGCGGGTGGGCTCAACTGGATCCTGATAATTGAGAATTTTTCCCTTTTTTTTTTTTTAATACCAGGAATCGAACTCAGCACCTTGCTCTTGCCAGGCAGGCACTGCGTGGCTGAGCTATGACCCCGGCCCCTGAGGTTTGAAATTAGAAGCAGATCCAGGGACTTGTGAGCCCGCCGGGATGGGGAAGCCTTGGTATTTTCCTCTGTAGCAAAATGACAGTAGTCAAGAGTCAGCTATGTGCAGTATTTTCCTTAAAAGTAAAAAGGATGGGAAGGGAAATGGAGTGTCTGTTCCTCGCCCGAGCCAGCAGTGTTCCCCCCAGCCTTAGTCTTTGCACTTCTCTCCACCACCCGTTTCCCACGGGGAGGAGCAGCCCCCGCTCTCCCTCCTCCCTGCGCTCTCTGGGGGTGGCTGCCTTGTGCCGCCGCCATGCCGGGGGAGGGGAGTTCCTGCACGCAGGTTCACGCTGTGTGTCCTTGGCAGGTGTGACCAATGGCTTTGGAAAGCATGCCGAGAGTGGGTCTGACTCGGAGTGTAGTTTGGGTCTCAGCGGTGGACTGGCATTTGACGCTGGCAGGTAAGGACCCTTGTCCTCAAAGCTTTGTCAGCAGTTACCACCCCTCCCTTCAGTCGCCGTTCAGCGACAGGGTGAATGTCTTCCTTCTTATCTTGGGTCTCACCCTGCCGTTTCCTGAGGCCTCTGGTGTGTAAGTCTGGGATCTCCTAGGAAACGGGGTGACCCTTGTCTCCCAGGTCTGCTTCTGCTAAAAGGAGTGGCGCTGATGCTCGGTATAGGACTGGTGGCCTGCCGTTGGGCTCTGGAGGATGGGGAATGGCTGAATCTCCTTTTGCGGGGGAGTTAACATTTGAACCGCTGCACGCCCCCACTCCTATGGCATCACCCAGCTGGTTACAGACCTTGTCCTCGGCCTCTTGGGTTTCAAAAGCAGTGGTCCCTCGGGGGGTGCGGTGTAGAAAGAAGGGATGAGGCCCTTTGGAGTTGCCTCTTACTTGGACGCACGCTCCAGCTCGTCTCCCATCCTTGAGCTGGAAAGGGGTGAATTTCTTTGGTCATTCTTTAACCTGGAGGGAGGATTTCTGAGAACAGAACCTTCAGGTTTCTTCCAAGTCCAAAAGTTGAGTGAGCACGCGCTCTGTGGTGTGTATGTAGCAAGACCTCGGGGAGAGTGGGACTCTTGGGCAGGAGACTCAGTGCAAAGAGGAAAGTGCCCAGACCTGAAGCCTGATGTCGTGGCCCCGGGTGCCTCGGTCCAGGCTCGCAGAGGACAGGCTTCCGGGCAGCGCCAAAAGAGGAGCTGTCTGTGTTGGGCGGCTTTCACGGCGGCTTAGTGTGCCCTCTCCTGGCTGGTGGGTTCCAGCTGGGGCTGCGGGACCAGCCTACCCCCTGGCCTAGACTGATTCCTTGCTTCTGTTCCTTTGAGATTTTCCTCCCCACAGAGCCTCAAAATTGCCCTAGCGTGCTCTTGCGTGCTCTCTCCCTCTTTCTCTTTCTCCTTTCTCTCTCTCTCCCCTTGTTGAAGCCTTCAGCAAGACATGGGGAATAGATGGAGAAAACAGCAGACACAGGACAGAATCTCAGGATGCCTTAAATCTGGTCCTGTGTTGAGTTCCAGGCGTCCTTCAAAGAGAGAGTCTGCAAGCCCAGCTTGTAGGGGTTGGGGTAGGAGCGTGGTCATCCAGTTCTTCCCTTCTGGTCCTTGACTAAAAGTCCCCTCCATGAAGGACACTGCCCAGCTGTGTCACAGGAGCAAGCCAGGCCAGGCTGTGCTCAGCCTGCTGGCTCGGGCGCTGTTTGCCTGTCTGCAGAACTCGGGGCCACTGGTTTCACCGGGCTCCTGCTGGGTGTGCGCACAGTGCCCTTGGAAGGCATTTCCTCTTCACCTCAGTGGCTCTCAGTGGAATTTCAGGCTTCAGAATGAGATTCAAGGACCCCAAATGCAGGGTTTTTTCTTCTCTCTCTTTTCCCTCTTCTATCATAGTAAGAACATAAAGGAAGGTCTTGTTTATTAGACTGAAATTATGTCATCCCAGAATTAGAAAAACCTTGGGTCCAACCAACCACCCACTGCCTCTTCCCATCCTGCCCCTTCGTTGATCTTTCCTGCTGGTTTTCTGAGCAGGTCGGAGCTGCACTGTCCCCCTAGGTCACTCTGGTAACCGTTGGTGATTGTGCACTTGCTGTGGCCCACGCTGTTCCTAGCACTGATAAGGTATCTCTTCTCGCGGAGCTTACCTTCTAGGCGAGAGATGGAGGTTAAACCAGCAAACAAGACACTCACAGGTTAGGCCTGAGTCACCTAGACATGGGGCTGACACGCAAGCCAGGGTTGAGTCAGTTGTGCTTCTTTTTTTTTTTTTTTTGGTACTGGGAATCAAACTCAGGACCTTGCACTTGCCAAGCAAGGCGCTGTGCCGCTGTTGCGCTTTTGTTAGAAACAGGCATTTGGGGTGTTGTATTTTATTGAGCTCCTATTTCTCAGAGCTCGTCGTTCCGTACTATAACATTAATTTAAGTAACACGTTAAAATTTACTGCCCTTTACATGATAACCACAGCTGCCGTTTTCGAGGGTCTGGCATGTGCTGTACCGAGTACTCTACGTGTATCGATGCGTTAACTCCCCACAGCACTCTGGCGAGCGCAGACCTCAGAGAAGTGAAGTGATTTACTTGAGATCACAGAACTAATGAGAAGAGCTGGGTTTAAGCCTATGGGCTGGCTCCGGAGTTTAATCTCTTAACCGCTTTGCTGTGCTCTTTTCCTGTTGTGTTTGGAGGTGTTTTCCCAGATTCCTGATGAACTTTGAAAGGATTTCCTAATGAAATTACCAGCATCTCACATCTATGCATAGCCTCAGAGTCTCTGAGCACATTTTGACTAATAAGAAAAAGATTTCCAACCTAACTACTCTTTACTGAAGGATTATGATGCATAGGTTTTGGGGTGTTTTTTTTTTTTTGGTCTTTTTGAGACATGTTCAGGACAGCCTTGAGCTCACTTTGTAGCCCAGGCTGGTCTCACACTCAAAACAGTCCTCCTCCCTCAGCCTCCTGAGGGCTAGGATTACAGGCGTGCGCCACCACACCTAGCTGATGCAAAGGTTTAGATGAAGCAAAATTTTCCTTTTCTTTTTTTTCCCCCTCTGTCTTCACTACTGAGGATTGAACCCACAGCCTTCACACTAAGCTATATTCCCAGTCCTTTTTTAATTGTTATTTTGAGACAGGGTCTTACTAAGTTTCTAAATTGCCCAGCTTGGGCTCAAGCTTGCCATCTTCCTGGTCCAGCTTCCCAGAATGTTGGAATTACAGGCTACACCACTGTATCTGGCCACGGAGTTCTTTCAGTATAGTGATAAAGTCAGTTCTGACCCAGTAAAATAGAATATCCCAGTCTCCAGCCATTCTTAACCCTTGGCTACTGCTTATCCAGGGTTTCCTAAGCATTTTCTACTTTTATACAACTGTTGACTTATCCTTTAAGCATTTTTTTAATTTGAAAAAGTTATATAGTGGTAATATTTTTTTGAAGTTTGGGTAGAAAAAAGCCCTACCCACTTCCTTCTTGTCCAAGGGTTATCAATGTGGCCATATATTAGAATTGCACATGGAGCTACACTGATGGTTGGGTGGCCTCAGTTGTATCACGGCTTCAGTATTGCTATTCACAGATTGGCTTATTCCTTTCTAGTCTTTGTCTGGTATATTTCATCTCTTTTGTAGCCATGTTTTAAAAAATGGGTGTACTTTGTAATTTAAAAAAAAAAAAAACAAAAAACCATCTCTCTCTGTCTATCCAAGAAAAACTTCACACATAAACCATTTGGAAGTGAGAAGTTGATTTTTTTCAGTTTAAAAATGTCTTTTCTAATTCTGAAAGTATGACATGTCCATTATAGAAAATTTGGAAAAGAGGCAAATTTCTATACCTCAAAAATAAAATGCTTTCTAAAGAAACAGCATGTAGACCACAGAGTAAGGAATTCTGGGCAAATACAATATGGCCACTGTCTTACTTTCTCATTGCTGGGACAAAATACCTGACCACCCACAAGTTAAAGGAGGAAAGGGTTATTTCAGCTCACAGTTTGTAGAGGTTTCAGCCCATAGTCAGCTGGCTCCAAGGCAGGGTAACGTGGCAGAAGGGCCTGGCAGAGGACAAACAGTTCATGTGTGGCAGACGAGAAGCAGCTAGCCCTCCTTTCCCTTTTTATTCCAGGCTACAAGCCTATTGGTTGGTGCCACTCATAGCCAGGGCAAGTCTCCATCTGTAGTAAATCCATTCAGTCACGCCCAGAACTACGCTAACCCAATTAGCGGGTGAATCCAGTGTCATACACCCATGTCCCAGTCACTACCAGAAGCCCCACCTATAAGCACTTGAGGCTGTAGGGGACATCTAGATAGAAGCCATACTAGCCACCCCTCATGACAAGGTGCTGAGCCTCTGGAAGTGACAGGTGACAGGGTGACTTTTCCCTGACAGAGACCTTCCGGGTTCAGTCCTTCTATGTTATGAAATGATTCCTGAAAACCTGGTGGGGACTTGCAGGTGGGAAGTTGTCGTGGCTCAGTGTGAGCTGGGGGGAGGTTGAGAAACCATCTTCTCTGAGGGCTTTTGCGGCTCCGTGCCTGCCCTGCCCGAGATGGGAAGCGCTAGTGGTGGCTTGGTCGTTGGAACTGCTCATTCAACCCTATCTCTGTCTGCTGTGTGTGCAGCGGTCTGACACCTCCTAAGCGCAGCCGCGGGAAGCCGGCCCTGTCTCGAGTGCCCTTCCTGGAAGGTGTGAACGGAGACTCCGACTACAGCAGCTCAGGTGAGGAGCGGTGGTAGGCGGAGCGGGGGGGCCAGGCCTTCAGAGGAGCCGGCGCAGCAGGCCGCTGTGCTGCTGGTGCTCAGAACCAGTCCACCACCCCCGCAGCACCGCAAACCCCCTGGTACTGGCCAGAGATGGCCTGGGCTCCTAGGCCATTCATGCTTCCTTTAAAGAAATCATCCTAAACTTGAATATGTAATACTTGCCCATGGTAACAAAAATCTGAAGGGTAGCAGAGGGCACGTAATGAAAGCCAGCACGCCCTTCCTTGGAACACCAGTGTGAGCATTTGCTTCAGTGCCTTTCCGGAGGTGACCCGTGAATGTGCAAGCCAGAACTTGTGTGTGTGCTTAAGACAGTGATAGAGAAGTCCAGTGCACTCATTCCTCTGCGATGCTGTTCCTTTTTTTCCAGTTAATAAAATACCTTAGTGATCCTTCTGTGCTTTGTAGTGGCTGCCTAGTGTCCCGTTATACAGGAGCGCCTGCCTTCGCGTAGCCACCCGTAAAGGTGGACACTTAGGTTCTTTTCACTGTTCGTTATCATAGTCAGTATTGCTTTGAGCAACCTTATGTGTGCATAGGTCATCCTGTATCCGCGGGGAGAATACCTGTGGAAGCAGAATTGTTGACTGGAAGGAATTTGTAATTTTGATGGCTATTGCTTGTCTGCTGTCGGAGTAGTCAGTGATAGCCTGAAGCTCACATATAGCCCTGGAGTTTTATGGATCTTGTCTTCTTGGACCAGTGGAGTAGAAGGACAGGACGGGGTGGGGTGGTGCCCCAGTGCAGCGGGCGCAGGGGAGGCAGAGCTCACCCGGGGCAGTCTGGGCGCTGCCTTTGAAGTTTCCATCTCGCATACAGGCTGTGGGGTTTCTCTCCCCTCCTCCCTTTCCCCAGCTGCTCTCCCTTCCCGTAGCATCCATTTCCGTGTGCGCGTGTGTTGATGAATGCGTGCTTGTGCGTTTCATTACTCTCCGTGACTGTCAGCCCCCAGCAGGCAGGACTTGTGTCCAGATGAATTTGTGTAACAGCTAAGCTCAAAACCAGAGTGGATTGGCGCACTTTTCATTTCTGGTGACATGTTATTCTTATTTTTAAAGCTCGCATACTTAAAATGATGCCAAAAGAAATTTTAAAAGGGGATTGAGCTCTCATAGTTCTATCATCTTAACACGGTTGTCTTCATTTCTGTGTTGCCTTCTGTTTATTTTAGGCACATCCTTAACAAAGTGCTAATCCAAGACACATGATCCTACTTTTTTTTACCGTTCCCTCATACTTAGTTCATGCGGACACATAACCTTTCTGTCTCATAGTATTGGTACCCTGTATCGAACAATGCTGATTTACTCAACTGATTACTGATTTAGACACTAGGTGATCTCGGACTTCTGCCATCACACATGATGTGGTGAATCCACATTTTTGTTCAAAATCTCTTTATTTGTTTTTAAAGTTATTTTTCTTAGAATAAATCACCAAGGAAGGAATTTACTGGGGAGCAGATGGCTCATACGTTTTTTTAATGGCTCGGAGACATACGGCCGGATTGCATTCCGCAGGGAGCGGGCTGGTCTGCAGTCTCCCCGGCAGAGGCAGCGGATGACGGCACCGCTTTCCCTCAGCCGTCCTCTTCAGTGTCAGGTTTTAGCTTTTTATTGTTGTTGCTGTTGATTCAGCAGAATCAAAATAGTACCTCATTATCCTTTTGGTATATTTTAAAAAATTCTAAGGGTGGTCATTTTTCCTGGGAAATATAATTGCCTTGAGATTTGGGTCTTTCTTCCCTTGGTCCAACGCGGTCACCTCCCTGCTCCGGATCTGTAGATGTGGGGAGGGAAGGGCGGTCCCTCTGGGGTCCAGGAGCGCTGGCGAAGCGCCGGCGGCAGAGGGAAGTGAGCGGTGTCAGCTGCAGCGGGACACCAGTGTGGAGAAGGTGCTGACCACGGCAGGGATGTGCAGGTTCTTCTGAGTGCCATGTAGCCCCATGCCCTGGATGGCCCGGTGCAGCTCGGTTAGAAAAGAACCGATTTAGCAAGCGGTTTTCCTGGGGCGCCCTTTGTAGGCCTCTTTTTCCATGAAGCCTCTGTCATGAGAGCTCCTCGCTCGGGAACCGGAGATTGGTGTGTGGCTCTGCCTGAGCCAGGGTAGGGCTCTCCTGCCCGCTCTGGGGACGGGCAGTTTCATTCTCGCAGGGAAAGTCATCATAGGGTTCAAGTTAAGAGGTTGGTAAGCTGTGGGCTGCTGCCTGCTGATGAGCTTAGATTTTGTTTGTTGCTTTTGTTTACGTTTTTCAATGATTAAAAAAAATCAAAAGAAGAAAGTTTCAGGACATGTGAAAACGACATGAAATGCAGATTTCAGGGCCCAGAGCAGAGTTGTGTTGGTTCCATAGCCGCGGTCACTTGTTCCCACGCCGTCTGTGGCTGCTTTGCTGCTACCACTGCAGAGCTGAGTAGTTGGGGCGGAGACCACGTGGCCCGTAAGACCTACACTGTGTCTGGCCATAGACACAGCTGGTTTGCCGACCTCTGATCCAATCTGCGAATTTCTCCCGAGGGAAAGGTAGGGCAAAGGAAGGGTGGAGGGGATGTTGCCAACTCATTACTGGGCTGCCCCAGTCGTCTGGAGGCCACAGGCAGGGCTTTTGGGCATCATTCCAAGTCCCCTTTGGGCACTGTCTCCTCCCCTCCCCCACCCCCAGGCAGAAGCCTCCTGCTGCCCTTTGAAGACCGCGGAGACCTGGAGCCCCTGGAGCTGGTGTGGGCCAAGTGCCGAGGCTACCCCTCCTACCCTGCCCTGGTGAGTCTGCCCCAGATGCCTGCTTCTCGTCCCTGGGCGGCTCGGCCCGGCCCAGCCTTGCCTTGGGGGCTTATCTGATTGGCTGGAGCCAGCCGAGTGTGGTGGGGGTCAGGGTGCCTTTAGCTGCTGAGGGGTGGGGGGCTTTCCCTGGCCTTCGTCAGGGCAAGTCAGCAAGGCTCCCAGCTGGAAGAACTTTAAAAAGGCTCCAAGTGGCCAGACAGAGACTAGGGCTCTTAGGGTTTTAATAGCATTTTTTATTTGCTTCTGCATTAAAGTAGTATGTACTTATTGTAAGGGATTTAAAACGCTCTTAACAGTGCTTAGATGTCCGATTGAACATCTGTCATGCTAAGTCCGTGAAATGTTGAGGGAAGCAGAGTTACTCCTGTTTTGTAAGGAAGAAAGGTCTGTTACCTGTGGTCAGCCACCTAGTAAGTGGCAGGGTTGGAGTTTGAGCCCATGGCTCAAAATACGTGATATCAAAGCCTGTGTTCTGAGCCGCTGAGTTCAGACTCGTTCATTGTGCTTAGGGATAAGCTGGTGTGTGACCAGCCTTCCTCTAGTGCATAGACAGGCATGTCCGTGAGGCCGAGCACAGTTTTAACCTTCTTCACTTAACAGCACACCGTGAACACGCACGATTCATGCCATTACACACACTGTGTCAGCGTCACTGAGTGACCACATCGTCTTCAGTTGCACCCGTGTACCATGTTTCGTTCATCCTTTGGTTGGTTATTTAGACTTTGAATTTTTCACTATAATAAACAGTTGGCAATAAACGTTATTGTAGCTTTACCTTTGTGTACATCCATGGTTATTTCTTCACACTGACCTCTTAGTGCCTTCTAGGGGCTAAGTCTGGACAAAATTTGGATACAAGTTGCCTGACAGTTCTGATTTATGTTCCCCACTAGCAGTAGCTAAGATTCGCAATAGCTGAAACTTTTCTTTTTACCACCTTGTTATTTCTTGGAGCTCTATCTCAGTACAGGAGGGAGTGTCCACCCCGCTGTGGAAGGTGCCACTGATTCAAACCCTCGGGGGCCTCAGAGTCACCTGGAAGAGTTTTTTAAGCAGCACGTACACCAAGTTAGCCCCGCCCTAGAACTGCTGAGGTAGATTCTCTGAGGCCAGAGCGAGGCAGGAGTATTTTTTCCAAAGCCTCCTGGATGATGTGAACCTGGGATGGGAACCGCCCTGCGCGCTCTCCCAGGCAGTCAGAGCTCTGTGCTTCTCCCAGCCCTTCCCTGCCTATGGCTCTTGAGTCTACGCAGCGCCCCCAGATAACTGCAGGAAGTCTGATCCTGTTGGACAGGTAGGAGGGCGTCCCACAGGGCCTGCACGGGTTGCTGGAGCCGTACTGAGCCCTGTCTCGCTCACCTTGCTCTCCCGGCAGTGGCAGGCACGCCGTGATCCTGCAGCCGGGGAAGTTGGCCCAGGACTGCCCGACTTCACAAGGCTGGAGACCTCAGTGCTTAGTCATTACAAGTGCAGTCAAGGCTGTGCATGTTTAGATTTATTGTTATGACTCTTCTTTAATCTCACAATGCACAAACGTTGATTCAAAACTAGTGTTTTTTGTTTGTTTGTCTTTTTGAGGCAGGGTGTTGCTGTGCAGTTCAGGCTGGCCTTGAGCTCACTTTGTTTTTTTTTGTTTTTGTTTTTTTTTTTGGTTTTTCTCCGGTACCGGGAACCGAACTCACGACCTTGCGCTTGCCAGGCAGGCGCTTTTGCCGCTGAGCTAAATCCCCAGCCCTTGAGCTCACTTTGTAGCCCAGGCTGGTCTGGAACTCCCAATGATCCTCCTGCCTCAGCCTCCCAAGTGCTGGGATTACAGGCGTGCGCCACCATGCGCTGCTAAAACTAGTGTTTTTTAAAGATTACTTATTTGGGATGGCAGCAGCATTGGGGATCAAGCCCAGGACTTCACACACACTGAACACTCTACCACTGAGTCAATCTTCTTACATATTTCCATTCGTGATGAAAGAAATTCCAGCACCACCTGAATAGAACTTATTTTTTTATGTTGATGCATGCTATTCCAGTCCTTTTCCTGTGCATACTTCAGTATATATTTGCATACTGTATTGTGTTTTAATCTTTTATTTTAAGCTTTTTTTTTTCTTTTTGAGACAGGGTCTCACCATGCAGTTCAGGCTGGCCTCGAGCTCACTTTGTAGCCCAGGCTGGTCTTGAACTCACAACAATCCTCCTGCCTCAGCCTCCCCAATGCTGGGATTACAGGCGTGTGCCACCACACCCAGAGGCCTTTGTCTGTTTTAAAATGGGTCTCACTGTGTTGCCCAGGTTGGACTGTAACTCCTGTGCTCAGGTGACTGTCCTGCCTCAGCCTGCCAAGTAGCTATCAGACACTATCAGTGCATGCCCCTGTGTCTGGCTTAAGTCTGTATCTTTTAAACACATACGGTATTTTTGTTTTTTTTTTTTGTAAAAGTAACACATAGCACATTATAAACATTTTGGAAATACAAAGAGGGAAAAAAGTATCACAAACCCCACCATCTAACACATTGACTCAAGTATCTCACATCATTCTTTTACTGGTGGTTCGCATATTACGGTTGTAATAGTGTAAGTGCACATTTACTGTGTGATACGGTGTTCACCACAGCTTTATTTTCATGTGCTTCGCATCCGCATGACTTTCACTGAGTGAGTGGACCATTGCTGTGTGGGGACGGGAAGGCTCTCCTCAGCGGAGAGCAGCGTGTCTGCCTTGCCTTTGCCCTCTGGAAGTTTGCCCAGCCCCTCTTCGCCAGCATCTCTTGGTCGTGCAGGCGCTGAGAAGGGCGTGTGGTTCCTCGTTAGGGCCCTGAGCTGCGGCCCCAGGTCGGACTGAGACGGGGAGAGTTTTGACCCGTGCCGGCACTGGCCGCTGGGTGGGTGCGGTGCTTTTTAGAGTCGGCTCTTCTCTAGAGCACGTGCCTTCGCCCTGTCGGGAGAGGGATGTGGGGAAACTGGTAGGTGCCCAGAGGGAATAATGAGAGTAGTTTATTCTGGGACCGGGCCCTCTAGGACAGGAATTAAGGTGGCTCCGTCTCCAGAGAGGGCTGCTTCCTCGTATGTTTCTGAGGTCTCTGGCCCCAGGAACCGTGAGCCAGTTGCTCTGGACTCAGGCTTCAGCCAAGACCCAGCTTGCCCAGGCGTCGGGCTCAGGTCCCAGCCGTGGCTTCAGCGAGCCCCCTCCTTCTGTGCTGGGCTTTTTCCTCTGTCGGTGAGCACCTTTCAGGAGGCTTCCTGGCACCCACAAGCGCTTGAATGCGATCAGGTGTGGATAATTGGGAGCTTTGGCAGTGTGCAAGGTGCTCCATCGACCTGGAGAGTTAGTTTCGTGTTGGTGCTGCCAGGCACTTCGCTGAGCAAGCGCTCTGGGCTGGGCACGCGGCGCTGGGTGCTGGAAACAAACCTGGACAAGACGGGCCTAGTGCGTGCACTTCCGAGTGCGCAGCCCCGCGTTCCTGCCCCTCCACCGGCCCTGCGGCTCAGGCCCTGGGGGCGGCACAGCTGCCGCAGGAGGGGTCCGAGGTGGAGCAGGAGCTCCGTTCTGTAAACTGCAGGGGCGGCCCCTGCTGACGCCGAGCCCTCCGAGCCGTGGCGCCCGGGCCGGGCCCTGAGCACTTGCGGTGCGTTGCAGGCTCTAAAGGGAAATTGAGAAGCAAGAAAATGATCTCTCCCCAAAGAGACCTTGAGAGGAAGGGGTTTGTTGCCTGGACAGGTTCAGAGACCCCACTTCCTCCCCTCTTCCTTGCTTCCCACTGCTGTATTAGCTCTGGGGCCCCACAGTCCGTGGAGCAGTTCCCTCATCAAGACTGGCTGGGCGGGGCTGAGGAGCAGGGCAGCGAACTAGGGGGACGGAGCCCCCCCCACTGCAGTGTGTGAGGGCCGGGGAGATGCCCAGCCTCCTCCATCGCTCGGTGTGGGCGGAGCCGAGCCTCTGAGTGGCTTCGATGTGGGGTGAGTGAGCCCCCCTCCTGAGCACCCGCCTCCCTCTCTCCCTCCAGATCATCGACCCCAAGATGCCCCGGGAGGGCCTCCTGCACAATGGCGTCCCCATCCCTGTGCCCCCGCTGGACGTGCTGAAGCTGGGAGAGCAGAAACAGGCAGAGGCTGGAGAGAAGCTCTTCCTTGTCCTCTTCTTTGACAACAAGCGCACCTGGTGGGTGCAGGGCCCAGGGGCGGGGCGGGGCGCTGTGGTTACTGGCACTGCCATAGCTGGGGTTGGCGCTCGGGTTCCTGGGAAGCCGGCTGAGGTGGAGCTTGGCATCAGCTGGGTGGGGAGAGCACGCCCGGGGAGGGACGCAGCCCTGAGCGGAGGAGGAAGGGCCAGGGTGAGCTCGAGTGGAGGCTCAGCTCGTCCTCCAGTGTGCTCAGGAGGGCTGTTGGTGGTCGGGCCGTGTCTCTGTGCCCTAAGGCACCGGCCCTGGGGAGTCTGCGACCTCGGGCTGGGCAGCAACCTTGGTGGTAACCCCTGGAGAGGGACTTAGTGTGCCCAGCAGCTGCTAGCGTGGCGCCCTGTGAAAGGGACTCGCTCCCCACAGTTTATGCACCTAAAGGTGTCTGGGCATCGGCAGGAGGGCGCTGTCACCCCTGCTCCCACGGAGTGAGAAGGTAGGACTGGCCGATAAGAAGGATGACAGTAGCTGCCATGTATTGATTAAGAGCTTGGAGTCCTTACCACGTTGCCTGTTCTTACTTAGTTCTTAAGGCCCTCGGTCCATTTTTCATATGGGAAAACTGAGGCCCAGAAAGTCAAGACCCCAGCCCTACTGCCCAAACTGGGGTCCACACCAAGATCCGACTCGACAGGCTGCGCTCCCAGCCACATGCGGTGGAGCTGGGGGGCGTTGGTACACGGGCACACACAGCACAGGCCCAGGAGACCTGCGGGCGCCTGGCTTCTGCTCTCCTTCCCAGCCAGAGCTCGCCAGCTCCCTAAGGCAGCGAGGCTCAGACGCCACCCATGGGGTGGCGGAGCGGCTTCTCGTGGCTCCAGGACCAACAGCCCTCAGAGCACAGAGGCCCCAGGGAAGGGCCTGGCTGCCAGCCCCACACACCGGGCCCTCCTGGGTCTTGGGGCTCCTGCCTGGAGCCTCCCCCCTGCCCATTCCGCCTTGCACCCCGTGGCTGGGCCTCGCTTGTCTTGGGCAGGGGCCCCAGAGGAACCCACGTAGGTCCTCAGAGCGCAGCTTCTGAACCTCACTTGCGTTTCAGGCAGTGGCTCCCCAGGGACAAAGTGCTGCCCCTGGGTGTGGAAGACACTGTGGACAAGCTCAAGATGCTAGAAGGCCGCAAGACCAGCATCCGCAAGTCGGTACAGGTGGCCTACGACCGTGCCATGATCCACCTCAGCCGAGTCCGGGGCCCCCACTCCTTTGTCACCTCGAGCTACCTGTGAGGGCGGGGCGGCCTGCGTCTGCCTGCGCCGCCTTGCCGGGCCTCCCTCCCGGGCGCACGGGGAAGACTCCTCTGCCCAGCCAGACACTTGGCAGGCAGCTTGCCCGCTCAGGGTAGCCTGAGGGCTAGACTGTGCCCCCACTAAAGGGAACGCCCCCATTTTGACCATTCACACGATTCCCTGGAGGGCCTGCTGTGTGCCAAAACCTGCTGGGGCTCGCTCCGGGCTGTCCACCGAAGAACCACTCGCTGCGGGCTGGGCCAGCCAAGGAGCCGGCCCTGGCCCAAGCCTAGGCCCTGAGGTGAGAAGCCCGGGCTCCTTCTCCGCCTGCCTGGCTCCCTGCATCCCCTCGGGGTGGCCAAGGCTCCGCTGACCCCAGAGATGCTGTGGATGCCCAGGGCCCTGGGCCTCCCCGAGAGCTCCCCACCCCTCTGCCCGCCTCCCCTGTCTTCCGCCCTGAGGCCCAGGCGCCCGCGCCCTCTTCCCGTCCTTCCTTCCTCTCTTGTGCCAAACTGACAGAAACATCACCAAACATGACCTTTTCTTTCATGTCTCATTCTCCTCTTGCTCAGCTGCTGTCCTAGGTGGGTGTCAGGGCCCAGGCAGAGGGCAGCCCACCCCCAGGGCCCCCACCCAGAGACCCCCACTTCTGCTGCTGACCCTCGAGGCCCGGCAGACCACGCCCTCTGCCCTTGCTGTGGGAGGGCCGGCTTCTGTCAGCAGGCCAGGCCGGTGGGGTTTAAGGGTGGCTGGGATCTTTTACAGAGCAGATCCCCAGGCCCGCACCAGCGCCCCCATTCCTCCCCAGGGGGCTCAAGCTGTGCAGCTGCGGCCGTGAGCCCATACACCAGGGCACAGCGGGCAACACAGCACTGCCCTGCCTCAGCTTCCCGCCGGTGCCCTGCCGGCCGGCTCTCCTGCTCCCGCTCCCCAGCCAGGGCCAAGCAGGGGTCGCAGCCCTGATTTCACACCTGTCTCCTTCCTCCTTCCCGTCATCTCTTCCCCGCCTTCACCTTCTCAAAAGTGGAAGGGAAAAAACTGTGAATGGGGAATGCTGACTGACAGACCAGCGCAGCTTTCCAGGGCCCCCACGTCTGTCCTCGGGACGCTCCTTTCACCTCTTACGCACCAAAGTCGCAGGGCCCGGCTGCAGGCCGCTGATCGCCATGTTGATTTTTAACTCGACGTTCTTTTTAATTGTTTTAAATTTTTCATAGGGGAGTTTTGGACAAAACAAAGTCACTGGGGAGATCACTGCCATTTTTACACACTTCAACTTTTTAAAAATACAAGCAACCACACACCAACTTCTTACACATTTGGGACACGAGCCAGAGTTTAAAAGGGAACCAACAAAAGCTCTCTATCACACACAGGATGGGACTTGGGGTTTTGTACAGTAATAAAAACAATACAGCATATGGCTAGGGAAGGACGTGGTGTATATAACTGTAAAATACTGTCCTAAATTATTCAGGCCTGCACTTCCACTGCGGAGTCTCCGTCTCCCGCGCGGTGTGGTTGACTTACGGAGCCCCACACCCTTCTCCCCAGGTAGTTGGTCAGCCGTGGGCTCTGTGACCTTTGTCTAGACCTGTGTCCTGAGACCCGGGCGTCCTCCCTCTCGCTCTCTGTGTATCTAGCTCGCTCTTCCCTCACACTCTCTCCTTAGTCTCTATTTTTCAGTCTCTCTGAATCTTTCAGTCTCTCTGAGTCTCATTTTTAAAAATGCTCTTTTAGAACAGGAAGCGGCTCAGACCCTGCTGTGGCACGGGGCCTCCGTGTCTCTGTCGCGTCTGCTGTGAAGCACACGATGCTCTATTTATTGTAGAAAGTGACTTTATTTGCTTTCTAGAATTGTTTATAACAGATGGTATAAGAGAGATAATAAACAAAAATCTATGCCTGTAAAGAATACAGAAGTTAATTTTACCTACTATAATATGACTGTCGGAAACTTATTTTCTCTCTGAGAAATAAATGTTCTAATGGGCAGCAGTCGCTGCGCCGTGTCTGGTGTGGTCACTGGGGCCTCTGCGCTCCGGCCGCCCTCCTCCTCCTCCTCCGGCCGGGCGGCAGCCGGGGTCGTCTGGCTGCTGAGGCTCCTGGCTAGAGCTTCTGTCTCTGGCCCCCAGGACAGCTGCGGAGAAGATTCTGATTCCTTCCCTCCTGGACCGCGCTGCCTTCTGGGAGACGCAGCCCACCTGCCGGGCCTCGGTGCCCCTGTGGCCATGGTCCTCTAGGAGCCGTGCCCTTCATTGCCTGGGGGACGTGACCCATGGCACACCTCTGGCACCTCTTTGCCAACCTTGCCGAGTCGGAGACCCGGCCTCCGTTGGCACTGTTGCTGTTGCCGTTGTGTAGACGGCCGGCGGAGACGGACAGAGGCCGCACACCGGCCCCTGGTAGCTAGCTCCGGGAGGGACCCTTGAACCTGCCTGGCTTTGGGCGAAACAGGAAACGGGCAGGATGGAAAGACGCGACCAAGGTTGGCTGCCCAAGAAACGGTGACAGTCCTGGGAGAAGGGCCTGGCCGGGGCAGTGCGGGCCTGTGCACCTGCGCCGCGCTGCGCGTGGCTGCCGCACTTCTGGGGAGGGACATCGAGAGGAGCAGGAAGGAGGGGAGGTCCCGGAGACGCAGGCCTTGGTTGCCGGCCCAGCAGCCTCCCCGTGCGTCCTTCCCGTACCGGCCCTCCACACTGGTTCACCAGGCCTGGGCTTCGCTCTGAGGTCTTCGGTCACCTGCACAGGGCGTGTGACATCCTTGCTACTGAGGTCACTGTTGCGGAGGTTGTTGGCTTCGTGTCCCACTGACAGTACCCCAGTGGCAGATCATCCTGCCGTTACATGTTGGGGTACAAAGGTACACATCCCCGGTCTCAGCCACTCAGCTTGATTCTACGACACAGCACAGACAGCGCGAATGAGGCCAGGGTGAGGGTCCCGGCGGGGTGCAGGAGTTGGAGGAGTGGTGGGTTCGGTCTCAGAAACTCAGAAGAGAGAAGCAGTTAACCCTTGAAAAAACGGCATCATGACTTAGGAATTGTATTTTGAGTTACAATTACAAAAATACTACAAGATGTTTAGAGTGGAATTACAAGATAACTCTTACAATACTTCGGAAGGAAAGGAAAGGAAAAGGGGACTGGCCGGATGGGTGGGCTTTTCACAGCACATCCCGGGGAGGTGAGCTGGGGGAAGCAGAGCAAGCAAGGTTCCGGCTCAGGGGAACCCCGTGCCTGCTGCCAGCTCCAGGGAGTGGCCGGAAGCAGGTGACAGGGAGATGCCTCCGGCCGAGAAGCTTTGTCACCAGTTGTGTGACCTGGGGAATGACAGATGTCATAAAGGACCCTGGAGCCAGGGCGCGGCGTCATGGTAGATGGCAGCATCTGTCAGAGCATTTGAACAGGGAAGAGACTTGCTTGGAGCTGACCAACTAATTCAGCCTGAGTCAAAAGGCAGGGGTTGTTGAGTGGCCAGAGGGGTCAAGGGGACTGGGCAGGAGGCGGAGTTCAATTTTGGGTAAGCCGGGGTGAAGAGGCAGCTGGGAGTGATGCCGGGAATGTGGGGGTAGCCGAGCCCACGATGCCCGCAGACTGGCCGAGGAGGCAGGCAGGGGGGAGGCTGGGGCAGGCCCACGTGCCGAGGGACAGTTGGGGGAGGGGACAAGGACAGCCCGCAGGTCATTCTGAAGGTGGAGTGTGTTCAGCACCACAGAGCGGAAGATGTATTGGGCCAGGACCCAGGACCCAGCACCCTCGAGGTGAGGACAGCGTCCCTACTGGATTCTCTCGCTGCTGCCCCGAGATGCCGGGGTGGTACCATGTCCCTGGAGCTCCCACGGCTGTCACCACGGCGCCTACTCTAGACCCGCTTGCTCCCTGAACAGCTGTGGAGCTCCATATGCAGAGGGGCCTCTCTCCTCCCTGCCCCTGAGGGGCGCTCAGAACTGCTGGGGTGCTTTCCAAGTGGGGAGAGGCCGGCGGGGAGCGCTGCCCGGGCTGTCCCCACACTGCGCCCGCCGGTCTCCTCCCAGCGCCCACCTCCGGCTGCAGCGCTGCCCGGGGCCCCACCTTGGTTTGTTGTGAAGTGAGGTCCCCTGTGGGTCATCTTCCCTGCCCCACCTCCTCTCCGGGCCCACTGGGCTCCGAGGGGCTGCAGCCTCTGGCCTCTGGGTGACCAGCAGGCAGAAGGCACTCTTGTTCTGTGCAAATCCTTCCTTGTCCGGGCGACACCTGAAATCCCACCACTAGCGCTCAAGCTTTTATCTGCCAAGGCCAAGATCCGCGGGCTCAAGGCGGTGACCCCGGTTGCAGCGGGGCTGTGGCTCTTTAAAGGACTGGCGGCCCGGGATGGATGAGGCTGTGGGAGCCGGTTCTGATGAGGCGACGCAGCAAGGACACGGGGTCCTTGAGGGGAGGATGAAACGGCGGAGGAGAAAGGCCGCTCACGGTCGGCTGACCTCGCAGCTACGACGCAATTCAGAGCCACAGAGGAAAGGACTCCGGAGCCTCTGGAGCCACTTCAAAGGCATCGCCGGGACCTTGCAGCCGGAGTGAAGGTCGGAGATAAAAAGCAGGGTCGGGCAACGAGACAGGTGGGATCACGGCTTGGAAGCTCAGCCCCAGGAACACAGATTGCAGACGAGGGTTGGGTGGGCCTCTGAGGCTGACCCTGTCCCTCAGCCCCGTGAACGTCCTCAGGGCCGAGGGGTGGGGCTGGGGTCTACATAGCGCGAGGGCGTGGGCTTCTGCGCTGGCAGCAGGATGTCCGGCTCTATCCGAGCCCACCCGGGGGAGGCAGCAGAGCCGGCCGCCCAACCCTCTGCCCGCCCTCCCGTTTCCTCCTTTCTCTCTCTGTCTTCACTCTTTAAGTTTATGGTTTTAATTCCAGTTGGCTTTCACGTGATTCAGAATTCTAAAAATTCAGGAAAGTCTCCCCCTGGTCCTCAGCCTCCCGTTTTCCTCCCCAGAGGCTGTCAGTTTCCCCAGCTCATAGAGAACTTTAGAGCCAGAGGGGCACCCCCTTTTCTATATAAACAGTAGCGCCTTGCTCACCCTGCTCTAGGGCTCATTTTTTAAAATTGTCTTTATTAAACCAGGTGTGGTGGTGCACGCCCGTAATCCCAGTCCTCAGGAGGCTGAGGCAAGAGGATTGCTGGGAGTTCCAGGCCAGCCTGGGTTACAAAGTGAGTTCAAGCCTACCCTGCACTGCATAGCGAGACCCTGTCTCAAAAAAGAAAAATAAAACTCTTTATTAAATATTTGAGCAGGCATAAAATAGTAGTTATAAAATAAAAAACACTCATGATACAATAAACCCACCCAGTATCCAGACCCTGTTCTAGACAGGCTGGGCCTCTCCTTTCTTCTCCTCTCCTCTCCTCTCCTCTCCTCTCCTCTCCTCTCCTCTCCTCTCCTCTCCTCTCCTCTCCTCCCCTTTCTTCTCCTCTCTGCCCCCCCTTCCTCTTTCCCTCCTTTGCCCTTCCCCTCCTCCCCTCCCTTCTCCTTTCTTCTCTTTTTCCATCTTTTTTTTTAAACAGGCTGTGTTGCCTGGACTGGATTCAAATTCTTGGGCTCAAGAGATTCTCCTGTCTCTGCCTCCCAGGCAGCAGGCGCTACAGTCATGCCCCACCACGCTTTCTCCGGGCCTTTTAAATGCTCTGTGAGTCCTTTTCTAGCCCCAACCCTCTTTCCCTAAACTAGCCTGAATTTTATGCTTATTATGTCCCTTTGTTTCCTTTTGTAACCCTGTCACTTATTTATAATACAATAAATATGCATTTACTATGGTCAACAAAATAAATTTTGTAAATAAATAATATATAATAGATACAATAGCTATTATATAATAAATATGAGTATACATCATTATATATCATAAATATATTAAAGTGAATGTAACAATGAATAGTTCCTTGACATTTTGGATGTTGAATAAATAGTTCTCTGCAACTTGCTTTTATTTTACCACTGGCTAGGGTCCTGAGAGTCGGTGTGTAGGAGCGCAGCTGTTCTAGGTTCATTTTCTCTCATCTGGAATCCCATTGTGTGGACATGTGATTAATTTTTGTTGTAATCTTCAAGGCATTTAGGTTTGCTTTCTTTTTTTTTCTTTTGTCTTTTTGAGACAGGGTCTCCCTGTGAAGTGCAGGCTGGCCTTGAGCTCTCTTTGTAGCCCAGGCTGGTCTCGAGCTCACAACAATCCTCCTGCCTCAGCCTCCCAAGTGCTGGGATTACAGGCATGTGCCACCATGCCTGGCCTTTGGGTTTGTTTTCAATTCTCGGAGCGCCATAGGTGAGCGTGTTCTGGGTGGTTTCTCCTATGGAAGTGTGGGGTGGGGTGGGGTGGGAATATCTGGTATCCCAGGGACCGCACGCCACCTGCAGTGCAGTGACAAACCGCTTCCCAAAGTGACGGTCCCCATGCACACACCCACTCGTGCTTTGAGAGCTCGCTTTGACCGCTTTTTGCATTTCCAGACTGCTTCATGGAAAATCATGCCGGTGCGGGCGGGCACTCCCGGGTTGGGTGCCTGTGGGATCGGATGTGGCAAACGGGATGAGCTGCCCGTGCCCTGCGGGGAGCGGGGGCCACGCTGCAGAGTGGCAAGCCATGACTGTCACACAGTGGGCACACAGCAGTGGCAACCCCATCCAGGGGCTTGACCCCCCAGCGGAGCAGCCAGGTTGGAGGTGGTGTGACATTACTCGGCCTGTGGGGACGGGGCCTCAGAGAGGGTGAGAAGCTTGGACGAGGTCACACAGCCTGGAAAGTGGTGCCGCTGGAATTCTGAAGTCTCTGCTTCTCTAGTCTTTCCCTCCCCTCTCCTCCGTCTTTATCCTCTGCCTCTGTCTCTGCCTCCCTCGCTCTTTCTCAGATAAATGTCACTTCCCCACGGGCCCCAAATCAAAGGGCATAAAGGTGGCATTCTGCTTCCTACCCGTACTTCCCAGTTTTTTCCTTTGTAGGGAAGGAAGGTGGGGGCTGGGGATTTAGCTCAGCGGCACAGCGCCTGCCTGGCAAGCACAGGGTCATGAGTTCGATTCCCTGTACCGGAAAAAAAAAGAAAGGGACAACTAAGTGCACCTGTTTCTTACAAGTAGTTTTAGAATATTCTGTGCACATGTAAATGAGTCTATTCTATAGCTACTCTCCTCCGCTTTTTGGACAAAAATATGCTAGCGTCCTGTATGTGCTGTTATACACTCAGGTTTTTGCTTTTCTTTAGTGTCTTTCCCCGTCGGCTCCTGGCGGATTTCCCTGCCTCCGTTTTGTTACCCACGTGTCCCACCCACCCTCTGAGCAGTGGCTGTTCTGGGCGCTTCTGACCTTGTTCCATCACAGACCGTTCTGGGGACGCCGCTGGGGCCCAGGACACTCGCTGGCATGGGCACATCTGTCAGTAGATGTTCTTGTCCCCAAACCTGTTCAGACTTAGCCATAAAAATACTTCTCCCAAAAGCTGGGTGTGGTGGCGCACGCCTGTGATCCCAGCACTCGGGAGGCTGAGGCAGGAGGATCATTGCGAGTTCGAGACCAACCTGGGCTATAAAGTGAGCTCAAGGCCAGCCTGAACTGCATAGCAAGGCCCTGCCTCAAAAAGACCAAAAAAGAAAACCAACAAAAACTTTTTCCTTGTGTAGCCTGAGCCCTCCAGCGTGTTTCCTTGGCAGGGTCTTCTCCCCACACAGGCTGTCTGGGTACAGGTGCTGTCTCCTGGGGCTCCTCCTCAGGGGCAGGAGGCATTGTCCTGTGTTCCCAGCACAGAGTAGGCGGTCACCCAGCACAGCAGGCTGCACGGTCTGCTGATGCATTGCCAGCTCTGCACTCGGCCCTCAGATCACCCCCATGGAGCCCCGGCAAGAATGAGCACCCCAATGTACAGGCGGGCAAGCTGAGGCTCAGGGACGACCTGATCTGCCCTTGGCTGGGATTGACCTTGCCACTTAGGCTGAGGCGGAAACCCAGGGCCCCACACTGCCTCCCTCTGGCCGAGGGAGGACCAGCCCTCCGCTCCCCGGGCAGCCACTCCAGTGATGCAGGGCCTGCAAGCCGGGGCCTGTTTGTTTGTCCACAAAGATTAGAAAGAGGAGACCGTCGGGCTAACACTTCCTGATCTGCACAGCTCTGCAGGCGTGTCTGAGCCAGCCTGCTTCTTGGAAACAGAAGGGGTACGAGGTGCCACCATCGTCCCTGTCGCAGGCTTGGCGGCGAGGAGGAAGGGCTAGTCTCCATCAGTGGCATCCAGCCGATGAACTTTCACTATGGGTACAATTCTATCGGTGGCTAGTTGGTGTCATTGCAGAGACAACAGGAAGTTTTCCCACCAACTGCATTCTCGGTGACGGTGCCATTCGCACCCCAGAGCTCTGGCTCACAACTTCTGCCCTGGTGCCAACACGCCCGGCTTCTCCTGGCAGAAGGGGCCCTCTTCCTTTCCGTGGTTCTTGGTATAAAAATCACACAGCTTGTCCCCAAATGTAAGATGAGTTGTACTATGAACTCAGTCTGCACAGACTGGGCCCTACCAGCTCGGCCCCGACCCGGCTGGGCGTCCCCATGCTGACCAGATGCTGCTCTGAGAGTTCCCTGTGGGGGTTCAGTGTCCACCGCTCCATCCTCTCCCCAGCTCCTCCTTCCTGGGTGCCGAATGGCTCCCCACCCACTGGCCACCCCGAGATGCCCTGGCTTCCCAGGCCTTTGTCCGCCTGTTCCCAACTGCTCTGCCTTCCCTGCCTTGGCCACTGAGTCCCAGGGTCAAGCCCAAGCCCTCAGAGTCCACCGTCGAGCCTCTTTCCAGCCCGTCCCTTTGAGCTTTCCTCCCTGGGGCCCCAGGGCTCACCGACTTCACATCCGTTCACAGCCCCTCCTGTGCGGCTGAGCGCCGTGGTTATCCGGCGCCCGTCTCGTCTACACACCGGCTCACCGTACCAGAGCGCGCTGGTTTGTACTCACTTGGCACGACCCCAACCCAGGTAAGGCCGCCCTGGGGCTGCTCCCCCGGCTCCCGGCTGTGTGTTCTCCTTGCTTCCTCTGCTGAGCTCTGTCCACCAGCCCCACTGAGTCCGCCTGCTGCTCTGTCCCCACGCCGAGGAACGGGAAGCCGGGTGCATGGCAGGCGCTCAGTCTCAGAGTGTGGGGAGGGATCCGAGGGCGAGTTTGCACCAGGATGCGGGAAGACAGGGACGAGCGGAAGTGGCCTTGGGTACCAGCGGCTGCAGGAGGGTGAGGCAGGCCAGGACGGGCCGGCGCAGCCTGGAGCTGCTGCAGATTGCCCGAGGAGGAGGCTGATTAGCTCTTGGTGCTCCGGAAGGTGATCTGGGGAGAGCTCTTCATTCATGAGCGCAGATGACAGGACTCTGGACCTTTGCTAACTAAATTGTTTCCTGCCCATCTCAGTTACTGAAGGGTTTCAACAGGGGCTGGGATGGCCAGAAATCTCAGATGTCTAATGCCAGGGACGAGGATCATCTCCTCCAAGCCCTGCACCTTACAATCAGGTAACAAGGCTCCAGGAGCAGAAGGATACCAGCCCCTGTTGGTAGCCAGGACTTGAACCCAGGCCTCCTGCTTGTCTGCTACTTACAGCCGTGCTGCCCTGCTCTGCTGTCTCATGCAGCCATTTACTTGATTGTCCTACCCTTCAAAGAAAGTGAGAGGCCAGGCACCGGGTGCTTGCTTATATCCCAGCCCTCTGGGAGGCTGAGGCAGGAGGATCCCAAGTTTGAGCCCAGCCTGGGCAACTTAGGGACTTGGTGAGACCCTGTTTCAAAATAAAAAACAAAAAGGGGCTGGGGGTGTAGCTCAGTGGGAAGGCTCTGGGTTCAATCCCCAGTACTGAAGAAAAAAAAAGAGAGAGAGAAAATGTGTCATCTAGACCCTGCTGAACTCTTAGATGAAATCACAGTGGAAGAGATCCAAGGGTCAGACCAAGGTCTAGGGCTCTGGTGGGATGAGCTCCCTGGTGACAGCACTGTCCGGGTGCTCTGCATGCGGCATACATGGATCCAGCACCGACCCCGGGGTGGGGACTGTGTTCCCACACTGCGTCAGACATAGGGCTGCAGGGCTCAGGAGGAACAGGGCCAAACGTAAGGCCCCAAGGGATTCAAGAGCACCAGCTCCCACGCTTGGCTGTCCAAGTATCTTCCGCGCCACACCAAAATCTCTTCAGTTTAAGCAAACCCTCCCCCCGAAAAGTCTGAGTGCCTAGAAGGACTCCATCATTCTGCAGCATTTAAAAAATACCCAGGGCCTTTGCACTGAGCTATATCCTCAGCTTTTTTCTTATTTTGTATTTTGAGACAGGGTGCTGGGATTATAGCATGCGCCACTGTGCCTGGCGATGCGCCACTACATTTGTTTTTCTTTTTCTTTTTAAGTGAGATTTTACATTTATTAAAGGAAAAGAAATATGCTCTGCAGAGCGAGTCTGGACCAACTAAAGGCAGGAAGAGAAATCCACTCTGCAGGGGGAGAGAGGGCTGGTGAGCAGACTGACACCAACTACGAGGTCAGTGGCTACTGTCTTTCTATCCCCCATTGTGAGGTCAGATCTACGCTGTCCTATCAAAGACCTGCTTGATCTTCATGAGAACTGAAGACAGCATTTTCTGATTGGCCCCGGGTTCAGGGCTCGTAACTGTTATCCTGTGCACGTCCCGAATCCCCATGACTGACATGTCACTCCCACTTTGCCCGCCAGTTTGCCACGTCCTAATCTCCTGCTTCATTTTCCCCTGAGAGACAGAAGTCCCCAGAATTCTTTACAGGGTGCTGAGGGTGTGGAGGTCTCTGTCTTCATGTAGCTCCTTCTGCCTGAAAGTGGCTGTGGGCCCGACTTCCTGGGGACTATGTTTGCCCAGCTAAAGTTGAAATCTTTTGTGGTGCTGGGGACAGAACCCGGGCCTCATGCATGCAGGTGTGTGCTTTTCTCCTGCGCAGGACCCCAGCCCTCGATCGTCCTGGAGCAGGACCAGTGTGATAGGCCCTGCTTGCGGCCTTGGGTGCTAGCCGCACATCTGTCCTGGAGAAGTACTGCGAGGAAGTACCCCAGGGGAACAAACAGTGACTGCATTCCCTCTGCTTCATTTCCACCACAGGTCAGGGACAGGAGACGCCACAGCTAGCAGAGCCACTGCTCTACCGAGAGACGCCTGAGGCTCGTGTTAGGCAACATGCAGCTGAGCAGAATTTCTGGTCCTGAGCCTGGAGCTGGCAGCAAGCTCAGAGCATTCATCGGAGGCATGGCCATGGTGTTCTCCCTCCTGTGCCTTGAGAACAGACTACAGTTGCCATGGAGATGGGAAATCTGAGTTGGGCTTGCTGTGTGACCTTGAGCATGTTACACCTCGTCTCTGGGCCTCTGTCCCAGCACTGTGTTAATCAAGATCTCAGCTCTGGGCTGGGATCAAAGCCCTCTTTCGTCACTTGCTAGCTAGTAAAGAACAAGTCAGGCAAGGTGCTTAAGGATGCTAGGTTTAATTTCTTCATATGTAAAACAGAGATTGGTAATACCTCTGTCATAGGGTTGCAAAAATAGATTCAGAATATTCATGCATTTGCTTGGCCTCTAGCCCAGCACAAACACCTGGGAAGGGTGTAGTTTCTTGCTATGACGGACAGTCACAAAAAGAAGACACTCATGGCCCTTTTTGCTTATTTCTATCTAAACTATGAATGTGTTGTGTCTTTTGGAGCTGTGGCAGCAGTTCTGTGACCATGAGGCAAAATCACAGGGAGAAAACCCTACAAAGCTAAGGATATCAACAAACAGTAGTAAAGTTTATACTACTGTTGGGCAACATTCTAGGTATTAAGTTTATAAGAAAGGATAGGACAAGCCAGGTATGGTGGCACTGTAATCCCAGCATTGTGGACGCTGAGGAAGGAGGATTGCCCTGCAAAAGGATGATTGTGCTTCTCTGTGACTGTGGAGTTAGGTGTGGCTAGGTGACTTGATTTAGCCAGAAAAATGTGAGCAGAAGTGGCATGTGTCAATTTAGGGTGGGGTCACTGAAGCACTGCTACAGGTCTCGGAGTCCTCTCCCCTACTTCTGCCGTGGTAGAAAGAGTTCCCATCACAAGATGACCAAAATCAGACCTTTGTTCTTCTGACCAGCTGGTGGTTGACAGTTGATTGTTCCTGCAGGATAACGCAGTCGACTTGGCTGACGCGTGAGTGAATAATTCATTAAATGAATGAATGAATAGCAGCAGGGTCAGGAATGAATTACAGGGGTGGGGGCCCCATGGCGGGAAGTGTGAGGTGGATGATGTCGGCTCCTCACTAGTAGGAGCTGCATCTTCATCTTCCTCCAGGCAGAGCTGGTGTCCCACGGAAGAGATGAACAGTGCCCCTCAAGGGCCTTCCCAGCCTCCCCTGCGGCTGAGGCATGGGCCTGGGGGTGAGCGGATCAGCACAACACAAGGCCTCAGGACCTTCTTTTCCCGCTTGGGTCTCTTACATCTTCTCTCAGGTTCCATGGTGTGAATATAGGGCTTACATTACAGATGTTGCAATAGCTGAGCTAGAAAGTAATGTTTCCTTACCTTTTCTAAAAAACCAAGTCACAGCTCTTTATTAAATATGAAACAAAAAAACCCATTAAATAGCCAAGCAAATAGAGGTGGGTATGATAGTGCATGCCTGTAATCCCAGAACTTAGGGAGGTTGAGGCAGAAGGATCACAAATTTGAGGCTATTCTGGGCAGTTAGCACTGTTGTCAGACCCTGTATCAAAATAAAAAATAAAAAAGGGTTGGGGATATAGCTCAGTGCAAAGGCCCTGGGTTCCCTCCCCAATTGACAATCAATCAATCAAAAAACCTCAAGTTTAATTAATATTCATGTTTTGTGAAAAACAAATGCTTCTGCTCTTTTCTCACTTATCCTGAACTATTTTCAGTTACAGCCTAACCTCATCCTGGTCTTGTCCTCCAAATGATTAGGGTGGCCTGGCTCTCCTGACCAGCGATCCTTTGTCCTGGCCAGAAGTTCAGGCCCTGGGCAAGGCTGATGAACTGTCCCGGCCCTTGGTAAGCCGACAGGAAACGCTGGCCACCAGCGCCTCATCGAGAGAGCAGAGCGGTCATAACTGAGACTGTGAAAGGGTGCCCAGAAGGATGGCACAGCTGTACCCTACAGGATGACCAGACACCAGATGAGGCCCCCAAACCACACCACAGCGCCTGAGCCGTGAGTGCAGCTCCTCTCCTGACTATAGGACTAACTTAACTCATGCCGAGTGTCGCCTGCTTCTCTGATTCTCCTTTCCTCTTCCATAAGCAGGGATTTAAAAATATGTACGATATAGTAGTATTTCTGTGGAAACCAAATGAGGTGATCCTGCAAAGTTCTCTGAAATCAAGTTTAAAAGATTATTAGCTTGTCTTTTGCATTGTCAGTAACGCAGATAACACCTACATTGTAATCTGCATTTGCAGGCGTCTTCTCAGACCCTGGTGTGCACAGGGACTGCAGGGGTCTGCGTAAGGGCAGCCCCTGGATTCAGTGGGCCTGGGGGCAGACAGGGACTACTGACACTGCACACAGCTCACTTTGAGTAACAAGGTTTACAGCAAATTGCAAACCTGAACATTTCTAATAGTAGGTTCCCAGCAGACTTATGTCACCAATTTCAATAGTGGTTTGTGGACCCTGCTTGTTATGTTGTTGACCTCGCCTGTGGCCTTTAATATTCTATGACTAATGTACTTGGGTGGTGCAGATTAGAAGGCAGAAGCCAGGACCCACACACGATTCTCCTAACTATGCCTGATACGTCAGTATATGTCACTTTTAGGAAGATGCGGTCACACACCTTAGTGAACCTTAGGTTAAACAGATTGTCTTATTTTCTTGTCCCTGGGACAAAATACCCAACATCAACAAGTTAGTTCACAGTTTGTAGAGGTTTTAGTCTTGAGCCAGCTGGCTTCAAGGTAGAGAATGGCAGAGGGGCATGGTAGGGGAGAAACAGTCCATAGCATGGCAGGCAGGAGGTAGCAAGCAGGGAGACTTCCTTTCCCTTTTTATTCCACTCAGGCTACAAACCTATTGGTTGGTACCACCCACACCCAGGGTGGGCCATCCCATTATCCACACCCAGAACTATGCTAAGCCAATCGGTAGACTAAGCCAGTTATTACATGTCCATAGTCCAGTATCACACACCCATGATCCAGCCACTTCTCAAAAGCCCTGCCTATGAGCACATGAGTGTTTGGGGGTTCATATACATATAAGACAAATTAAGCCATGCATGGAGACACATGTCTAGATATAAGACAAATTAATCCCAGCACTCAGGAGGCTGAAGCAGAGGATTGCCATGAGTTTGAGGCCAGCTTGGGGTACAAAGTGAGTTCAAGTGCAGCCCGAACTGTGTGGGAGACCTTGTCTCAAAAAAGAACACAGCAACAAAAAAAACCCTACAAGTTAGACCAAGTTCTTTACTTCAGAGCATTACCACATATGCTTAAGTGATTATCACTATTATCTCTTAATACTTTCTTTCTGATATACATAACATAGAACCCAAACAGAAATGGATATAAATAAGGACATTTTACTTCTCCCTACATCAGAAATATGGCAGCAGAAAAGTTTGAAGATTGGTTTATCCAGCGGTTCAAAGACATTGTTAAGGGCTGGGGATATAGCTCAGCGGCATAAGCACCTGCCTGGCAAGCACAAGGTCCTGAGTCCGATCCCCAGTACCAGCGCCCCCCGCAAAAAAAAACAAAAAAAAAAATGGGCCAGGGATATAGCTCAGTGGCATAAGCACTTGCCTGGCAAGCCTGAGGTCATGAGTTTGATTCCCGGTACCAAAAAAAAAAAAAGATATTGTTAATGCTGGTTGTGGTGACTACACCTGTAATTCCAGCACTCGGGAGGCTGAGGCAGGAGGATCACTGTGAATTCGAGACTAGCCTGGGCTACAGGGTGAGTTCAAGGCCAGCCTGAATTGCATAGCGAGACCCAGTCTCAAATACACAAACAGATGAGATATTCTTAAAGACCCAAGAGTTTTCTATATTCTTGCTCTGCCACATATGGACTCATCCTTAGGCTGGCTGTCCTTGTGACCTGAAGCTGAGTACAGAAAAATAAGCATCACAGTCTGATGATGGCCAAAGGAAAAACAAAAACAAAAATGGACTCTTTTTTCTTGCTTCTTTTTTTCCGATTTGTATTTTTTTAGTTCTAAATTTTCCACTGTGGTCTTTTTTTTATAGTTTCTGTTTCTCTGCTGGGCTTTCATATCTTTTCATGCATTGTGAGCATACTTTAATTTATGTCCTCAAACCTAATTATAAATACTGCTTTTAAGTCCTGTCTGTTAATTCTTAGATCTTGAGGATGGTTTGCGTGGATTCCATTTTCTCTTTCATATGGGCCAGATTTCCCCATTCCTTTTCACATCAAGTATCTTTGGACTGAATCCTACACATTGGGAATGTAGGGACCCAGGATACTTTGCATTTTGCTAACGAATTTTGTTTTGTGTGTGGGTTTATTTATTTATTTTTTAGCAGACAGTTGATTAACTTGCCTGACCTCTCAAACTGAAAATGCTCTCCCTCCTTCTGTTGGATGGGAGCTGGAATCTCCGCGCAGCGCTTTCAGCCTTAGCTTGGAGGCTGCCCCATACGTGGGCTCAGAGACTGACAGAGCCCATCCACAGAATTTGAGCTACCTCTTTGTGGACCCCCTTTCCTAGGATTTCCTGCCTCACCTTCCAGCTCGATGGCCCCCAGCACACTGTCCTCTGGTTTTTCACGCCAGGACAACTGCGGGTTTATATCCTAGTTTTTAACCATTCCTCACGACCCCAACTCGAAGAAACTCCAAGAAAATGAACAACCCAGCACTGCTCCCTTCCTCCCTTCCCCGCCCCCATGGCCTCCTGCTTTGCATGCTCTCTGCTGTTTTCATGGCTGCTTTGAATTCTGTCACGTGGGTGGTTTGCGGTCCAGTATGAGCTACTCAGCCATCACCGGATGTAGAACAGCATTCTCCTGATTCCCCAGCAGAGCTCTTCGCTGTCTTATCGTTGGCCGGAATGGTGTTTATCTGCTCTTTTTCAGCCTCCCCCGTCCCAAGGCCTGTTTTTCCCGAAGGACACAGCTGCCCTGAAGAAGGTAAACACGGTCAGGGTTTGCTCATCGGGAGGCGTCAGGGAGGAAGAGGCTGTAAACCCACGGGACTTGCCACACAGGACTTTGCAGGGCTATAATGTGAAGGTTTGTGTTGTCTGCAGAGATCTGCCTCAGTCTTATCTGCAGTGTTTTCTGCGTGTGTTCACGTCATGAGTCAGTCTTTTACCCATGGGGCATATGTTAAGACTGGTCTGAACTTCTGGAAGCAGAGAAGTTCCAAGGCCACTTTTGGTCACACTACGCAGTGTATGTGACCATGCTGCTGTCTGACCACTGGGCTGTGGGTCTTACCAGTGTCTCCAACTCAGCCATTGTCTTGTGAACCCCAGTAATGGTTTCCACCAAATTCAGGCCTGAGCCAACAGCTGGAACAGTGGCCACGTGACAAGGGACCGTGTCACACAGAAACAAGTTGTGTTCTTGTAATGCAACTCAATTTAGGGCTGAGGCTTTGCTCTGTCCCTGATTTGCACTCAATTGAACTGCAGACCTGGCGATTTTCCCGAGGTTGTTACTTTGCTGATTATCTGCACCCTGGTGCTAGGGAATTCCTTCTGAAGCACTGATTGTCCCCTGAAAACTGTTTAAACTCTATTTAAAGGAAAATTTGAGCCAGGCGTGGTGGTGCTTGCCTCTAGTCTCAGCACTCAGGAGGCTGAGACAGGAGGGTTGCTGCAAGTTCAAGACCAGCTTGGGCTACACAGTGAGTTCAAGGCCAACCTGAATTACATAGGGAAACCCTGTCTCGAAAAATAAAAATAAAACAAACAAACAAACAAAAGACACAAAAAACAGGGCCGGGGATATAGCTCAGTGGCACAAGTGCTTGCCTGGCCAGAGCAAGGTCCTGAGTTCAATTCCCGGTACCAAAAAAACACCAAACACCACAACTACTAGCTAAGAATGACTGTTGATTGCAAGATGCATTCTGATATCAAAAACCTTAAAATGTTGGGGAAGAGATGATCGTTGCCCTGGAATTGAATGACATACTAGAAAAATATCCACATTTTAAAACCAGACAGTGTCTTTATTTTTGAGTCAGAAACACATTCTCACAGCTCGACACTCAGAAGGCACAGAGATGGTCTCAGCAGCGACTGTCCTGCTGTCCTCAGCGTGTGCCCTCTCCAGAGACACCGACGCGCTGTCCTGAGTGCCTCACCCCCAGGGCGGTTCTGCCGACATCTGCTGTGAAGTCTTCTGTTCTTTGCCCCCTTTCTGCATAAAGGGTAACAGTCATTCTCCCTTTTCTGACTCTAACTCTTTCCCTTGAACTGCGAAGACGGAGCCTCACCCTGTTCCCACCATTTTGGTTTCTTCTGTTTCTTCCCTAAGGACACACCACTAACACCTCTCTGCCTCTCCGGGTAATCATTTCACTTGTCCCTTTCCGTGCCGCTTGGCTTTGTGAGGTGGCTTTTGTGAGGCGGCCCCGTGTGTAGGAGTCTGCACTGTAGGACCGCTCGGCTCCATGGTTTCCACTGTTCCAGGGAACTCGGTGGTGAGCGTTCATGCGCTCAGCAAATATTCATGAATTGGGATCCTGCTGCGATGGAAAGCGTCTTCCCCTGAGGGGCTCGGTGACGGGCTGCAGGAGCAGCCGCGGATCTCAACAAGAGCGCAGATGTTTCCCCTCCCCTGGGGACCCTGAGTGCAGCCCGCACTGCCCGGATGGGGGAAGGGAGCGTCGTGGTGAGGACCTAGCTCCACACGCAGCGGCCGTCAGCTTATAGCTTATCGACCACGGCTTAGGCATCGCCCTTGGCCAATGTGCGTCCTCCTCGGACAAAATCCATCATCCCTGCCATGCTCACCTCACTGTCTAAGGCCCGAGCCCTGCTGAACTTACAACAGCGGTAAATAATAAAGAGCAACAGTGACCGATGCTTCATAAGCACCGACCAGGGGCCCGGATAGCCCCTCTGAGGGAAGTAGTCTCCTTTTCCCATTTCTTAGATGTGAAGACTGAGGCACAGGAATGTTTAATAATTTTCCAATTGTACCACTCATGCCCCTGCTATCTGAACCCCAGCAGGCAACGCTGTCTGTGGCTGGAAGAAAGCCCTGGGGCAGACCTGTGCTCTTTGTGGATGCGGCTGTCCCTGGGTCCCCTTGCCTGCTCTGTTTCAGCGGGTGAGCGTGGTGTCTTTCTTGCTCATTTATCAGATGGGACGTCATCTCGGTTGCATACTGCTTGCTCCTCCGGGACTGCAGATTCTGCTGCGGGAGCCTCTGAGGCTGGGGCTCCATTCCCCCAGGGCTGCGGGGCTGTGACTCAGAGCCTAGGGGGGCTTGCATCGAGGGGCTCCCAGGCAGCAGGCCTTGGGGCTCAGCGGCCCGGCAGATGTCCTTGGCTCACAGCCGCCCCACTTTCAATCTGCATGTCCTGTGCCCCCAAATCCCATGCACCCCACTTCTCCCGCAGATGCCAGTGAGCCCAGGTCCCATCGGCCAGTGTGCAGCCCCCGACGCCCCCACACTTCAGTTCCTTCTTAGCTGTGGGGACGGAAGCCCCACTGCACCCAGGAGGACTCCGAACGCCAGAGCAGGAGTAGCCTGCGGAGAATGTGAGCACCCGCAGGTCTCCGCTGTTTCCTGGGGGCAGGGACGGCGGAACCCGCCCAGGAATCTGTTTTCCCTCCCGTGCCAGCCCTGTCCCTTCCTCAGAAGCAGCCACCCGAGCTGTTTGATGTCTGACTTTTACACACGCCGCTCAGAGGCATCAACCCTGCCCTGTTGGGTGTCAGTGGTAGCATGCTGCACTTGCTGTTTGAATCCTTTATTTTGTTTGTATTTTAATTTTTCCAACTTACCAATATACCTTGCAGAACTTTCCCTGAGAAAACATCCAGTCGGCCTTATTCTTTTTAGTAGGTGCTGAGAATCACACCATGTAGCTTATACCATAACTCATTTGCCCAGCTTTCCACGGCTAGGTTTCCAGGGTATTTCTAGGTATTTGCTATTACAATTGATGTCGTATCTAAACCCTGTGCATATATTTTGAGGGGAGACTTTTATGTGTATCGAGACAGTATAAATTCCTGTGAGTATTGATTTTTAAATAGATAGCGCTGAACTGCCCATCCGACTGCAGCTGTTCCATGGGAACTGAATGAATAGCTCAGGCTTCATTTAAATAATTTAAAATAACGTTGGTGGTTAAATCATTTAAGATAATTTAGACTCTATTATATGGGAGAGCATGCTAATGCCTTAAAGATATGAAAACATAAGCCCTGGAGAAAAAGAAAGATGCATTTTATCACATTAACATTTTTAAATTTCTTTTTTTTTTGAAACAGGGTCTCACTATATAGTCGGGCTGACCTTGAACTCACAACAACCCTCCTGCCTCAGCCTCCCTAGTGCTGGGATTACAGGCATGCACCACCACACCTGGTTTTTAAAGTTTTAAACTTCTATACCACGGAAGACATTAAGGGTTGAGAGACAAGCCACAAAGTAGAAAAGGTTATTTGCAGTGCATCAAATGGTACTGACATTGGTACAAAGTTTATACTCTTTTTTCCTTTCTCCTGACAGTATTAGGGACTGAATCTAGGGTCTTCATACTGAGCTACATCCCAGCCCTTTTTATTTTTTTATTTTGAGACAGGATAGTTGTTAAATCGCTAAATTGCCCAGGCTAAGCTTGAGTTTACAATCCTCCTGCCTCAACCACAGAGAATGCTGGGATTGCAGGCGTGTACCCCTACGCCTGGCTAAGGTTTATGTATTATTAACCGAGACCTAGTCTCCTCCCACCCAAAATGGAGAAAGTGTAAGAACAAGCACCTCGGAGAAGAGGAATCCCGGAATAACCAATGAACCGCTGCTTGGCCTCATAAATAATCAGGGAAATAGAAATTAAGCCACAACATTGTTCACACCCTTTAGACTGGATTCTCTGTGCTCTGGCCTTTGGCCTCACTGTCTGGGAGACCCCACCCACCCCCGGACCCCCAGCTTTAGAGTTAGGTAGGAAAAGGCTTGCGGGGAGCCCGTCTCTCCTAGCAAACCCACCAGTCCAGGGAGGCCTTGTTCCTCAGCCCCAGTCAACGGGGGGGCTGATGTCTACTAGAACCCGCCCACCCCAGGCCTAGAGCCCACCTATACTGTTCCAAACAGCCCCTCCTAGGCAGTTTCCCTGCTGTCCTCACCACCTTTCCCAGGGAAAACCCATCACAAAGCTCTGGGTCACGCCCTCCCTCACCCATGATGCCTTTTTTTTTTTTTTTTTTTTT
>NW_004955437.1:4004314-4081281 GCF_000276665.1 Chinchilla lanigera
AAAAAAAAAAAAAAAAAAAAAAAAAAAGTAAAATGAATGTGATGTGTTTGTTTCTGTAGAGTTTGAAGATATTTGTAAAATAATACTACATATTGGCCACAAAGAACTCATGTAAAAAACATGGAAGAGCAAGAAGATTCTTAACTTTGGAACCTGGTTTCCCATGGGAAGGAGGGAGAAGGTGAGATTAGGAAAAAGTTCAAAGGTTTCACCTCTATCTGTGATGTTTCATTTCTTTAAAGCCAAAGAAATGTTTGGCCGAAATACCATGAAATATTAAAATTTGTTCAAATATTCACAGTAAATATTTTTGCATTGTTTGTAAGCAGTACATTGTAGTAAATATTTTGTACTAAGATTTGTCCATGTGGCTGGTAGGTACGTGGATGTTTACTATGCTATTTTTGGTATTTTGCTGTCTGTTCAAACTACTTCATTAAGGAAAAAGATACTACAAGACTGCATGATTGATTTCAAGGTCATACAAAAGGACAACCTGACATCTCTGTCTCTATCTCAACTGGGTCAGACTTTCTTCTCTATCTCTTTAGTTGTATATTTTTAAATTCCAGACTTCCACAAAAGATTCAGACGTTAACCAGAACTGGGCCTCATGAGCACCTTTAGCTGCAAAGGAGGCTGGGAAATCAAGTACTGTATCGGCCTTTCTAGCTGCTTGAGAGGAAGTTGGACAGAAAAAGGTGGGCTGGGGGCGGCTGCTGTGTAGCCAGTCATGGTCTGCACCAGCCCTCCACAATCTCAATTCTTCTGATTGTTTCCAACAGCATTTAACTTGTCCCGCCACAGTCTATATTTACCAGAAATGGGAAGTTAAGTCTCGGTTAAATCCAGGTTAAGTATTTTGGGCATGGTGTGACCTTCATACCCTACTGCAGCAAGTAATGACCGGTTCTGCACTGCACAAGTTGCACAATATAAGCAGAGATGCTATTCCGCCCTGGAGAAGCCAGCCCAGAATCTGGATGTTTTCCTCCCCAAGAATAGCCTGGGTGGCTTCGCATACTTCATACGAGCGCACCTCAGACTTGTGGCAACATCGGATTCCTCTGTGTGTTTACCTCGGGTTGTCTTTTTGGAAGTGTGTGCTAAGCAATTTCAGTTTCTCCAGTGTGATTTCCTTGGGGACTGATGAGTCATACAAGAAATCTCGACTCAGTTTTAAAAAAAACCTCAGAGGGAGAGGAGAGGATTTTAGAAGTCAAATACAGATATGTTGGGAAATGATTCCTCTACCATGTCATTAGAACTTCTTATTTTGTGGTTCTGGGGGGTTAAACCCCAGGCCTTCAAACTGAGCTACCTCTCACCCCTTTTGGTAAATTTTGAGATAGGGTCTCACTAAATTGCCGAGTTGCCTGGGCTGGACTCGCACCTGTGATCCTCCTGCCTCCCAGCTGCTGGGATGACAGATGTGCACCACCACACCTGGCTTTAAGTACAACGTCAGGAACGAGGCAAGGTGAGACAGAGATTCTGGCCCCGAGGCCTTCGGCTCACCAGCTCACCAGCCCTCGTCAGATGTGAAAGCCGCTCTGGGTGAAAGCACTTAGGGTCCTGGCTCCACTCCTCCTCTGAGGCCTTCTGCACGGCTGTGAGCTAGTTTGTTTGTCTGCACGGAGGTTGTGTGGCGCTACCGTGGCCTCTGGTGACCCCGTGGAACTGGAGACCATGGCACCCGTTGAACACAGGTCCCACAAGCCTTATGGACCAGGTGGCCTTGCCTCTGATTTCACTGCAGGCACCGAGATGAGTTGGCAGGAGAAACCGACCCCGGCTGCCATCCTTTCCGTAGGCCCCGTGTCTACCTCACCCGCTCAGCTGGCCCCCACACCGGAGCCATCCCTGCCAAGGTCTGGCTGCTGCCTCGGAGGCATCTTAAAAGTAAAATCAGCCCCCACCCAGTTTTCCCGGGTCCCTTCCTGCTTCCCCAAGTCTGCCAAAGTCGGCCCCAGCACTTCTTACCAGCAAATGAGGCTCCAGCTGTGACTCACCATGTCTATCCAACCAGTCCCCTGTGCCAAGAGTCTTCGGTGGCAATGGCTTTATTAACTTGTCCTCGGCCAGCTGTAATCCTGTCCTGGCCACCACCCCCTCCCCCCGTACCCTCCGTGCTGGTCTTATCTCCCGTCCCAGGCCCTCCTGCCTGAAAAGACTCCAAGCCCCCCTGCGTGTCACGCTCGGAACCAGCCATCCCGCCTTATCTCCGGGCTCCATCCGTCCCCGTCCCTTGGACTTTACCACCCTCGGCTAATGACAGGGGTACCAGCTGCCCGGCATTTACAGCCATTATCTGTCAGCTTTACAACCACCCCGGAGCAGGAGGATAAGTTAAGTGGCTCTTTTCCAGACAAGGACCACAGAGGCTGAGAGGATCGTCCAGGCCAAGCCCTGCTTGTACACAGCAGAGCGGGGAGCCAGCTTCAGATCTGTCCGACCAAAACCTTCCTTCTGTGCATCGGAGTCCCTCCCCACTTCCCTCGTTTGTACATTTTTTATTCTTCTGTGGCTCTAGAGGCTGAACCCAGGGAGCATGGAGCTACAGCCCCAGCCCTTTTTATCTTTTATTTCGAGACAGAGTCTCGATAAGTAGCCCAGACTGGCCTCGAACTTGCGATCCTCCTGCCTCACCTTGAGTGTGGCCAGGGCCTAGCCGCCCTTGTCCAGATGCCTCCCTCCTCCCCCAGCCTCTTCCTGTCCCCAGCCCGTAGCTCTGCAGATCCGCCCCGTCAACCCCTCCACCTGCAGCCCATCGCTCTCCATCGCCTCTTTGCTCTTCTGGCAACAACCTTGGCCCAGCATAGCTTGGTTCTTAACTATAGATTGCCGTGCCCAGGTCTCCGGATATTTCACACCTGCCTGTCTGGTTTCCAAGAAGCCTTTGTCTGAGTTGCGGGTGGAGCTTCTCCGGAGGGTCGAGGTGCTCCGGAGCCGATGGCTTGGCCCAGTGACACCCCCTGCCTCCTCCCCCAGCATATGCCTGAGATCTCGGCATGCCTGGTGCGTGCACGGCACACACACACACATGCACGCACACACACATACACGTACGCGTACACGCACACATCAAATCTAAAGCTGTCTTCCAAAACTAATTATATGCCCAGAACTACCCAAGACAGAAAACTCCCTCCTAATTGAATCCTGGGCAGTGCTGTGCTTGCGGGATTCCAGTTTGGAAGATCGGGGTGAGTGGGAGCATTCAGGATTAGGGATGCCACTGGTGTCGCCCAGAGACGAGGGGCCTGGGCTGGGTTGGGAATTAGGTATGGACTTGGTATTTCCCTTCTACTTCTCATCCTGCTGATAAGACCAGAGAGACTCCATTTTCTGCCTTCAACTCCATATTAAGAGAAGTCACTTAAAGTTCACTTAAACTATAGTTCACCATAGTCACCTCGGTTAGTTATCAACTCGGAGCAGAGCAGAGTCATAAAACGGGAACAGAACAAACAGGACACATTGGGAAGTGGGCTAAAATTTGCACTGCGGTGGTCATTTGGAATTTGGCTGTCTGACCTGCTGGAAAAGCAAACTTTGTGGTAATTGTGTGACATTCTGTAAGATTCCCAAAAATGAGGTAATGGTTACTATAGAAACCTAAAATGTACTTAAACTAAAGGTGGGACCCAGATCAGTGTGGATATCTTCTCCGGTTCCTGGTTAGAGACTGTCCATCAGCCGGCTCAAGAAAGCTTTGTTCGTTCCTGTCCCTTTGGTTTTCTTGTGAGTGCTTTTCTTGATGAGCTCGCCATATCACTGCCCTCTGTGCTCTCTGGAGGGCAGACACGGGGAGATGTGGATGTGACCACCAGTGCCTCGTTATGAAGTTTTGGGGACCATGAAGGGTCCCTCCTGCACGGGAGATGGGGAGCAGCCTCTGGGACTAACCCAGGCCCCATGTGCCCTCTGCCCGCCAAAGCGTCTACAGAAACGCTGCCCCGACCCCAGGGTTGTTGACGGCCAAGCTGTTTCCCTGTGGGGCTAAATATCAGCCCCTCAAGTTTCTCATTCCACAGCGGGAAGAAGAGCGGACACTCTGAAGTCCCAGACACTTGGAAGGATCTAGGTTTCAGGCCGAGTTCTTCCTGAGCTGCAGGAGGGTTTGGAGGTTGGTGAGGGGACACAGAATGGGGGACAGAGAAAGGCGCAGGGGCGTGAGGGGTAAAAAGGTGTGGCAGGTGGGCCCTGAGGCCAAACTTCTCTTTACAGCTTTGTCCATCCGTCAATCCTAAGGCGAGGATAAACAAGCAATCAACAGAGGAGCGCCTGTGTCAGAACCAATAAAAATGGTTTGGAACACATCACGAGCACCCCATGGCCCGGAGGGGTGCCGGGTGGGAGGGCCGTGGGAGTTGTGTGTCCCCTTTGAAAGCGGGAGCCACAGCAGCCCAGCCTCCTGGGGAGGGGACGCAGCCCTAGGGGAGGTGGCCTATAACTAACTGCTGCACGCAGCGGCAGCAGCATGCCCGGGAGGGCGGAGCACGCAGAGCCAAGGGCAGAGGTTTTGCAACTGGATGCGTGGGGCCTGTTGAGCTGGGCCGAGCAGTGCCCGCCTCTGTGGGCATGCCCCATTGCAGGCAGCTGTGAGTGCGCCCGGGTGTGCCCCGCACAGGCGGAGGGCTGAGGAGTCCCAGCCTCACCGTAAGCAGCAGGGACTCTGCAGGCCCGCGCCCCTGGGGGTGTTGGCGTTCTGCACTCTTCCCAGGCACAGCGCTGCTCGGCAACCTTTGAGGCTGCTTCCTGGCGGAGCTTGACAGGCCCAGGCGCTGACGGAGCCAGCCGTGGGTGCCCCAGCTGACTGGGTAGAGACGGCCACATTCCAGCTCCGGGCTGGCCACGAAGCCAGATCGTGTTCCCACAGGGACTGGCAGGCCCAGCCGAGCCGGCCGGCGCTGAAGGGCGGATCCTCCTCCCCGTGAGAGGCCAGAGGCAGAGGAGATGGAGGAGCAGGTGTTCAAGGGCGACCCGGACACCCCCCATTCCATTTCCTTCTCGGGCAGCGGATTCCTGTCCTACTACCAGGCCGGGGCGGTGGACGCCCTGCGAGACCTGGCCCCCCGCATGCTGGACACGGCCCACCGCTTCGCGGGGACCTCGGCAGGGGCGGTGATCGCAGCCCTGGTCATCTGTGGGATCGAGATGGGTAAGGTACGGGCGGCTTCCGCCACGCGGAGCCTGAGGAATCTTGCGGGTGTGTCTGGGGACAGGGCCGGGCCGGGGAGGCTGGGAAGGACGGGGTGGGCCCCAGGCGCTGGGGCAGCCACATCACCCTCTCCCTCTGTGCCCTGGGTGTGAGCCGCGGCCCGGACTGGGGGAGTGAAAGGAAGACTCCATAAAGTGACGTGGGCCACAGTCACGCTCAGGGTTAAGGGCAGCTCCGCGTGGCCTCCTTTAAAATGCAAACACACTCAGGAGGAGCAGCAGTGAAATCCGGGTCAGCGGGGCGAGCATGGACATTTCACCCGGTCCAGGTGGCTGGAAAGATGACAGCCGCGTCTGGAGGCATGGCGGGAGGGGGCCAGAGAGGGAGAAAGGAGGGCTGAGGAGAAGTGGGTGGCTAGGTTTGGGGTACGCCACCATGGCAGCGTCAAGGAGATGCGTGAGGGCCGGCTGCCCTGTGTGAGGAATTGGTGACGCGAACCTTATCCCAGCCCAACAGGGCGCCTGCGTGCCGGGGCTTTGACCCTGGGTAGAATCTTCTTTTGTTTTGTTTTGGTTTCTTTGTTTGTTTGAGACAAGGTCTTGCTGTGTAGTCCAGACTGACCTTGAACTTATAGTGATCTTCCTGCCTCAGCCTCCAGAAAGCCAGAATTACAGGTGTGCGCCACCACACCAAGCTCTGGAGGTCTCCCCACCCCTCCCTCTGCCCTGGTACTGAAGATTGAACTCAGGCACTGAGCTCTATCCCCAGCACTCCCTGCCCTTTGATTTTGAGACAGGGTCTCTCTAAGTCGATAAATTGCCTGGGTGGGTTTGAATGTGACCCTCCTGCTCCTCCTGCCTCAGCCTCCCAATATGCTGGGATTATAGATGTGAACCGCTGGGCCTGGTTATATAGATCAAATTCTTAAAATACATTGTCTGGGTGAGTCAACGGTGTCTTCACTCTCTAGCATTTAAAGACTTTTCGGAATGAATTCAGTCCATTTAGTTGGATACGTTGTGCCCAGCACTGACTTGGCCAGGCCGTGACGGCATGAGCCACAGAAGAAAGAAATAGAACTGTGAGAAAGACACCGTTTGTGGGACCGAGGACCAGGCTGCACTGCCTGTGATTATGGCGGCAGTTCAGGGTAGGTGGGAGGCCTGGGTCTCTGCACTGGTCCTATGTCCTCAGTCCGGCTCTGTTGCCTTCGCTGCCATTAATTTACCAGTGGCCAGCACCTCCTTTACAGCAGGCCCCGATCTGTCTTTGCACATGAACTCATTTAGTCCTTCAAACAATGCTCTGGCCAGGGATATAGCCCAGCGGCACAAGCGCCCGCTTGGCAAGCACAAGGTCATGAATTCGACTCCCAGTACCAAAAAAACCCCAATGCTCTGAGGAGAAAAACTGTCATTATCCCCACTGTACAGAGGAGAAAACTGAGTCACAGGACACCTATGTAACTCACCCAAGGTCCCACAACAGCCCTGCGTACTGCTCAGATTGGAATCCAATCTGGTGAAAGTCTACCCTCCTTTGCGTTAACCACACTATTCCTTGACAACGCAGACTAAGGGGAAGGTTTGCGAGGTCTGAATCAGATGCCTCCCCTCTGAGCATCTAGAATCTGCACACGGACTGCGTGGGGAGGAAGAGGCCCAAGGATATTTAGGGACAGCATTCTAAACTGAAGGAAAAGTGACTTGTGTAGAGCTCTAGCTTCAGTTAGCAGCAGAACAAAAACCAGGCCACACATGGTAGTGACATAATCCTGTAATCCCAGCACTCAGGAGGCTGAGGCAGGAGGATCGCGCCACGAGTTTGAGGCCAGCCTGGGCTACACAGGGAGATCCTGTTTCAATAAAAGTGAACAGAACCGAACAGTACAAAAGCCAGTATGGGGTCTGCTCAATGTGTTCACTCCCGCATGTCCCACCAAGGCTGCGCCGCAGTTTGGTTTGTCGCTCAGGGGACGGGAACACCAGGGTTCTGCATGCAGACCCCAGTACATTTGCCACGTTAACTTTGCCAAGTCTCCCTCCAAAATGCTTGAGCCCTTTTAACCTCGGCAGCCCGTGTGAGTTCTGATTTCTTCTCGATGTCATCAGCCCTGGGTGCTGGCAAACTTGAAAGCTGTAGTTCAGTCTAGTGACTGTGAAATCCTTTCTACTTCATCGATTTTGCCGTTTAATCTGCGCGTCCCACTTACCAGCGGGGCAAAGCATTGTGTTTATCATCTGTTTCTGCTTCCTCCCCTCGCTTGCCTGCTTGACCTCCGCCTGTTTTTTCTGCTGTCATCCTGTTTAACTTCTAGATGTTCTTTATATATGCTGTACACAGATCACTGTCAGTTACAGATATTGCTTCTATCTCCCCCAACTCCACGGTTTACCTCTTTATTTTGTTTCTGCTGGTTCTTTTCATTCTGAAAAATTGAAAGTTCATGTAGCCACATGTATCCGTCTTTTACAGTTTGTGTTTTTAAATCTTTGTAACAATGGTGTTTTCTACTTTGCCTTTCAGATTTTTTTCAAGTTGTTCTTTCATATTTAGGTCAGCTGGCTAGCATTTATTAGGCTGGTAATTAGAGACAGAGATCCAATTTACCCATTATCTACCTACGTCTACATCTACCTATTATCTATCATCTATCTATCCGTATATTTGTCTACCTATCTACCATCTATCTATCACCTATCCTCTACCTATACGTCTACTCTCCATCTATCAATCCATCATCTATCTATTCTCTATCTATATTTTGCAGTACTGGGAATTGAACCCAAAGCCTTCACACTGAGCAACATCTTAGTTCTTTTTATTTTTTTGTTTTGAAACAGGGTCTCACTAAATTGCCCCCACTGGGCTGAAACTTTCCATCCTCCTGTCTCAGCCTCCCAGAGTGCTGGGATTGCAGGTGTGCACCACCATGCCTGGCTGACACCCAATTTCCTAATCATTTTTCCATGTACCGCCTAACAGGGCATGGCCCTCAAACGTGCCACCGATACTGTATCCAAGCTCTGGGGCCCAGGAGCCTCACCCTGGGGTCTCTCGTCTTTCCGTGGGCTGAGTTGTCTAGTTCTGCACCAAGCTGCACTGTTTAACCATGACAGCCTTGTGATGAGGAGCACAGCTCACGCAGCGAGCGTTCCTCTCCCTTTCTAGTATAACATATTCTCGTCCCTACCCCTAACATGAAAACCTCTGCTGGGACTTGGACTGAAATGACAGCTTCGCATTTAGAGACACAGCCTCTCTCTATATGTGTATTCTGGTCTTTTGTCCTCCGATAAAGATTTTGCACGTCTCCTATTGGCTTTACTTCCGAGGGCCTCCGAGCTTGGCTTGCTGTGAGGAGAGGGTTCTTTTTCCTTCGGCCTTTACAAATCTCACAGATGACCTCTGATGCAAAGGAAAGTGGGTGGTCTTCGCATTTCGATCCAAATTTGCAACTTGTTTTGCGTGGCCCTGTTTTAAGGCGGCTGCTCGATCACCCCAGGTTGTGTGCATAAATAACCACATGACTGCCTATAACCAGAAGCTTGTCTCTTTTTTTTAAATGAAACTCTTCATCCCCAGGTGCCAGGGTCATGGGAGCTCCCTCCTTCCATCCCTTCCCTCTTCCATCCTTTCCTTCTTTTCCCAGGGTTGCTGAGCACGCCCCGGGCCCTGCAGAAGACCAGAGGTAGGATACCTCGGGAAATTGCTCTTGCCCTGCGGGGGCCTCCTGTTTACGGGAACTTGCAGGTGTTCCCCAAATATGCTAATGTAAGAGAGCGCCTCTTGGGCGTTAGAAAATCAAAAGGCACAGGCGGAGGCAACGCCTGCAATCACGGAGGGCCTCTTGGAGGTGGCAGCTGAGCTAGCGCTTGAGGCTGAGGGGGAGCTGGACAGGCTGAGACAGGTTGGGTAGGAGCCGAGGCGTCTAAAAAGAGGGCAGCATGGTGACAGGAAGAACCACCCAGCGGAGGCTCACTGTGACCCTGGCGCCTCCAGAACGAAGGGCTGAAACCTGCAGAAGGTTATTTATATTGTGACCTGGCACCAGCACAAATCTAGAAGAAACACTGCCCAACAGAATGCTTGCCATCTTCTGCACTAGAAGTGTGATATTCTCTTCCCATTGTTCAAAAGTGTCCATCAGAGCCAGGTGTGAAGGCGCACGCCTGCAACCCTAGCACTCTGGGAGGCTGAAGCAGGAGGACTCATGTTTGAGCCCAGCCCAGGCAACTTAGAGACTTAGTATCTCAAAATAAAAAGGGCAGGGTGTAGCCCGGGGTGAAGGCCCTGGGTTCAATTCCCGGTACTGCAAAAAAGAAAAGAAAGTGTCCTTTAGGACCCACTCGTCAATGGCCCCTAACCTTGGCTGGCCCTAAGGTCACCGAGAAGATTGTACAACTCCCATCCCAGACCCTCCCCGCACTAACTAAGCTGGGATTTGGGGGGCCAGTGCCAGGTGTTTATCAAAGCTCCCAGTGATCCCCTTGAGCAGTCAGATCGGTGACCCAGTGTGATTTGGACCCCTGCGGGGCATCAGCTCCTCACGTCCGAGCGGGCAGCAGAGATGACCGGGCCTAGCGTTTCAGGCAGATGCATGAGATGCCCGGCACATGCTGGACAAGCAGCACGCCGCTGCTCACCATGAGCGGGCCGTGGGGTTTTTCAGGGTAGACAAAAACAGCTTCGGGGGCTGGGGATTTAGCTCAGTGGCAAAAGCGCCTGCCTGGCAAGCGCAAGGTCGTGAGTTCGGTTCCCGGTACCGGAGAAAAACAAAAAAAACAAAACAAAACAAAAACAGCTTCGCCGCAGCAGCTTTGGACAGGATTTGTTTCTCGAGCTCCCTGGCTGGGCTGGAAGGAGCCAGACTGTCCTAGAGGAGGGGCCGGCCTCCCCCTGCCCTGAGCCCAGCCACCCGCTTTCCCAGAGCCCCTTGGGGGCGCATGGCCCAGGGCCCCTCGTGGGTGTTCTCCTTTCTCTCCTCCTCTTAGAAATGAAACTGTAACAAGACTGTATTACCAAAGAATTCTTATACCGCACAATTTACCCATCTAAGGTATACTATTTGCTGGCGTTCAGTATATTCGCAGAGCTGTGAAACCATGAGCACAGTGTTAGAACATCTTAATTATCCTAAAAACAAAAACTTTAATCATCACACCTCTCAGTTCTTCCACTCCCCTTGTCCCTAGCAGCTATGACTAAATTCTCTGTCTCTTTAGATTACCTATTCTGGACATTTAACATAAACAAAGTCATACAATATGTGGTCTTCTGCATCTGATTTCTTTCCCTTATCATTATAGTCTCAAGGTTTACCAAGTCAAGTCATCGGTTAGCACACCATTCCTTTGCATGGCCAACTAATATTCCATTGAATGGATATACCACATTTCTTTATTCATCCATTAGATGATGGATATTTTGAGTTGTTGTCGCTTTGGGCTTTTATGAATAATGCTTCTGGGAACGTTTATGTCCATTTAAAATTTTTTATTGACAGAATAATATAACGGGTCCCCAAGACCTCATCATCTAACTGCAGCATTTATTAGCACTGACTAACAGGGTCTCATCTGTGTCCGCTCGGCGCTGCCTAGCGGTTGTGAGAGGTTTACTACAATTTATTTTGAAATAAGGTAACCCTCCCTTGGAAGTCACACAGGCACTGTGCTTAGCTCTGCTTCTGCGGGGCATCTGCAAGCACTGGTCTCTGCAGGTGAGGATGTGGCTCTGGAGCAGCCCAGGCAGCAGGGAGAGTGGTGTGCATGCAGCGCAGAGAGGAGCTAGGCAGGCAGGGCCCATGCAGTGTCCACCCCCCGCCTGCTCGGGGAGGGACAGTGCTGAGCTGACAGGGTGACACTGTTCCGTCCTCTGAAAGACAGTGCCTTCCAGTATCTCTCACCAGGCCTTCCCAGCAGTGCCAGCCAAGGTGTCCCATCTCCGTGCCATGGCCCAAGCTGTCTCCTCTCCCACGGAAGCCGTCCCCTCACCCCCAGGCTCCTCCTCCCCATCCTCACAGATACCTCACATGCCACCTCCTCCGGAGTCTGCCCTAATTGCCATCAGTTCAGCTGGTCAGGAAGGGAAAAAGGTCCACATGTGGGACTTAGAGTTGACACACATCCCAGCAGCCCACATTCCACGGCCTCACCTGACTGCAAAGGAGGCTGGGGAATGCAGAATTAATTTTGGGAGGCTACATGGCCAGCTAAAAATGAGAGGCTCAAAAATTGAGGAAGAGCCGGCTGTGGTGTGGATTACAGGTTACACACCTATAATCTGCGAGGCTGAGGCAGGAAGATCACAAATTTGACCCCAGTCTGGGTAACCTAGTGATTTAGCAAGACCCTGTCCAAATTAAGGAATAAAAGGAGGTGGGGATGTAGCGCAGGACAAAGGGCCTGGGTTCAGCTCCCGGTTCTGCAAACCAACAAACAGAAAACTATGGAAGGAGGAGAGAGTGGATACTGGGGACAACTAGCAGTCTCTGCCACTCACCGAAGAAACTGTCCCTTTCCTGGGGCCAACACCTTGACTCTGGAAATGGTCAAGTCAGTCTTTTGGCGGGGAAGGACTCTGGGGTGGTCCAGTTGTGCAGGACCTGGGCAGTATACCCGCTACCCCTGCCTAGAGGGACCTTCTGTGTCCTGTGCGGAGACACCCCCGCTCCCGAGACATGCCCCACCTTCCCCATCGCATCGGTCCTCCCTCGGTGTCTCATCTGCTGACAGACTCTGTCCACCTAGCCCAGCATTCACTGCCCCGTCCACGCCTTCTCAGCTCGTGGTGCAAAGCGGAAAAGCAAAGGGAAGAGGCGGCTGAGCTCCTGTGATAGCGCAAAGGTTCCCTCAGGAAAGGCGTTAACCTGCTAAGTTTGCTTCCACCTTCCTGATCCCGCACTGAGGAACTAAGGCTCTATGTGTGGATTTTAGGGGGATACACTCCTTCTGTAGCACCCCTGTTTGAGCCTAGTCTGCCCAAGATGCAAAGAGGCTGAGGACCAGGTGCTGGCTAAGTTAGCGATGAAATGGACTGTTCAACCAGGCGTGGTGGTGCATGCCTGTAAATCCAGCACTCGGGAGGCTGAGGCAGGAGGATCAATGCGAATTTGAAGACAGCCTGGGCTACAAAGTGAGTTCAAAGCCAGCCTGCACTACAGAGCAAGACCCTGCCTCAAAAAAGAAAAAAGAAAAAGAAAACAATAGACTGTTCATCCGTCCATTTGTTCCAGGTCCCGGGGATTCTGCCATAAACAGTGGGACGTCTGTCCTTGGGAAGCTGGTGCCCTGCTGTGACACCAAATCACAGAGAGCTAAGCATGTAGGAAATGTCAGAAAGTGGCTCACAGGAGAAGGCAGCCTGGGAGCCGGGGAGCGTGGCAGGGGAGGGGAGCGTGGCAGGTGGCGGCTGGTCAGGGAAGGCTTCTCCAAGGGCTTGAGGTAGGCGAGGGCCATGTGTGTCAAGGCAAGAGGGAGAGGCTGGTGGGTGTCATTCCCAGGAGCTCAGACATGAAGCTGCTTGTCTTTCTCCCAGAAAGAGGCTTCAAAAGGACCCAGCAAAGCCAGAGAAGTAATGGGGGCACAGCAGGACCCCGCGCAGCCCCCGCCCTGGGGGTAGAGGACGCTGTCCGTGTGAGGGCTGCCCGTCACTCCGGGCCCAGTGCCTTCCAGGGCAGCATCTGCCGTCCCAGAAGCCAAAGACCCCTGGGCCCTGCCGCTGAAGGGGGCCGAGGTGTTGTCATTGGCCATGGTGTGTTCCGGGCAGTGGGCCCATGGAGCCCCTAGGGCTGGCACTGGGAAGAGACCGCCAGCTCTGAGGACCTTTGCTTTGGGGGTGAACTCAGCTCCTCGGAAGGGAGAGGGCTGGGCTGGGGTTCTAGCCATGGGTCCCCGACCGGTGGCCAACGACCTCCCTCATCTTCTGTTTTCTCATCTGTAACTTGGGGTTGAAACACACCCCTCAGATATTAGGGTGAGGGACAGGAAGACTCGGACATGTATTCCTTGCACAGTGCCAGGACAATATGAGTCACCAAATACATCTTGATGGATGAATGTTCAATTACTGGATCAATAAGTAATTACTGATCCATAAGAAAAGGATCTGGAAATACGAAAGCATAGGTAATGACTTTTCAAACTTAACTAAGGAATATCCTAGAGATATTAACCTGTTAATGCATTAACCTCATTGAAACAAATGTACAAAGATGACTGGACACCAGCTTAGGTCCAGGGAGTGCATCTAATGTCCTAGTGGTGAGCTCGTCTGCAATCCTGTGTACCCTGGGCACTTTGTGTTGGCCCTGGCCGGGAAGCCCAGGAGTATGCCAACTTGGGATGAATTTTTATATTAATTCTTCTATACACTGTGTTAATTCAAGCCCAAGACTAAATATAACGCAGGATTGGGACTTCCATTCGGGGGGACACTTTGTGATCTTTTTTTTAAACTCAGAATCCCTGCAGGCATTTCAGTTCAGCAGAGGTCTCAATTCCACACCCTCCCCAGCCTAAGACGATGGATCCAGGCCCTGCCGGGGCTCAGGTCTGTGACAGTCCCCGCCACCATGAGATCTTGCATTTCTGTCTCACGGAGCACACTGGCCTGCAGCTTCCTCCTCATTTCTTCCCTTATTCTTCTTGTGCCTTCAACCCTAAGGCACCCTTTTGTTTTATATTTTACTTTATTTTATTTTGGGCATTTTGTTGTTAATGTTGTCCTAGAAGCTAGAGAGATTTCTTGTAGTTCAGCCCACCGTATTACCACAGCCAGAAGTCTCTCACTGTCCTGTAAGATATGGATGAGATCATCCACTCGCTCCTGTTGTAGTATGCATGTGTGCATGCATGTGTGTGAATGTGCATGTGTGTGTACTTGTGTGCATGTACATGTGCCCAAACATCGCTTGGATTTCAAACCTGGTTGTCGGGTAAACTTTCAGAATCAAAATGTCTTCATGAAAGCGAAGTGTGGTGGTGTACACCTGTAAGCCACACTCAGGAGGTTGAGGCAGGAGGATCAGCATGAGTTCTAGGCCAGCCTGGGCTACATAGTGAGAGCCTGTCTCCTAAATAAAACAAAGACTAACAAAAGATATCTTCAGTAAAAGCCATTCCCAGGGTTATTTATCTGCCTGAGGAAGCAGGTATTTATATGAAAAGGTGTTCCTTTCAGGTTCACAGCCTACCATCCTGCTAATAATAGCTTTTTACCAGACACTTAGATTACCAAGCACTTAGAAGGTGCCAGGTCCCATGCTAAGTGTTTTACATACATCATTTATTTTAATTCCCTAACCACCTTATTAAGTACATACTGTATTTATAATCATTTTACAAATGAGGAATCAGGGATTCAGAGAGATTAAATCATTGTCCCAACAGAGCCAACACTGGGATTTCTCTCAATTTCTCAGGTCTCCATCCTTCCTCATTATGACTTCAGAAGTCACTTCTCAGGCTACACGACAGTTTTCTCCCTAAAGTCCACAGGCCAAGCAGTTATTTACTTACTGATCAAGACAATGACTTCAAATGGCGTGACAAATATACAAAGGACTTGTTATAAAATGGTACAAAAAGGATGTCCTGTGTAGTTGTACCTCCCTGTACCATGTTAGCTTCACCTTTGTAGTGGATTGACAACCAGTGGTCAACTTATAACCCCCAGTTGAACTGAGTAAGTGTGGTGCTGGGTGTGGGAGGTCCACCTGGGGACTGTTGCTGGCAGCATAGGAGGCTGTTGGGAGCTGGTAGAAGCTGTAAGGAGCTGTTGGTTGTTTTGGAGGATCTTGTCAAGCTGGCTTTCCTGATGAACTCGGCTGTTTTCATCCTCCAAGGAGCTCGGGACCTCGTTGTCACTGAGAATAGCTTCGGTTCACTTTGGGGGAGCTCTGGTCCTCGCTCTGAGCATCGTTTCCTGGCTCCGGAGGGGAAGATGGTGCGCTGCGCAGTCTCCTGAAGAAGCTTGCTTCCCTGATGGGAACTCAGCTGTCTTCACCACTGGAGGGGCTCAGGACCTCACTGTTGCTGAGGATGGCTGTGGCACCTTTCTGGGGAGCTCTGGTTCTTCCTTTGCGCATTGCTTCCTGGCTCCAGTGCAGATCCCTCAGCCTGCTAGCACAGATCCTTCATCCCGCTGGCACAGACTTTCTAGATTCTACCACTGACCTTGGGGCCTTCCCGGCACAGATCCGTGAAACAGGCCTGCGTGAGACATTGTCGTGGGCTCTGGGCCTCCAGTTGGATTCATGGGAGGCATTATTATGGGCTCTAGGTCTTAAATTGGACTCATGCAGGACATTATTATGGGATCCAGGCCCTCGGCTGGATTCTTGGTCTATAGTTTGTGGACAGATTTCCTGCGCTCTTTTGTGTATCGTTCTTTGGGTGACTATTATAAATAACCTTATAAAATATGTGTCCTGTATTATATTGCCCCCTCACAAAATACCCCCAAACAACACAACCTTACAATCCTTTGTACTTCCACGCAGTAGACCATTCAATGGAAAACCTTTCTAGATGCCTTCCCTCTCTGTTTCCCTTGGGGTGATCAGCAAGACCTCCGGTGGAATGCATGCTGGGAGATTCTCCCTGGATTTTGAGGGAGAGGCACGGGGTGGGGTGTGGCCCTGGGCTCTGTACCCAGGGGCAGAGAAGAAATCTGTGGACCCTGGCTAGAAGCCCAGGTGATGAACTAAGGGAGGCGCTCCTGTTCCCGTGGCAACACGCTATAAGACAATCAGCTTTCAAACTCCATTCTTGAATAAACTCAGGGGAAAGGTCTGCGCGGGGGATTATTACCCATAGAAAAGTGTGGCTTTTGCTTTGTCGGGAGCACTAAATAGGTCAGAGTTGTTTTGCTTCTGGCCAAAGCTTATAATACATTCAGAGCAGGGCAGGAAAATGTGAGTTTTCACATACATTTAAGTTCTGCTGGCGGCTGGGGATTTAGCTCAGCAGCACAGCGCCTGCCTGGCAAGCGCAAGGTTGTGAGTTCGATTTCCGGTACCGGGGGGAAAAAAAAAAGTAAGTTCTGCTTCCGTTAACATGGACTGTGTGACCTTGGGTATATCCATCCTGTGTCCATCCATCCATTCATCCTATGTCCATCCATCTATCCATCCAAGGTCCAGCTTCTATTTTCTTTTTTTTTCCTGACACCAAGAATCAAACTCAGGGACTGGTGCTTGCCAGGCAGATGCTTATGCCACTGAGCTATATCCTCATCTATCCATCCTGTCAATTTGTCTATTAATCCTATGTCCATCCAGCCATCTATCCTATATCCATCCATCTACCCATCTTATGCCCATCCATCTATTCATCCTGTGTCCGTCCATCCTATGTCCATCCATCTATCCTGTGTCCATTTGTCTACCCATCCTGTCCACCCATCCATCCTATGTCCATCCATCTACCCATCTTATGTCCATCCATCTATCCACACTGTATCAATCTGTCCATCCATCCTATGTCCATCCACCTATTCTATATCCATCCATCTATCTATCCTGTGTCCATCCTATGTCCATCCATCAGTCCATCCAAGGTCCATGCACCCATCTATCCACCCTGTGTCCATATTTCTTGAGCCTTACCTTTATCCTAGGCAGGATTTCCCACCTGCAGAATGAGAAATCATCTGGACTAGAGTTCTTGACCAAGGCTCTTAGAATTTTCAGTTTCTGGGAGGTACTTAGAGGGGCTTCCTTCTGAGGGCAGCAGAGAGCATGATGGGACGGGGTCTAGGAGCCCACCTGATTTGTTGAACCCAGAAAGCCATCTGTTTAGTTGTTTTATTTACTAGATTTCCATTTTAGATTTATTTTGAACAAAACCTCCTTGTCTGAATATCAGCTGCCCCAAGGGTCTCTATGGATGGGCCAGGTCAAACTGTTTTTCATCGGTGCACCTACAGTGCTAAGTAGAGAAATAAAATGGTGACAAAATGAGGGTCACTGCCCCTCGGCGGCTAGCTGTCATCGTGAGGACAAACAGATTAGAGGTGGGAAAGCCTGCTCAGGCAAACTATGGTTGTTAAGACAATAATAATTATTATCATTGTGGAGTCTGGTAGTCAAGATTTACCCCCAGGGAAATACAGCCAAGAATTCAGCCTGCAATTTGGGACCAGGTAGGAGCAGCGGACTCTCAGGTTCTCCGTGCAGAGATCTGGAGGCTAGCGGGGCTTTCCTGGGGGCGCTGTGCTCCCCCAGCCTCCCCAGGGGCCGCTGCACCCCAGCTCCCCCTCCCCCCCCCCACCCAGGGAGCGTTGCTAAGGGCAGGGGCTGACTGCGCGGTGCCTCACCGTGATTGGTCGAGCTGGAGGCTGTTGCTAGGCTACCAGTCCGCAGAGACCTCAGCCCCGCAGCCTCATCCTCCACCTTGTCCCATCCCCATCCTGCACCGCAGACCTAATTCGGGGGCCCTGGGAACGGAATCCCAGCAGCTTAAATCATCAGCTTCCAAGTGGCCGTATTTCTAGGATTTTTTTTTTTTCACTTAGCAGGAGGTAATGTGGAGGCAAGAAGAGAAGGCCTCTGTTTTTACCTTCTGGGTCATTTTGAATAGCTTCTTCTCTCCCTGGGCCTCAGTGTCCCTCTTTGATTTCTGGAGTTCATTTATTTATTCATGACTCACGCACGCAGTCATGTGTATCGAGAACCTCCCGTGTCCCAGGCACGGTATTGACTGCGAGGGACAAAAGGATTAACAAGACAGAGAGCGCCCTGCTCCTGCGGAGGGGTGGTCGTCACACACATAAATAAGATAAACACAAAGTGCCTCTTTTTTCTCCTCCAGTGATTTTTCTAGCCTCCTCCCCCACCCCCACGTCTACTAAGCCTGTAGGGTTTCCCGGCGTTGACAAGGGAGGGGGTATGTTGTCAAATACACCCATACTACTGTAAAGCTGGGGTGCCGCCTCTCCACGCCACCCCGCTCCAGGGATCGTTGCACCTCTTCAGATGGGAAGGCTGAGGGAAGCACCAGAAGCCTCGTTTGCGGTCACGCGACCAGAATCAAGCACTTACTGTGCGCAGGTCATTTAAAAATTCAGAAACTTAGTCCTGCTGAGTCCCATTTTCACAGCTGGCAAAATTGCGGTTGAAGAATTATTTAACTGACCGGGCATAACCCAGATAATTTGTGGTGATGTTTCCCCAAGCAATGGAAAAGAAGGAACGCCCCTGAACGGTTTGGAGATAGGGCTTCAAGTATTCTTCAAAATCTCCTAGTCCTAGCGTCTTATTTCCCTTTTTTTTTTTTTTTTTTTTTTTTAACTGAAGTTCTTGGCACAATACACCCCCGGTGAGCTTCACAAATCAATAGAGCTAATTCTCTTGCCTACCCATCCATCTGGGACGATCTTGCTTGCAAGCTACTGGGTAATTAAGTCAAGTAGCCCTTCCCCCGGGCGACTCCATTACCCCTAGGTTTTTATTTTCCTTTGTTCGCTCTGCAAACAAACCCGGAACACTCACTAAATGTCACGGGAGGCTCCGGGAGCTGAGGGAGTATGGCGCTAGATGGGCGCCTGGCCTACAGGGAAGGTTTTGGAAGGGACTTGGAAGGGCAGGGTATGAAAAGGAAGAGGAGGACAGCAAAGCCCTGGCCTCAGAGACTCTCTTCTGTGGCTGGGGCAGGACCAGTCAATCATGAGTTTCCTGGTGGGAGAGAGAGAGAGAGGGAGGGAGGGAGAAGACAGAAAGACAGACACACACACACACTCTACACAGAAGCAAGAAGATGCAGAGATAGAAGCATCCTTTGGTGTATGGCTCCAGTAAGCAACAAGAAAAAATTTTAAACCGAGGACCAGATTGGGAGAAATCAGACAGCCCATCCCGCCCAGTCTGGCCACATGACTCTGGATGCAGCCTTGATAATGTCCAGAGAGCACCATCTGGAGACAGGAGCACATTGGAAATGCATCACTATTTCCATAGTCCCCTGTCCCCCACCCTTGAATAGCTGAGAGTTGACTGGAAATGCATAAAATACTAAAGTCCCAATGAAAGTAAGCACTACAAAGTATCAAACAGCTTTAATCTAGCATTCCCAATCCGGGGAATCTAACCTAAAGAAAGAAATTAAGGTCCTAGGCAAGACTTAGAAAAGCAAGCAAACAAATAACAACAAGAAAAGAAATAAACTAATTTAGGCAAACCCTCCTGGGGACCTTCTCAATAAATAATGACCTAACCTCACAATAGCTTTTCATGCTTCTTTTAAAGTTACATTATGAATACGTACTTTCTTGACAAAGAAAGACACAATAGACCTGAACAAGGCCCAAAAGCAAGTCCAGTTAATGTGGGTAGTATGATTCCCTGTAAGAATACAAATAAAACACATAGTGATCTAAGAAGTCAGACCAAATGTTAACCTCTGGAAGGAGGAATTCCAAACATGGCTTTCCTTTTCACTTCTCTTTTAAAAACCATTTTATCTACAAAGAGTATATGTGCTTTGTGTGACAAAGACAGATTTCCTTCCGATGTTCCGGCGGTGCCTGCCGCGGGACCCAGGGGTGGAGAAATTGATCCGGCTCCCCAGCGAATCCTGAGGGGAAGGTCGTTGACCTTTTTGAGGCTTTAGGGTGCTCATTAAGAATTCTAAAAAGAGTGAGTCCCCACTCTGGCTCCCCTCCCTGTCCCAACTGGTTGTACAAGTCACACCTCAGTGACCCAACGCCGCAGTATGCAAGGACCCAGCTGTTTCATAAGCTGTTCCAGGGCTGGCTGCCGCTCTCCCTGGAGTGAGGTGCTGCCTGTACAGGCCCTTGCCGGGCAGAGCTGACTTCCCTCAAACCGCGGGGCCTCCTCTCCCGGGCCCCTCTCCTGAACAGGGTGACAGCTGAGATGCTCCCTGGAGCAGGTGGGTACCTGCCACACAGATGCAGGTCTGATCCTGAACGCAGCCTGGAGGAGGCTGTCACTATGGCAACCAGGCTCCCTCAGCCTCTTCCTCCCTGCACTCCGCTCAGTCCAATATCGGGAAATTTCTCAAGGGCAGGATTGAGAGTCAGAAAAACCACTGCCTGGCTGTGTGACCTCTGCCTCAGTTTCCACATCTGTACAACAGTCCCCAGTTATTCTATTTTGCCCGTTTTCCCGGATGCTATAATCTGCGAACCACCCAACAAAAGGAACAAAGCACTCCTGGGTTTGGTTTGTCCTCAGTGCTGGGTGTAATTTGGGGTGAACTGCTGAACCTCTCTGCGCCCTGGCCGCTCTGTGAATGGGAGAGAGAGCGAGACACGTTGATAGCTTCCTGGATATGAGGTCTGACAGAAAATTATGAGGAAAGTTTGACTTTCTAAAAATGTATCACAGTACAAAATGTATTGCTGTTAATCTCCTCAAGATCCTCCCTCTCTCTTTAAATACACCTGTCCCACTGTTCTGGCCACTTTCTGAAGCAGCTCTGGCATTCTCTTTTGTGTCTTCCGCAGCTCCGTGCTGGCTGCCTTGATGTCCCAAATCGATTCCAAACATTTCCCTGTCTCGGTCACTGTAACTTCGGGTGGGAGCCAGAGTCACACGGTGCCACATCCAGTGAATAAGGTGGACAAGGGCACAGCGTCATGTTATTACGAGCCTGCTTTTCCATGAGACGGCACTTGTCAGCTGCAAAATATTTTTGATCATAACTCTTAAAGACATTCACAAAAGAGGATTTTAGAACTGCTTTAGAAAGCGGCAAGAATAAAAAAGGGGGGGCATAAGAACGATGAGATAGGGGCTGGAGATTTAGCTCAGCAGCACAGTGCCTGCCTGGCAAGCATGAGGTTATGAGTTCGATTCCCCGTACCAGAAAAACAACAACAACAACAACAAAAAGAATGATGGGATAAGCGTGTTTGAATCACGGGGCAGTAGTTTGAGGGGAGAATGTATTTTACTATATAAATTTATGTATTTATTTATTTTTGTTTTGTTTTTGAGACAGGGTCTCGCTATGCAGTTCAGGCTGGACTTGAGCTCACCTTGTAGCCCAGGCTAGCCTCAAACTTGCAACAATCCTCCTGCCTCAGCCTCCCCAGGGTTGGAATTACAGGTGTGCACCACCATGCCTGGCTTATAAATTTTTTTTTAATTTACACATTCACTGCATATTTTGATCACACCATTTATATCGTGAGCCATACTGTAAGGACTATGTGCTTACTGCCCATATAAGAATCCCTTTGATAAGCTCTCTGACAATGGAACTTGTCCAATCTCTGCTTGTTTACCTCCAGAAACAGAGAACTCACAACTGCACAGACTCCCAAGTAGCTATTACTACCACAAGACACTAAGCTTTCTTAAGAAAGTTCATCTACATAGGATGTTTCACAATCAAATATTTGTTTAAGGGCTGGGGCTGTAGCTCAGTCTTACAAGCTAGTTAGCAAGCCAGGCATGGTGGTGCATGCCTGTAATCCCAGCACTCGGGAGGCTGAGGCAGGAGGATTGTTGCAAGTTTGAAACCAGCCTGGGCTACAAAGTGAGCTCAAGGCCAGCCTGAACTGCATAGAGACCCTGTCTCAAAAAAAAAAAACCAAGTCATCTGGGGGCTAGCACAGTGCCTGCCTGGCAAGCTCGAGGTCATGAGTTCGATTCCCAGTACCGGAAAAAAAAAGTCATAGTTAGCATGCATGGAGCTGACAGTTCAATTCCCAGCACCAAGAAATATATATATATTTGCTTTTAAAAGGTAGCCATGCTATAATTGCACTACTAATTTCTATTGATTTATTGAAAGAAACAGTTAATGCTTAATTGTTTGATCAATCTTGCATACTCGTATCTGGTAATCTGAGCAACTACTTTGAAGATAACAATATGCAATATAATAACATTGTCAATCTCCTATCATCTTGTTTTGAAATGCTGTATCGTTTTGTTGTTTTGTTTTTAGTTTTGGGTTTTTTAAAATTCTCTTTAAGTTAATAAAAAAACATAGCTATCCTTTTCAGAGCTATTTCCATTCTGTTTTTCCCAGGAGGCAGGAATTAGCAGCGATCAGCAGGAGGCAGTTTAAGTGTGGTAGCAGCAGTGTGGGTTCCCGGGTCACACACCTTCGCGTAAATCTCAATCTGTCTGCTGACTGACCCCGGGAAAGCACCGTGACAAAATGCGGACCGCACAGCACGGCCGTGAGAATTTAGCAGGCTGCTTTTCGTATTGAGCTTACGCCCACACATACCCCCCGGCAGGATTCTGGGGACTTGGGTGGGGGAGGGGAGGGAAACGGCACCGCGGAGCTCCCGGCTCCGCCCTCCCAGCCTGTACCTTGGGCCACACAGGAAGGACAGGCAACGAAATCAGGGCACAGTTCACCTCCTCACAGCTCACCTGCCTCCTGGCCGCTGAACAAGTTTCCTGGAGTGTCACTTGATAATGTCTTTCTATTGTTTATGTCAGTCCTGGGGATTGAACCCAGGGTCTTTGCACTGAGCTATATCCCCAGCCCTTTTTTATTTTTTATTTTGAGACAGCTGCCCAGTCTGGGCTTGAGCTTTCGATCCTCCTGCCTCGGCCTCCCAAAGGTCTAGAATTACAGGCTTGCACTATCCGCGTTTTAATAGAAATCTCACACAAGACCCCCAAAGAATATATAGTCTGGAGTAGACACCCAGGTGGGACAGGAAGCTGCAGAAAGCTATTTGGGGGTGAGAAATGGTTCCTTTTGCCGTCAGTATGAAGGTTTCTGTCTGTCTGACTCGTAGCCCAGGAGTAGGACGCCGGGATCCAGCTCTGCCTAGCTGTGACCCTGGGGAGCCCGTGACTTCCTCCTTCCAGGCCTGGCTTTGCTCAGGTGCAGGACGGCAGGTCCTTCCCTGAGACCTTCCGCACGCAAGACGCGACGGCAAAGTCACCCTGGACCTCTCCTGGCCCCTGGCCTTAGGGTGACGCCGCCCCGCTCTGCTCCCCCCCGCAGAAGAGTACCTCCGCGTGCTGAACCTGGGCCTGGCCGAGGTGAAGAAGTACTTCCTGGGGCCCTTCTCGCCGTCCTGCAGAATGGTGCGCATGATGCGCCAGTTCCTATACAGCACGCTGCCCGAGGATGCCTACAAGTTCACCACGGGGAGGCTGCACGTGGGCCTCACCCGCTTCGAGGACGGCGAGAGCGTGGTGGTGTCCGAGTTCACGTCCAAGGAGGAGCTCATCGAGGCAAGGCTCCCGGGGCGTTGGGAGGGCACCCCCTCTCTCCACGCCTGGTCCCGCCTGCAGCTCCTCAGAGGCCTGGGCGTGGCCGCAGGGTCCCCAGGCGCCTTTAAGGACCTCCCAGCCCGGGCTGCACGCGGCCCCTCCTGAATGGCTCCCAGTTTGTGCCAGGGTCCCCCCGAATGATCAAGCCGTCGCAGAGCTGGTTACCACTCGGAGATATCTGCACCCTGCCGGCTGTGCCCCGCGCGAAGCTCCCCATAGCAATTTTAGTCACGAATCTGTTGCTGCATAGCCAGCGCAGGGATGTACTTTTTTTTTTTTTTTTTTTAGCACAAGGGGGTTCGTTAAGCGCCTCTGTTCCCATCCATCCCACCCTCCCGCCCCTCCAGCTGTGGGCCTTGCTACTCCGCCTTCACAGCCCACGCTGGCCTGGTCCTGGGCCGGGGGGCTGAAGGGGCATGGACCCCCCAAGACCCCCCAGATCATCAGGCCCTCCTCTCCACGCCCTGCTCCTTCACGGCCAGCGCCGCATTTCCCCATCGCCTCCCACGGCCGGCAGCCCTGTCTCACCCTGCTCTCCTGCAGGTGCAACTCCCCACACCCACACTGGGCCCGATCCTTTCGTCTTAAGTCACCCACAGAGGAAGAGAAGTTTGTTTTGGCTCAAGTTTCAGCCCATGGTCAGCAGGCTCCATGGTGGGATGGCAGGGCAGAAGGGCCCGGCGGAGGGCAGATGCTCACAGCGTGGCGCACGGGAAGCAGAGGGGGAGGGGGAGGGAGGAGCCCCTCTCCAGGCCACGCCCCCCGGGACCCGCCCCCAGCCAGGCCCCGCCTCCTCGCAGCACTCTCAGAGGCCGGGCTCGTAAGCGCGGATGAATGCCCTGGACAGTATAGCGCCCCGTGATTGATCACCTTCCAGACACTTGAGGATGGGAGGGGGGCGTTTTAGATAGAAGCCAGAACCCCTTTGCACCATACACGCTCTGCCTGGGGTTCCTTCCTGCCCTTCTACTCCACCGCTCCTGCTGGGCACTCTCGCCCGCCGCCCCAGCCCCGTCCTACCCTCCCCTGGCCTTGGGGCCCCAGCGCCCATGCGCACCTCCATCGAAGGCCCTGTCACCTCACTGCCCTGTGACTTCCTGCTGCTCCCAAGTGGGGCCATCTCACAGACACGGATTAATGACCACGGAATCCCCCGGATGGGTGGGAAGTTGGTATCTGCAGAGAATCCCAAAGATACGGAGGCTACATCTCCCTTTAAAGCTGGGACTTCGGGTCCCTCCCTATCAACCGCGTAGCTCACCAAGCACCCAGACTCGCTAGGCCAGGGCTAGAGAGGGAACCGGGGGCCCCGTTTGCCAATCTGGTGCCTTCACCTTGGTTGAAGGACGTCGGGGTTGGTGGGGTGGGGGCAGGGTGCCAAGTGACCCCCACCCACCCCCAGGACCCAGGGCCACCCCCAAATCCTGTTGCCCCCAGGCGCTGTATTGCAGCTGCTTTGTCCCCGTGTACTGCGGCTTCATCCCCCCGACGTACCGAGGCGTGGTGAGTGACCCTGGCGTTAGAGGGGTGGGCTGGGAGCTGGGGACACCTCGGGGGCCCCGGGAGCCACATCTGGGAGAGCAGAGGGGTGGTCTCGATGCAGTGAGGATCCCGAGCTGGGACGTTCCTTGCGTTTTTCTGCTCAGGATTCCTGATGTAGGGGGCATCTGGGGCTTTCCCGTCAGCCTCCCCCTGGGCGGGCCTCTCTGGGCTCCAACCTCTGGGCTGGGGATTTAGCTCAGTGGCACAGCGTCTGCTCAGCAAGCGCAAGGTCGTGAGTTCGATCTCCGGTACCAGAAAAAACAAAACAAAAAAAGATTTCCCCACGCCTGACAGAGCGTGGACTATGGCTCTGGAAAGCGGGGATCTGGAACCCCAAACGGGGACCTTCAAGGTCATCTTTCTTGTGTTCATGAATCATTCGGGGGCCTCATAAAATAATGCGGGTGCTGGCCCAGAGGTCTGGGAAGCGGCAGAGGTTCTGTCCCTCCAACCTGCCTCTGCTGTGGAGCCAGGACATCGCCGCCCCTGAAGCAGGGCGAGACCCCGGCCACAGCTGAGCACCCTCGCTCTCACCCCCAGAGGTACATCGACGGGGGCTTCACCAGCATGCAGCCCTGCTCCTTCTGGACGGACTCCCTCACCATCTCCACCTTCAGCGGGCAGCAGGACATCTGCCCCCGGGACTGCCCCGCCATCTTCCACGACTTCCGCATATTCAACTACTCCTTCCAGTTCTCCCTGGAGAACATCACCCGCATGACCCACGCCCTGTTCCCCCCGGACCTGGTGGTGAGAGGCGGGGAGGGGGACCGCGGGATCGAGTTCCTCCCCTCCGGTGACCCCTACCACTTGCTCTTAGACCCGCTACCTGGCCTTGCTGCTGACCGGCTATGTGGGCTTGAAAAGGTCCCCTGAGCTCTCCCAGCCTCAGTTTCCTGCCTGTAAAACAGGTCGATGTCAGTACTGCAAAAGGGAATGTTACTGGACTGCTGCTGCTCCGACAGACAGAGCACCAACACAGGGCAGCAAAACATGGCCCGAGGTCCAAATCCAACCTATAGAAAGGATTTGTGGGCAGTGTCTGGTGTGGTCCTCTGGTATCCCCTGAGGAGAGACTACTATTGCACCCATTTCACAGATGAAGAAACTGAGGTTGTAAGCAGCAGCCACACAGCCAATAAGCAGTAGTACTGGGATTTGAACCCAGTCCCCAAATTCTGCCTTTCCCATGGCCCAACTGCATCTTCTCTAGTCCTCCCATGAGCACCCAGACGGGACTGAGGATGGGATGAGCTGTGATTGGCCTGGTCAGGTGCTAACACAGCGTCACTGGGACCTCCATCAGGAATTGCTCCCCAGTCCTCAGCGGAGAGCAAGCAAGGGGCCCCTGGACAGGTCCATTTTGAAAAGCCCATTCAATAAAGTTCAAGAGCAGCGCAAAAGCAGCTGGCTCTGGGTGGGAAGGGGCAGTCGCTCTCTGCCCCCCAGCTTGATTGTCTTCCGGTGCCTGTACTCCCAGATCCTGCAGGATTACTACTACCGGGGCTACGAGGATGCCGTTGCCTACCTGAGGCGGCTGAGTGAGTACCTCGGGGCTTGGGGGAAGGAGGGTCGGACATTGGAACCAGGACAGGTGTAGGAGGCTGAGGACAAGCAGTCCCTCATATTTGGGGCCCGGAGAGCTGGAAATGGGGACGAGGGCTCAATGGTGGCCATATTTATGGATTTAAAACCTATACTTAGACCAGGTATGGTGGCACACACCTGTAATTCCAGCGCTCGGGAGGCTGAGGCAGGAGGATCTCTGCGAGTTCGAGGCCAACCTGGGCTACAAAGTGAGCTCGAGGCCAGCCTGAACTGCATAGCGAGACCCTGTCTTAAAAAGACAAAAAAAAAAAAAAAAAAAAAAAAAACAACCTATACTTAAGAGATTCATAGTTCAAATCTCTGCCAAGAATCTCATTTTTGTCTCTTTTCGTTCCCATTTTATTGTCTTTCCCGTAAAGCCACATTGCTCATCCACATGAGTAGCTTGTATTTGTGCAAGATTTTGAGTGACATATTAATCACCAATCGGAGAAAACCCCTTGGCCTGTGGTGGTTTGGAAAGAGGGTCCCTGTGTCTGTGACCCCTTTGGGCTTTATCAGGGGCGGAATGGCTCCAAGGGCTTATGTTATTAACACTCTGGCTCCAAGAAGGCCATGGCAAATATCTTTGCTAAAAGAAATGAAAAGAGCTTTTCCACCTTTTTTATTTATTTAGGATTTTTTGAGGCAGGTTCTTGCTGTATCATTCAGGCTGACCTCAGTCTTGTTGTGTTCCTCCTGCCTCAGCCTCCGAAGTGCTGGGTTTACAGACATGCACCACCACATCCAGCCTTTTCCATCTTTAGAATCCTCTCCTTAGCTAGAACGTGGTTTCAGACAAAGGAATTCCTAGATCAAGGGCACTTTCCTAGCACTCTCTCAGAAGCTTTGCCCTCTTGCTGTATGTTTTTTCACAGCTGTATAATATCCCATCACAGTCACAGGGAGACCTAGACCTAGACCTCATTGTGCCGTTAAGTTTCTAAATACTCCCTATTACAGGGAGTGCCGTCATGAGCACTTTGTGTGTGCAGCCTTAGAAATACTCAGGGGTAAGGTTAAAGGGTGAAGGCTGGGCATGGTGGTATGCACCTGTAATCCCAGCACTTGGGAAGCTGAGGCAGGAGGATCATTCCGAGTTTGAGGCCAGCCTGGGCTACAAAGTGAGCTCAAGGCCAGCCTGAACTGCATAGCCAGACCCTGTCTCAAAAAGACAAAAAAAAAAAAAAAAAAAAAATCAAAGGGTGAGCAAAATATTCTCCGTGGGATATATTCGCTTCTCGTTTTCCTTCTTCAAAACTGCTTCCTGCTTTCTCCATCTCCCTTATTGTACTCTCTTCCGGGTCCTTTCTCCCCATGGCGGGGGAAAGGACAGAGGATGGGGAGCCATGGGCTCTGGGGCAAGTAGCCCTGGGCCTGACCCCAAGCTGTGTGCTCAGGAAAATCACTTCCTCTCAGAGTCCCGGTTTCCTGCTAAGGAAAAGTTTGAACCTTGCTACTGACACCCACTAAGTGTGGAGTCTGGATCAGCTTCCTGGGGCCTGGGTTCCCTCATCTGTAAAAGTGGTCTCATAACGGAATCCACCTCAGTTTTACTGGGAGGATTAAAGGAGCAAAGCCCCCAAACCTTACCATCAGTTCCCACACGGCGGGGTGCGGGGAGCTCCCACTGAGAGAGTCTGAGCAGGGCGAGCCGGTAGCGTCATCTGGTGACAGCCCCGCCCCCCCTCGACAGCGCCAACTCCCCCCACACCCATCAGGCGGCAGCTGTGAAGACCGAGCCCCAAGTGTCCAAAGCACGGGGGCCCTGAGTGGTGTAGGCAGACGGGACAGGGGGCCTGGCCCCAGAGTCCCGGGAGCAGGCAGCACCCCCGCTGGGGAGCCAGGCTTGGTGGATGCTGTGGGCTGGGCTGTGGAAGCCTCTCTGATCTGAGGCTTGGATTTGGGGGCCTGGGGGTGTAGCCCAGGGGTAGAGCGCTTGCCTGAGCTTGCACAAAGCCCTGGGTTCTGTCCCCAGCACTGCCTAAAACGGCGGCGGGGAGGGATTGAAAGTTGGATTTTGGAGGAGACTCGCTCCTCTGCCCCAGGAGATCCCCCACAGCTCCCCCACCGGTCTCTCGCCCTAGAAGCTTCCCTTTCTAGTGCTCTCAAGCCCTGGGGAAGGGGTGCGAAGTGCGCCTCAGCCTCCCTGCCCCCGCACCCTGCACACCCCGGGAGTCCCACGGGGTTTCCGAGGCTCTGGGTCTCTCCGAGCCCGATCTGCAAGAGCGCATGCGTCCTGCACTCAGGGTGCCCCCCCACTCCAGTCCTCCAGGGGTGCCGGGAGCGGATCTCCCTCCAGCCCTGCGGGTGGACAGGAGCCCCAGACGCGTCCTGAGAAACTAAGGTCGGTGCCTGGAGCCCCACTCTTAACCCCTGCCTGCCGCCTGCCTGACTGCTTTCTGGATGGGGTCGCCTCCCGCAGGAAGCTGCACCCCGAAAGATGTCACCCTAATTATCCCTGCTGCCAGGCAGCTTCCCACCAGAAGAAAGGCACCGCTGGCTGGCACTCGTGAAGTCCACGCAGGCGTGCGGCGCGGGCCTCGAGCCGGCGCTGGGAGGGGCCGGGTCTGCAGTGTCCGCCGGCTGAGTTTGCACGCGCGCACACGCACAGCGCACTGAAGCCCCCGCCGCAATCTAGACGGGCGCATCCGTCACCCGCAGTTTCCTTCCGGCGCCTCCTCTTTTCCAAACAAGCTCCCATCTGCTTCTCATCATCCTAGATTAATTTGCATCTTCTAGGGCTCTCGGTAAATACAGCCTTGCAGAGTAAACTCTCTTTTATCTGGATCCTTTGGCCCTGCGTCAGTTTCCCGAGATTCATCCCTGTTGCAGAACGTAGGAGTGGTTCGCGCGGTTCCCTTTCTCCCCTGCATCTTCACCCGGCGGCCTCGCCCGGGACTCCTAGGTCGGTTCCGACGCCGCTGAGAGCGCGAACGCCCAAGGCTTTGTAGGGACCCTTGGTTTCCTTTCTCTTGGCCGAATACCTAGCAGCAGAATAACTGGATTGTACGGTTCGTGTGTGTTTTACTTATACACACATATTTTAATTGTGGTAAAACAACGACAACACACAACTGTCTTAACCACTTGTAAGTGTGCAGCTCGGTAGTGTGGATTGTGCTCACGTAGTTGTGCAACAGACCTCTGGAACTTTTTCATCTTGCAAACCTGAAACTTTGTTCCCAGTGATCGGCAACTCTCTGCTTCCTCCTCTTCCCGCTGGTAATCAGCCTTCTACTTTGTTTCCACGAGGATTTTTGTTGTTGTTGTTTTTGTTTTTTTTTGTCTTTTTGAGACAGGGTCAGGGTATGCGGTTCAGGCTGGCCTCGAGCTCACTTTGTAGCTCAGGCTGGTCTCAAACTCCCAACGATTCTCCTGCCTCAGCCTCCCCAGTGCTGAGATTACAGGCATGCGCCGCCACACCCGGCCTCTTGTATATATTTATGATCCATAACAAACACACATGTTGCAGGGAATTGGCGCAGATACACATTGCATCTGGACGCTTTTTACTTCCCTGTCCTCTCTCTTCCCTCCCGTCTTTCCCCGTTCCCAGATTGTCTTCCCATCTCCACAGAAGTCTCTTTCCTTGTTTCTTAACGTCTGTCATTTAATCTGCTTGTTAAATTATTTATACTTTGGGTTTCTCATAGAAGAGAAACCATGTGATATTCAGTCTTCTGTGTCTGACTTATTTCAGTTAGCAATATGGCCTGAAGCTGCGTCCATTTTCCTACAAAAGACTCAAATTTATCCATCTTTATAGTTGATAAAATAGGGGCAGCTTCATGAATTTGCTTATCACCCTTTCGGAAGGACAGTGCTAACCTCTGCGTAGCTCCAATTTTAGTATCTGTGCTTCAGAAGGAAGCACCATTCCTACAGGTTTGACTCCTTCAGATATCTCTTAGAAGCGGAGTCAGACCGTATTTGATGTTTTGCTGCTCACGGTGCCCTCAAGCTCATCCACACTGCAGAATATGACAAGATTTCTCTTCCTATTGAAAGCTGTATGTATACGCCATATTTTCTTTATCCATTTGTCTGCTGGTGGACACATAGGTTGCTTGCACCTTTGGGCTATTGCAGCTAATGCTGCAATGAACATGGGCGTGCGCCTTGCTCTGCAGGATTCTCTTTTCAATTCTTTTGGGTACATAATCAAAACATATGTGTGACTCTTTAAGAAACTGCCAAATTGTTCCTCAAAGTCATGTGACACTTTACATTCCCACCAGTATCAGGTGAGCAGTTCCATTTCCCTAAATTCTCTCCAACACTTGGTATTGTGAGTCTTTCAACGCTAGCCATTCTAACAGTGTGTAGTAGTATCTTATCATGGCTTTAATTTGCATTACCATAATGCCTAATAATTTGGAGCATCTTTTCACTTGCCTCTCTTCCATCTATATCTTCTTTGGAGAAGTGGATTTAATCCTTTTCTGACTTTCCCTGCCAGATCTTTAATAAGCTTTGTTTTTAGTGATAGTTTTAGATTTATAGAAAAATTGTGAAACAGGACAGGGAGTTTCTGTGCTTTTCCCACCCTGTTATTAATGCCGCATTTTATCGGGCGCTGTCCTATAGTACATGTATAATGTGGTACATAGCAGGACACAGTGGATATCACTGATTCGCAGCAGAGTGAATGAGTGGATATTTGCACACTGTTAGTTGAAAGCCACAGTTGCTTTCTTAGCGCTCCTTAGGTTGTTTGGGTGGGCCATGTTGTCTCCCCATAGTGGCGAGGGCTAAGCACCCATGACTTCAAGTAAGTAAAGCAAGGACACGGAAAAGCAGGGCCCGCGGCCACTGCGTAGCTTGGGAAGCCGAGTTTGGCCAGGCCAGGCTGCCTCGGGGAGGCGGGGGCGGGTCGGGGACCACCGGTGACCGTGCTGCTGTCTCCCCCAGACGCTGCGTACCTCGACTCCCCCTCCAAGAGAGTGATCTTCCCGCGCGTGGAGGTGTACTCCCGGATCGAGCTGGCGCTGGGCCATGAGTGCCCCGAGCGCAGCCGGCTGTGTCCCCGGAGGTCCTGGGCCCGGCCGGAGGAGCCCACTCCGCCCCACGTCCAGGGGGCCGGGAGGGGCAGCCGCCCACCTGCGCCCCCACCCGTGCACACGCTTCAACCCACGCCCGAGGGGCCCGTGCAGTCGCCCGTCCCCCGGCCTGCCTCTTCGCCTCTGTCTCTTGCTGCACCGCCGCCGGCCTCAACACTGCCGCATCCTCCGGGTGACTTGGCACCCGGGCACTTCACCGCCGGCTCCACACCCGGCTCATCGCCGCCTGGTGCACCCGCCGGGCGGCCCCCTGTGTCACCTCGGCCGCAGGTCGGAGCCCCACCCAGTACATTCACACCTCCAAGGCCCTCAGCTGTCCCTGTACCTCCAGCAGCATCACCCGCTCGGCCACCCCTGGAGGTGCTAGGCCCAGCGCAGCCCCAAGGTAGGGACCCTCCCGTCTTCTCACGGCTTCGGGTGTGCAGAACCCTCCAGAAACCTGTCTCAACGCGGTGGCTGACAGCAGGGACCTTCGCGGCTCTGCGTGTTATAACCCCGGGCCACCACAAGGGGGCAGCGCCGTTGCCATTTGGAGCACGCCTCCCCCGCCCCACCCCCAGAGCAGCGAAAGTATCATTTGGGAAGTCGTTAGCAGTGACAGTTCTCTGGGCCTACCACAGATCTACTAAATCCCAGGCTCTGGGACGGGGGCTCCGCTGCCTGGGCCTTTTACAAGCCCTTCGGGTGATTCTTTTGCCCACTCCCGGTTGAACTGCTGAACTGCGGTTGCGGTGGACTTTTACTGCAGAAGCCACCTTGGTGGCAGGGATTCTCAGAGTGGTGCTCTGGCCGGGGCCAGGTCCACACGAAATGAATGCGGAGACCGAGAATTCAGTCTCAGACGTGCAGGAGTGATAAGATTGCCTGATCACTTTTCTTTTGGTTTTGTTTTGTTTGGTTTTTTTTCCGGTACCGGGAATCGAACTCACGACCTTGAGCTTGCCAGGCAGGCGCTGTGCGGCTGAGCTAAATCCGCAGCCCCTGCTGATCACTTTTCTACTGATTCATTTGAACTATACTTCTCAAGAGCTCTCGTCCTTTATGGATAGTCTCTCTCTATATTTTAATACCACATTTTCTTGAGACAGGGCTGGCCTTGAATTCACTATGTAGCCCAGGCTGACCTCGAGTTTGCAGTGATCCTCCTGCCTCAGCCTCCCAAGTACTGGGATTACAGGCACACATCACCATGCCTGGTGGTCTATATATATTTTTAAAGCTCCTTCTCCACTACAGATAGTTTGAGAAGCTATTATCGGGGCTGCCAAGGTGAGCTGTTCTTATTCCTTGCTCCCAGGAAGTCTCTCCAGCATGGTACTGACCTGAGGAACACAAGTTTTGGGCAGATATATCTAACAAAAGCAGTACTGAGCATGTTTGCAGAGTAAGGCCGCTTCTCTCTGGGGGACAGAAAGCCTTGGGGGGGGGGTGAGAGGTGAGTTTAAATGGCCAGGATGTGGGTGACTATGGCTTATGGGATGGAGGAGAACAGACGTTTCAGATTTTATCTAGATTTTCAGGTGCAGAGTGGGAAAATGTAAGGACATTCACAAAGAAGAGGAGATGTGTGCAGCCGCTGGGCGCAGTTGTGTAGGGGCACGGGAGAGGGTTCCAGAGGATGGAGGAAGCCGGCCTGTTTCGTGGTCCTTCAGTCAAACGTCCACTGCAGACGCCACAGAACAGCAAGGCTCCTTCTTTGGGGATGGGGCTCAAGCCTAAGGCAACTGCTTTCTCTGCAGTAGGTTTACTTTGATTCTTTTGATCATAGTAAGACAAAACGCAAAGACATTAAGGGCGAGAAAACGTCAAAGGCAGGCATGGTGGCACATACCTATAATCCAAGCACTCTTGGAGGCTGAGGCAGGAGGATTGCAAGCTCCAGCCCCGCCTGGGCAATGTAGAGAGACGCTATCTAAAAGTGAGAAGGACTGGAGGTGGAGCTCGGCGGAAGGCGTTTCTCTGCCGCCGTCTCCAGGAGCCTGGGCCACCCTGGCCGCGCCTTGGCGGCCCTCGCGCGTGCCGGGTGGAGCTGACAGCCCCGCAGCCCTTGGCTGGGAGACACGTTTGGAAACATTTGAAGTTTTCTGTGGCTGTCGGCTGGTGGGTGGAGGCCAGCGATGCCGCTGAGTGCCCTCCAGTGCCCAGGACGCGCCCCAGCGAAGAACGAGTTCTCTGACCCTCAGGGCAGCGGTGCTGAGCCCGAGAAACCCTCCCGCAGCCTACAGCGCGCCCCGCAGCGTCTCACCCGCGCCCCGGCGACCCCGTGAGTGGCGGGGTTCCCCACCCCAGCTCGCTCATGTCTCCGCTCTCCTTGCCTTGCTGTAGCTCTCCTGGCCTCTTCAAATCCCAGAAGTGCCACGGCTCTGACGAACGTGAAGGAACCGGTCAGCAGGTCCCACGCCGTGTAAGTCTCTCCTTTGTCGGGGTCGCGCGTGTGGCCTCTTCCCTGCCCCGGGACCGGGGACCGAACCCCGGCCCTTCCCACTGAGCTGCGCCCCCAGCCTGGGGACTGCTCCTTCCCGTGGTGAGGGCTGAGGGCGCCAGCGAGGCGATGTTCTCCGCCCCCTTGGCTGCGCGGGGCGCAGCGAGGCCGGGCTCCAGCCCGTGTGCTACGGCCCACCCCCTCACAGCCCACGGCCCAGCCGCTCTTCCCAAAGAGCGCGCTCGGTGGGAGAGAGCCGGCTCTCCAGGGTGGGGCCACACTCCTCCTGCACCACCGAAAACGCACCTCCTTGGTGGGAAAACGCCCGAACTTTGCTCTCGGGTGAGCCACGGTTTGAGACGGAGAAGGCTAGCGGACAGCCTCTCCTGGCCTCTGCATGATACGAATTCTCTTCTCTCCAGCTAGCCTCTCTTCCCGCCTTCTCTAATCCAGATGGTCTCTTATTTGCATGTGAAGGCCCCACTATCCCTAGTGGATCACCCCAGAGAATCTCCTTTATAATGTGCACCGAGTGTCCAGGCTGTGTGACACACACACTGGTACCTTGGTTCACGAACTTTTTTGTTTCACAGTTTTGGGTAAGGTGACCAAGGAAGTCTTTTGCATCCAGTGTGGAGTTTGTGAACAGAAGCAAACTTTTTTTTTTTTGTCTTTTTGAGACATGGTCTCGCTATGCAGTTCAGGATGGCCTTGAGCTCACTTTGTAGCCCAGGCTGGCCTCAAACTCGGAATGATCCTCCTGCCTCAGCCTCCCAAGTGCTGGGATTTCAGGCGTGTGCCAGCACCCCCAGCTGAGAAGCAAAATTTTGTTGAGCACTCTTGTTTGAGAACTGGATTATTTGCAACTGAAATGTTCATGGACCAAAATCCCACTGCACTCCATTGTTATCTTTTATTTTTCGTTTTTTTTTTTTTTTTCATTGTTATCTTTGCGGCAATTATGGCAGGACTTTTTTTTTTTTCTGGTACCCGGGATTGCACTCACGACCTTACACTTGCCAGGCAGGTGCTTTGCCACTGAGCTAAATCCCCAGCCCCCAGGACTTTTTTTTTAAACACTCCTTGGGGACCACATCACCAAGCTCCCTTGCTGGCTGGATGCCCGTTGGATGAGGCAGTGGATGATCAGAGGGTCACTCAGACCTACTTCTACCTCTACCCGTCCATGTAGCTGCACCCATCTTTGGGACGGCTGTGACAGTGGCCCCCTGCTCACAGCTGCAGGATTGGGAACGTGGGTCCTGGAACATTCTTACTTTTGATGTTTGCACCCCATACCATAGCAGACTTCTTGAAATGTACCTAACTGCCTCCCACATTGCATCTAATTTATGTATAAAACTTTTGGACAATTTGTATAAATTTCATCACTTCAGGCTTAGGCATAAAGGAGGCAGTAGTTCACATAATATAAACTTTTCTGCACCTACAGAGAAGTGAGTAAAATGTTGGGTGTCTGACCAGTTGGCCCGGGCTCGCTGAGCTGAATACTCATTGATGACCAGGCAGCGGGACTCCGTGCTGGGGCGGCCCCGGGCCCTGCCTACCGGGTTGGCCCGGGAGCCGGACGGTGGCAGACACTTGGCCTTGGACAGGCCAACAGCAAACCCCCTGCGTCCTCTCTTTGCCCAGGGAGAGCACGGCCGCAGACTCGAACTGGGTCAGCAAAGTGTTCAAGAGGAACAAACAGAAGACAAGCAGCGCCCGGAAAGGCTTCTCCAGACCTCCCCGATCCAAAAAGCCGAGCAGCAAAGCACAGTGAGTTGACTGGCGCTTCCTAAACCCCAGGGAGGAGCAGCCGCTTCAGGTGCCATCTGCAGGGACGCTGCACGGGCAGCGGGGGCCCAGGAGGAAAGGGGGCAGGGAGCCTGGGCCTCAGAGTCAGGCACTCCACATGGAATCCCTCTCTCCCAGTGATCTCGATGCTTAGTGATCTTGCTTAGTGTCTTGCTTAGTGATCTCGATGAGCATACTTGGTCTCTCTGAGGCTCAGTTTCTTTCCTTTTGTTTTTTCTTTATGAGACAGGGTCTCGCTATGCAGTCCAGGCTGGCCTTGAATTCTCTATGTAGCCCAAGCTGGTCTCAGCCTTGGCCTCCTGAGTGCTGAGATTACAGTCATGCTCCACCATGTCTGGGCTGGGCCTCAGTTTCTAGACCTGCAAAATGGGTGTGATATCAGCTCGTGTGGTTGTGAGTCTTTAGGGCCATCGCCTATGTGAATTGCTTCGCAGATAGGCGAGGTAAGGTAGACCTGAAGACTAACTAGGTGTTACAATCACTTTGAATGGACTCTCCTAAAACCAGACTAATTTGTAGGGAGTAACTTGACCCCCAGTGAGTACCACTCCAATCAGTTATCAGTGCAGGCTGTGTCACTATATCATGCTGTCATTGACTTAATGATTTATTGAGCACCTACTAAGTGCGAAACGCTTTCCTGATCTCTGAAAATACCCAAGGTAAGCCTAGTCTCTGACTTTCAATAGTTTACCCCAGACTGAATGTAAGACCAAAGACCAGAAGAATAAAATGGACTAATCTGCTGAGCTTTGAGCCTCACCTAAATCGAGTTTTAATTTTTTACTGAATCATAGCATTTCCCGGAAAAGCATGTGCATATGGACATACACACTCATGGATTTCAAATGCCAGCCTCAAACCTACGCCAGGCTGAGTATTAATGTTATTTCACTGGGTTATCGAAGTATTTTCTGAATGGAACAGGCCCACCCTGCTATTTTGTTTGCTTCTATCCTTCGCGGATCAGAAAAACCCCTCAGTCCCTCAGAGCAACACCCTTCCTGGCTGCCCCTGGCCCAGTGGGCTCCCCAAGAAGACTCAGGATTTATCAGAGGGAGACGCTGTGGGCTCAAAGCCCCCTTCCGAACTGGGACAGGAGCTTCCTCGGTGGGGGGAATGGTGTGGTAGGAGGGGATTCCCCGAGCCCCTCAGGAAGTGGGCCAAATCCTCATGTCCCTTTTGAGATTAAAAGGAATACACGGAGCAGTGCTGTAATCCCAGCACTCTGGGAGGCTGAGGCAGGAGGATTGCAAATTTGAGCCCAGCCTGGAAAATTTAGGATTTAATGAGATCCCAACTCAAAATATAAAAAGGCTTGGGGGTAAAGCTCAGTGTGAAGACCCTGAGTTCAATCTTCGATATCACAATCAAATAGAAAATAAAATAAAAGGTGGGCAGAGATGGGGCAGGACCTGGAAATCCCTGGGGTCACAGGGCCTGGGCCCGGCGAGTGAACCTGCGGCTTCTTTACAGACTGACAGTGAGTCTGCCCGGAGGGGTGACCTTCAGCAATGACTGGCACATTTGCTGCTTCGAGCTGCCGAGGTCTGGATGAGGGGTAGAAAAGGGAAGCTCAAAACTGCCAGCACTCTGGGAGGCTGAGGCAGGAAGATTTTGAGCTCAAACTCAACCTGGGCAACTTAATGGTTTAGTGAGACCTTGTCTCATAAAAATAAAAAAGGGCTCAATGTCCACTACCATTAAAAAAAAAGGATAAAGAAAGAGAAGAGGGAGGCTTCCTGGAGGAGGAGGGATCTGGTCCTTTTCTCCCAAGTTACTGTCATGAGAGATGCTGTCACATTCACAGGCAAGGCCTGAGTGACCTCCTGGTCCCAGGCTGACATCTCTTCAACAAGAGGAGAAAAGCTGCAATAAAAGCTAAAGGACAGATGTCTCGTACATTAATCAGTGTTGTCGTTCAACCATAGGTTCATAGTCATATTCTGATGCAGGTTGTAGTAGTTAGTTATTGCTGTGAGGATAATGCTACATAACAAACAACCCTCAAATCCCAGTGAATTAAAACAACAGACCTTTATTTCTGTCTTCCATGAGTTGGCTGCCATAGCTCTGCCTGGGTACATGTCAGGGTTGACTCTTTTCTGTGTCCCTTTCACTGAGGACCAGCAGTGGTGGGAGACATACTTTTCTTTGGAGCAGGGCTGGGTGTGAGGGGCCAGCCTGGCTTTCTCTGCTGGTCTTGACTCTCCTTCAGTAAAAGTGCAGTGGTCATCTGACTCCAGATTGTATGCTGGCCCCGATCGGGCTACAAATGGAAAAGGAGAAGACTCATTCTCTCCTCAAATCCTCCTATTGCTACCAAGTCTGTCAACTTCCCTGAATTTTCATCATTAGAGAGCCGCTTCCTTGAGTTCCTGTTGAGTTTGGGTCTATTCAAATGTAAATATAGTGATAATAACAACAGATAAAACATACATAGTGCTTATGTTCCAGGGACAGCGGCCTAGAGCGTAAGTAACACGCCCTGTCACACAGTCGCCAGCGGCAGAACCAGGATCCCGTCCAGCTGGGCTGCCGCTGCCTTCTTGACGTTACACTAAGCAATATGGCCGCCCGTGGTGCTGGGTGTGCCGGGGTGGGATCAGGAAGTTGCAGAGTCTGGGCCTTGGGGGTATAGCTCAGTGGTTGAGCGTCTGGCTGCAAAGTCTGGGCCTCGTTTCCCGACTAGGGAGGCCACTTGACTTAATGAGCGTCTCAGTTTTCCGCTTTACCGTCTGCCTTCCTGTCACCCCCTGTTATTTGGGGATCGCATGAGGCAGAATGTGAAAGCATCCTACGGGATTCTGGGCTACACAGACATGTCAGGTCCAAGGACAGAGCCCAGGCCTGCGAGGGTCCTTCGGGGGGGTCCTATGCAAGGAGACAAGTCCCTTCGAGACTCTGGACAGGGAAGTCTCTATTTTAGCCCAACTGAAAGAGACATTATCTATATGTATATTTTGTTTTATACCCGTCTTTTCTTTCTTTCTTTCTTTCTTTCTTTCTTTCTTTCTTTTTTTTTGTCTTTTTGAGACAGGGTCTCAATATGCAGTTCAGGCTGGTCTTGAGCTCACTTTGTAGCCCAAGTTGGCCTCAAACTTGCGACGATCCTCCTGCCTCAGCCTCCCAAATGCTGGAATTACAGGTGTGCGCCCCCACGCCCGGCCTTATATCTGCCTTTTCATAGGATGATCAATTTTATTGCTTCCCCTGCTTGTAAAATCCAGCATGTACTCACTACCAAGAAAAGCTTCAAATGTAGAGAAGCATAAATAGAAAGTAAAACTTTCCAGGGCTCCCCCACCCAGATGTGAATATTTAGGTAAATATCCTGCCATATTTGCTAAGCATATGCAGGCAGAGATGTATTTTTACTTTCATGAACATGATCCCATATGCTGCATACTGTTTTCTTGCCTGCTTTTGAACCAAGCCATATACCATTACTCTTCCTCTGGCAAAGATAGATGTATCAAGTTTGTAACAGAGCCACAGCTTTCTGTTGGTGTGAGTATAGCGTTTGATCTGTGAGCATTCCCTCTAGGTGGACATTGTTGCCAACTTTTTGCCATTATGAACATTGCTGGGATAAATATCCCCGTGGACACACCCTGGCACCCAGCCCACTTGTCCCTGTGGTGCATATTTCTAGAACTGGAATTGCCAGGTCAGAAGATAAGGGGAAGTTTTTATGCATGTCACCGAATTGCCCTCAAGGGGATTATATGGTTTTATGCTCGAACCAGCCAATGAACTAGACAATGGATTTCCCTACACACATGCACGCACACACGGACGCAGACACACACATGCACAGCGTTAGACACCACAAGGGCCCACCGTCCCTTACCTGCAATTCAGAAATGCACGAAGCTCCGAAAAAATAAAAACCTATGGTTGCTCTTGACAGCAAAAACCTCACCTATGCAAATGTGAATTGTTTGTTTGTTTATGGTAACGAAGATTGAACCCAGGAATCTTCAAATGAACTACATCCCTAGTCTACCCCTTTTTTTAAAAAATTTTGAGACAGAATCTCACTAAGTCACTAAATTGTGCCAGCTGGAGTCAAACTTGCAACCTTCCTGCCTCAGCCTCCCAGAGTGCTGGGATTATAGGTGTGCAGCACCACTCCCTGCTCCAATGTGAAGTTTTTTATGACTTTTTTTTATCCCAGTATTTGAATATCAATTTCTAAGTCCCTGCCTGCAGAAATAGTAATGTGTTTCATTCTCCATCCCCAAGCCCCACTCTAGGGGCTACAAAACCTGTGAACAGGGTACTAGTTTCCTTTTCCTAAAATGTAAAAAATTCTAAATCCCCAGAGGCACCCACCACCAAGGGCCATAGATAAAGAGGTTGTGGCCTACTTCAGTCCTTTCACATTATTCCAAACTGGTGAGAACTTACACGCTTCAGTGTCCCTGAGCCTGCTCAGGGCCCGCTCAGGGGATGGCGGAAGTGACCCAGGCTTCCCTGCTGATATGAGCGGCACCTCTGTCATGTCTGGCTTCTCCTTGGTGCCAGGCCTGTCCCTGGGCCCGACCTGCGGTTCCAGCAATGGAAACCAGGGCTCTCACCGCACTGCTTTCCATCCGCTTTACTGGTGGCTCAGCTGGGTAATATCTTTCTGATGCGATTAAGATGTTTAAAAATTCACCGAACGAGTGTCTGTCCCCGGACTCCTTGTAGGTTAGGCTCGGAGAAGTGAAATCACACAGCAGGGCTCCGTGCGGTGAAGGATTCCTGGCATTGCTCCGGTCTGGACCGGTCAGACAGCACAGGCAGTGTGAGCTAGCGTTGAACTTGACGCCCGACCAGTACCCATTCATAACTCGTGTCCAGGCCGAAGGTCGCCTTTAACCTGTGTGTGACACAGCGCCTTCCGTTCCTGTCATTTCTCGTGGCGCTCAGATTCATTAACTTGTGTTTATTCAACCCGCGTTCTGTGAGACCTTCTTCTCGGTGGCTGCTGAGCATGCCGCAGCCTTTTGAGCCCCCAGCTGCCTGGAGGGAGAAGGATCTGGCTCTAGTGAGATGCCAGAGGTTCTGTGGATGTAACCCCAGGGGCAGCAGCAGTGTTGCAGAGGAGCTCACTAAGACCAAATTCTAGCTGGGCGTGGTGCAATGCCTGGGATCCCTGCTTGGGGAATTTAGCAAGACCTTGTCTCCAAACAAAAACTAAAAGGGGCTGGGGGTGTAGCTCCAAGTGAAAGCCCTGGGTTCGATCCCCAGTACCAAAAAACGTGAGAATGCACAAATTCTTGGGTCCAGCCCGACTTGCTGAGTAAGAACCCCCAGTCCCAGAACTCCTAGTGCCGCCCCCCCCATCCCTCCCCAGCCTGGGAACAGGAGTGCCGTGTGGGATGGGGCGGAGCAGCAGCTCGCCTGCCCTGGCACTGGCGGAGGCTCAAGGGAAGGCTTCCTGGAGGAGGAGGAGCGGAAGTGGGTCAGACCAGGGTGCAGGGACCATTCAGGCTCTCAGGGACACCCAGGTGCAGCAGAGGGGAAGAGCAGTCGGCAACAGCTCCTGCGGGGAAGGATGGACGCAGGGAGGGCCCTGCACGTGGGCTTGGGCCAGGCGGGGGCAGGGTCAGGCCAGCTCAGGTGCCCTAACCGGAGGACTCTGCACCTCCCAGGGGTGCTGGGTGTCATCGCCAGGGGGAGCAGCAGCACGACAGAGTTGAGGACCGTCCAGGGGTGGTCCCCAGGCGCCCAGAGAGGGCAGGTGGCCCGCAGGGAGTCACACTGCCCTGGGCAGGGCTCGGAACCTGGCCTGTGATGACCCTCTTTGGTGTCGCCTCACCCTGCCCCCCTGGCTTTCCGCATCCAGGTCCACGCCCTGCGCACCCGACCTCCCTCCGCTCTCCGCCCCCGGGGCCGTGTGGATCACCTACAGGCCGCACCCCAGCCGGAGCCAGGAGAACAGCGGCCCTGAGGTGTGCAATGGGGGTGTCCCCCAGGACAGACCCGGCCTGCCCCGCTCCCGCTGCCGTGGTGACCCCTGGGCCTGTCCACCCAGGGTCATCTGTGCCCCCCGCTCCCTTTCTGGAACAGTTGAGGTCAGTGTGAGCTCACACAGCACTGAGAAAACAGTGCCTCTCTTGGGGCCTTGACTGCCAGCTGCTGGAAAATTGCTACACTGGTTTTATCAGAACAATCAGTCAACCGGGCTGCAAATAACTACAAAGGCGCTTGTCTGTCCGTGAGCTGACTACTCCCTTTAGAAGGCCCGTACTTGTCCAGTGCACAATCTGCACAACTGTACTCCGATGTCTAGAGACCCCTCCACCCAACACCCTTCCGGAATAACTCAGCACCAGCTGAACTTTCATGTCCCAAACCGATTCATGTCCCAAGCACCTTTGCCACCTTCCAATGGAGGCCCCATTTAGAGCAGCCAGGGATCCCTGTGTACTGAAGTAAACCCCCTACCTAGCTTTGGGTGTAACCCAGATTTCCAATTTCCATGCATTAGCTTGGCTGTCCTGGGCCCTGCTTGGCGATGAAAGCTGGGGGGCTGTCCTGGGGGGCCTGAGACGGGGGACCCCGAAACAGTGACTCCTATCTTCTGCCTAGGAAGCTGTGAGCCGAGAGAGAAAACCTGAGCTGGACCAGGAGAGAATGTGAGTGGACCCGAGCGCTGGGGACCCGAGGACCAGAGGACGCACGGACCGGTGTCCCCCTGCGGCTCGCAGTCAGACCCAAGCCCAGGCCTGGGAGGGGGACGCCCGCCACCACCCTGACACTGCCTAGGTCTCAGCTCCCAGAGCAGCTCGCGTCACACAGCCCCTCCGCTTCCCGAGCCCACTGGCGTCCGGAGGCCCCAGCCCACCCGGCCAGGTTTGCCTCCTCCTCGGGACCAGCCCGGGGGGCAAACTTCAGGGCTCCAGCAGGACTGAGCCAAAGACTCCCTTTGGCGCTCCCCGTGGTGTCCACAGACCAAGTTCCTCTTTTATTTTGATTTTTATTCTCTCGGGGTGCCCACGGGTCTGCCTGGAACCGCCGGCGTGGGCCTGGCACACAGCCTGGGCCTCGGGGTCCGCCGAAGCCCCCAGGCTTCCACAGTGTGGGGGCCTCTCGCCTGGCTTGGACTTCTGGAGTCTTGTGTGCTTGTGGAAAACAAGCTGTCAGAGCGGCAGGACCCCAGGTATCCCCTCCAGGCGCTGGTGCGAGCACACTGTCTGCTGTCCACACCCCAGTGAAAATGGCCTGGGAGAAAGACACCCTCAGCCTCATTTCTCCAGCCCGTGCAGGAAGAGAGGCGCCCCCAGCTCCCCAGAGGGAGGCCGAGGAGCCCGGGCTCCGCACAGCAGCTGCATTTGCTGAACAAACCCTGGGATGCAAAACCCTCTGCACAGATGGGCGAACGTGCAGCGCAGACTTGGGAGCCCGAGGGGGGCAGGCGCGGCTTGAAGCCGAGCTGGGGGGGGTCCGCTGTGTGCAGGGCCATCGCAGCGGACAAAACGGACCTGGAGAGGGAGGCGCAGAGGCCTTGCGTTCCTGTCTCTCCGAGTCTGAGCCAGACCAGCGAGGAGGGCGCTTGAAGGTTTTCGTGGTAGGGACAACACAGGACCCTGGGGTGGCCCCCGGGTGCAGACCTTTCATCCCTGAGGCCCGGAATCCACCCGAGGGAGAAAGGGATTCTGTCTTATTCCTGGGCAGCCGGGGGAATCGAACTCACTAATAACTGTTGCCTTCGGGCAGAACCTGCACGCTTTCACTGTCAGTTCTGTTACGAGGATCAATAAATCCCCTGCGGTTGTCTCTTAGTTTTGGTTAATTTCCCATATTTTGAGGTAATTAAGAAGATGATTCTTGCGTTGGTTCCAGAGAAAACACAGGACATCTTGTTACATTGGGATTTTAGACAAACACTGAATAATTGTTTTTGTGCAAGTGTGTTCCTCATATTGTAATTCTTTGTTATTTGTCTGAAATTCAGATTTAGTTGGGCTTCCCACATTTTTATTTGCTAAATCTGCCAACCCTAGGTAGTGTCTCTCTCTCTCTCTCTGTGTGTGTGTGTGTGTGTGTCTCTGTATCTCTCTCTTTCTCCCTCCCTCGCTCCCTCCTTCCCAGTACTGAGGATTGAACTCAGGGCCTTTGCACTGAGCTTCACCCCTAGCCCTGTTTTGAAATGGAGTGCTGCACTGCTCAGACTAGGCTCAAACTTTTGATCCTCCTGCCTTAGCCTCCCAGAGCACTGGGATTACAGGTGTTCACCCCTGAACCCAGCTCCCCTCTCCTTTTAAACCCAACACACACAGATCAGTTTTTATGTGACTGCCATACCCTTAGACACTGAAAGGTCTTGCTAGTGCCAGGGGCGAGGCCAGATGCTGTCCAGTCTCCCAGAGTGCCTCTGAGCGCGACACCCCTGACTCCCTCTCAGCCGGCCCCGTCACCTCTGACTTCTCAGGGGATGAAATAGCTTGCGTCATGGTGTCGCGCACCCACCTTTCAAAAGACTATCAGAGCACCGGGGTCCCCCACACTGCGTGCTCCCACAAAGCGTCCGCGGGGTAGGTGCAGGAGGCTCCTCGACCTCCTCCGTGAGATAAGAAGTAGGACACTGTCCCTGCTGTCCTCTGCGTATAACGTGAACCATCGAAGGCTGGGTGTGAACAGAAGACACGGATGTGCACGGGGAGAGAGGGGGCGTCTCCCACCCCTGCCCGAGGAGACCGCGTTCTCCTGACCCAGCATCTGTGGTTGTGTCCTGGCAGTTTTCACCCTGGTTTTGAGGGCAGACGTTGGGCACCAGAGTTGGGGGACTAATAAGAAATCAGGACCGGTCTCGATCTGGGGGGCTTATAATGAACGGTCACCTGAGAGTCACAGAGCTGTCCAGAGTCAGGCTGGGAGGACGAGCATTGTCCCCAAGGTCACCACCACCCCGTGAGCAGCTGGCCCCGAACCTGGGTCACCCGACACCCAACCCGGGACCCTGTCTTTTTCAGAATAACACAGCTCACACCCTGCGCAAGTCAGTTGCTTTATTTGCTCGATGCAGTTAAAAAAACATGCGATCCAGATGCCAGCATCGGGCACTCACACGGCCAGCGCTCGTCACTCGAATAAGAAACTATGTACAAAAGGTTCCTGAGCTTTGTCAAACTGACGCCACACTCCTGACTGCTGCCCAGAAGAACCGAGCAAGGAGCTCAGCCCCTGCCCCGCTCCTCGAGAGCGGTGAAGGCCGGCGGGTTAGCTGAGTCCCTTGCCCTCCGCCCGGCCTTTCTCCCGCCCGCCTCCCCATGGTACTGGCCGCAGGCTCAGCTCATCCGCCACACCCACCATGCCCAGCGAGGCGCAGTGTGCCGTGCAGGTTTTCCCAGCCTCTCCCATAGGGCCACGAGTCCCAAGGCCACTGCAAGGGAGCTGGGGATCTGCTGGGAGCCCGGCAGCCTGCACATAGCGCATCTGAATTGCTCAGCTGTGTGGAAGCTGGAGCCTGTGACAACCCACACCTCACCTTTGTGCAAATGCAAATGAAAGAAAAGAGCCCCTTTCAAGACCCTTTACTGCCACCAGCTGGAAAATTGTCATCTTAAATCTCCAAGTCCACATTGCCCAGGATGGGACTAGCGCCTTTGGGGGTATGGTGCTCTTGAGCAGTGCGGACCGCGCAGCTGTCCACAGAGGTCCCGCCGAAAGCCCTCCTCTGCTTCCCGAACACCACCCAAATGTAGCGCTAATAAAGATCACCTAACTGCACCAGGCATGAGTTTTGGAACTCTTCACCTTATTTTCTCACTGACTCTTAGCAAGTCCCATGAGATGGGAGAGGTACAAGGTATCAGCTCCACAGAATTCTCTGGTCATGGAATTACAGGACCCAGGGGAAAATGTTGCAGGGCTTCTGCCGGATGCCTGGAACTAGCGGGCCAGCTCTGCCCTGGGGTCTCCTCGCTCCAATCCAGAGCCGACTCCCCGGTGTGGTCTCCGCAGGGAGCTTTGGGGCAGAAGGCTTCGTGCATTTCCAGGCAGCAGGGTGTGGTCTTCAGGGACTTTGTGAAGCTCGGGTTTGGGAAGTTACATAGCAGCTTCAGGGTCTCCCGGCCAAAGGCGCCAATTGTTTGGCTGGGTCAACGGAGCTGGAGGTCCAGGCGCCGCTTTTAATCTGGACTGAGACACCCAGGACTTGTGAGGTTCTGGGAGGAGGAAGAAGACATCAGGCTCAGTCCCAGCCCAGAGGTTTGTGGGTCTTCCCTTTGCCAGCCGCCATGACTACAGGGCTGTCCCCATTTTCCTCTCCACTGGCCACCTCCACATCCTCACTGGCCAAAAGCAATGCCCACCACCTCCTGGGAGCCTCCCAGGACTGACTTGTTTGTCCACCTCAGATGCTGATCATGTGGCATTCGATTGCTATTAAACTTTGTCCTTTGGGGGCTGGGGATTTAGCTCAGCGGCACAGCACCTGCCTGGCAAGCGCGAGGTCATGAGTTCGATTCCCGGTACAGGAAAAAACAACAACAACAAAAAAACTTTGTCCTGGGTGAACATTTGCCTCTTCCACTAGCACATGAAGTCCTGGAAGGCCAGGCCTTCCCAGCACCCCACGTGCTTTGCACAAATGTGTGAGCAAATATATGAGTGAATGAAAGAAAAAAAGAATGAATAAATGAATGAATGAATAGTAAAACCAAGATCTGGACTCAGGACTACTGAGCATGTCAACTGAAAACTGAAATTTCCACAGTATCGTTTACCAAGAATTTAGATCAGCCCTGAAGCTATTATCTAACCCACCCTAAAGGACAACTTATCCTGGACATCCCTACGCTAGGGGAGAAGACAGTGAGGCCAAGAAAACAGCGGCCGAAGAGGGTCAGGAGGCGTCTGCACCTGGAAAACCAGCCAGCACAGACCAGTACGCCTGTGCGTTCTGACTATGACGAGAATTCCGTGGAGCTGATACCTTGTACCCCTCCCGTCTCATGGGACTTGCTAATCAGTGAGAAAGACTCTGACGCGGCAAGCATCCTAGAGATGCTCTGGGAAGGAGAAGCATGCTCAGGGTTTAGAATTGTCCCGGGAGGCCCTCGTGAGGCAGTGGCATAGCTCTGACTATGACAAGGTAAGTCTCTCTTTCTAGAGAGACTTTGCCACTGGCATCCAAAGGTAATTCCTGTCTTCACAGGAAGACAGACACATGGCGAGAGACAGTAGCATCTTTGTAAAAGGTCTGCTTTCCCAGGGCCCTCTTGCATGCACAGGTCCTGGTCTTGTTTGTCCAGCAGCAGCAAAGAAGATGACTCATTCTTTTAAAGCCGCCCTTCATTCAGTAGCTCTGCTCTGTGGCTCGAGCTGACTGTGCCAAGGCAGATTATCTCAAGTGGACTGGAAAGGATGAGGAGATCTGCTCCCCAGAGTCCACCGGAAACCGTGAAACCTCGGAATTCTTAAAAGCTCACTGTCAAGTGTCATCTTCAGCAGGAATGTCTCTGAGCCTTTGGAGGGAGCCTTAGGCAGGACAGGAAAGCCAGTTACAAAGTAACTAGGCACGATGGTGTATATCTGCTGTCCCAGCACTCTGGGAGGCTGAGGCAGGAAGATTACAAACTTGAGCTTAGCTTGGGCAACTTAGAGACTTCGTGAGACCTTGTCTCAAAAAAAAAATGTTTAAAGGGGCTGGGAATGTAGCTCAGTGTGAAGGCCCTGGGTTCAATCCCCAGTACTACAGGGAGAGAGAGAGAGAGAGAGAGAGACAGAGAGACAGAGAGAGACAGAGAGAGACAGAGAGAGACAGAGAGAGAAGAAGAGAGAGAAGAGAAGAAAGACAGAAAGAAAGGAAGATAGAGAGAGAGAAGAGAGAGAAAAGAAGACAGACAGACAGACAGACAGACAGAAAGAAAGAAAGAAAGAAAGAAAGTAGAGGGAGAAAGAAAGGGAGAAAGGGTGTGAGGGGCTGTCAGTTGATTTCCTGCCGTGGCTGGGGCAGTACACGCTCACTTCTGGAATCTTTCCAAAACCAACAGCCCAGGGCGCCTTCTTGTCTACCTCAACCACACCTTATCTGGAATAGAACCTTCCTTTGTTTGTTATTTAAATTTTACAATGGTCTAGAACCGAGAACCCACACAGCAGTACCCATAAAATAATAAGAAGGCAGCTGAGAGAGTAACAACCCCCCGCCCCACACTGACACCGAGATGCAGAAGCAGGTGCCTACTCCCGGAGACCAGCGCTGAAGAAAGCGGAGGCCAGCCACAGAGTGGAATCGAGATGCCCTCAGGATTTAGAATTGTCCCGGGAGGCCATCATGAGGCGGTGGCATTTAAATGGAATCCTACAAATTCTCTGCAGAGCAGAGGGCTGCCCATGCCCTGCTGCCCCTTGAACCACCATGCCCCCATCTTTCGCTCCCTCTCTCACCAGCTGGGCCTCCTGGGACTGGGCTCTGCTTCGGGAGCCCATGAGGCTGCAGATGGTGCGGCTGTGGCCGTCAGCATATTTGTTCCCCAGGCCAAAGGCAAGCGGGAGCAGTCTCTTGGGGAGGCTCCTGTCCCCATCCTCCGGGCGGGCCTGCTGGCTGCGCAGGGTGGCCGCCAGCTTCCTGAGGGAGGAGTCTGAGAACTCGTAAAAGAACCTCTTAAAGCTGGGGTGTCTCCGGATCTGGAAGCGGAAATGAAGGCAGCCATTAGTACTGCTGGTGGGGCCTCCTCCCGCCGCCAGCCCTCGGCAAGCTCCACGCAGCCAGGGCGGTGTGCCCTGAGCCCCCGCTTTGTCACATCCCTCTACCACCCCAGAGGCGAACACTCCGTGCTACGGAATCCTGAAGCCTCCTTGTGCCAGTTTGTGGTTCTGAATCTCCTCCTCTGGAGGTCCCTCAGAGTTGGTGCGTCCCCGGTTCTGTAACAGAAGCCTCCCTGCCCTTCAGAAATAGTCTCCTTGGGGAGACTTGGGGGTCCCACAGGAGGGGAAGAGGTTACAGACGGGACGCTGGTGCCGTGCCTCACCCCATCACTGGCCGACTTGCAGCCGCAGGGGACCCAGGGCCACTCTGCCACCACGTGGTAGCCAGCGGGCCTCCTCTGCTTCCCCAAGAGCAGCCCTGCCCTTCTCCTTTGCTGGGAGAACCACAAGCTGGCACAAGGAGGCTTCTGGGGCAGCAGGACATGGAGCTGAGCTCCAAATGAGGGATGAGGACTGGGGAGGTTCTGCCCAGCACGGGGAGCCACAGGAGCACGATAATCTCTGCTATAACTGCCCTGCCTCCTCTGCTATTGTCTGGCAGTTTCTGTGTGGGCACTGTGTTGTCAAGTAGGTAATTACCCCTTGTGATAGTGTCACCGTGGCTGGCTTTGGGATCTGCCCAGGGGACTGGTGGAGCACATTTGTGGGTGTGTCTGGGTGGGTCACAGAGGCACGGCCTTATCCCTCGGTCCCGTGACCCTTGCTCTTTGGTCCTGGTTCCTTTGCCCTGCTTCCTGGCCACCATAAACCAAGCAGCTTTGCTCCGCCACTCCCTTCTGCCATGAGGTTTCTACCTTGGAGCCAGCCGCCCACGGACTGAGCCCCTTAAAACGTAAGCCAAATCAAGCCTCTATCCTTTTAAGTTGTGGGCATCAGGTATTGTGTCCAGCTACAGGAAAGCTGACCGACACATTCCCCATTTTGCAAAAGAGGAAACAGTCTCAGAGAAGTTAGTTAAGGGACATGCCCAGCGTGGAGACAGAAAGATGGGAAGGAACCCAGGTGTCAGGGGTAGGCAGATGAGGCCCCAGCACCAAGCTGGGGAGGGCTGGGAAGTGCTCACCTGCTCCCCCAACTCGCCGTCCACTTCTTGGAGAAGCGCCACCAGCTTGCAGATAACGAGCTCCTCTAAGAGAAGGAAGGAAGGATGAGAAACCACATGCTAGAATGTTGTCACAACACACCCGCCGATGAAGACAGTATGTGCTCTCTACCAAGCAGCACACAGATCAGTTATAGCTAGGGTAAAAAAAAAAAAATCTTTCCTTAAACTTGGGCTTTGGTGAGGGTTTACTTCATAGAAACAGAATGTGACCACATTCAGCTCCATTTGACAGATGGGAAAACCGAGGGCTCCCCACGTCAAGAATGGAAGTTTGGAGAAGGAGCAGCTCATGGGGATGTGAGGAGGGGACACCGTGTGGCTGCTGACACAGGAATGTTCCCTCTCACCTGGGTTATCAGCCCACCTGGGTGTGTAGGCTGCTCACACCAAGGTCCTGGTAAATAGGCAGGAAGTGTACAGAGTAGCCATTACCAACTATTGGCTCTTTGCAGTTGAGCAGGTGGAAATGTCTATACCACTGAAATCTACAAGTGCTGGGGCTGGGGATTTAGCTCAGTGGCAAAGCGCCTGCCTGGCAAGCACAAGGTCATGAGTTCGGTTCCCGGTACCGGAGAAAAACCAAAAAAAAAAAGAAATCTACAAGTGCCATACAGATCACACACACACACACCATCTATTTGCCCACACAGCATGATTATGAGAGCAGAGCAACATAGGGTTTGGGTTTTTGGAGATAGGGTCTCGCTAGGTAGCCCAGGCTGGCCTTGAACTCGCAGCAATGCTCCTGCCTCAGCCTCCAGAGTGCTGGGATGCCTGGCCAAACTAGGGTTTTATATATACCCCCCAGGCAAACCCACAAGAGGGTGGCCGAACCGCCCCCACCAAGAGGCAAGGGTCTCTACCTGTGGACAGGTGGCTTTCCACCTGCAATCCTGCCCAGCAGCCCCAGCTTATGGAGCTGCCCTAAGCTGCTGGCTATCCAGGGCTTGTCAGCTGCCTTCTCCGCTCCCCGTCTCCCCTGTTCAGCCCGTGACATCCACACACAAGCGAGGACCCCAGAGGCAGGAGAGGTACTGACTAGATCCGCATACTCCCTCTTGCAGGAGCTGAGGGTCCCCTTCTGGCGTGCAGCTGCTGGCCCGGGAGGCTGCTTCTGAGAACCCAGGTGCGGCCGCTTCTGTGGCTGAGGGCTCCTGGAACTCCTGGCCTTCTTCATCTGAGGGCAAAAGTACCGATGTGAGCGTTCACAGCTGATTCACATCCTCACAGCCTGGAATAGGGCAGTGAAAAAAGTAAAAGGCCACACCAGCACGTCCACCCCGTGAACACTTCTCCTCAACCCGGCGGGGCTGGGCGGGGCACTTGGCCCGTCTGAAGCTCACTTTGTCGGGTGGGAAGAGGGAGCTGGACTTCACCAGGCCCAAGCAGGCTGAATGAGGCGTGTGTGATAGTGGGATACAGCAGGCGCTCCATAAATGTCAGGGAACCACTGAATACCCGTGGTCCTCAGGCTTCGGTACAGTTGAACAGTCCCCGCCCACTTGGCCAGAGCAGAGAGCAGAAAGCAGAGGCAAGGTGGGAACCCCCGTCACCATGGTAACCCCAGACCTGCTCACCGGAGCTGCAAGAAATGGAGGTCCGGTGGCCACCGACACACAGGGGCAGGAAGCCGGGCCTCTTGGGTGGCCGGGAATCGGGGGTGGCGGCCACCCCGGTCCCCACAGCCCCCGCTCTCCTGCGCTCCTTGGAGCTGTGTCTTTTATGGGCAAAGGCTCTGCGGAGGCTGCTGGGCTTTTTCTCCGGGGACTTCCTCCTGCCGGCCAGGGCCAGGCTTTGTCCGGCTGCCTCAGCCTCCTGAGACGAGAGATGGGAGAAGCTGAGTCAGGAAAGCACAGGAAGGAGCGCCGGGAGGGGCAGCGCGGGAGGGGCGGCATGACCCCTGAGGGGCAGGGCTCAGCACCGTGCCCTCACCTGCTCGCCAGCGCCAGCGGGCTCCTCGCCATCTCGGAGCAGCCTGAGGATCTTCCGCCTGAACTCGTCTAAAACAGATCAGAGCGCTCGGCAAAGCTCTGTGCGGTCAGTCTTTCTTCCCTACCACCCTGGGGGCTTCTGGAGTGATCCTCATGGTCAGGCAAGGCCAGGGCTTCGCCCCCCCCAGCACCCTTGGGGTGCCACAGAGCTGTCAGAGGCCGCCCGAGGGCAGAGCTGGCTTCCTGGGAACCTGACCCAGGGGACCTCATCACTGTCGCAGAGCCCTCATCCGGCCCCTTCCTCCTCGTCCGCAGAGCACAGGGCCTGGCCAGTCCCCTGCGAGGAACTGACCGCGGTCGCAAGTCTAGGCCCGGCTGTGCCAGGGATAGAACCTTACGGGTGACAGCAGCTTCCGGGGTCGAGCATCCCTCCTCCTCGGCCCCGGCCCCTGTCACCTGATCCCTGACAGCCCCAGGACGGAAGTTCTCTGATGGTCCCCATCTTCCATTCAGGAGACTGAGACCCGAGGTTAAGCGGCCGTGTACGACCCCGGGGTTTGAAGGGGTGAGAGGGCAGACTGGACCCCAGACCCTAAGGGTCACGCTGTCCACGGAGCCGTGGCCCCTGCCTGGCCGTGCCCCACCCCTCGCCTGCGGTCTGCCTCCCCAGGTGATGCCCGCTGTCCCGAACAGTTGAGGCTCAGACAGGGCCAGGCCCACACGCTGGGCCCTGTGCGGCCTCCTCAGCCTGTGGCCCTCGGGGGAGGTCTGGACAGGCCCCTCTCACTCTCTGACTCAGTTTCCTCCCTGCAAGGGGCAGGGTTAGGCTGCGAGTTTCCTGAGGCGTCTCTGGGAGAATGCTGGACAGGGTACTGACTGGACTCAGAGGCTCTGTCCAGCGGCCGCTCCTCTTCGGGTCCCTGGCATCCAGCGCGGGCCGGGAGCTCAGAGGGACTGGGGCCGTCGCCATCCGCAGACCGGGCCTCGGGGCCTCCTGGTCCTTCAGAGCCTGGCAAGCAGAGTGGAATCCTGGATGTGTCCCGCGGGTCTGGGCACGGCCACCACACACAGGCGGCAGCCCTGGCTCTGTGGCGGGCACCACGGCTGCGTCCCCTGAGGGTCCCGCTGTGCTGCGGCTGGGCGGCTGGGCGGCTGGGCTGGTGGGAGCCTCAGCTGAGCCACACCGGGCTCCCCCGCCCCTGGGCTTTGAGAGCTGACTCTCTCGGGCTTCGCCGTCCGCCACGGTGTGGACCGATGGCAGGGAAGAGCAGATGCCCAGGGCCGGGCTGTAGCTCAGCAGCGCAGTGCCTGCCTGCCAAGCGTGAAGCCCTGAGTTCAATTCCCGGTACCAAAAAAGAAGAGCAGATGCCTGATCTGGTGGCAGGAACCAAGAACCGGGCAGATCACCCTGCAGGAAAACCCCTCCCCGCGCGGCCTGAGCTTCACGCTGGGCATCGGCTCCTCGGTGGCCCATGCACCCCTCTCTCCACGCTGTGTGTCCCCTGGCCAGGACCACCTCCCTGTGTGGCGCCTGCTCCCCCAGCTCTGGCTCCACCACTGAGGAGCGCTGCGGCCTTGAACACAGCCCTCAGCTCCCAGGGCCTCGGCTGCCTCATCCGTCAGAGGCGGGTAAGAACTGCGCTTGCTAAGGCGACAGTGAGGGCGACTGAGATGCAGAAGTCGGCAGGGAAAGAGGGCTGAGACAAGGTCCCGAGGACGACAGAGAAAGCGCCGCTCAAGCCCAAGCTGTGCCGGTGGCTCCAGTCCTCCAGAAGACACTGCCCTCTCCCACCCGCGGGAGGGGGAAGCCGAGGCTGCAGACATGGGCATGGTTGGGGACCCCAATCACATTCCCACCCAGGGCTCCCACTGGCCTGGACCTCAGCGACAGCATGGGGAGGGGACCGGCTGGCCGTCCTTCCCTCCGCCCCCATGCTGGAGATCAGAATGGGGATGGCAGCCCTGAACGCACACAGCCAATCCCAGCCCTGAGGAGACGCCAGAGCCCTGCGGTGTTGCCATGGCAACCGCCAGCACTTGCTCACCGGGGCTGCTGGAGGTGGAGGGCCGGTGGGCACCGCCGCCAACGCACAGGGGCAGGAAGCTGGGCCTCTTGGGCGGCCGGGCCTCGGGGCCGGGCACATCCGCAGCGCGCGCTCTCCCGGGCCCCTCCGGGCTGCACTTCTTCAGGGAAAACGCTCTCCTGAGGCTGCTGGGCTTCCTCTCCTGGGACTTCCCCCTGCAGCCCAGTGCAGGGCTGTGCAGCTGTACTTCCGGCTGGGAGGCTCGAGCCTGCTGCTGGGAACAAGAGGGAAACTGAGTCAGGCCCCGTCCTTCAGGAGAGCAAGCCAGCGCGGCAGGGTGGCCCCAGGCGAGGGAAGCGGAGCATTGAGCCCCGGGGCAGGAGGAGGAGCTTCGGCGGGACCTGGGACCGGCGCTGCTCCTCACCTCTTCCTCCCACTGGTCTCCCGCTTTCTTGAGGAATTCCACTATCATCCGGATGACGGCGTCCTCTGGAAGAGAGCATAGCACCCGTCACTCCCAGCGCACTCAGCGCTCTTTCTACCGCACCTCGGACGTCTAGGACCAACCTGGGCCTCTCTGTCAAGGACACGCCTCTCAGCACAGCCACAGAAAGAAGGGGGAATGCAGCGCACCCCAGGGGCTCCGGCCGAGGCATGACATGTGATACAGGAGGGCTGGGGGTATAGCTTAGTGGCGCAAGCGCCTGCCTGGCAAGCGCAAGGTCCTGAGTTCAGTTCCCGGTATCAAAAGAAAACATTTAATATAGGAAATCTCAGGCCAGCCTTCCAACTCGTGCCGTGCCCCACTAATTTCTCTCAATTTTACATATCTGTGGACTTCCGCTCCGCGCTCTGGGAGCTGTGTGACTTTGGGAAAGTCTCTTAACCTCTCCGGGCCTTCAACTCTTCTCCTGGAATGAGCATCATAATCCCTGGGGCCTGGAAACACTTCTAGAGACTAAAGCTGATCTTCCGAGCTGCAGGATTCCAGTAGGGGAAATGGTGATTCCCCCTCGCCCCCCGGCCCGGCTAAGGGGAAGGAGGGAAGGACGTCACCAGCAGGCTCCAGCTGGACACCCCACAGCTTTCTGAGGAGCCACAAAGAATAGGAACAGCTTTCTCCAGTGAGCCCCGTTGGCCTCACCAAGGGCAGTGTGCCCAGCCTGCCCTCTGCTCGCTGCCCACCCTTCACCTAGCAAGAGACACAGACAGGGTCCCCCGTCCCGCAGGCCGGCTGTGGTTTCTTTCTGCCCCACTCACCCCCCTCACACTCATCCATCCTGCTTGGCTTCTTGCACCTTGGCTCAGTCTACCAGCTGATTCCCTTTCCAGCGAGAAAGCAACTACCTGTACGATAATTAAATACCCTACAGAATAACTGACGTCACGTCTTGTAGTTATCCTTTGACAGGGGCATGGCTCACTGCCTTCCTCATTTTCAAAATATGGCTTTTTAAAGAAGGAATTACAGCTGGGTGCAGTGGCGCACGCCTGTCATCCCAGCACTCGGGAGGCTGAGGCAGGAGGATGGCTTGCAAGTTCGAGACCAGCCTGGGCTACAAAGTGAGCTCAAGGCCAGCCTGAACTGCATAACGAGACTCTATCTCAAAAAGACAAAAGAAAGAAAGAAAAACAGAAAGAAAGAAGGGATTAGAGGATTAGGGAATTAATTATTGATTTATTAGAAGGAATAATGGTACTATAGTTGTGTTTGAGGCTGTTTTTATTTCTGTTTGTTTTTTTGTTGTTTTTCTCCGGTACTGGGAACTGAACTCACGACCCTGCTCTTGCCAGGCAGGCGCTTTGCCGCTGAGCTAAATCCCCAGCCCCAAGGCTGTTTTTATTTCTTAGGGACCTTTGTCTAAGTATTTAGAGAAGAAGAATTATTTTATGCTAAAATGATTCTACAAGAATATACATCCACACATATGCAGAGAACTGGCGGATAGTTAACAACTGTGGGTACACAAGTGAGCAGTGAACTATTCTTTCTACTCTTCTATGCATTTTATTTTAATGGCAGTGGGCACTAAACCCAGCGACTCCTGCGTGCTAAGCAAACACTCTACCCGGAGCCACACCCCGGTCCCTACTGGTCTGTACGTTTTTAAAATAAAATACATTTGACAAGTCTGAAAACAAAGTCCCATTCCCATTAGCACATAAGGCAGGAGCGTTTCCCAGCAGCCTTTCCAACTCCCAAGTCTCCCTTCTGGGAGACCCTAAAATAAGTAAACGTGGCTGGAAGCAGCAGAGGCCAAGAAAGATCCGCGCAGGCGCGGGACAGCCGCCAGCCGCAGATCAAAAGGACACCGGGGGCTGGAACTCACGGTCGGGCTTCTTGAGCTCCTCTTCTGGCCCAGAGCCCGGGGCCTGGGGAGAAAGATCCGAGAGACCAGCACCGGCGCCTTCGCAGGGCAAGGACTGGGGGCCGCCGGAGTCTGGTCCACCTGGAACACATCGAGTGGGTGTGTGGGTGTTTATCTCGGTGACAGTCTTCTGCCTCCGTGCACCCACACGAGCAAACAGCGCCGGATTCGCAGGCCACAGGCACTCTCTGCTGTGGTAGCTCTAAGCTTAACCCAAAACATCCAAATGCGCCGACATTTGGATTGGAAAACAGGCTGCCTCACCTCAGGGACTCTCTCAACTGCTTCCCCTGGACCCCAAATCCTGACTTTTCTTTTTTGGTCTTTTTGAGACAGGGTCTCGCTTTCAGTTCAGGCTGGCCTTGAGCTCACTTTGTAACCCAGGCTGCTCTCGAACTCACAACGATCCTCCTGCCTCAGCCTCCCGAGTGCTGGGATGACAGGCGTGCGCCACCACCCCTGGCCCCTGGCTCTTCCTGGAGTGTGTCCTTCCCACCAAACCACAGCGAGCTCTGGTGCAGGGCAGAGCTCTGTGTCCCGTGCGGCTGGGACCAGATCTCTCCTTGTCTTCACACGGAACCACGGCTCTGTGGAGCAGCCCCTTGCTAGCTCATACGGCCATTTATTCCTGATGGAGCCCCATCTAGAACCAAGGTCTAAAGCCAATGCCCTGCAAGCCACCTATGGACCTCCCTGCCCTCACGCCCCACCCCACTTTCCTACTTCTTATCTGTACCCCTCAAACTCAACACTCCTCAGTAATGTAAAACCACCAGGCACCGAGCACTTTCACACAGGCCCTGGCTGCCCCAGGAGACAGCAACTGTTTCATTTCCGCTTTGTAGGAGGAAAGACAAACCCAGGCTCAGAGAACGCAGCCATTTGGCCTCAAGTGCTCAGCCATGGTGCTGTTCGACTTCAGACGAATGTCCCCAGCTGTTCACATCCCTTCTGCTGAGAGGCATAAGGAACAAGCACAGAGCACCCTGGCCCTCAGGCTGGGACCGTGAGTCACCCCAGGGACGGCCGGTCTGCTCACCCCCGTGAACTGGAGCAGCCTCGGCTTCTTCACAGTGCAAAGCGGCAGCCATGTTGGGCAGCCGGGCCTGGTGGCCTTCTGCCTCCCTGTCATGGCTCCCCTTGGCTTCCTCGGCCCCATGCTTTCTGTGACCGTATCTCTTGCGGTTGGCCTTCTTGTCCTGGGCTTTCTTCCTGAAGGCCAGCTCCTCAGCTGCCTCTGGGGACTCCAGGGGCTCTTCCTTCCCCTTCGGCCTCCCGCTGGCCTTGTCTTCGGGTTCCTCAAAGCCTATCCTCAAGAGGAGGTTCAGCAGCATCTTCAGCCAGCCTGGCTGGGCCCGCCTCTGGGCCTTGTCCTTCTTGGTGTCTGGAGGGGTCCTCCGCTCGCTGGGAAGAAACCCCCTCGTCTCCTCCAGAGTGTGGGCTGCGGCAACCTCAGCACCCTGAGCCCCTGAAGATGGGTCTGGGCTCTGGGAACATCTGGCCCCATCGCTGATGGCTCGGCGGGGTGCCCTCCTGTAGGGTGCACCGGGCAGTGAGAGGCACTGGCAGCTGGACGACTCTGAGTCCTTCCGGGGGGCGTGAGACCTGTCCAAGGACTGGGCTCGCCGAGGGTCCCAAGGGTGCTCCATCTGGCTACAACCAAAATAAACAGCGCCCTTAGGAGAGGCCCACAGGAAAGGACCCTGCACCCTCCAGCCTCTCCTGGTGACACCTTTCCCAAGCTGCTGCCCTACGTAAAGCCCTCTACATCTCCTGGGAAGGGGTGTCGCTATCCCTGCTTTCCAGAGGAGGAAACCAGTTCTCACACTGGCCGCGGCACCTCCAGAGCCTCTCAGAGGAACATGGCGCTGCTCTTGGCTTCGTTCAGTCCACTGAGGCTGACTTTGAACTTCCAGCTCCAGAACTAAAGATAACCAACCTGTGTTAATTCTACCAAGTCAGTGGGATTTTGTTACAGCAGCAACAGGAAACTAATACCCTGGAGCCAGAGCCAGCTTTACTTTTTTTGGGATCTGGGGACACTCACACATCTTCGATGGTGCAGAGCCTCTAGGCCACGGTGCCTATTTCCTGGGACAGCTGCGTAAATGGCTTCTCCGTGCTTCTGAAGGCTCAGGCCAAAAGCAAAGTCCTGCCTGACACTTCCCTCTCTCTCAGCCCCACATCTGACCCATCCGCAAAGCCCGCAAAGCCCGCCGGCCTCCCTTCCGAAGCACGTCACCTGCTGCCACCCGGCTTGGTCCTCCCGCCCCCTTCCACCTTCTGCTCCACGACCTCCACTCAGCAGCCACAGGGGCTTTAAAAACACACTCAAGTGCGTCATTCTGCTGCCTGCAATGGCGCCCTTTCCACCCAGGGCCCAAGGCTTTTTAGAGGCCCCACACGGCCTGGCCCTTGTTACCTCCAAATACCTCACTCTCTCACTCCACTCACTTGGCCCAGCTTGTTGTCCTTCAGGCCTGCTCTGCCCCAGGGCCTTCACTCTGACCAGAATATTCCAGAACGTTCTCTCCCCGCCCGCGGCCTGATGGCTTGTTCCTTCACATCCTTAAGGACTCTGCTAAAATGCCACCTTCTCCTTTCCCTTTCAGCTCCCATTACTGTACCCTCTCCCCGCTACCCAGCCCCCTTCTGTTATAACCTCATACATTCCATGTTTGAGCGCTTGTCCTCTGAGCTGCACTCTCTCCCCTCTGCCTGTTGTACTAAGCTTTGTATCCCAGGGGCCCTGAACAATGCCTGGTACATCACTGGCACACAATAAGCTCTTACTAAACACACGAATACACGCACAACACAATACACACACAGGGAACTGTACAATAGGGAAGGTGGCTTCCATCCATGGTTAACATGGAATAAATACATTCAGCTACTCCCATGTCAGAGCCGCTAGGGTCCCACGCAGCAGCTGCCAATGGAAAAGACCAAAGGACCCGCCCCCTCTGGCTGGCAGCATCCGGAGTAGGTTGGGTCTGGACACTGTGCTTAATTTGTGTGTATTGAATCTGAAACTCCTGGGGCTCTCTCATCTTTCCAAAATGCGTGCAGAAGCCCTGTGGCAGGAATCAAAAGAGAAATAAAATATGATTCTGAATCCTAAAACTGAGCTCCCAGAAACTCCTGTGGAGTTGATGCCCACGGGCTGTCTACCCCAATTTGCCGTTATAGCTTTATCGCACCCTGACTACATAGTATTCAGTGGTGTGGGGTGTAAATTATGTATTTAAACCATATCCCCTGCCTTGACCAACTGATCCATTTACTCTAAAATGTACTCTATGAATATGCCCAGCACAGAGGCAAAAAGAAGAATCTGTAAATGCAATTTCATACAAGGCATGGGGGTGTAAGAAAGGCTACTCTCTACATGAAGAGTAGAACAAGGTGTGGTGGCGCACGCCTGTCATCTCGGGAGGCTGAGGCAGGAAGATCACTGCGAGTTCAAGGTCGGCCTGGGCTACATAGTGAGTTCAAATCCAGCCTGAACTGCATAGTGAGACCTTGTCTCTAAGTAAGTAAACAAATAGTAGGAAAACCCTAATTTTCTAGAGAGATTCGAGGGTGACACAAGGACACCTGCCCTCCTCCGTCTGGCCCCCATTTGAGGAGGAAGGACTGGGAGGGGCTGCAGCTGAGGGTCCCCAGAGGCCACAGCCATCAGGACCAGCAGTACTGCTGGGTGTCTGCCACAGGGCACCTTGGATGAAACGTCAGGCCAAGGCAGAGGAAGGCAGCGACTTGGCAGGTGGGATGTGTCCTTCAGTGTCCCTTAAGAGGACCATCTGTGTGCCTTGGGACCCAGAGCAATCGGCACCTGCACCTAGCCTGGAAATTGATGCCTGTCCTGGAAAGCTTGGAGCCTGGCGGTGCTTCCCAAACGCGGTGGGGAGGGGCCAGAGGAAATCGAAAGGAAAACGGTGGTCTTGGGTCCTATGATTTCTTTCAGCAAGCACTTCCTAAGCAAACCCCACGCACCAGGAATTGAGCTCGGTGCCAGGGAGACAGACGCGGAGGAGACACGGCTGTGAGGATACACTGGCCTCCGGGCCAGGCAGGGAGGTTGGCGCTGACGACAGAATGCTCTATCCCATCTGCTCTCTTTAGCAGCACACAGTCTTAAGATAAATTTAGGTTTGCAGGACTATTTGATTTTTTGTTTTGTCTTGTTTGTTTTTGAGACAGGGTCTCATGATGCAGCCCGGGCTGGCCTCAAACTCGAAGTGATCCTCCTGCCTCAGCCTCCCGAGTGCTGGCATTACAGGTGTGCACCAGCACACCTGGCTGAGGGGCTGTTTGATTTTAAGATCACAGGACGCCTGTGTTCGGCTCAGGCCCTCTTCTTCCTGCACCAACTTGGTTTGAGAGGGCCCAGCCCACGGAGGTCAGAGCACCCTCACCCTGCTAATGGGGAGAGAAGAGCAGTAATCTTTTTAAAAGCTGCCATCACTATGGAAATCGTTTTTGCCTATACTGGATCTGGCTACCACCTTCAAAGGACATGCTGCCGCCCCTACTCAGACCAGCCAAAGAATTCCACCCCAGAAGGTTTCCCCGGCCCATTTGCTGTAGGTTAGACAATTGTCTGGGTACCAGGTTTTCTCAATCCCCCTCCGGTCCTTTCTTGATGGTTTTTTTCAGGAAAACTGCCTGGATGTGGCTTCCCTCTCCTTGGAACAACCTGCTGCCTGACCCAGCCAGAGGTGAAACTAAGAACAGCCAATCCCAGGTGCTGCTGCTGTCCCAGAAGCAGGGAGAACTCATGGGGATCCTCCTGCCTCAGCCTTCCGAGGGCTGGGAGTACAGGTGTGCGCCACCACGCCTGGCTTAGTGGAGACTTTCAGTATGTGCCACCTTTCCCATGCTACATGGACCACAGTCCAATCTTTCTGGATGTTCTGAGTGTAAAATTTTGCTTATCCGGGACTAAGCAAAGCAAGACTTTCTCTCTCCTTTCACTTTTTCTTGTTTTGTATCCAAGTTGCTCAGCCCGACTCTCAGGAAACCCCCGCTGCCCTGGCCACCCTCGTGCTTGGAAACCAAGCCGATCTTGTAAACACCTTTATTGCCTTGGCCGAGGGCAGATTTCAGAGCAAAGTCCAAATCAACCCAGAAATACCCGGGGATCCGCAGATCACAGGACCGCTGAGGCATGACGTCACGCAGAGCCGAGTCCAGCAGCGGCCAGAGAAATCGCGGGAGGCCGCCCCGGAGCCAGCAGTCACCTGCTTTCCCCAGCGCGGGGCTGGGTCTTGTTTTCTAAGCTGCAGGCTGACCTCATCTGTAGGCTGCTTTCTTGCGCAGTCACCTGGCCCTGTTACTCTCACCACGTGGCTCTGTGTCCTAGCGATGTCGCCGCCTTGCTCCACCCTGCCCTTTACACAGCCGGCAGTGAGTGAACAGCGGAGGACGGCGTGTGTGGCACACGCGTGTGAGCTCCTGTGGTACCCACGGAACCCACACAAGCTCACACCACTATTTTCTCTGTCCCAAGTGCACGGGAACAATCAGATGGCCAAGTTGACCATTTGCCATCGGCCCCCTGTCCGGCTGGGGTTTCCCTCCCCTCCTGCTTCTGGGAGGCCCTGGGAGCTTGGAATGAATACACAATGCCCAGATGCGCGCGAACACAAACCAGCCTCCTCCCCGCGGCCTTTCTTCTCTCCCTACACACACGCACACACACACACGTGCACACGCACACACCTGGGGAACTACCCTGTTGCTTCCTGCTGGCAGAGGCCACACCACACACACACATCCACCACCACCCCGCACAGCCACACACTCTCATATCCCCAGGCCTGGGCACCTGCCCCGCCGCAGCCCCTGGACAGGAAGCACCTGGCCCCTGGGGGACCTTCAACCTCTACAAGGCCCTGGAGGGGGAACAAATGGACAGCTGGTCCCGAGACACTGACCCACCCTGCTCCACACCTACCTCCCAGGTGTTCCACAGCAACAACTCAAGGTGTCACCTCTCTTTCCTGGGGCCCCTCACAGGCTCCTAGGGAGGGGATGCGGAAGGGCCTCACCCACCTCCCACACCCCCTGCAGGAGGCCTGCAGCCTCTCCTGGACCACGTGCTCAGGGGGTCACCTCCCTCCCAGGCAGAATAGGCCACAGTGGCCCAGCTGGATTTTAGGGGTCGTCCACCTTAGGCTGAGCGCAAGCTGGTGGTGATCATCCCTCCTGCACCTAGGAGAAGCCACGTTGCCCCTGGAGATGTGGGTTCCAGCTGTTGCCCTGATGCCTGGGTCTGTGGGGGCTTCCAGACCTGTCACACGCTTCCCTAGAGAACCCCGGCTGGTCCCTGCCCACTGCGGCACCGGGCCCAGGCGTGGGCAGACAGAAGGTTCTGGCCCGCGCACTGCAGGCCCAGCAGGGTGCACACGCAGCACGCCCCTTACCGCGGTATACACTCCCCACCGGTGAGCCTTGGGGCACACGGGCATACTGGGTGGGGCCCTAGGGGATGTCATTCAGAAAGCTGGAGAACCCCAAAACAATCACCACTCCTCTCCAGCTCACCCGGATGTTGTCCCCCTCCACCCGCCCCACCCAACCTCGTCCCCTACCCAAGGCCTCGGACAGCGCCACCCTGCCTGAGGAGCGGTGGGGCGATGGCTTATCCTCCAGCCCCGCCGCTGGGTCCCCTAGCCGGCCACCCCACGGCCCACTGTCTCATCCAGCCTGGAGATCTGGGCTCAGGGTCTGACTCCTGGCTCTACTCTCCTTTCAGGACCCCAAGATACCCGACTCCTCCAGCCCCGGAGGAAGAGGGCAGCATTTCACCTACCTTGACCCACGGAGGTTGCTTGCGTCTGGAGTTGCCCTGGGCTGGGATCTCCAGACCAAGGGCTGTGTGCTGGGCAATGCCGGAAGCTGCTCCTAGCGGGGCTGCTCCAGCTGTCCCGGGGAGATGCTGCCCCTGCTGCTGCTGCTGCCGCTGGCAGTGGCCCAGGACACTTTGGTCTATATAGGGCGGCCTCCTAGAAACTGAGATTGGGGACAGCCAATCCCAGGAGCCGGGCCCCGCCCCCCCCCCCGCGCCACCGGTTTCAGCCCTGCCAAGCTTGCCCGCTGCACGGGTGATAGGAGACTTAGCTCGGCTCCCCTGGAAAAAAACAGTTTCAGTTGACAGCTTCCTTATTGCACCCATGTCCCCGTAAGAAACCAATACTCAGAAAACTGCCCCGTGCCTGGCCGCAGGTGGCTGGTCTGCGGCATTGAAAACAAGCTCTGATGGGAACCGGGTGTGGCCTTCCCGGCCCTCTGCTCTCCCAGAAGATGGGCAGGGATGGAACCTCACGCTATTGATGGACCTGGGGACAAACCTCGGCTTGGAAGCTGGCTTCCCAATCCTGCTACCCACGGGCAGAGTAACCATGAGTCTTGAGTGAACATCCGAAAACGCCTTAAAAAGTCCAATTTTCACTTTCTAAAGTGTCTTTTTTTTTTTTTTAGAGTACATATCTAGCTGGGCGTGGTGGTGCACACCTGTCATCCAAGGTACTTGGGAGGCTGAGGCAGAAGGATCAAAAATAAATATTTGTTTGTTTGCTTTTCGCCCCCAGCACCAGGAATCGAACTCATGACCTTGTGCTTGCCGAGCAGGCGCTGTGCCGCTGAGCTAAATCCCCAGCCCTGATCATAAATACATATAAAAAAGAGTACACGTGGCACACACCTGTAATCCCAGCACCCGCAAGGCTGAGGCAGGAGAATCCTTTCACATTCAAGACCTGGGCTACAAAGTGAGTTCAAGGCCAGCCTGAACTGCATAGGGAGACTCTGTCTCAAAAAAGAACCCCCCCCAGAAAAAAGAAAGAAAAAAGAAAAATAGTTTTATTTAAATTAAAACAAAAAATTGGTCAGAAATCTTCTCTGGGTTCACTGCATGGGAAGGCACCGCAAAATACATAGAGAGCCGCTGAGCCTTGAAGCAGCCCATGCCAAGGAACATCTTCCAGCTGTGTGACCTCGGGCAGGACACGGTGTCTCTGAGCTTGTTTCTCACTTAAAAACAGTTACCTGAGCAGGTAACTGAGGCAGGGCTAGATTTGAAATGCTTATAAAAAGAAGAAACGATATTGAGGGCCAGGTACATTTTTCGATCCTTTCTGAGCATTAACAGTGCATAGAATAGGGTAAGCCCTCAGTAAAGAGCCAATATTTTATGATTGCTGGAAGAGTTATTCATGCTTCAGTCAGTCAACAAACAGATTTTGGACCCAGCTACATGCACTGGATGTAGAGAATTTACTAGCCTAAGGGGTGACCCATGCTTAAATTATATCCCACAGCTTTTATTTATTCAATGAAAACGTGATATTCTCACCACTTCCTCCAGCACATGTGTGTTTTTTGTTTGTTTCCTTTTTGTTTTTTTTCAGACAAGGTTTTCCTCTGTAGTTGAGACTGGCCTTCAACTCACTGTATAGCCTAGGCTGGCCTCAAACTCCCAGCGATCCTCCTGCCTCAGCCTCCCGATGTGTGCTGTTTCTTATCAGAGGGAAAGAGGCTCAGCCAGCAAGAGAAAAGCACAGAAGCGAGTGCGAGGGAGTGGGAGTTTGCGTTTCACGGGCGTGGAGCGCAATTCGGGAGCGTGGCTCGTTCTGGGGATGGACGGTGGGGACGGTTGTACAATGCCGCTGGGCTGTCCCCTTCCCGGTGCTGAAAGTGGCCGGTTTGCTGTCCTATATATTTTATTACAAATTCTAAAACAGCAGGTAGAAGGGCAGGAGTGCAGCCCCGGGGAGCGCCGTGCAGGGCCTGCGGGTGACCAGCCAGCCACCTGCGGGGGCATCACTGCTAGCTGCCCACCGGAGGCAGAGCTGGCACAACACCTCCTGTCCTCTGAGAACCATCTTGCCCTGTCCCAGGTGCCCGCCAAGGGCCAAGCCCGGGACCAGGGGTCTGGAGACGGGGCCAGCGCCATGACACCCCAGCCCCACACAACAGGAGGGGAAGGAGCTGTTCAAAGACAGACACAGCCAAACTCCCAGCAGGCCCTGTGCCTCCGTGCGGTCACCCCGCCACGCGGGGCACTCTGACGGGGCCAGGGCCCGACCCAGGGCTGCGAGGAGGGAGAACTAGAGTGGGAACATCTCGTGCAATGTGTTCTTATTTCTTCTGGTCAGGCAGTGGCGAGCACCGGCCAGCACGCCCAGGGCCCTGGCTCTCACCCCCAGCACCTAACGAAGAGCGTAACGTGTGGGGAAGCGCGTGGATCCTACGTGTGCAGCCTGATCACTTTTCGGGACGAGGATACATCTGTGTAGCCAGCACCCAGTTTAAGAAACTGCGCATTCAAAGCACCCCAGAGCCGGCCCCATGTGCCGCTGGCCACCGCACCCCACGAGTCCTGCCCACTCTGAGGCTCCCGTAGACCCAGGGCTCCTTCCAGCGCTGGTGTGTTCCCCACCTCGTGTCTGCGAGCTTCTGCCGGGCTGCTGTGTGCAGCTGAAGTTTTCATTCTCACACGGACAAGGCCCCGTGTCACGGGACACGGGCAGCCAGAACTCGCACGGGCGGCTGCAGCCCAGTTTGTGCAACTACTCTGAAGACTTGGCGGGGCACCGGGCGCGGTGGGGCACACCTGCAGTCCCAGCGCTCTGGGAGGCTGAGGCAGGAGAATGGCAGGTCCCAGCCCAGCCTGAGCAACTTCAGTGATTTAGGGAGACCCTGTCTATGAACAAACAAACGAGGGCCAGGAACGTAGGTCAGTGTGAAGGCCCTGGATTCAGTCCTCAGCACCACACACACACACACACACACACACACACACACACACACGCACACACAACCTGCCGGCCACCTGCAGCGTGACTCAGCAGGTCCACTCCAGACACACCCAGGGAAAGGTGCAGGACACAAGTGTCAGCACTGTAGCAATGGCCAAAAGTGTAAAAATATGCAGGTACCCGTGACAGGAAAAATGAGTGAACCCACAGTAATACATTCCCAGTGGAAAGGTTACATCGTCTCCCAAGGACCTGTGCGTCTGTCTGGGGAGGTCATCTGTCCCGCTGCTGCGGCCCACGTGTGCAGCCCGGCATGTCGGATGAACCCGGCCTCGGGTGCAAATGAATCAGGACAGGAGGGGCCCGTCTCAGGAGCAGTTCCGAGGGGCAGGCAAATCTTCCCAAGGGAAATTCTCTGTCGGAAACCCTGCTTCCCAGAAACCTGCCCCTGTCCAGGTAAGGGTATTTACATTGGCGGCTGGAGCCCTTGGTGCTCCAGGGGCAAAGAGCAAGCGGAGGCCACGCCCCTCGCAGGCCTGGCCAGTCCAGGTACGGGGTTCGAGCCCCGGGCCCACCCTCGGGGACCCCGAAACGCGGAGGTCTCACCCCGTCTCAAGCCTGTAGGACCAAGGGCCAAAGTCTGCTGTCCCCAAGGTGGTCTCAGAATATTCTTTCGGTCGCTGCAGAGAAGGACTGAACTGCTCAGCGAATCTCAACTCCCATCACCGACTCCTACCCCAGGACTGTCCCTGCGCCTCCGGTGACCCCCAGAATCTCCCTCTCTCAGCAGTTTGGGGGTACCTGCGCGTGGGCGTCGGGCCCTGGAAAAGTGCGAGCTTTGACCCTGGCGTAGCTGCCGTGCAGCTCCGCTTCGCACCGCCAGGGGGCGCACTGGTCATTGCATCAGCGAAAGCTATTTGCAAAACGTTCAGTGTGAGTGGAGTCCCGGGTTAAGGGCTTATAGCACGTTTTTTATTTCTAAACCCTACAATACAAAGTTTATAAGGTATATGTTGTTATTTTACAGATAAGGAAATTGAGCCTCAAAATGATGTTGAAATGATTTTTTTACAAGCATCCCATTACGCACCACAGTACTGCATCCTTTGCCTCTAAACCTCAGTCTTCCCAGCTGTACAATGGGAAAAAAATGATCCCAGCTTTAAGAGCTGCCGGGAAACTCTGAAAAGGTGATTCACAGGGCACCCGAAGGCACCTGGGTCCGGGCAGCGCTGGCTCTAGAGGGCCCCACGGTGTGAGCTCGTCTGCCGGGCCGGGGACCACCCCTGTCTTGTGGAACTTGCTCCGAGCCTGACAGTTTTCACGGAATAAATCCACACACTCCTGTTCCCTGGGGTGGACTTCAGCCTGCTCATCTCCCGCGGCTTCAGGGTCAGCAAGAAAGCCCGGTGTCGCCACCGCCGTCTCTACTGACACGCTGGGCCTGGTGGTTGTCTGTCGGCGGGAGGGAGCTGCCGGAGCGTTGTGGGCCGCGTTGTAGGAGGGACGTGCAGCCGCGCCTGGCTCTGCTCGGCAGACGCCCGTGGCACCCCTCCCTTCAGGAGGGTCCTCAAGAGGTGTGGCTTAAAAACTCCGGTGAATGCTCTTACCGAGTGCCAGCCAACGGAAAGACGGGCTCCTGGAAACACTACGCTCTGTCACCGTCCAGGGCTGTGTGCTCCTCCCCCAACACAAAACGGCCAGGAAAGGTAAGTATTTTGAATCTGTCAGGACCTAAGGGGAGCCAGGGCAGCACAACTACAGGAAGAGGACTTCACAACTGCTTCAGAAAGGAGCAATGACAAGGAGGTGTGTTCAAAGCAAAGGGGACCCGGGCGTGGTGGCGCACGCCTGTAATCCCAGCACTTGGGAGGCTGAGACAGGAGGATCTGCGAGTTCCAGGCCAACCTGTGCTATAAAGTGAGCTCAAGGCCAGTCTGAACTGCATAACGAGACCCTGTCTCCAAAAGATTAAAAAAAAAAAAAAAAAAGCAAAGGGGAATGTTTTGAGGGAGATTAGTGGCACTGTGTCTTCAACTGTAATGAATTTTTAAAATGTGAACATTACCAGATATTTTGAACACTCCTTGTAGCTAGAGTCCCCAGCAGCCGGGAGTGAGGGGCTTGGTGCAGCAGCTCCCTGATGCCCGCAAGGACCAATTTTGTGCAGATGATCATTACCTCATGATCACAAGGCGGCTGCCACAGATCCTGCTGTGCTACCATTACATTCTCCTTCAAAGACAGGCAAGAAGGGGAAAGTGGTGGTGTCACTTTGTCATTTGTGGCATTACCTTCAACCTGAAGAGTTTCCCCAGGTGCTTCTCAGCGATCTCTCCTTCATTTATTCATTTATTTATTTAGGTTTTTTTTCCGTTACCGGGAATCAAACTCACGACCTTGAGCTTGCCAGGCAGGCGCTGTGCTGCTGAGCTAAATCCCCAGCCCCACCTCCTTTATTTTATTGGCCAACATTGAGTCACATGGACAGCCCTTGCTGCAAAGGAGGATGGGAATTTGAGTAGGTGTCAAGGATCAAATGTTGGAAAGGGCGTGGGTGCTCCCCTCTGTGGCAGCACGGGCATTTCTCATACTCACGGGACCCTATTGCTCTCTGTCCCTTTTCCTCACCGAGCCACCAGCACCTCTGGATTCCTGGAGCTCAGCATTGTTGTTATTGTTGCTGTTGTTACCAGGAATCGAACTCAGGACCTTGCCCTCGCCAGGCAGGTGCTGTGCCACTGAGCTATATCCCATGCCCTGGAGCTCAGCATTTTGAAGATGAGGAACCAGTGGTTGTTGAATGCATCATTTAAACGATTTGACCCCCCCTCCCTTTCTGTTTTTATCAGAAGAGCCCATTCTAGTCAAATGCAAATTAAATTCAAACTAACTTCCCCAAAGCCTGAGATGCAAATGAAAATGCAAATATCCGTGGATTCCTCACCAGCCCCTGTCTTCTGCCTGGGGGACCCACGGCTTGAGGGCCTGGAATCTCCACCGCCTCCTCCTCTGGCCGGTTCCCTCTCACTCTGCGGCTCTCAGTGCAGATGCCACCTCCCTGGCCGGCCTTCCCGCTGTCCCCAAGCGAGAAGCCCCCAGGCCTCAGCCCTCTGCACTGAACCCCCTTTCCCAGAGAGATTGCAGGGAGTGGCTGCCACCTCTGGGTGCCGGGCGGCGCCTGCCAGGCCTCCCGTCTGCAGGGCCTGGGGCCAGGCCGAGGCCGTGCAGATGGCCGTGGGAGAGACGAGCCCGTGTCACTCGGCAGCAGCACGAGTGACTGAGTGCAGGGGGCCGGCAGGCACAGCAGCAGCTGTCCTCACTGACCACGGCCCCCGAAGGCCACGTCTGGGTCCGAGTGCCTGGAGCCTGGGAATGGGACACGTGTCTGGAAAAGGCCTCTGCATGAGACAGATGAGAAGTGCCTGGCTTTCTTGTTTTTCCCACGCCGGCTGGAAGGGGGCTTGGCTTGGCTTTGCTGCCCGGTGCCCCTGTAATGCACTAGGACACCCGGCTTCAGTGTCCTTCCTGGCTACCACTCCGACATGGGTGCAGCCAGATAGGCAGCGTGGCACCCTTCCCCCACCCACGCTTGGGGGCGCCGGGTGAGGCTAAGGTGGGGAGGGAGAGACCGGCCCCCTCCCGACACACCCAGCACTCTCCGCAGCTCCCAGGCCGCCCTCGCTGACCCCGGCCCGCAGCTGCGGTTCGGGCAGCGCTCCCAGCCCTGCTCGGTGAGTCTGGGGGCTCCCTCCTGCGTGCGCCCCTGTGCCGCGCGCAGTGCTGTGAGGACTCGCTCTGGTGCCCGTAATCCTGCTCCAGAGTCACTTCTCGTGGTGTCGGCTCCAAAAGTCCTGTAAACCTACTTGGGGTTTTTACCCCGAGCCGTGTGGACAGAGCCGCTGTCCCAAAGAGCTCCAAAGACCAGGGGCGGAGACCAGCACTCAGCAGCGTCGACCCATGGTGTCCAGCACAAGCTGGACAGTGACAGCCGGCTGCGGCAGTGACCAGCAGCTGCCTGAGTCACCTGCTGACACCCAGCACGACCTGATGTCCTCTGGTGACGGCTGAGGCACCGTGGTGGTGCCACCCGCCAGCTGCTCGATGCGGATGGAAACCGTGAGCTGGCCAAGTGCCGCCCCGCCGGCAGTCTTGATGTCATCAGATGACACGGGGACAGTGCTGGATGCCGCCGGCTGACAGAGTCAGCTGTGACTCTTGAGTAGATGTACAGGACTTTGGGAGCCCAGCCTACCCAGGGAGTAAACCGTGAGCAGGTTTACAGGCCCACCAGAGAGTGTTTTAGCAGAGCCGGGGCTGCAGCGCAGGGGCTCAGCACTCAGGAAGGAGCCTTCCTAACTCAGCCTGAGAGGTAGCTGGGAGTGCTTCTTATATAGCAGCTGCAAGCCTGTGATTGGTCCAAGTGCAGACCTCTGATTGGTGCAGAGCTCCAAGCCATAGCCGCCATGGCAGTGATCCAATGAGAGGGCAGGGCAGAAACCAGGGAATCTTCTGGAAGGCTAGCTGTGTGTGGAGGGGTGAGGATGTTAGCAATGGGCTCAGATCTCTCCCTCCCTGGCCTTAGCCACTGCAGGGCACCCTCTCCTTCTTCAAAAACGTAGCAATAGCTTCTGAAGTGTCAGGAGCAGCACGCTGAGAGCCCAGCTGCAGCCATGTTGGAGCGAGGTGGACAGGGTGAATAGATAAACAGCCAGAGGGGCCCTCAAGCAAGTTGTTCCAGCCCATGATGGGGGCCGTGGGAGCCTGGAGCTCCAGAGGCACAGAGGGAAGATGGCCGTGTACACAGAGTGACTCCAAACCAGGGGGGCCAAGGGCGACCAGCAAGCCCCAGAAGCTAGGAGAGGGCTCCTCCCTCAGCGCCTCGGAGGGAACCGCCCCCCCAAAGAACCACTTCTGCAGGATCCACTTCCGCTTTTAAGTGCCAAGTTTGTGGCAACTTGTTACAGCAGCAGCCGGAAGCTGATACGCTCTCTCTGCACCTGCTCACTCCGACCTGCGCACACGGCTCAGCTACCCGGCTCCGCTGATCAGGGGCCCTCATTGTCCTTGGGCCTCATTGTCCAGCAGGAGTGGACAGCAGGCAGGTGGCAGGGGCCACAGAGCTTCTCTCCTGTCACCTTCAAAGTGATCCATCTGTGGCCCTAAAGAAATCAGCAAGCAGAATAACACAAACAGAAAAGAATTCATCTGGAGAGGGAAACCAAAAGCCATGGTGGAGACTCAAAAGCATCTCCTTGTATCTGTCCCTGCCTGAGTGACCTCCAAGCCCCGTCAGCGCTGACCTTTGTTCCCTCAGGTCCAAGAGAGCAGCAGGATTCTGCCAGCAGAGGTGAAATCAAGGGAGGAGTGTTTCTCCGGAAGGCGGCTGTCCGCTCAGCTGATAGCAACCCCGGGAACCAGAATGAGCCAGGTGGGTAGACCCAAAGGTCATCAAAACAAGGAACCCCTGCTTGGTTTTCTTCTTGGTGGTGCTGGGGGTCAAACCCAGAGCCTCACAGGTGCTAGGCAAGGGTTCTGCTACTGAGCTACACCCCTAGAGCTTTTTAATTTTATTTTCAGATAGGACCTCACTAAGTTGCCCTGGCTGGGTTTAAACTTGTGATTCTCCTGCCTCAGCTTCCCACAGTGCCTCGGATTACAGACATGCAACACTATGACTATCTGCCTGTGTGGATTTAAAAATGACAGTAAAGCCGGGCATGGTGTGTATGCCTATAATCTCAGCACTCTAGGAGGCTGAGGCAGGAGAATCGCCAAGTTGGAGGGCAGATGGGACAATTTAGCAACTTAGTGAGACTTGTTTAAAAAGGCTAGAAACTGGGTCTGGTGGCGCATGCCTGTAATCCCAGCAGTTGGGAGGCTGAGGCAGGAGGATCGTTGCGAGTTCGAGACCAGCCTGGGCTACAAAGTGAGCTCAAGGGCAGCCTGAACTGCATAGTGAGACCCTGTCTCAAAAAGACAAAAAACAAACAAACAAAAAACCCTAATAAATAAATAAATATGAAAAGGTTAGAAAAAGGGCTAGAGATGCAGGTCAATTCAAAGGCCAGTACAAGAAGGAAAAAAAAGAGGGAGGGAGGAAGGGAGAAAATCACACAAGCCGGAACCCGCGGTCCGGCGAGTGCAGCCTCCAGCCCCAGCACTCAGTCATCTGAAACAGGAGGGTCCACTGAACCCAGGAGTTGGACTTCTTATCTCAAAACAGAAAAGATAAAATAACAATAAATGAACCGCCAGAGACCCACAGCACGCTCACATCTCAGATGCCCACCGGTGCGTCTGCTGTCACCCCAGATTCCAGTTGTTCAATGTCCCCTGGGCAGGCAGCAGCCGCCCCGGCTCTGTTTGCTTTGGGCTTTTGTTCCGGTCATGCTGGGCTCCCCGGAAACATTCTCTGGGGGAGTTTGGGGGCCCCGGGGCGAAGAGTCATCTGTTTTGAAATCAGTCAATACTCACGGCAGCGCTTGGCAAAATGCCTGTGTTTTCTGCACCAGGGGACATGAAGGGACACTGGCACCCCCCTGTCACCCACCAGCTGGTGGCCTTTCTCCTTGAAATCTTCTGTTGACTGAGTGAAGCCTGCGGCCCCACCTAGGCAGGCAGCTGGCGGGACTTGAGGCGGTGGCCCAAAGCCAGCACAACCCAGGGACGTCATGTCCCCTCCCCAAGGCAGCGTCCTCGCTCTTGGGAATGCTAGGAGGTGGACATCCAGGTGGACTTGTCCCCCCTTGACCGGAGCACTGAGCCACAGGTAAAACCCAAGTGACATCAGACATGTTAGACTAGGGCTGTCCTGAGGCTCCCAGGCTAATTCCTCTGAGCATTTCATGGAAATTGTCTTCCAGGTAAAAGCAACACAGCCTCTGGATGACGGTTTTGGCAACTCCAGACGTTCACAGACAGGGTCTCCCACGTTTGGCCAACGACCCCACGACCCCATGACCCCAGGTCGGCTCCTACGGGGGCAGCCATGTCTCCTCCGCGCAGTCCCACCATGGCTTCTCTTTCTAGTGCTTGCACCATGGCCATGGCCTTTATTTCCCCAAACCCCACTGCTGGCCTTGAATCCCCCCACCTTCTGTGACTACTCCCTGCTTTGGGGACATTTTTTTTTTTTTTTTTGGTGCCAGGAATCGAACTCAGGACCTTGTGCTTACCAGGCAGGCACTTGTGCCACTGAGCTATATCCCCGGCCCTTGGGGGAATATCTCTATAACTCTTTCTGTGCATGTGTGAGAGCACTTCTGAGGGATGTGTTCCCAGAAATAGAACAGCTGAGTCACAAGGGAGATGCATTTACGATTCCTTTCCAGGGCCGGGACTGGAGCTCAGTGGTGAAGCACTTGCCTAACATGTGGGAGGCCCTGGGGGTCAATCCCCAGCACTAAGAAATAAATAAAACATAATATTAAAAAAAGTTCTATTCCACAATTCCCAGGCAAACTCTTTTCTAAAAGTTTGCACCTCTTAGCTGGATGTGGTGGTACACACCTGTAACCCCAGCCCTCAGGAGGCTGAAGCAGGAGGATTGCCACGAGTTTGAGGCCAGCCTGAACTACAAAGTGAGACTCTGTAAATAATAAATAAATAAATAAATAAATAAATAAATAAATAAATAAATAAATAATAAAACATAAATATCTGTACCTCTTTCCACCTGCAGCTGTGGTTTTCACATTCTCACCACTGTGGGCACTGCTGAGCCTTGTAATTTTGCCTGAGAGCCACTTAATTTGCCTTCTTTAATTATTCTGAAGTGAAGCATCTTCTCACATGCTTCTTGGCTAGTAGGTTTGTTTCATGAACTTACTACTGTGTGGAGTCCAGGCTGGCCTCACACTTGAGGTCATCCTCCTGCCTCAGCCTCCCAAACAGCTGGGATTACAGGTTGACACCACCACATCTGGCTTAAACTGCATTCCTTATACAGACAAAAGTAAATGTCTTGGGAGTTATCTCAAGAATGAGACTAAATTAAATGTTAACAACTTGATGTGAGGCGGCCAGACCCTGTGGGTTGGTGTCCTTCATATTCATCTCATCCTCCATCAAGAGGACAGTTCCCCTCCCTCAGAGGCTGGGAAGCTGTGAAGTACATTTCCCAGACTCCCTTGCAGCTAGAATTTCGGCTGTGACTTATGAGATGGACAGGGAGGTGCTCTGGCCAGGAGCGGGAGGCAGAGCTGAGACAGGACCCCAGGAGCAGCTGCAAGTTCCCAGCAAGGTCCCAGCGTGCTGGCTGCCCGCCTCTGGGCTATGGTGGCTCCCTGCTGTCAGCACCACAGCTGTGGCCAACGTGTCCCCATTCATCCCTGGGGCCCCTCCTGAATCCACCCGCCAGCGCTCCCCAAGACTTGGTCAGCCCTCGACTCCTTCCTGCTAGAACTGGCCGGCGTGATTTCTGGGTCCCGAAACTGAACCCTGGCTGGTCTGAGCTCACAACAAACATTCTTATCTGCACTGTTCCAGGACAGATAGGAGAGAGAAAGATCCTGAGTCATGCACAGCATTTAAGTCAGATCCTCTTCCCTGTAGACAGCTTGGAAAGTACACGAAAGCACGAAGGATGAATTAAAAATCATTTGTGGCTCCCCGGAATCCAGCATCAATAAGAAGAAAACAGCCTCCACCACACCCCAAACGGTCGCCAGCCAGCGGCTGTTAATTGTTTGAACACAGCCTGCCTTGGGGGCCACACTTACAGCTGAGACCGCGAGGGGCGCCTCCTGCCCCGGTGGAAGGGAGGGAGGCCGGGGCAACGGAACATGAGGACCTGTTACCTGACCCCTCCCCGCCCTGGCAGAAACCCGAATATCTTGGGCTCCAGCTCCCCGGCTGCTGACCCGGAGGCTGAGAATCTGCTCTTTCCACCACCCCATGCTGGCCGAGGGTCACCCACGTCCCTCCTGCAAACACTGGAGCCTAAAATCCATTTGTCTACTTATTTCAGCTGGGCAAATCCTTCCCACCTTTTGTCCAAGGCCAAAGTCCCCTTTCCTTTTTTTTTTTTTTTTTTTTTTTTGGTACCAGGAATCGAACTCATGACCTCATGCTTGCCAGGCAGGCATTTATATCCCCGGCCCAACCCCTTCCCTTTATATCCTGGAGAAAATAATCTTTAAAATACCTTCTTTGGATTGAACACTCTAAGCTACCAAGCAGTTAATTCTCAGAGCCATACGAAAATAGGAATTATGCTCATTTTACAGATGAGCGCCTCAGGGAAGTCAAGTCAACTTTCCAACTTATAAGAGACAGAGGCAGGATTTGAACCCACAGCTGTCAAGGTACAAGCCTGGGTTCTCCATCCTGATGTTGTACCCCATCCTTCCCAGGCTGGGAAGGTACCACAGAACCGATACCCTCTTCCGGGTTGCTGTTACTCCACACAGAGCTCTGGGGGGTTTTTTGTTTTGGTTTTTGTCTTTTTTTTTTGTCTTTTTGAGACAGGGTCTCACTGTGCAGTTCAGGATGGCCTTGAGCTCACTTGGTAGCCCAGGCTGGTCTCAAACTCACAGCAATCTTGCCTCAGCCTCCTGAGTGCTGGGATTACAGGCGTGCGCCACCACGCCCAGCTCAGAGCTCTTTTTGCTCAGAGCTCTTTTTGCTCAGAGCTCTTTTTGCTCAGAGCTCTTTTTGCTCAGAGATAATTTCTTAACACTTTTATTGAGGTCAAATTCACATGCCACAGTGTTCACTCTTTAAAAGTGTACAACAAAACCCCCGGTAGTGAATGCAATCATTACGTACACCTAAACTTTACCAAAAAACTTAATTTTTTAAAAAAGTGTATAACAGGCTGGGGGAGCGGCTCAGAGGTAGAGCACTTGCCTAGGACACACAAGGCCCTAGGTTCCACCCCCAGCACCACAAAAACAAACAAATAAATGTAAGAGTCAGTGTCTCCTTTTTTTCTTTCTTTCTTTTTTTTTTTTTTTTTTTTTTTTGGTACCAGGAATCAAACTCAGGACCTCGAGCTTGCCAGGCAATTATGCCACGGAGCTATCTCCCCAGCCCTTCTCTCCTTTCTTTCTGTCCTTTCTTCCTTCCTTCTTTCCTTCCTTTCTTCCTTCCTTTCTTTCTCTCTCTTTTCTTCTTTCTGTTCAGAGTTGTGTATCGGTCACCACTATCTGCCTGCTAAACATTTTCATCAGCCGTTCAGCAGTATACGGGTGCTCCGGTTACTTTCCCTTTTGGCCATCACAGAGGTTGCCGTTGTGAACATTTATGTACACATTTTTTGTGTGCCAACATACATTTTTGGTTCTCTTGGGTTTCTACTGTAAGTGAGACTTCTGGGTAATATGGTAGCTTTCTTAGCTTTTGGAAAAAATGTTAAATGTTTTCCCAGCCTGGTCACTATTTTATGCTCCCACCACCAACATGAATGTGGGCTCCAATTTCTCCGCATCGTTTCCCACACTTAATGTTATCCATCTTTCTATTACAACCATCGTAGTGTTTGTGAAGTTCATTGCAATTCTGGCTACATTCCTTAATGTTTAGTGATGTTAGCTGCTTTCCATGTGCTTATTGGCTGTATATATATACCCTTTAGAGAAATGTCTATTAACACCCTTTCTACATTTTAAAATTTGGGTTATTTGTATTTATTACTATGTTGAAAGTATTTTTTTCTAGTACTGAGAGTTGAACAATGGCCTTCACACTGTGCTAAATCCTCAGTGCTTTAAAAAATATTTTTTTAATAGGGTCTTGCTAAGTTTCTAAGTAGCCCATGCTGGGCTAGAACTTATGATTTTCTTGCCTCAGCCTCCCAGAAGGCTAGGGTCCAGGCATGCACAGCCATGCCTCACTGTAACAGTTTTCTATGTATCCTAGATGAGTTGCTTATTCAGATATATGAGTTGAAGATATATATAATCTTTCATTCTATAGATTGCGGTGTCACCTTCTTTTTTTAATGCTCAATTAGCACTTTATTTAAAAATTATATTTTAGACAAATTTCCAAATACAAAATCATAGACCCAGACATGGTGGAGCACAGTGTGGTCCCAGCTACTGGGGAGGCTGAGGCAGGGGTATCAGCTGAGCACATACGGTCAAAGAACAGCCTGAACAACACAAGAAGAAAAGGAAGGGAGGAAGGAAGGAAGGAAGGAAGGAAGGAAGGAAGGAAGGAAGGAAGGAAGGAAAGAAAGAAAGAAAGAAAGAAAGAAAGAAAGAAAGAAAGAAAGAAAGAAAGAAAGAAAGGCTGGGGATTTAGCTC
>NW_004955437.1:4081596-4110347 GCF_000276665.1 Chinchilla lanigera
TTTTTTGTTTTTGTTTTTTGTTTTTTGTTTTTCTCCGGCACCGGGAACCGAACTCGTGACCTTGCGCTTGCCAGGCAGGCGCTCTTGCCGCTGAGCTAAATCCCCGGCCCCCAAACCTTTCTTTTCAATGAACTAAGAGAAACTAGCTGTATAACTATCTTGTGTATAAATATATTTTTCCCTTTCTTCCTTTCCCCCATCACAGTTTGTTTTTTCTTTTGAACAGCTGCTTCCCAATTCACAATATCTATTGTACATTTTGGATCTTATTTACTTGTTCATTTTCTCACACTAGTGAGACAATACAATGTTTGCACATGTGGGTCTGATTTATTCATTTATAAGTATGGTCTCAAGTTGCATCTATTTACATATAGAAGTCTCCAATTTATCCTTCTTTATGGCTGAGTAGTACTCCATTATATAAAAAAATCTTTTTTATCCATTCCTTGGTTGATGGGCATTTGGGCTGTTTCCAAGATTTAGCCATTACAAATTGTGCTGCTATAAACATGGGCGCACATATATCGCTGGGGTATGATGTTTTTAATTCATCTAGGAAGATACCCAGAAGGTGAATAGCTGGGTCAAATGGGGCCTCTAATCCTAGATTTTTGGGGAATCTCCACACTGATTTCCACAGTGGTTGCACCAGTCTGCACTCCCACCAGCAGTGCAGAAGGGTTCCTTTTTCCCCACATCCCTACCAGCATTGATCATCAGTTGATTTTTTTCATGATAGCTGTTCTTTCCTGGGTGAGAAGGAGGGCCAGAGATATAGCTCAGAGACACAGGCACCTGGGTGAGATGGAACCTCAGTGTTGTTTTAATTTGCATCTCTCAAATGACCAATGATGAACATTTTTTCATGTATTCATTTGCCATTCGTATTTCTTCACCTGAGAAGTGTGTATTCATCTCAGATGCCCATTTTTGAACTGGGTCTTTGAATTTGGGGGTCTGATTTTTTTCAGTTCTTTATATGTTCTAGATATGAGTCCTTTGTCTGAGGGATAACTGGCTATAATTTTTTCCCACTCTGTGGGTTGTCTTTTCACTCTCTCGGTGATTTCTTTTGTTGTACAAAAGCTTTTCAGTAAGGTGCGATCCCATTTGTTGATTCTTTGTAATATTTCCCCTACAGTCTGGGTTTTGTTCATGCAATCTCTGCCTATACCTACATCTTTGAGATTTCTACCTATTTTCTCTTCCAGTAAATTTAGTGTTTCTATTTTAATATTTAGATCTTTGATCCATTTTGACTTTAGTTTAGTTCATAGTGATAGACATGGGTTTAGTTTTAGTCTTCAGTGTATGGAAAGCCAATTTTTCCAGCACAGTTTATTAAAGAGGCTATCTTTCTTCCAGAGAACATGCTTAGCTCCTTTGTCAGAGATAAGGTGACTGCTGGGTATGGTGGTGCACACTTGTAATCCCAGCACTCAGGAAGCTGAGGCAGGGGGATCTTTGTAAGTTTGAGACCAGCCTGGGCTACAAAGTGAGCTCGAGGCCAGCCTGAACTGCACAGCCAGACCTTGTCTCAAAAAGACTAAATAAATAAATAAACAAAAGGTAAGGTGACTGAGTGTGTTTGGGGTTATGTCTGCATCTTCTATTCTGTTCCACTGATCCTCAGGTCTGGCTTATTTTATTTTGTTTTGTCAATATCATGCTGATTTTATCACAGTAGATTTGTAGTATAATTTCGGGTCTGGGATTGTGATGCCACCTGACTTGCCTTCGTTGCCCAGAATTGCTTTTACTATTCTAGCTTTCTTTGGGTTCCAAATGAATTGTAGGAATGTTTTCTCTAGATCTATGAGTTATGCCAATGGTATTTGACTAGGATTACATTAAATCTGTATAGCACTTTGGGGAGTACGGCCATTTTTACTATGTTGGTTCTTCCTACCCAAGAGCAAGGGATATCTTCCCATTTTCTGATATCCTCTTTGATCTCCTTTTTTAAGGTACTGTAATTTTTCACTGTACAGATCTTTTACATCCTTTGTTAGATTGATTCCTAAGTATTTCATTTTTTAGATGCTATTGTGAGCGGTGTGCTTTCCGTAGTTTCTTTTTCTGTGAGTTTGTTGCTTGTGTGCAGAAATGCTATTGATTTTTGGGTGTTGACTTTGTATCCTGCTAAACTACTGAATTTGGATATTAAATCTACAAGTTTTTTGGTGGAATTTTTGGGGTCTTCTATGTACAGTATCGTGTCATCTGCAAATAATGATAATTTAACGTCTTTCTTTCTTATCTTTATTCCTTTTACTTCTTGTTCTTATCTAATTGCTCTGGCTAGTGTTTCCAGAACTGTATTAAATATGAGTGGTGATAAAGGACATACTTGTCTTCTTCCTGATTTCAGAGTGAAAGAGCACAAGCATTTTTAATTTTGATGTTCAGGGGTTTTTGCTTTGTTTTGTGTGTGTGTGTGCGTGTGTGCGCGCTTTGGTGTTACATTGAGAAATGATCACATAATCCAAGGTCCTAAAGACCTTGGATTCTTATATTTTCTTCTAGGAGTTTTATAGTTTTAGCTTTTACATTATGTCTCTGAGATATTTTAAGTTAATGTCTGTAAATGGTGTGAGTAAGGGTATAGCTTCTCTCTTTTGCATGTGGACAACCAGTTGTTCCAACACCATTTGTTGAAGGAATTCTGCTTCCCCTGTGGAACGGTGCACCATTCTTAAAAATCAGTTGCCGTAGATGTTTGTGTTTATTTCATGTCTCTTGGATCTAGTCCATTCGCCTACATCCTTATTATTGTGGTACCATCATGCTTTGATGAGTATGGCTTGGAGGAAGTTTTGAAATCAGGAACTGTAGATCCTCCGTTGTTTTCCAAGATATTTTAGCCATTTGGGGTTACTAGCAATTCTATAAGAATATTAGAATCAGCTTGTCTACATCTGAATAAAGTTGGGATTTTGATGGGAACTGCACTAAAAATGTAGATCAGTTTAGGGAGTTCTGCCATCTTCGTTATGTTGGCTCCCAATCCAAAAATGCACGATGCCTATCCATTTATTTAGGTACTCTTTAATTTCTTTCAACAATCATTGGCAGTTTTTCAAATCATATGTCTTATATTTTAAGTATACTCTTATGTATTTTATTCTCTTTGATGCTATTATAAAGTTGTTCTTTATTTCATTTTCAGATTGCCTATTATTGTTGTACAAAAATACAAGGAGTGATCAAAATATATGATGGCTTAAATTTTAAAAATTTATTACAGTAAAAAATACATTAGCCTTAATCCCCCTCAAAATATTCCCTCTTGCTTTGAGCATATATCCCATCATTCTTTTTCTTTTTGTTTTTTCTTTTCTTTTTCTTCCATACCGGGAATCGAACTCACGACCTTGCGCTTGCTAGGCAGGCGCTGTGCCACTGAGCTAAATCCCCAGCCCCCTGTTGCATCATTCTCGCTACTTCCTGAAGCAGTTCTGGAAGTGTTCTTTCGTGAGTGTCTTTATGAGGTATGATCACAAACACAGTGAATGCTGGTGCGGAGTCATCCAACAGAAAGGCAGACGCATAAAAACAAACGCCTTAGTTACCCGGTCTGTCACCACGTGACTTCCGGCTCCCCTGACCCGAGTCAAAACGACCACGCCAGATGAATGTTTTTAACCACTCAGGACACTGAGGCGGCCACAGCAGCACGGCGAAAGGTACGAAAGACACCAGTCTGCTTCGGAAATGACAAAAACAATGGGATAAGTGTGTTCAAAGCAACGGAGAGATTTGAGGGGAATAACGGCAATCTCTTTCACTGTAATATTTTAAAAAGTTAAACATTTACTCTATTTTTCAATCATACCTCATAAAATTGACTTTTGTAGATTCAGCTTGTGTCCTGCAAACATACTGATCTTATTATTGGTTCTATTTTGTGTGGGTTTTGTGTGTGTGTGTGTAGTGGGAATCGAACTCAGGACCTTGTGCTTGCCAGGCGCTGTGCCGCTGAGCTATATCCCCAGGCCCTGCCTCCACTTTTGTGTGTGGACTTCCAAGGAGTTTTCTTTTTTACACACTATCACATCTTCTACAAACAGAGACAGTTTGCCTTGCTCTTTCCCAGTCTGGATGCCCTTTTATTGCTTTTTTTTTTTTGGTCCTGGCTGGATCCTCCAGCCATTTGTGGAAAACATCTGGTCTTTTCTCCTTCCGTGGGACGACAGCTATGAGAATTCCTGAGATGCCCTTGAGGGCCCTAGGGCATTCTCTCCTGCTCTTGATGTTGAATATTCTTATCATAAGCGGCCGGCTGTGGTGGCGCACCCCTGTGATCCGGCCCTGGGGAGGCCAAGGCAGGAGGATCATCACAACTGCAAGGCCAGCCTGGACTATAGAGTGCTTTTCCTGAGTCTGTTGAGATGATCCTGTGCGTTTTGTCTTTCATTTTATTAGGAAGGTACATTGCATCGATGCTCATAAACTCTTTCTTTTTTTGGGGACAGGGTCTCACTATGCAGTTCAGACTGGTCTTGAACTCACTCTGTAGCCCAGGCTGGCCTCGAACTCCCAGTGATTCTCCTGCCTCAGCCTCCCGAGTGCTGGGATTACAGGCGTGCACCACAGCTCAATGCTCATCAAGTCTTGATCTATGGATTTGAAGGAATATTAGAACCAGATTCGAAACACTAAGCCTTTGACTCCTGTGCGGAAGGAACTGATTGCTACCGGCCTACCTGACCCCCGCGGTCACATCTCCGCAGCAGGGGCTCCTCCCGATTCATTCCAGAGGGCGCCCTTCTCTTCCTGAGAACCCCAGGTTACAGAAACTGACCTCTGGGGGCAGAAAGAAGAAGCAGGCCTGGGTACCAAACAACCCTTTGACTAAACGTTGTTCCTGCTTTCCAAGGCACAGAGCTGTGTCTAGAACAGAAATCCCGCGCTAGCCAGCGGAAGTGAAAGAGGTCTGCTAGCAAGGTATTGACGCGGATTGTCAAGGCAAGTTCCGCCAGGTCGGGACAGCTCAGAGCTCGAGGAAGGAGGAGTCCAGACCCTATCAGACCGTCCGCCCCCCTTCCTGGACAGATGACACCGCCAGCACCGCCGGAGGGTGAGTTCCCAGACGGCTCCTGCTGGGAAACTTCCAGGGAAAGACTCTTCAGTTTGTGCCTCCTCTGGACCCGTTGCTATGGTCACGGATTGGGCTGCTGCTATTGGTCCCCCTGAGGTGCAGGCCCCTCCCCCTCTGCCTGAGGCAGGAGAAGGATGGAGGATGGGCGTGGCTCCTGTCAGCCAAATCCCGGCATCCCAGGGGCGCAAGAGGGCTGCAGGGGCGCCACCACGCTGCCTCATCACTGTCCCTGGAGGTCCAGGCGTTGTCCCGGGCGGATGTGCTATTGAGAAAATACCTATACCCCCAGGCCAGGGATATAGCTCAGTGGCACAAGTGCCTGCCTGGCAAGCACAAGGTCCTGAGTTCGATTCCCGGTACTAAAAAAAAAAAAAAAAAAAAGAGAGAATAGCACCCCCCCAGGGACCCCACTACCACATAGAAAGCCTCCCCCAGGCTGATGTATCGGAGCCCTGGGCCGCAGCACGGAGGCGCCTGAAGGGGCGGAACCCGAGGGAGACTAACTCTCAGCTCAGCCTGGAAAGCCGCACCTGCTTTGGAGCGTGGCCGTCACCAAGGTCTGTCCCCGAGTTGGGAGGAGCGCTGGCTCTCGGCCAGCATCCCGGACCCTCGGGCACCTTGGCCTCTGTGATCCTCCAGCCCAGCTCGGTTGGTCGGTGTCGCCATCTGCCAGGGCAGCCGCTGCCCTCGGAGCTCTGACACTGTCCCCGGCGGGGTAGAGAGCCTGGGCGGGAAAATCCCTCCTGCTCATGGCTTCTGGGATTTCAAGAGCTGCCCTGAACCCCTGGGGTTTCCTGCACGACACACGCTGACTCCTGAGGTAGAGGTCCAGAGAACTGGGGGTGTGGGGTGGATGTCCCCAGAAGTCTCAGCGCCTGGCCCCCTGGGGCAAAGGGAAGCAAGGGGGACAGCTGTGACCCAGGTGGCCCCCCAGGTTTCTGATTCCACGTGTGTCCATTAGGACCACGGCGACGGCCCCTGAAACCGGACCACCATGACCGGCTCTCACCGGGGACCACAGCTGTATTTGTCTCCCCTGTTCCCACTTTCCCGAACGGTGCCTGGTGCCGAGCAGGCGCTCAACAATTGTGTGTTAAACCGGGCTTGTTGGTGCACGCCTGTAATCCCAGCACTCGGGAGGCTGAGGCAGGAGGATCGTTGTGAGTTCGAGATCAGCCTGGGCTACAAAGTGAGCTCAGGGCCAGCCTGAACTGCATAGTGAGACCCTGTCTCAAAAAGACAAAAAAAGAGAAAAAAAAGGAAAGATTAATGAGTACATTATTGCACTCCGTGGCTTCGTGGCAGGCAGGGTGGAGTGTGCAGTCATTTATCTTACAGAAGTGGACGCCCAGCTTCCTAGCAGCGATAGGTGATGTAGAGCGGCTTGGTCTGCTACATCCCTAACCAGGGCCTACGTGCTGAGCTGCGGCTCCTGAGCTTTTTATTTTATTTTGAAACAGGGTCTTGCTAAATTGCCCAGACTGACCTTGAACTTGGAACCTGCCTGCCTCAGCCTCCTGAGTAGTTGGAATTACAGGCATGCATCACTGTACCTGGCTTCCCGCTCAGAAATTCAATGAACAACTTGGGAATAAAATGATGATAGGAAAAGAAAAGAAGCTTTACCAACAGCAGCTGGGGATTTAGCTCAGCGGCACAGCGCTTGCTTGGCAAGTACGAGGTCGTGAGTTCGATTCCCGGTACCGGAAAAAAAAAAAATCTTTCCCAACAAGCAGACTGGGAAGACAGGGATTTCAGGAACCAGTGGTCCGCGGGTTGGAAGAGGAAAAGTGACACTCTGGTTGGACAGGTGGCTTTCACCCCACCCCTGCGCCCTAAGCGGCTCTCCGGAGGTGATGAGTTGCTCATCACCCGCGGTGTTCAAGCAGGGGGCTGGACATCTCCTCCCAGAGCCGCTGGAGTCCGCAAGTTCTATTCTCTGCGGAAAAGAGAAGGCAACAGGCTTCTGAAGACCCCAAGACAGAGCCCCGGCGCCACCTGGTGGACATGGTTTACACTGCAGGCCGCCTGCTTGGCCCCTTGTGGAACCGGGAGCGCCCCAGGCAGGACAAAGGCAAGTGTCCCTGAGCACGAGCCATCCAGTTTCGAGCTCCGATGTCCCAGTGTCCTCACCAGCGTCTCACCGGTGACACCAGGCCAGCGCAGGCCGGGTCACAAGACAAGGGTTTCCTGACCGCTCGGGGACCAGGAGGGGACATGGGGGGAAGGTGGGCGGGGCCCGTTAGCCAGTTGCAGGAGGCACTCACAGGTGTGGGCGGCCCCCAGGTCGTGGCTCTGCAAGCCCCTGCCTCAGTCTCTCCTCCTGAAACCTCGGGGGGCTGGGTGTGAACAAAATGGATCAAATACACGCAAAGCCCTGTGGGCAAGGTCATCACGGCTGAGGCTGGCCAGGGCCCGGCCCTCCTCGTGCAGGTGGTGACAGAGGCTTGCCAGGCTGCACGCGCTCTCTGGAGCGGGCAGGTGCCACCCCCTGTGCCCCGTGTCGCCAGGCCCGCCCCGCCCCAGTCCCCGCACAGCTGGGAGGCCGGGACAACAGCTGTGCTCTGGTGAGTGGAACGCTGGCCGGGGGTCCCACTGCCTGTGAGGAGTGAGGAGGAGGCCCCTCCACAGAAGGCTCCACCTCATCTTTCAAACCCACCCCGTTCTGCTCCCGCAGGGGCTGTGCTGGTCTTAGACCACCTTCCCTTCAAAAATCTGAAATTGAGGCCCCAGTTGCAGGCAGCTTCCAGCTCAGCCAGACCCAACACTGCTTCCCCTTTTCACCTCGGCCCCTAGGCTACTCACCCAAACAGGAGTTCCTGTCCTGGTTCCTTCTTAAGGATGTTCAGGTTGTAATAGAGGCACAGGGTGTGGGACGTCTTCTCCAAGGTCATGTTCACTCCACTCTGGAAGGCAAAGCAGCCCCACGTCAGCATCCAGCCTGCACCCCCCGTTTTCTAGGACTCATCTTCCGCACATGGAAGGGTGGCCCGGGACACTATGCATCCCACAGGGTCGTTGTGAGGATTCAGTTGACCCACGAAGCACAGAGCACAGCGTAGTCACGGCCCCGGCCCGGTCGCCGCTCCGCCCCTCCCTGGGGGAAACTGAGACTGACCTTCTGTGTGCCTCAGTCTCCACATCTGACAATACCCATCTCACGAGACTGCTCCCGGGACTGAAGCAGTGCAGTCGGACACTAGCACCTCTCCGGAAATACTGAGACTCTTTTTCTTTTTACTTAAATGAGTTTGTTTTCTCAAAGGACGCACTGAGACTCTTTTTTTTTTTTTACTTAAATGAGTTTGTTTTCTCAAAGGACGCAGTCTCTGCGTCGCCCCTGGGGGCCGTGAGACGGGCATGATAGCTGCATGTGTAAACCCTAGGTCCACACTAAACGCGTATGCAGGCCGGGTCGCCCACCCTGGGGTAACGGGCTGTCGCACAGTCCTGCCCCCTGTCCCCTCCCCAGGCGGCTTCTGGGCAGGAGACCTGGGCCCCGGGACCCGGAAGACCTCGGCGTCCTTGTCCTCCTGGCGGATGGAGGGCGCGTCTGGGGTCGGGGAGCAGCTCCCGCGCGGGGTCCCACAGCAGGTGGCAGTGTGCGGGCTGGGGGGTCAGGAGCAGGAACGCGCTCTACCGGGCTGTGAAGACAGGGGCGGGGCTAGGAAGGGGCCCTGAGGCAGGACTGAGGCCGCTTCTGGGGACCCCGACTCACTGTCACCACTGGTTCTCATTAACCCCCCTCCTCCAGGCTGCCCCTAAGTCACCAAGTCTGGTCTCAAACTTGTGACCCTTCCTCGGCCTCCCCTGCCGCTAGGATTCCAGTCCCGTGACCACACCCTGTTTTGGTTATTGTAAATGGGCCAGGTATGGGGGCACACGCCTGTGACCAGCAGCCCAGCACCAACTGCCCCAACAGGTCACCTCCCCTGCCCCCTATCTGGAAAACTGTCACGAAGCCAGGCAGCAACAGAACCCAGGCTAAAACCCCAGGAACTGCATGTGCAAAGGCCCTGGGGCAGGGCAGCTGTGCTGGGAACAGGGCATGGGAGGCCAGGACACCAGGGCGGGAGCTGGAGGTGGAAGCACAGGATAAAGGGCAGACAGGACAGGAGCAAGGTGGGTGGCCGGCTGAGCTGCCACAGCCTGGTCACTGTTATGGCTCAGCCACTTGCTGCCTCTCTCCTCTCCCCGCAGGGGAGGGGGGACCCGGCAGGGGAGGAACCAAGGCTCTGCCTCCTCTAGGAGGAGCTGGCCGGCCAGGAGCAGCGCCAGTGTCGCCCTCTGGTGGAGGAATTTAAAAAGACATCCCTCCTGGGAGTGGATGCTGCAACCGGTGGCGCTCCGCTGAGGGCTTGTGCGCAGGACACACACCGGACAACCGTACCTCGCGTTCTGGGGAGGAGACAGTTCTAAGACTCATGGAATTCCCCAAGCTGTATTCAAACATTGTCCCTGCCTTTTTTTTTTTTTTTAAGAGACAGGGTCTCCCTATGTTTTCCAACTGGCCTCAAACAGCCTCCCAAGTTGGCTGGGATTATAGGCCGGGTGTGGTGGTGCACACCTGTAATGCCAGCACTTGGGAGGCTGAGGCAGGAGGATCTTCATGAGTTCAGGGCCAGCCTGGGCTACCTAGTGAGTTCAAGGCCAGTCTCAGCTACATAGTAAGACAGCTCGACCAGCGGCATCAGGGCCAGGCGCGGCTGCCCAGGCAGAAAGCCAGGGACGGGGCCTGCTCCATCGCCGACTCTGGGAAGGGCTTTTCCTCTGGAGTCCCGCAGGGCTGGGTGGAGGCGCTGTGTCCTCCCCTGAGGTGTCATAGCTCCTCCGTCGGAGCTCAGCGCGGCCACCGGTAACAAGCGAGGCCGGTGCGTCATCAGCCGCCTGCTCTCCTGAAGTCACGTCCACAGCCGCGGCCAGACCCAGGCGATCAACCCGGAGCCAGTTTATAGCCTGCGCTGCTTCAGCACAGACAGTCACCTCTGGGCCTGCGGGAGGGTGCTGTGTGGCCCTCTCCACTGGCACGAAAGGACACAGGGGACCTGTGGCCCGCTCAGAGCGGTCCCACTGACGGGCTGCTGCCTTGGTTAGAGCTTCTGGTGCCTTCATTGAAGACCCCGGTCACTCATTCAGTCAACAAATGTCTAGCGAGCTTCCGAGCTCGGCAAGACAGTCTGAGGGAAATACGATCTTCAGGCATCTGGGAGTCGCGGGCATTGTTTGAGGAGGGTGTCCCAGAGACACGTCAGACTTCCATCCTTACGTCTATAGTTCGTGGATAGAATAATACATATCCCAATATCAGATGGAGTTGTTCCTTTTATTTATTTGGTTTTTAAACCAAAGTTTGGCAAAAACAAGAATTTCAAGTCTTTTCGCAAAGCATCCAGAAGGGCAATTCCGGGGCACCTGGTAGCCTCGAACTCTTGCGGTCAGACAGCTCCTCCCCAGCCCTGCCAGGTCCCACTCCGCCGCCACCTGCCAGGCTGACCAACCCCCCAGTGAGCACACAATGGGGCCCCTGACCAGCGCATGACCTCCAGGCCCCCGAAGGGGTGCGCATGCGTGCTCTCTGCAACGACGACTGCACTTGCTAAATCTCCACTGCTGCTCCCGTACTCCGCCCCCAGCACAAAGGGGAAGGGCTGAAGGTTTCCTGACCTGGGCTTGCATTTCCTTCTTTGGAAAATAAGAGAAATCTCGGAGGTGACATCAAGCTCTCTGCCGTGGTATATTCTAGGGTTTTTGGTGGTTGTTTTTGTTTTGTTTCAGTTTGCCTTTTTTTTTTTTTTGAGACAGGATCTCACTATGTAACCTGGGCTGGCCTCACACTCAAAGGGATCCTCCTGCCTCAGCCTCTCCAGTGCTGGGGTGACAAGTGTGTGCGCCACCACACCTGGCTCATGTTACATTCTAGGACTTGCTGAGCAGGTCAAAACATAGCAACAGAGCCTTGCTGAGCCTCTGGGCTCAGCAACCATCAAGAATCTGCATGGCCTGGAACACGTCACCCAGCTCAGTGGCCTCCCAGCTCTGCCATGTGCAACTCAGGCATCGAGACATTCATTTACGGCGGGCTCCTCCACCTAGGGTACCCTGGGTAAGAACCGTTCCCCGGGGAAAGGAAATGGAAAGGAGGTGGCCCACATGTTTCCTGCGATTATCTTGGGTGGATTTGCTACTTTCTATATTGTCCTTACTGTTCTCTGCCACTCCCTATTTTTTTTTCTTTGTCTTTTTGAGACAGAGTCTCACTATGCAGTTCAGGCTGGCCTTGAGCTCACTTTGTAGCTCAGGCTGGCCTCAAACTCACAATGATCCTCCTGCCTCAGCCTCCTGAGTGCTGGGATGACAGGCGTGCGCCACCACACCGGGTCAACTCCCTAATTTTGACAGTAGGCACTTTCTACATTTGCAACAATAAAAATTGAACGTAATGACTTAAAAGAAGGTTCTATGTACACATGACTGCTCACGCTTCAGCCAGTAATAACTCATTCAATCCCAACCCGGGTTTTCCAGTGAGGATGCTCGAACTCCTCACTGCAGAAAAATAGAACCCAGCAAAGAAATAGGAAGAGAAGGAAGGTAAGTCCTTGAATGAGAAGAGTCTGTGAGTCACATGTATGGCTTAAAAAAGAAACCAGCTTTTCTCTCCATCCACTCACAGAGTCACCCAGGCAGCCTGCAGGCTCCTCTTTCACCCCGGAGGTTGGCTGGAGTTTCACGGCCAGTGAGGATCCTGGTGGCCGAAGGTGGCCTGCCTGCTGCCGGGCACCCTCCCAGAGAGAGGAAAATCCCGGGACTCAGTGGGGAGTGCGGTGCTGAAGGCTCAGCTGCATTTAAATGTAGTAAGGAAGCCGGGCGTGGTGGCGCACGCCTGTAATCCCACCACTCGGGAGGCTGAGGCAGGAGGATCATTGTGGGTTTGAGACCAGCCTGGGCTACCAAGTGAGCTCAAGGCCAGCCTGAACTGCATAGTGAGACCCTGTCTCGAAAAGACAAAAAATAAAAAAATAAATGTAAGGATTCTTTTTGGAGGGCAAAAGTGTTCATTCGTCTTTGCCAATAGATGGTGTCCACCTTGTGGGGGCGTTGATATTAGTGTCCTCAGCATCTCGCCCATCCTCCCAGCTTGCCGGCTTTCCCTCTGCCCCAGGACTTGGCCTCGGCACCCTAGAGCCTGAACGCGCTGCTGCCCCCTTGGTGACAGCACACGACCCCGGGGGCAGGAGGGAAACCCTTCCATCAGAAGTAACTACACCAGCACTTTTCCAAACAGGGAGAAGACAGACGGACTCCTGAACCGCAAGGGCGCACGGGGAAGTCTGGGTCTTCGCGATGCCACCGCCCGCGTGGCCCCCAGAGCCGACCCGGCTCCGGCATCCGGTCAGGGTGAGCGATGCAGCGGCGACTCCGGGTGGACAAGCAGGAGCGTCCGGGGCCGCCAGCCGAGGCTCCCCGCATGTGGACGGGGAAAAGAGAAACCAGTTCCAGCAGGGATTGCTTTCGTGTGTGTGTGTGTGTGTGTGTGTGTGTGTGTGTGTGTGTGTGTTGTTTTGTTTTCCCTGCAAGAGCGATACCTTCACCATGACACATGAGGGTATTTATTTTAGGCCTGGAGCCCGCAAAGCAGACTGCAGAAGGAAAGGCGACCTGGGCCTCCCGGTCCTTGGTTCCGCCCCAGAGCCCACCTGGTGGTTGCCCTGGTAATCAAGCCTCAGAGACCCTGGGCATGGCCGTGCTGGAGAAGGGGCTGCAGGCCTAGGACCTGCAGGGGCTCCTTGCCACCTTCCACCCTCTTGGAAGCAGGGGAGGAACCCTGGGCTGTCACGGCCTGGGGAATGCCAGCCAGGAGCTGCCTGGGGTCAGAGCGGGTTAGGGTGAGGCTTGGGCGGGTCTGCCCGCGGCTGGGGTACGGGGAACCTGAGGCATCGGAAACCCTGCTGTCCCTTCCCGGGCCGGGGGGGGCCCCCCGCTTGATTGGGTGGGCAGCTGTGCGGGCCTGGCTGGTGCAGGGCTTCCGGGGGGTGAGGACACTCCGGAGCCCAGGGGAGGAGGAGGGGAGGGAGGGGAGGAATCCGCTGCAGAGGACCATGCGAGGCGAGGTCCCACGCAGAGGGAGTGGAGGTGACAGAGGAAGGACAGGACAGGGTCACAGGGAGCCCCGTGCACCCTTCAAGGCTCTCACCTCCATCTCCAGTGGAGCGGGGGCATTGGCCGTGTCCTGAGCAAGGCCCAGCTGCGGCTCCACGACAGCAGCTTGGCCCCGGCACGAGGTTGCGGCAGGAGCCTATGCCCCGTGAGCAGCCTGGCCCTGGATCTTGGTGGCTAAGTAACCCTGGTCACCGCTTGAGACCTGGCAGAACCAGTGCGTGTCCCCCCCCCCCCCCCCGTGTGCCTGCACCCACTGGTTCTTCCCCACCGGGAACCTCTGCCCTAGGGTGGGGGACTTTCTGGCCACCACACTGCACCAGCCCCAGGGCCCCCTGGAGGGTGATCTACACCCCCAGGTCATCGCCAAACTGCTGCGTTACTCCTTATGGCCGACAGTGACGCAGAGGTCCCCACTGACACCTGCCTGAGGCTCTGGTCCTGAGCACCAAAGCCATCGACCCTCCCGAGCAAGGAGGGAGAGGCCTGGCGCAGCCTTCTGACGAGCCGCTGAGGGCGCCCTGCTGGTAGGAAGCAGCCCGGGGTATTTTGAGCTCAAGGCCAGCACCCCCAAAGGGACAGGCAAAGCACAGGAGCGGACCCTGCACGTACAAGGAAAGGCCAGACGGCCTCTAGGATAGGAAAGAGCATGCCCGGCCCATGATTGAAAATGTACAAATTAAGCCGGGCATGATGGGCAGGCTCGTAGCCCTGGCTTTGCGGGGGCCGAGGCAGGAGGATTGAGAGTTCGAGCCTGGCCTGGGCCACTGAGCGACTTAGCAACACCCTGTCTCAAAACTGAGAACAAAAAAGGGTTGCAGGTAGAGCTCGGTGCAAAGGTCAAGCGTTCAATTCCCAGTACCAGAAGAAAGAGGAAGAGAAACTGAAGCTGTTCTGAGAGATCATTTCTTACCCCTTAATTCAGCAAAACTTCAGAAATGTAATGACACCATGCACCGGAGAGGCAGGGGGACCCGTGGGGTTGGTGAGGCCCCATAGCGGCCAGGCAGCAGGATCCGGCCAAGTTACAAATGCACTTACCCTCGAGCCAGCGATCCCAGCACTAGAAACTCAACAAATACACCAGCACACATCCCAAATACACACGCTTGTGTATTTAATGAAGGTTCACAACAGCAAATGGTTAGAAAGAACGCGTGTCCATAAGGGGGGGCAGATGAAATAAATGTGGCAGGTCCAGGGCACCGTACAGTGGCGGACGAGGCTCCCTGCAGGCTGGGCAAGCTCTCCCACGGTCAGGCTAGTGCAGGGCTGAGACCCGCGCTCAGGGCTTGCAATCCCAGCTGCCTGACTGACTGGCTATGCGGTCTGGAGCAGGTTGATCTCTGTGTTAACTACTGCCTTCGTGTCCTTAATGGTTAAATGGATCTAACAATAAGACTACCTACCAGGTTGTTATGAAAAACACATGAATTAACATTTGTAGAACACCCAGGACAGTGCCTCATCACCACGCCAAGCAAAAATTCAAGGTACCACCGTGCATATTTCATGCCACTTTTTTTTTTTTTGATCTTTTTGAGACAGGGTCTCGCCATGCAGTTCAGACTGACTTTGAGCTCACTTTGTAGCCCAGGCTGGCCTCGAACTTGCAATGATCCTCCTGCCTCAGCCTCCCGAGTGCTGGGATGACAGGAGTGCGCCAGCACGCCCAGCTCTTCATGCAATTTTTGTGGGACACTACATTCCTCAGTGGATGAAGCTGTAGACGAGATCATGGCAGAATGTGCTGGTTGGGGGTGGGCCCTGTAGGAGAGGTGTGTCCTTGGGGACACAGTATCTACAAAATTATAAACCTAGATGAACAGGGGTGAGTGGAATCGCTCCTTCACAGAAGACACATGCACACAGCTTTCACGCTCAGTGGAACAACAATATTTATTTCATTTTTAAAATCAGTTTTTTTAACGTAACAGTTTTCCTATGAAGAACTCAAGATGCACACGCGCACACACACATAGAATTTTTAATTTATAACAGTAACAAACCTTCTTAACACTTGCAATTCCTCTAACGGGGGCTGGGAGGTTATTCTCTTATGAAAGAGAAGGAGCCATGCATTCACCCAGCACAGGGGCTGCCAGCTGATCAGCGCCTGCCCGGGAATCAGCGGGGGCAGGAAAAGAGCTCCAGGCTCCCGCTGGTGCTGAGTTTGTACTCAGTCGGGCCTTGCGCTCCAGAAGTTAGCGCGAGGACTCCGTGACCCTCATTTTAAGCGGGCAAAGCTAACGGCCAATGGCAGAGCCGTGCAAGATGTCCAGGACCGTGGCCAAGCTCAGCGTGGTGAGGGACGGGCTGGAGGGGTCACAGAGGAGGGGCGGTGCCGTAGGCCTGAGAGAGGAGCTTCGCTGCTGCGGGACCGGGGGCTGAGAGCCGGGGTACGGAGATGGGACGGCCGAGGGGCGCTGGTGGCCACTGCATGGGAGGAAGTTCTACTCCACGCCCAGAAGGGAGTTCCTGGGGTGGCCTGGCAGGGGCACTGGGGCCACCTCGGCTCGGGGTCCTCCTGATCTCCCAGTCACAACCACCGAAAGACAGCGGCCAGGGACGCTGCAGTCCCCCAAACGCCTGCAGAGAGCACGGGGCGGGCGCAAAGCGGAGGCGGAGGCGAAGATTCTGCAGGACGCGGTTCCCGCAGGAGAGCGGAAAGCGGACGGGCACGGCTCTTCCTTCTACAGCACGCGGTTATTCCAGAGGAAGCGCAGCAGCACCTGGGTTCTTCCAAAGACAAACAGGGCCAGGCGAGCCAGTGCGACTCTGCCCTCCTGCCGGAGACCCTGCTTACAAAAGAGAAATAGAGAAAGAGGTGACACACAAAAAAAGCATTAGAAGAACCTAAAGTTAGAAATCTGATGCACTAGAAAACATTGATTCAATCCAGGCTGCAATCCAACAATTCAGGAGTTGTGGGAGCTGAGAGCAGGGAGCTGGGTCTGGCCTGTATCCTCCCCATCACCTTGGAGGTTTCCCTGTACACCTGTCCCCTCCCCAGCCCTTGTGACTGGCCACTGAACAGGGCCTTTGCACTCGGCTACATCTTCAGCTTTTTTTTTTTTTTTTTTTTGAGACAAGACTCAAACTTAGGATCCTCCTGCCTCAGCCTCCCAAACTGTTATGATCACAGGCATGCACCTAGCTTCCCCGTCTTGATCATCAGCAGACTGCAGCTCTGTTCTCAGGGCTGAGGACCCATTCCTTTGGCTTTTAGCGGCTTCCCCAAGCTTGCCAAGCAGTAGGTGAACGCCGTTCCTCTGGCCCGGTGATCACACATGGCCCCTTGCTTAGAAGTGAAATCCTTGCGGTGGCTCCTGGCCCTGTGGAATTTGCCCGCTGCGCAGCTCTCCGTATCTCTCTCAGCTTTTTCCCTCCTTCGGCTGCAGCCACACCGGCCCCCTTGCTATCCTCAGACTCCAAACACGCCCTGCCTGCGGGTCTTGCTGCTCTCTATGTCTATAGCATCTAATCAGAGCCGGCACATAGCAGGTGCTCAATAAATGTTAGTTGAATAAATGAATGAGTGATAAACCAATAGCAGCAGGATAAGCAATTTAGATATTGTTCTGCCACTGACTGGAAATCATGAAGGGATGTTTCCCCCTTTTGATGGTGATATTAGTCAGGAAAATCAAACGCATTTCCTTCCAGTGTGGTAAATGAGAAAAAGTACAGAAACTGGATCAGATGCTCGTAACTTGCAACTCAGAAGCTGAGTGGGAAAAAAGAAAAAAAAGTAGCTGAGTGGCCCTAAGGAGGTTACTCGATCCCACTGAAACCCAAGCACTTCTCCTGAAATGCCTGTTGCTGTACCTTGTAGGACTGTCGGGAAAATTAAGTGAAACCTGTAGAGGGATTTCAGAGAGTACCTGGAAGAAATTGTTCAAGAAATGTTAGTTTCTCTTCCTCTTCCTAACAAACTAAGAATTTCCCTGTGCAAGACTGGATCGTGCAGGGCCCGAGGGGAAACGGTGCGATACCTGCATCAGGCTGCTTCCGGGGAGGCTGAGGGGCAGACGCTACCTGGGAAGGTGTGGGGAAGCTTCCCGGGGAGAGCCAGAAAGCCACAGTTCCCAGAACTCAGGAGGAGAGAGTGCTGTGGAGTGGAATTGCAGAGGCACATTTAAGATCTTAAAGCTACTCAGGAGGCTGAGGCAGGAGGATAGCATCGCCACCAAGTTCAAGGTCAGCCTGGGCTACCTAGTGAGTTCAAGGCCAGCCTGAACTACATGGTAAGACCCTGTCTCAAAAAAAAAAAAAAAAAAAAAAGAAAAGATCCTAAAAGCAATTAGAAGCCTAAGGTGTGTTATATTAAAACACACTTTATATCTAGAGAAATAACCTGTCCCAGATTTTTTAAAAAAAAAAAACAGCAACAACAAAAGCAGGCATTTGAACAAAAGTCCCACAGAACTAAATGGTAAAATAGGTGTTCTTTTGAGAAATATAGATCTTTTTTGAAAACACAACACTTGCTTAAGTGAAAAAATAAGATAGCAAGAAATGTGTTCAAGAGCAAAACAGTCCTTCCAGCAGACAAAAACGTAACTGGGTGAGCGCCTTGCTTGGCAGTTGCAGGAGCAAGAATAGCAGCGTCTTCAAACACATGAACAGTGGGAAGGCGTCCGGGGGCCAGTGTGTATGTATTTCTTCCATGCTGTTTGTTTGTTTGTTGTGTTTTTTTGAGACAGGGTCTCACTATATGGTTCAGGCTGGCCTTAAACTCACTGTACATCCTCGGCTGGCCTTGAACTCACAGTGAGTGGTCTTCCTGCCTCAGCCTCCCGAGTGCTGGGATTACAGGCGTGCACCACCACACCTGGGCGCTTCCATGGACATTAAGCTTCCAGTGCAGTATGCAGCTATGGTTGTCCTTTGAGGCCAGAAGGTAAAGGCTTTGAGTGAGGTTTCTTTTACAGTCGTGGGGATTGAACCTAGTTTTTTTTACATGTTAGGCAAGTCCTGTACACATCCCCCACTGAGGTGAAGCCTTTTGAAAGGAATCCCAGAGGCAGAGGGGTAAGCCCCACAGGTCTCACCCTCTTGGGCTAGAGGGGTCACACGCCAGGCGCAGACTAGAGTGGTGCGTGGGTGTGGCAGTGAGGCAGTCCTGGGTCAGCGGCTTCCCCGCGGTGCAACCTAGCACGAGGCCCTCAGCCGCTCTGAGCACCTCCCGTGAGAATCAGGAATAACAGGGGCTGGGGATTTAGCTCAGCGGCAAAAGCGCCTGCCTGGCAAGCGCAAGGTCGTGAGTTCGGTTCCCGGTACCGGAAAAAACCCCCAAAAAAAAAAAAAAAAAAAGAATCAGGAATAACAGCCCCAACTCCACTCGTAGCTGTAAGGACCACGAAGACAATGCCCATGAAGTCCTTAGCACGACTTGGCAGACAGCAAGCCCTTGGTGAATATTATTACGTAGCTTTCGTTTTCCTTCTAAATCGAGCCGGCCCGAAAGCTAGGGCTTGACGAGCCTGTGAGTCCACAGGGAAACAGACACCTTAAAACCCAAACTCCTACCTCAACCCGAACTCCAGACCGGTTCCTCCAGCCCCCAGACCACTCCGCTGCTTCGCAACTTGTTTGTCTAATTGGAATTTTTGGGTTTTTTTGTTTTTTGTTTTTTGTTTTGTCTTTTTGAGACAGAGTCTCACTATGCAGTTCAGGCTGCCCTTGAGCTCACTGTGTAGCCCAGGCTGGCCTCGAACTCACAATGACCCTCCTGCCTCAGCCTCCCAAGTGCTGGGATGACAGGCGTGCGCCACCACGCCTGGCCTAATTGGAATTTTGAAGTCAAATAGAGTCCTGGATTGTCCCATCTGCCCTCCCCAGTTCTTCCCAGTCCGTGAACAGCACCACCACTCCTTCAGGGGCTCAGGCCAAGAACGCTGAAGTCATCTGTGACTGTTTTTATCTAAATGTCCCTCTAGAGCCCCAGGCACTCCTAGGCCAGGCTTTTGGAAGGTGACTGGGATATGGGGTTTCTGGCTGACTTCCTGTTAGGAGGCGGGGGCTGTCTGACAGGAAGGTCACCCTGGACACGACCTGGAAGGGTTTATCTCCCTTCCTGCTTACTCCCTTGGCTCGCTCCTTCCTGGCTGCCATGATGTGAGCAGCTCTCCCCCCAGGCCCCTCTGCCATGCTGTTTCTTCTCTGGAGCTGCTGACCATGGACTGAAATGTGAGCCAAAATAAACCCCTCCTGCTTTTTCTTTTCTTTTCTTTTCTTTTCTTTTTTTAATTCTTTTTTGTTTTGTTTTTTTTGAGACAGAGTCTTGCTGTATAGTTCAGGCTGCATCTGAACTAACTGTACAACCCAGGTTGGCCTTGAACTTGCGGCAACCCTCCTGCCTCAGCCTCCCAAGTGCTGGGATTACAGGGGTGCACCACCACGCCTGCCTCCTCTCCTGCTTTAAATTGCAGGGATGGTGTCTCAGCCATGCAGGAAGTGGTGTCTCAGCCATGAAGATCATGCATGACTACTCTTTCTCTCTCTCACGGCCATATCCAAGCTACCAGCTGGTCCTATAGGCTCTACTTTCCTTTCACTACGTGCCCTGCATCCTGCTTGGAGCCCACCTCCCCACCTGACTCTCCTACTTCCTGTTCATCTGCTTTATTGTCAGCTGGCCCTCCATTCTGAGTTCGAGGGGCACGGACTCATCTTCAGTCCAGCTCACTGCTCGAGCTACTAACACCTAGAACCAAGCCTGGCATACAGTATGCACTCAACAAACACTTGTTCAGATGAAACTGACTCATCACACTTGTCACCTGGTCATTGGTGCTTGTTTTTCTTTGTATCCCTGGGGTCTATGGCATCCTAGATGGGACCTCTCATTTGTACTTTGTCTCGGGGATGTTTGATTTGAGAGGAGGGCTATGTGTCTTCTGCATTTGGACCAGAGGGTAAAAGAGGATAGGCACGTCCTGAAGACAGCTGGTGGCAGCGGCAGTGATGAACAAGGTCATCGTGGCGCCGTGAATTTCAGGGCTCGGAGAGGCGGCCAGCCCTCCTACCGCAGGGCCCGGCTGCAGGTGGTTCTGGAGGAAAACCAAGCTGTAATTTCATCACCCCAAACAGCAGCCCTGGGATATAGCTCAGTGGTGCAGCACCTGCCTGGCAAGCTCGAGGTCCTGAGTTCGATTCCAGTCCCCCACAAAAAAAAACCCCAAAAATTCCAAACAGCAAGCATCAATCTCCCCTAGGTCCCCTCATTACTGCCTATCATAATCAGGAGAAACTAAACAACCGGCTGGGCAGGGGCTCACATCAGAACCTTCTGAGTCAAGGACACCCCAAGTTACAGCCCAGGTTCTCCTTCTGCCTGGGCAGTAAGCTCCTTGGGAAGCTTTTAAAATGCTCGCCTCACCCCAAACTAATTAAATCCAAATTTCTCAGCATTGGGCCCAGATATCTGCAATTTCTTAAGCTGCATAATTCCTTAAACTACCACGCGTGCTCCTCGGAGCGTGGCGCACTCCCTCGCACTCAGAGCCCACAGGCTGCTGGGCAGGCGGGAAGGGGAGATTCTGATCCTCCGGAGGCGCAGGTGGGGCGGAGACCCGCACATCCACTCAGCCGCCTAGTAGCAGGTGTGAGACCCGGGGCCGGCTTGGACTCAGGCTCCCACTCTGCAGGACTGACGACCCAGACATCATTCACGCGGAGTCCCGGCCATTCCTGGGTACCCCGGCCACGGGCAGCCACGGTCCGGTTCGCTCTTTGTCCTACTCGGTGGGACCCTGACCTTGCTGTGGTGACCAGGTCTCACCTCCTGAACCGTCCTGCGGTTGATGCGGTCTCCCATGTGCCTCAGCTGTATGGCCAACTTCCGCAGCGTTTCCGCCTGGCGCCGGTTCTGGTCGGTGCGATTCTCCTTGGTTGGAGAAAGTGGATTGTGGTCTGCATTGACAAAGAGAGTTCAAAAGCGGAAAACTTGACTTAGTTACTTGTAAGCACACCCAGGGCCCGCGTTCAGCCCCAAAGATCAGCGAGGGACGAGGAAGAGGAGGAGGAAGAGGAGGAAGAATAGCACGTATGATCAGTAAACGCTCTGTCGTTGAGCTATACCCCCTACATATGCAATTTTAAATTTTACTACAGTAAAATCAAGCAGAATTACATCTTAGTAATATATTTTGCTTAGGCAAATATATGCAAAATAGTATCATTACAACACATAATCAGTACAATATTATTAATAATAATCTTTACACTCTTTTTATTATATGTAAGTCTTTGAAACCCAGTGTTTCTTTTTATACTTATAGCACATCTCAGTTCACATGCTAAATTCTCCCTGGAAAACCTAGATCTGGGGGCGGGGATAGAGCTCAGTGGCACAGCGCCTGCCCGGCAAGTGTGAGGTCCTGAGTTCGATTCCCTGTTCAAAAAAAAAACCTAGATCTGTATTTAGAGGTCATGAAGTTGATAAATAGAAAACTAGATCCACATGTTTAAGTTATTTTGAATGTTTTTAAATATTTCCCAAAAGGAAATCGATTGTCAGATTAAATTAAAATTGAGTAAAATTTAAAATTCACTTCCTCCATTGCCACATTCCAAGCACTGAATAACCAAATGTGGTCAGTAGCTATGGCATGGGACCTGCAGGGCTAAATCTTTAGTTCTTCAAAATTAATTTTTTCCCATTTAATATTTTTGCCCACTCTCCTAGATGGAGGCCTCCAAATCTTATTTGCTTCCAGCAACTATGGAGTGATGGGTGTGTTTTTGTTGTCGTTTTTTCTTCTCTTTTCATGTGTGTGTCGGGCCAGGGATGTAGCTCAACAGCACAGTGCCTGCCTGGCAGGTGCAAGGTTCTGAGTTCGATTCCAAGTACCAAAAAAAAAATTCATGTGTGTAGGTGGTACTGGGGCCTCACATTGAGCTATAATCCCAGCCCTAATTATGTATATATGTATGTATGTGTGTGTGTGTGTGTGTACCTATGTATTTATTAAATTTTGAGACAAGATCTTTCTAAGTCACTAAGTTGCCCAGGCTGGCCTTGCTTGAACTTGGGACCCTCCTGTCTCAGCCTCCAAGAGTGCTGGGATGATAGCCACTACGCCCAGCCCTCTGAGTACTTTTAAGCAACACTGTGTATAAACTACTTTTTGGGTGCTTTGGGAAACTTGTAAAGAATAAAGGCAAGGTTTCTGTCCTCTGGTTGCTTACACCCCATGGGTTAGAGGTGGAACATCCCCTGAGTCCTTTCAGAGATACAGAGGAGAAGGGGACAAATTTGGGCTAACGTTGATATAGCTATGGCTTTCTAAATACAGCTGGTTTTGTGTGGAGTCTGTTTCATCCCCATAGAGCATGAGGGCTTCTGATTTTGCAGGCTTGCCCTCAGAGTCCAGTGGGACTCTGTCCTGGGAAAGGAGTCAGCCTTCCACCCCCGATGGTTATCCGAGTTGGGTGGTGAAGGATGAGCGCAACATGATTAGCCAGGAGCAGAAAAGACATGCGGTGGGGACCAGCTGGGCTGGAGCTGGGGACAGATGGACGGACGGACAGATGGACAGACGGACGGACTGACAGACACCTAAGCAGGGAGGCTGCGGTCTCAATGCATTAATGAATTCACTTCTGCCGAGGGTGAGGCCCTGGACGGAGACTTAAATAGCAGACCTAGCTGAACGTTTCATTCCAACTGCAACCTCACTCCGTGATTTCCATTTCCCATGGTTGTTTTCAAAAGCATCTGGAAACACATGCGCCTCTGGGCGCCTGACACCTCAAGCCATTTACGACCGCACCGTCGTGAGTCCAGGCCTGCAAAGGTTATCGGACACCTTAGAAAGAGTGAGACAGCAGCCAGGGCTGAGAGCTCGACGGCCCGAGAGAGAAGGGGCCAGAGAGGAGGGTGGAGCCGAGCCAGGACACCCTTCACCTCCAAACGGGCTCCGGGCCAAGCTGGCCGGCCGAGCAGGTGGCCCAGCAAAAGCATATTAAGCAGTTACTCTCCGTTCAACAGAGAAATGCAAAATCTGACATTTTTTGCTTTAGAAAAATGAAATACAAGTGGGATACATTTCAATAAGGGGCCTGGAGACGGACATGGAGGCCTACGGCTGTCATCTCAGCACTCAGGAGGCTGAGGCAGGAGGATCGCTGTGAGATCGAGGCCAGCCTGGGCAACATAGAGTTCAGGTCCAGCCTGCACTACAGAGCAAAACCCTGTTTCCAAAAAAACAAAAAAAAAAAATTATGCAACGATAAATTTGACCCATTTTTGTCAGTTTGATCATAATTAGCATTGCATCAGTGATTCAGAGCTAGTAGTAGGACACTCACGGCCAAGAGGTCAAATCAGTTTTGGATTTTCACATCGGAAGAACTTGGATGAATAGGTTTACCCCTGTGTGCCTACTGTGAGGTTTACGGAGCAGAAGAATAAACAAAGGGGGAAGAAGGCCTTTACTCCGGACCCGGAGAGGAGAGGACCGCACGAAATACAGCGCTTCCCTGCGCAAGCAAAAGAGGCCGTAGGTGCATGAGGACTCTGGCTACAGCTGGAGCCAGGGGCGGGCTCAGTGACGTGTCGGGAGCTGATTGGGGCTTCCCTCGCGCGGGCGGGAAGGGTAAGAGGAGGTCGCGTTCAGGGCGGGGCAGGAATCGATCACGTACAGTTAATTTTTAAGCAGTCTATTTAATTGCCAGTTTTATGCCCTCAATAGCAAGAAAAATACACGCTGCATGGAATATTTATTCTCGTTTCATGCTCATCTCTTACCTGGGCTGCGGGCCATGGCTGCCGGCGTCCGGGGGCGGACAAGTCCGCTCTTGTTCTGGTTCCTCTTCTGAGGTCTGCATTCTGCGCTCAGCAAATGGCAACAACTTGCTACTTTGAGAGTGGGAATCAGAGCTCTTTCAGGTTCACAAACAATCTCGTCTTGCTCTTGCTCATTTATGTTTTTTCCCTGTTAGAAAAAATGTTATTTTCAGTGAATGTGCCTGAGTTTTTAGTAAATACTAAAAAATACTAAAATACTAAAAATAGTACTATTTTAGTAAATACTAAAAAATTGGTGCGTTAGATGAATAGTGATCCTGCAGTTGTATTTATTTATTTATTTATTTGAGACGGGGTCTGGCTGTGTAGTCCAGGCTGCCTCAGCCTCCCACTTGTGCGATAGGTGTGCGTCACCACGCTCGGCTCTCTGTCCTCCGCTTTAATTCTACAAATCAATGGGTTACGGGTCTGGGTGGGCTATGGAACAGGATGATCTCAATTTCAATTTAATGGAACATTTTTTTAGGTTTTGTGGTCTTCAGATTTGCTACCCTGCTCTGCACCTTCCTCCCCTTAGCTTTTCTTTGTCTTTGCAACCGCCACATTATCAGGGGAGGAGTTTAAATTGGTATAGGCAGACAAAGAAATAAGATCCGGGCGTGGTGGCGCACATGTATGTTCCCAGAATTCTGGGAGGCTGAGGCAGGAGGATCACAACGTCCAGCCCAGCCTGGACAACTTAGTGAGACCCTGTGTCAAAGTAAGATATAAAAAAGGCTGGGGATGTAACTCGGTGTAGCTCTGGGTGCAATCTCAATATGAGAGAGAGAGAGAGAGAGAGAGAGAGACAGAGAGAGAGAGAGAAGGAAAGAGAAAGAGAGAATAGCCAAAGGAAAAATAGATCACAGCCTGGGGAGGCAGGAGGGTGGAACTATATCCCGTTATCTCTTCTACATCCGCATGTGTGTCCTTCATCCCCCAGCAGTTCTTACACTCACAGATACTAATGAAGGTCGTCGTCTACCTGCCCATCCCCCCAACACTGTTGTATCAATCCAATGAGAAACTGAAGTAAGGGGTGGGGGATGTAGCTCAGCGGCACAAGCACCTGCTTGGCAATCGCAAGATCCTGAGTTCGAATCCCGGTACCAAAAAAAAAAACTGAAGTAAGACTCATTATCTTACAGACATATAATTCTCTTGATTTAAAGCCTGGCCACAGGAGCACGTGCCCAGCATGTGTGTGTGTGTCGGGGGCACTGGGTTTGATTCCCAACTCTGCAAAGCAACACAAAATAAAAATATTTGTCACAGAGTTCAGCTTGGGAGGAGCATTGGGATTGAACCCAGAAAGTACTGAGTTACATGTCACGCACCCCTCTCCTTTTTTTAAAACATGAGACAGGGTCTTGCTAAATTGTCCAGGTTGGCCTTCAACTTCAGATCCTCCTGCCTCAGCCTCAAGTAGCTGTCACATTTCTATCCTACCTTCTAAATCTAAGCAGTTACTAGAAGGAAGGGATGGAAAACATTATGTAACTACAGAAGGTAGGAGAAGAACCTTTAAAGCTAGTAAGTTTTATTGTTTATGTTTTGTTTGTTTTTTGTCTATGTTGCTGTTATTTTGCTATTGCTTTTTTTGTTCTCTTGAAAAAAAAAAAAGCAATAAGTGGGCCAGGTGTGGTGGCACACAGCTGTAATCCCAGCACTTGGGAGGCTGAGGCAGAAGGATCACTGTGAGTTCAAGGCCAGCCTGGGCTACATAGTGAGTTCAAGGCCAGCCTGAAGTGCATAGGGAGACCCTGTCTCAAAAAGAAAAAATAAAAGGCTAATAAGTGAACCACATCTGTAATTTTAAAAGTTTTCAAGTAGCTCCTGAAAAAGTTATAAAAAATAAGAGGAATTAATTTTAATGACACATTTTAGCCTATTATATCCCAAAATAAATGCAGATTTCAACATAATAGAAAAATTTAGCTGGACATGGTGGCTCAAACCTATAATTCCAGCACTGGGGAGGCTGAGGCAGGAGGATTGTTACGAGTTTGAGGCCAGCCTGGACTACAAAGTGAGCTCAAGGCCAGCCTGAACTGCATAGTGAGACCCTGTCTCAAAAAGACAAAAAAAAAATTATTAATGAAATATTTTACATTGTTATTAATGTAAGTCTTCGATGCCTAGTGTGTATTTTGTACTTAATATAAGGACATCGCAACTGGGACGAGCCACATTCTGATGGAGAAAATGTCCATAGAGAAGCAAGAATTGAGAAGAGAGCCGGGTGTGGTGGGGTCCGTCTTTCATCCCAGCACTTGAGAGGCTGAGGCAGGAGGATCCTCGTGAGTTTGAGACCAGCCTGGGCTACAAAGTGCGCTTAAGGCCAGCCTGAACTGCATAGTGAGACCCTGTCTCCAAAAGACAAAAAAAAAGTGCATCATTAAAAAAATACAGGGCTGGGGATATAGTTCAGAGCACAAGTGCCTGCCTAGCAAGTGCAAGGTCCTGAGTTCAATTCTCAGTATCAAAAAAAGAAAAACCTAAAAAAATACAAAATAGGACATATTTACTAGAAAACCAAGTATCCTCTTAAAAGGTGTTTTGGGCCAGGGCTATAGCTCAGTGGCACAAGCGCCTGCCTGGGAAGCACAAGGTCTTGAGTTTGAATCCAAGTACAAAAAAAAAGAAAAGAAATAACAAAAAAAGGTGTTTATTTATTTTATTTTACTTCATTTTTTGTCTTTTTGAGACAAGGTCTCGCTATGCAGTTCAGGCTGGCCTTGAGCTCACTTTGTAGCCCAGGCTGGTCTCCAACTCACACCGATCCTCCTGCCTCAGCCTCCCAAGTGCTGGGATTACAGGCGTGCACCACCACACCTGGCTAAAAAAAGGTGTTTAATTAAAGTTAAAATATTAGCTCTGTTTTCAGTGATCATGCTGGGATGGAACCCAGGACCTCGGATCTACTACAGCCTCAGCCCTTGTCTGCTTTTCATTATGAAGATTCTCAGAGAGGAGCTAGGAGGCCAGCACACCTGCTTTGGTAAATGCATTTTGCACGTTTTCAGTTATTGAAAGCTTGGAGTTGAGAGAAGTGTTATTTGAGCAAGGTAAAAGGATCTTAGGTGCCAGGTATGGTGACACACACCTGTAATCTCAGCACATGGGAGGCTGAAGCAGGAGGATCACCATTAGTTCAAGGCCAGCCTGGGCTACGTATAAAGTATTCTGTGGCTGGGGAGGTGACCAGAATGTTTGTGAGCCTTAAGTCTCATTGGCTCGATGTATATTTTGGGGTTTGAATATTTGTTTGGTTTTTTCAAATGCAGTTTATTTAAAATTCGTATAAGGTTACAAGAATCTTTGGAGCATTCTCAGCGTTGGGTTCAAGAATGGGACTGTATGTTCACAAACAAGAGGCGGAGTGGGCCGGGCGTGGTGGCGCACATCTGTTATCCCAGCCCTCGGGAGGCTGAGGCAGGAGGATCCTTGCGCGTTCGAGACCAGCCTGGGCTACAAAGTGAGCTCAAGGCCAGCCTGAACTGCATCGCGAGACCCTGTCTCAAAAAGACCAAAAAAAAGAGGCAGGATGAGCCGGCTGCGGGGCCGCTCACGTCTGCACTTCCGGGATCCTGACAAGAGCTGCTCACAGAGCTTCATTTGAGGCTGGAATCTCAAGATGAATGTTCTGCGTACTCGGAAAAAGTCAAAGTTGTTTGTTTGTTTCCTGTTGGCACTGGGAATCGAACCCAGGGCCTTTGTGGCACTGAGCTCCATCCCTGGCCCTTTTGATTTTTATTTGCAAACAAAGTCTCACTTTGTCACTCAGTTTTTCATGCTGGGCTCAAACTGGCGATCCTCCTGCCTCTTTTGTATCAGAGTTTTGAGGTGAATCGTCCGGGCATAAGGTGGGGAAAAGAGGGAGAGCGGGACCTCTTCAAAATGTCCACAGGAAAGGTTTTAGTGGTGACGCTACAGTCTGTTATTGGAGATTGGTCTTTTTCTCTTTATCTTTGCATTTTACCTTTTTTCTAAAACTCAAAATACATGGACTCATCCATTCCTTTTTCCAAAAAGACAGATTTTTGTTTTGTTTTGTGTTCGAGTTTTGGGAATTGGTCCCAGGGATGTGCTTCAGCCTGTTTTATTTTATTTTGAGAGAAGATGTTGCAAAGTGGCCCAGGCTGGCCTTGAACTTGCTGTGCTCGTACTGCCTCAGCCTCCTGGGGGGCTAGGATAACAGGCAGATACCTCCATGCCCAGCTCCCCTAAAAGGATGGATTACCTAAATCAAATTCCAGAATTGCATTACAATGTGGAATATCTTTGAGAGATTTCTTTTATCATAACCTTTCTATTGCTCAGAAAAGCAAACGGATGCATTTACAGAGGGCTGGTCCAGAGAAAGTATGTTTTAGCTTCAGGGAGGACTAACCTCTCCCTCTGTTGCAGGCAGCTGAGTCAGAAATAGTATAGGCACTCAGACAGGGCTGGGCCCTCAAAGGAGCCAGTGCGGAAGACAAGATACCTGGCAACTCTGGGCCAGACCTCAAGACGAACGATGAAACAAATGCACCCACTCACCTCCCTAGGGATGGACCTCAGGGATTGATAGTCTAAGTAGGTAGCGATTGCCTTGAAAAAGCCGGGAAGGGGCTGGGGATTTAGCTCAGCAGCACAGCGCCTGCCTGGCAAGCGCAAGGTCGTGAGTTCGATTCCCGGTACCAGAAAAAAAAA
>NW_004955437.1:4111277-4114430 GCF_000276665.1 Chinchilla lanigera
AACTCGCAATGATCCTCCTGCCTCAGCCTCCCGAGTGCTGGGATTACAGGTGTACACCATCATGCCTGGCCTTCAGGTATATTTTACTAAAGCTTTTTTGTTGCTGTTGTTGTTGGTTTTTTTGTCTTTTTGAGACAGGGTCTCGCTATGCAGTTCAGGCTGGCCTTGAGCTCACTTGGTAGCCCAGGCTGGTCTCAAACTCACAACAATCCTCCTGCCTCAACCTCCCAAGTGTTGGCATTACAGGTGTGTGCCACCATGCCCTGCTCGATAAAGTTTTAATGACAAATTGTACTAGAAACTTACAAACCTTAATTCTCTCCTTGATTCTTTCTTCAAGGAAGTTTTTGCTTCTTGCTGGTCATTAGCATTTATAATTTTTAGGAAGAGATTGGTAACAAAGGTCACCTGAGCTACAGCACCCCCTCCCCCTTTTTAAAATTTTGAGACGGGAACCGAGCATGGTGGCCCATGCCTGTAATCCCAGCACTCGAGGGGAGGCTGAGGCAGGAGGATTGTTGCGAGTTTGAGACAGCCTGGGCTACAAAGTGAGCTCAAGGCCAGCCTGAACTGCATAGCGAGACCCTGTCTCAAAAAAAGAAACAAAAATTTGAGACAGGGTCTCACTAAATTATTAAATTGCCCAGGCTGGGCTGGAACCTGCGATTCTTCTGCCTGCACCTCACAGAGTGCTAAGGTTACAGGGGCGTGCCATCTTGCCTAGCTTTGTATTGCCTTTCTTTGCCTTTTTGAGACAAGGACTCACTATGCAGTTCAGGCTGGCCTTGAGCTCACTTTGTAACCCAGGCTGGCCTCGAACTCTCCACGATCCTCCTGCCTCAGCCTTCTGAGTGCTGGGATTACAGGTGTGCGCCACCATACCCGGCCTATATTGCCTTTTGAAGTAGTGGTTTCCCACAGCTGAAAACTCCAGGTCTGTTCATTTGACCTTAGAAAATGTTCACCTTTAGATTACAAACACATCTCGGAAGTTCCGGATTGGAGGATACATGAACTTGGAAAGAAATTGATAAAAAAATGAGCTCCTAGTGATGCTTTCTGTGAATATACATTTGTCTTTCCTGTTCCCTTGACATCTATTCCTGAAGAAGTACCTGGTCTGACATGGCTAGTGTACGAAATCTAAGCCAAAACAGAAACAATTTGTCTCCACTATTAATTAAAAGACACGGTATCACTTATTCTTTTTTTTTTTTTTTTTTTTTTTTGTCTTTTTGAGACAGGGTCTCACTATGCAGTTCAGGCTGGCCTTGAGCTCACTGTGTAGCCCAAGCTGGTCTCAAACTCCCAACGATCCTCCTGCCTCAGCCTCCCAAGTGCTGGGATTACAGGCGTGCACCACCATGCCTAGCTCACTTATTCATTTTGGATGAGGGGTAGCAGGTATTTATAATACCTTCCTGAATGTTTTAAAAAGTTTTCCAAAATAAAAATAATTTTTAAAAGAGACAGTAGTGAGTCTGATTCTCCAATCATTGGACCGGATCTACTATTACGAAACTGCAGGGAGAAGTCTTAGAAGAATTCCTCTCAAGATTTGTCTTGCAGGAATATCAAAAGGGCTTTTCGTTTTTTGTTTTTTTTTCTTCTTTGACCGGAAGGTTATAACATTGTACTTTATAGAAATGTAAATAAGGGCATTTGTTTGAATAGCCCTCTTTGCTATTTTAATACTCAAATATGTTTGTATTTACTGCTACTGTTGAACATCGTGGCAGAGATGGCGCTAGCGTTTACTGGGTAAATCTTCCTTTTCCCTGGGCACACGAAGGGTCACGTGACGAGTCCCGACCAGCGGGTCTCAGCAGAGGGGAAGAGAACCAATCCTCACAGGATTCTCCCAGCTGCCTCTGCGGTGGTCCCTGCCGTGCTGGGGTGGCAGCCCCGAGCCTGGGAAGGAAGGAACTGCAAACACCAGGTTACCTGGGAGGCACTGCCCCAGGGTCACCTGACTCACAGGTAACCAATGCAGCGTCAGAACCTTGCCCGTCCCGACTCAGATAAATACAGCCCTGTGCTGTTGACTTGGTCGTCGTCCTCTGGAAAGCGCAAGCATAAGGACAGGACGGGGTGCAGCTCCGTGCTGGAGCCCTTGCTTAGCTCGCTGGAGGCCCTGGGTTCAATGGCCGGCACAGACACCAAATTTCTAGGGCTTTAAAACTGAATCATAAAGAAAAGTTTATATCTTCAGCGTTGCAAATTGAAGTTGTTCGCCCTGATAAAGTAATTTTGCTATACAGGTATCTGTCACCCACTCACAATCTATTGGAACGAGACTCTATTCTTTGACGTCCCCTCCATTCCAACTCTAGTTCTAATCCTTAGCCTCAACTTGATGTTTGTTCAGAGACTCTTGAAATGAAAAAGAAAAAAATTTAAGAAGTCGCACCGTATTTATCTATACGGCTCTCAATGACAGTTTAAAAAATGGTTTACAAAATCAGTACTTCTTTAGGATATTTTAAAATATTTTTAGGACTTTTATTTTAAATGTTAAAAAATAACAATGATGATATATTTTTAGAAGTACAAAACCATCACATAAGAACTGATGCTATTTTTAGGTTTTGTCCCTTTGTTTTATAGGGCAGAGACTAGACCTAGGTTTGCTGACATGTTTCACACCTAACGCGGCCAGTTTTCCAATCACTTGCTTCCCGTGAAGTTGAAACTCGTAGTTCATCTTCGTATGCTGTAGCAGGTCGCTTCATGAAACTCAAGGTTTGAGAAACCAAAGCACTTTCCCTCCTTTTTTTTTGTTTTTTTTTTTCCGGTATCAGGAACCGAACTCGCGACCTTGAGTTTGCAAGGCAGGTGCTGTGCCGCTGAGCTAAATCCCCAGCCCCCTGCAGGATAGGGGCATTCTAGCAAATGTGTTTAAAGAACTGCGTTCATTTCACTACCGTGGCACCGCTCCGGGGAGGGGGCTCCCTGTTTTCCTGTAGTCATTAGCTGTCCTGGGGCTGCGCGAGCTTCTTTTCCAGTTCAGAAAACAAACTTTTCCACGTCACTCCGCGCATCCTGGAGAAACGGGAGCCGCGGCGCGGACCTCGACGTGCAAATGTTTTGCCAGCCAAAGAGGCGCCCCGGTCCCCACAGCCTCCCTCCTCCCGCCCCCGTCCTCCCGCCCCC
>NW_004955437.1:4114822-4214512 GCF_000276665.1 Chinchilla lanigera
ACCCCTCGGCAGCTCGGCCGGCCGAAGCCGCGCGTCGCCGTCCCCCGCCCCCGGCGCTGCCTTCCGCCCGGGCTCTGAGCGCGGGAACGCCGGCGAGAGCGAGCCGTCACCGGCCGTGTTCTTTTGAATAAAAACGAACTTTCCATAGCAGACCGTGCGCTCCGGTTCTTGCCAGCGCGGTTCGGCACACTCAGAAAGCCGTCTCATTGGGAGTGCGGGGTTCTTTCCGGGAATTGCAGCGTTGAACGGCTTTCTTCCCCGTCGGTAGTGGAGTCTGAGTCCAGGGCCTTCACACTGAGTGGCATCGCAGCCCCTCCTTTTTTTTTGTTCGGTACCGGGAATCGAACTCGGGACCTTGCGCTTGCCAGGCGGGAGCTTATGCCCCTGAGCTAGATCCCCGGCCCTAGCAGCCCCTTTTTATGTACTTAATTTTTATTTCGAGACAGGATCTCGTTACGTTGCTCAGGCTGGGCTCAAACTTGAGATCATCCTGCCTCAGCCCCCCAAGAGTGCTGGGATTACAGGCGCACACCGGAGCCGATTTATTTTTAAGTAAGAATCTAATAAACAGATTACCAAGACAAACAAGGCTTCTAAGGAACTGTTTAATCGGCTTGCGACTATACATTTCCACGTTCTTTAATTGTACCCCCGGTCTCTGTTAACTCTTACCTGCATCTGTTACCTGGGAAATTGAGATTTTAAAAACAATGAACCCCAAAACAATGTTGGTAGTAATGCCAGTTAGAGGTAATGAATTCTGAATCAGAACCTTACTTTCAAGCCCCCGCCCGCAGAACCCACATTCTGGGCAGTAGGTAGTTGTCAGACCTTAGTGAGGTCAGGGTACCGTGGCACCACTGTGAGAAATTGGATTCTAGAGAGCTGTGCTGGGTCCCGAGTGTGCGTCTAAAGCAAGCACCCTTTCTCCGTAGTCTGTTACTGGACGTCCGGGGACCCCCGCCTGGAGAAACCACCTTAGGGCTGCCAGTTTTGCAAAGTGCCCAGCCCCCTTCTGACCTCCTAGAGAGAATCCCCCTGACCCCAGCCAATCGGAGGCCGAGAAACCGGACTCTGCGTGAGAAAAGGCAGTGGCTGCTTGAACCCTGCCTGCCATCAGGGCAGGAAATGGCTCTCCTCCATATCCTGGTTAAGACTGCCTGTGCCTTTTCACCCTGACCTTTTTCCTTCTGGGAGCTGTTTGCAGGATCCTCAGCACGTAGGCAAGGCCGCTGGGCCCGGTCTCCCTCCTCCCCACGAGGAGTGACACAGCCAGTGCCCTAGGATTGTTGTACCCTTGAACTCTCGCCGGTACCCGGGAACCTTCGTGAAGGCTTTCAGTTCAGCTGGCCGCGAATTCACTCCCTGAGTGTTGGGAGGGATGATCTGCGCGGCCCTGGAGCGGGTGCTTGCAACCCCGGAGCTGCGGTGTGCCAAGGCATCCCCTGCGGCCGGAAGCAGACCTGTTTCTTGTGCCCCCTCAAGTAGATGGGTGGAGCTGAGCCTATGTGCTTCAGACTTTTTTCTTGTCTTTGGAGGCTTTTTGGTGCCCAATTTCTCTTGTTAATCCATCTTTTTCTGTTGACTCACAAAATATCAGCCCTTCTGTAGCGCCGGGCTTGCTGATTTTTCTGCCTCTTCCTGCCCTTCCCATCCTTCCCTGGTAAGTGAAGAGTTTGCAGGACCGCTCTGAGTAGTTCCTAGCTGGGAGCCCCAGAGTCGTAATAGGAGGCTTAGGGATAGAAGGGACCCCATTACACATTTATCTAGTGCAGTGTTCTCATCTTTCGGGTGAAGAATCTGAGCTGACTCCTGGCTCCCCTCTGCCAGGAGGTTAGTGTTCTTCCCACTAAATCATCTCAAGAAAAGTGCTTCCAAAATTAAGAGGTCCAGGGGAATTAAAAGTAGACGAAGGGCTGGGAATATAGCTCAGTGGCATAAGCGACTGCCTGGCAAGCACAAGGTCCTGAGTTCGATTCCTGGTACAAATAAATAAATAAATGAATGAATGTAGATGAAGAAAATGGAGAGATTTCCATAGGACTACAAAATCAGTATTACCTGGAAAAGGGCGACAGTATGATTAACTATAAATCATGATAAGTGAGAGTACTAAAATAAGAAATTCTTTGAATCTTGAAATAAGTAGAGGATAAATAACAAGCAGGGGGCTGGGGATTTAGCTCAGCGGCACAGCGCCTGCCTGGCAAGCGCAAGGTCGTGAGTTTGATTCCCGGTACAAAAAAAAAAAAAAAAAAAAAAAACAAGCAGATAGCTCTCTGGCACCCGAGAGAGATTACAAACTCAGTAATTTTTAAAAGATTCAATAAAGATTTAGACATTTTGGTGATTTTTTAGAGGTTAGATATTTGAGCAGTGTCCAGAATCTTTTGAAGTCATCTTAAATATACTATTGCCTTATTCAGATTGATTGAATCTTTTTCAGTGTGTGTGTGTATATATATGTATGTATATTTAGTGTATTTCTTAACTCCTTACGAGAAATGAGATTATTGGAATAAAGCAGTAGGAAGGAAAGAAACCAGATAAAAGAAGAGGGCAGTTTTAAAGTTCCTAAATCACAAGGGTGATTGAAAAACATGGTGAATGTTTAAATTTTTAAAATACTGTCACAGTAAAGGATGTTGCTGATCGCCCCCCTCGGCTGTGAGCACACATCTGCCATTCTCTCACCTTGTGAAGCAGTCCTCGGAGTCCCTCCTGAGTGCCATGCGAGACGTGATTACAGATGCAGCGAACGCTGCTGCCAGGTGCCGTCCGGTGGCAAGCAGGCTCCAAAGCCTTGTGGCGTCCTTACCCGCTGTGGTGGCCGGGTCTGGGACTGGGGGACCGTGGGCTGCTCCTCAGGCAGGATGGCCTTGAGAGGTGAACACTGGGAATGGCAGCAGTCTGAAGACCCGGAAGAGGCCTTCAGCACTCCTTCCCAGCACGGATAAGCAAGGGGGAGTGTTTTAAGGGCAATTAATGTATTGACACATTAGTGTAATCTACTGCAGTAAATTTTTGAAATTTAAGCATTTCCTACATTTTCCAGTCACACCTCAGACTCTAATTGTTGGGTTCTTGCATATTTTCCAAAGTAATAGAAAATAGCAAAGACTTAACAATTAGTGTGTGTTAGGGATTAGACACTACTGAGTGGTTTTATACTGTCTCACTTAATGATCTCTTTTTACTAAGTGAGGAATCTAAGACACAAAGAGATTGTTTGCAGAAAGACACCTACCTAGCAGGCTGCTGAGCATGTATTACGATTTACACTGCTCTCACTTGAAAGTGCTTACAATTTATGCACTGTAATGTCCCACTTATGCCTCTTCTATAGTGTGGTTTAGAATGTGGGCTCTGAGCTGGGTGTGGTGGTGTACTCATGATGGGAGGCTGAGACAGGAGGATCACAGTGAGTTTGAGGCCAGCCTGGACTACATAGTGAGCTCAAGACCAGCCTGAGCTGCATAGCAAGACCTTGTCTCAAAACACAAACAGAATGTGGGCTCTAGAGTCAATCTTGCTTGGGTTCAAACCCTAGTTCTTCTGTTTACTAGTGTGGATAAAATACTCATCAATTTCTGTGTTTCTAAACAGGCAGTATGGATACCTACCTTAAGAACTTTAAGGTTGAGTTAATTCGTGTAAAGTGCTAAGAACTCTGCCTGACAGATTGTAAGTTCTGGCTGTAATTTTAAAGATGTAATTTATTTCAAGATACTCTCTTAGAGTCAGATTGTCCTTTCCACTGTTTGAAATAGGCCTTTGTGGTAAGTGCAGTATAGATACAAAATAAACTTCATTGCTGTTCTTACTCAAGCAGAGAGCCTTGCTAAAATTCTGGGCAATATTTGCATTTAGTGAAAAAGGTCATGACCCAGGCTGTAGAAGAGCTTCCGATTATCTGTCTCTACCAGCTCTCTGACTGTAGGCTTGAAATTTCTGTTTCATAGAGAAGACGTGGGAATCAGATGAAGTAAGAAATTTGAAATTGCGTATTTTATACAAAGGCAAAATCCTAGGGGCCAGGGATTTAGCTCAGTGGCGCAGTGAGGTCTTGAGTTCGATTTCTGGTACCACACGCCAAAAGGCAAATGGGGAAAGTTTCGGTATATTATTGTTGTGTAGATTAATGCAAGCTGTCAGTGTCCTTAGACTCAGCTAGTGATTTATACCTGTATAAGTAAGATCATGGTCTATACCGTAAAACTGTCTTAAGACACCTTTCATATGTTTATCACAACTCTTGGTTTTGAGAGAGGAAGATGGAATTTGATTTTTGTGATTATATCTTTGTACTGTGTTCATTTGCTCATGTCTCCAAAACAAAGGCTCGAGGCTGGGAGCTTGGACAGCGGAAGTTCATTTTCTCATAGTTCTGCAGGCGAGAACCCAAGATCCAGGTGTCCTCAGGGTGGGTGTCACCTGCGGCTCACCCCTTGGCTTGTACGTGGTCCTAGGGGTCTCCTGTGTCCTCACATGGTCTTCCTCTGTTTCTTTGTTTTTGTCGCGTGCATTAGGGCCTACCTTCATGACCCCATTTTACTTTAATTACCTCTTCAAAGGCTGTGTCTGCAGGGGGTCCTTTCTGAGGTCCTGGGGGTCAGAGCTCCATGATGCAAAGCTGGAAGGGGATGCAGTTCAGCCCATCAGCGTCTGCTGAGGGAGGTAACGCCGGCGAGCTGAGTGCTGTGTCCACACTGGGTGCCCTGGGCCCTGCCTGGCTCAGAGGCATCTCTTTGCACGCAGTAGCCTGCCTGTCTTCACCAGGTCTAGGACACACTGTGCGACCGCGTCCGCCACCATGTTACAAGGCTGTCAGGCTTCTCCTGTTACCCCAGGGACTAATGTGTTCTAGGAACTATTTCATGTATGTAACCTGAATTCCCAACTTGTCTGTTAAGCATATTTCTTCTTTTATCAAGACAGAAAAATAAGACTCCTCTACGTAGTATTGTTTCTATTTAAACTGTTCTACACATTTTTTAAAAATTCCACTGATTTCAGCATTTTCTTGAGTTTCTGGTTTTCAGAAATACATGTTCCTTTTTCCTGTTTTTTTTTGAGATAGGGTCTTGCTTTGCGGTTCAGGCTGGCCTTGAGCTCACTTTGTAGCTCAGGCTGGTCTTGAACTTGCAACGATCTTCCTTCCTGAGCCTCCCAAGTGCTGGGATTACAGGTCTTTTTCCTCATTTTTAAGAGTAATAATTAATCCACTTTAGAGACTGAGATAGACAGTGAAACAGTGCTTTGTTTAAAAAAATATATGATCCAACAATTTTTTTTTCTTTCTTTTTTTTTTTTTCTTTTTGAGACAAGGTCTTGCTATATAGTTCAGGCTGGCCTTGAGCTCACTTTGTAGCCCAGGCTGGTTTTGAACTTGTAACAGTTCTCCTGCCTCAGCCTCCCAAGTGCTGGGATTACAGGCATGTGTCACCATGCCCAGCAATTTAATGAGTGACATGTTTCTATCAGACTAAACCTGTTAAGAGCAGTGATAAAATATAAACAAAACAGGAAGAAACCCCCGCATCTGCCTGAAGGCATCAGAAAACCAGTAAGTAGTCAGTTCCTTGAGAGAAGGTGTGGTGGTTAGTGTTTGTCAGCTTGGCCCACCTACAGTTCCAGTGACTCTAACTAATGTAGGTGTTACCGTGAAGGGATGACAGATGTGATTAACATCTGTGATTTTACTTTATGGAAAGTTATCCTACAGTAGTGATGGCAAACCTTTAGAGCTCACCACAGCATGCGTGCCACAGGTTCGCCACTGCTGTCCCAGATAATCTGAGTGGCCCTGCTGGGTCAGCTGAAAAGCGGTCAGAGCAGAGCTGAAAGTTCTCTGACAGAAGAATTCCACCTGTGGGTGCCAGCATGTGCTCCTGCCCAGGAGCCCCAGCCTGCCCTCGGGATGGCCGGTCCCCACATTGAGGAAGCCAGTTCCTTGCGAGAAACATTTCAGTGTATACGTCTGCAGGTAAACACGCGCTCACACTCATGCGATCGATGGGCTCTATTTCTCTGGTGGAACCCTGAGCGACAGAGAAGAGAAGTAAACTAGGGTGAGCCTGACATCCTGAATTAGTCTTCCTCACCAGAGTATTTGGAAGCAGCTGCCGAGAGACTGAGCTGAGCAGAAATCAGCACTAAAGCTGAGTTCAGCAGACCTTTTGTCAGCCTTGTGGTGCTAGGGACGCAGACATTGAACAGCCCCTCCAAGCGGGAAGGCCCGAAGAGGACGCCCTGGGTTTTCACAGGGACCCTAAAGGTAAGTATTGAGAACATGAGTAGTAAACTTTCCTGGGGAAGAGCCTGGTATTTTAGGTCTTGTGGGCCATACCTTCATAGTGCAAAAGCAGCCACAGATAATTCCTAAACAGACATGACTGTGTTCTAATAAAACTTTATTAAAATAGGCAGTGGGCAGTCGTTTTCCCACTCCTGCTATACAAGATGTGAAAAACACTATACATTTGGCCTCATTTGTACCCTGCAGTTGCAGAGTACCATTCTTTTTCAAGGACACTTGAAAAATTAGAACTAATCCCAGAGGCCGTTTAGCAGTAGTCTCAGTTACACTGTAAGGCGCTCTGAACACAGTGGAATAAAGTTCAAAGTCAGTAACAAACTAAGAATATCCCTGCTATGGTGTATGTCTAGATGTCCCCTCGAGGCCTCAGGCACTCATAGATGGGGTTTTCTGGAGGTGGCTGGATCTAGGGTATGTGATGCTGGGATTAAGGGTGACACCCTGAGTGTGAGTGCTACCCACCCATGTAGCCTGGATGGAATATAAGGGACAGAAAAGGGGCTGTTTTCATTGCTTGCTGCTTGCTGCTTTGTTATCTTCTTCCTGTTACGAACTTTTTCTCCTCTGCTATGCCCCTCTGCCATGCCAGCCTGCTTTGGAGCTAGCTGATTATGGGCTGAAACCTCTACAGACTGAGGTACAGTAATATGCCTTTCCTTCTCCAATGTTGGGTATTTTGTCTCAGCCACAAGAAGAAAGTAACTGAGACAATTCCCAAACATTGGAATAACTTTTTTAGACATTGGAATATTAAGCAACACTTATGAATAACCCTGGGTCAAAAAAAGAAATCATGATGAGATGTAGAAAATAGGCTGAACGGAAGGACAATTAAAATATATCAGAACTTGTTGAGTTAGGCTGCAGCTATACACAAAGGGAAATGTATAGCTTTAAGCATCTATTAGAAAAGAATGAAAAATGATGAAATTAGCCTTCTCAGCAAAATAAGGCGGAAACTATGCACAGAGGGACATGTATAGCTTTAAGCATATATTAGAATGAAAAATGATGAAATTAGCCTTCTCAACAAAGGAGTGAAATAGCTTAATTATCCCAAAGAATATATAATGGAAGAAATAAGGGGCCAGGCAGAGTGGCACACACCTGTACCCTCAGCACTTTGGGAGGCTGAGGGAGGAAGAATCCAAGTCTCGAGCCCAAGCTGGACATTTTAGTAGCTTAGACCCTTGTCTCAAGAAGCGGGTGGATAAAGGCCTTGGGTGAAAAAAAGAAGGCATCCGAAATGCTCCAAAAGCCACAACTGTTTGATCTTAAACAGAAGACCACAAGTGGAGAGTTCCATACTATAAAATTTTGTTTCAAAATTATTTGAAGTATTTTAAAAGTTATTTTAAGTACAGGTATTCCTCATTTAACGACTTTCCTGTTCAATGCCTGTAGAGAGTTGCAGCCTGCGGTTCAGGTTTACAGTGTGGCTTTTTTTTTGTTGTACAGTTCTGTTCATCTTGGTAAAGCCACAGTGGCTTTGGGGCGGGGGTACAGTCTGCCTTGTTTATACAGCACTGTACTGTACAGTACTGCACGAAAAGGAAAGTCAAGTTGGAATTTCCTTTAACAACTTCTTTGTTCTGAATATGATAATGTACGAACTGTATACACTTCCTCATTTAGTTACCAATTCATTTAATGACCTAGTTGCAGGAACAGAAATTGGTTGTTAAACAAGTAGCATCTGCATTATATAAAATTACCTTCAGACTATGTGTGTATAAAACGCAAATGAATTTCATAACCAGGCTTCAGTCCCGTTTCCAGGATATCTTATGAATATGCACTACACCTATGCAAATATTCCAAAACCTGCCGAGTGTGGTGGTACACACTTGTAATCCCAGCACTGGGGAGGCCAAGGGAGACTGCTGAGTTTGAGGCCAGCCTGAACTACATGGGAGACCCTGTGTCATGGTTTGTGTGTGGATGTCTCCCCAAAGCCTCATGCAGTCATGGGGTGGTCTTCTAGAGTTTATGATTGATTCATGGTCCAGCGCCGGGATTATGGTGTGAGTGCGGCACCCTGGGGCACCCTGGGGCGGGTAGTTTGCATACAGTATAAGGGAGGGAAAGAGACTTGCTTGCTACTCCTCCCGTTTTGCTCTTGCTGCTTTTGTTGTCTTGTGCCACCTTGAGGTGTTGCCCCTGTGCCATGCCACCCTGCCTTGGAGCCAGCTGATTATAGACTGAAACCTTCACAAACTGAGCTAAGTAAACCTTTGCTTCCTTAATTTTGGGCGGTGGGTATTTTGTGTCAGCAGTGAGAGAAAAGTAACCAAGACACCCTGTATCACAAAAAAAAATTCAAACATCTGACAGAAATCTGAAATTCAAAACACTTGCGATGCTGCCAAGCATTTCAGACTCTGAAATCAGGGACCTCAGCCTGGAGCCGTAGTTGTACGTTAACTGGCTTTTTCTTGAGAGTCGTGACCTTTGGTTGGTCTGTCACGTGTCTTGGATTGTGTCTGGCCTAAAGACGTCATTAGAATGCTCTTAACTAGTTGAGTCAAAAGACGAAGCACCCTGTATGTAAATTAGAGAATCTCATCTACCCAGTTGTTACATATTAAGCTGAAAGAAGCAATAGCAGCATTAGGTAAGATCTTAATCTATACTCAGTGTAAAATCAACCCCCTATGTGGAGGTAATAGCAGTCATTTAAATGGTAAAGATGCTGTGTGTGCCCATTATTGGCACAGAAAGGTTGTATGTACCAGGCCCAGATCTTGGGCTTGAAATCCTATCTTCGACACTATGGAACTTAACTTTTTTGGTTGGATACTTGTCTGGTTTTAGAATCAGAGTAATGCTAGCTTCCAGAAATGACTTTTGTGAGTCCTTCTTCGCGTTCAGTTTCTCTAAAGAACTTTTAGGAGCATTGGTGTCATATATTCCCTGAAGTTTTTCTGAAATTCAGGGGAAAATCCATCCAGGATGGGAAAATCCATCCAGGCTTTTCTTAATTGATAGGTTTGTTTTGTTTTATTTTGTTTTTTACTGCTGCTTCAATTTTATGGCCTGTTACTGGATTATTCAGGGTTTTTATGTCTTGGTTCAGTGTTGGTAATTCGTATTTATCTAGGAATCTATCCATTTCTGAATTCTCCAAATGATTGGCATATAGGTTTGCAAAGTAGCTGCTAATAATCTGGATTTTGGCAGTGCCTGATGTGATTTCACCTTTTTTTCTTTCTTTCTTTTTTTTTTTTTTTTGTAAAATTGGCTAAGTTGTTGTTCTAGCCAATTTGTTGTTTATTCTTTTAAAGAACCAGCTCTTTATTGTTGATTCTTTATATTATTATTTTATTTTAGTCTCAGTCTTGTCGATTTCTTTCATTATGTCGCTTAAGTTCTTCGTTGTACTGGCATTATTGTTTAGTTCCATGAACAGTCTTTATTTCTCCTTTGCTTCTGTAACCCATTGATTATTCAGCAGTGTATTGTTTAATTCCCATGCACTTATGTAATTCCTGTGTTCTTTTGCCATTGATCTGTGGTTGCACTGTACTGTGATCTGAAAATATGCATGGTATAATTTTGATTCTTTTGCATTTACTTAAGCATGCTTAATTGGATAGCACGTGGTTGCTTTTGGAGAAAGTTCCATGTATGCGGAGAAGAATATGTATTCTGTTATTGGATAGGCTGTTGTAGATTTCTACAAAGTCCATTTGTTGAAAGATTTTGTTTAACTCTGGTATTTGTCGTTTTTTTTGTCTAGTTGATCGGTTTGTGACAGTGTGGTATTGAAGTCTCCCACTATAATTGCATTTTGTTTATATGATCTTTTATGTTCAGTTGTACTTGTTTTATGAAGTTGGGTGCACGGTTATTCAGTGTATATATGTTAAAAATTGTCTTCCTGTTGAGTTATTCCCTTAGCTAATACGTAGTGGCCTTTGCCTCTTGTGTTTAGTTTTGGTTTGTACTCCACTTTGTTTGAAAATAGGATAGCTACAGCTGCCTTTTTGGGGGGATTCCTGTTGCATGAAATAATTGTTTTCCATCTTTTGGTTTTTAGTTTATGAATTTCTTTTTGGGTTAAATAGGTTTCGTGTGTATAGCATACTACATGTTGTGTCTTGATCCATTCTGCCAATTTTTGTCTTTTGATTGGGGGATTGAGACTGAACAAGGAGAGTTATTACTGATGGGTATTAACTTACTCCTTTCATTGCATTGTTTTCCTGTTGCTGATTTTCTTCCTTTTCTACTTAACTGGTCTCCCTACCTGATGTATTCATTGTTAGACCTTTTATCATTGTTAGCTTCATTATCACTTTCTGGAATATCCTTGAGGATTTTTTGGAGTGTTTTTGAGCAGCCACTGAAGGGAGGAGAGGCAGTAGCTATAGTAGAGTGGAATATAGCAAGATCTGTCTCAAAATTTTTTTAAGAAATAGAAAGGGCTGGAGATGTAGCTCAGTGGTAGAATGTCCCTGGGTTCAGTCCTATTATATGGCTCATCTCCAGAAGTCTCTTCAAAAACCCCACGTGGTCGTAAGTGGGGCTTTTCAGAGGTGGCTGGGATGAAGTGTGATGCTGGGATCCAGGGTTGTGTGATTACTAAATCAGTCCTCTGCTTGGTTTGGCATAGTTCTGGGTGTGGATGACGGGAAGGCCCACCCTCCATATGAATGCTGCACACCCTAAGCAGCTGTAGCCTGGATGGAATATAAGGGACAGAAAGAGGACTGCTGTTGCTTGCTGCTTTGCTGCCTTCTGCCTTCCCTGCTTTGCCGTGAACTAGTTCTCCTCCGATGCCTGTCTGCCATGCCACCCTGTCTTAGAGCCAGCTGTCTGTGAACAAAAGCCTCTACAAACTGTGAACCAAAGTAACCTTTTCTCTTCTAACTTTGGGTGTCAGGTATCTTGTCTCAGCGACTAGAAAAGAAACTAAGACAAGTCCCGAATGCTGGGGTAAATAAATCCATGGACCTCTTTTTTGTTTGGTGCTAGGAAGCAAACCCAGGACCTCCCACGTGAGGGAAGCACTCTCCCGCTGAGCTGTATCCGTGACCCAGACTTCTTTGTATTGTTCTTTAAACTTGATTTGGGGAGCGAGTACTGGGAATGGAACTCAGGGCCTCTCAAATAAACTTGATTTTAACGTCGTAGTCAAATTTGAGGGCACTGGGGGTTCTGTTTGACTTTAGGGATGAATTTTAAATGGCTTTGTTTTTTGTATTTTAAATAGTTTTTTCTTTAAGGAAGGGTAATTCTGAAAAAGCTGTGGGCACATATCTGGCGTTTTATCAGTATGTTTACTTTAGTCCTTTCGCTTTATCCTGTAAGAGCCATTGTCTAAGAATAAGTTTTATCAGCTGAAAGTATCTCTTCCTTAAAATGACTAGTTTTTCAGGCACATGCATTGATCCGTCTTTTCTTTTTTCTTTTTTTTTTTTTCTGGTACTGGGAATTGAACTCACGACCTTGCACTTGCCAGCCAGGCGCTGTGCCGCTGAGCTAAATCTCCAGCCCCTGATCCGTCTTTTCAAAGTGGTTATTTTTATATTATATCTAAGTTAAAATAGGCACTAAGCTGATCAGACTTATGCTCATGTTACTAATAGATTATAAATAGAGATTATTCAATGTTTGTATTAGATTTTTTTTAAAGAGTAGGAAAATTTATTGGGGACCAGGAATAGCTCCAGAGAGACAGGAGGGGTCCTGAATGGGTTGCCCTACAGATGGCTGTGGCCACCTACCGCATGCTTGGTACGTCTGGAAGTGCAGAGTATTAAGACATACTGCGTATAAATGACTGCTGGCTTAAGATATTCCTCCCACTGCCAAGTGGAGACGAGCCCAGGGTGGACTGTGTGCTCAGGCTGCCTTCAGGAATGCTCGAGCGGTCAGGGCCGCCCAGCACAGAAGGGTTGCAGGCGACGTCACAGCGGAAAGGTGGCTCCTGCTGCTCCCCCGCTCTTCCTGATGAGCAAGGGTCTTGCACAAGGCTGTCGCTTTGTGTGTGTTCATGGGCCCTGTGGACGGCTTGGGGGAGAACTGGATCACTGGTCTTGCAGCCAGTATATTTTTGTGGTCGCTTTTGGGGTTAAGCATAAGATGAGAAGGTGAAAATGAGAAAAAGGAAATTAAGTGCTACAAATTAAAGCTATTTTTTTAAAAGCTCAGGTGACTTCTCATGCCATTTCTTAATGCATTATGATTGTGATTGCTTTTAATTTCCTGGTGTTTAATGGTTACAACAGTGTTTATGGCATTTTTAAAAACATAGGCAGATTTTCTTTGTACTCTTTACCCACCCCTTGCATTTGTTCTTTTTTCTTTTGGTACCGGGAATCGAACTCAAGACCTCAGGCTTGCCAGGCAGGCGCTTGTACCATTGAGCTATATCCCCCACCCCACCCCTTGCATCCGTGATACAAACATCACATTACTGTCCCACCATATAATGTATCCAAAGTCAGGGGACCTGATACCCATTCATGGGTGCAGTGTAAAACTACTCCCTGGTAAGGTTATCAGTGTTCCAAGTGATTTGGTGAAGACAAAGTGAGCCTAATCTTCTAACCTAAAATCACAGAAACATTTGAATTGCCCCTTTCTCATGAAAACAAGAAAGAGCGCTATCACTTCTCCGCCTGGCTTTCATACCATGGGAGTCCTTGGAAACCGGGTGTGTGGGTTCTGAACAATGCATGTTTCTGTGTCTAGGATCTCTCTCTGATCAAGCAGACAGTTCAGGATTCGGGGCCGAGGATGAATGTTCACCGTGGCAGTGATGGCGACAGGTTACTGCGGCCTGAGGTGTCGAATGATACCATAGCTGCGGCTCAAGAAAAAGAAACAAACAGCCTGGCTTCAGCTGGTCTTCATAATCTCACTTACCCCGTAGGTGCCAGGAGTGAAGGTAAGGTGATTAGTTCCTGCTTAATGTGGGGCCTTCTGACGCCTGAGCGTGTGCTCTCCCCGGCAGGCGTGGGTGTCCTTAACCCGGATGTGTTATCCAGTTCATTGGCTCAGCTAGTATATCACATTTCTGTTAAGCTGACCTTCACAAAATCTCCACATATTTAATCAGCTTAGCACTCCTGCCTTGGTGGTGGTGGTATAAGACAACATTCAGATTCCAGCTCTGCTATTCAGTAGCTGTGGCCATGGATGAGTTCCTCACCCTGAGTTCTGCTTTCCTTTATCTAGGAAACAGTACTAATGCTCATTCTTACGAGGCTGGTGGATTGAGTCAGTATGAATGCACCTTATTAATTTTGAGGTTCTCTTTAATTTTGAACATGTTTTTACAATAACCTTACTGTTTAAGAAGTTAATAGGTGCCATATGGAGAACAGGAGAAAATAAGTCAAGAGCAAAACCGTGCAGAAGAATGAGAGGCTCAGGTGGACGCTCCCTGTGGGTCCTGTGTGTAGACTCAGCAGCCCCTCTGACAGGCTGAGACTGGACAGTGGGCGTCGTGTTTTGCCGCATATCGTGAATATGTGCCAGTTTAAAACTCCCAAAGCTAGATGAGTGTTTTGGTAACCAAAATGACGACAGCAGCTCCCTTTTAGAAAAATACCTAGTCTTGCTTTTCTTAAGGATAAAACTTCCATAGAAGAGATAGCAACAGGCTTCTAGGTAAGAGTATTAGCAGAATTACAATTAAAATACTGTATTTCCTTAATGCTCACTTAAAATGAGACGTAAAGCAAGAATGTACTGAGTGTAACGCGTCTAAGAAAATTCCCCATCAGATCTGTACTGTTTCTAGCAAGCGGATGCATTTCCATCGAATGCCTTGGCATATTCCCGGGCCCAGGCAGAAGCTGCATGCCGTACGGACTGCCACCCCGTGCGAGTGTGAACCCTTCGCCTCCGCCTCGTCCTGTAAGCTTCCTTCTGTCTCTGTTCTGAGCTCACGAACAAGGCCTGAGACTCTGCTCAGAGCAGGTCCATGTCCAGATGAGTCTTCCCTGTCAGTTCTTTACAAGTTGGCTAAGTGACCAGCTCTACTTTTTAGTCATACTTTTAAACTTGTAATTAAAAAAATAGCAAGAATAATAGCAGTTGCCATTTACCAAGCGCCACCTTACTTGGAATGTCACACACAGTACGTCCTTTAGAGCCAGGACGGTAACCTGTGGTCAGATTAGACTGCTTGTTGTTTTTCACATAAAACTTCTTTGCAGTCAGCCCTCGGTTCACTAGTTACTTACATCTATAGCTGCTCCCCAGCTGATAGCAGTGGAGACTGTAACCTGCAAAACCTAAAATAACTTACTTGCTGGCCCTTTGCAGAAAGTTTGCCCATCCCTGTCTCGGTGACACTTGACAACGGCTGTCCTTGTTGCACAGGGGAAGAAACCCAGGGCTTGGGTGACCTTTTCCTGGTGCTGCTGGAGGCGCGCGCCAGGCTGAGTCGTCTTTCTGAGCAGGCTGAGCTGTGCGGACCAGCTGACGGAAAGCATGCGCGTGGCTGCTCGAGAGCCGGCACGAGGCGGGCCTTGTGCAGTTGCTTTCCTGTCCCTACGCAAGCAGCACGTGAGCGGTGCTGCTTCCTCAGGTTCAGGCACCGGCCCAGTTCAAGGACTGCACTGTTGAGGGGAAGCCCAGCACTCTAACGAGCGGAACTAGTCCTTGGGTGCCTGCTTCACGTGAGGAGCAGCACTTACAATGTGAACGCCTGATGCTGAGCAGGGTGTCTGCTGCCCCGGGCAGGCTGTGTGTGGTGTAGACGAGGGCCATGCCGAACATCTGGACCCTCTAGGGCGTGAACTCTTAAGTAGGTTTTTGTCTAGATGTGCGCTTCCTTTTATTAACTATTTTGTCATCAGTGCAGGAAATCAGACTCATTTCCCAGAGGTCACAGGCAGTAGTCTTGTCAGTGGATAATTGTAAACATGTTTAAAATGCAGGAGGGAGGGGCTGGGGATGTAGCTCAGTGGCATAAGCGCCTGCCTGGCAAGCGCAAGGTCCTGAGTTCGATTCCCACTACAAAAAAATAAATAAATAAAGTGCAGCAGGGATGAAAGTGAGACATTCAGGTGTACCATGTGACCTTTATTTCTTTCAAAACTTTTTCGGAAAAGGTCTGAAAATGTTAACTAAGCTTGCCAAATGTAAGTGATGGGATAAATGTATTAAGCATGTGCTTTTGTATGTTTGAAATTTTTCATTAAAAAAATACTTCTTTGACAGTAAAAGAAAACTTTTTACAGTAGTTTTACAGCAGTCACCTGGTGGTGTTCTTGTAAATACTTCTGATTCTGCAGTGCACATCCAGGTTTCACATAATTGGTTTTAAGCCTGTGTGGTACCATGTGATGTTTGCAATTTTAGTATGATCTCATGCTTTGTTCAGTTCATTATGAGAACAACCCTGTGAGGTAGCTACAGTGAACATTATTATCCTCATTTTCTAGATAAGATCAGGTTTAGAAAAGTTAAATAACATAAAGAAAACAGCTTTTTGGTGATACTAAGACAAAAAACGAGGTTCCATGAATGAATCCGAAAGTGGTCTGCGCTGAGCTTTGGTGCTGAGAACAAGGCTTTCCTGGTCAGAGGTGTGTGCATGTTGTCAGGCGCCTCCTGGACCTGGAAATTCCGGGGAAACGCGATGCATTACATCAGAGGCTCGCGCTCTTTCAGGAAAGTAAAATTTAAGAATAATTTTGAAGAATGCGAAAATTAATAGTTTTAGCATACAGCAACAGTGGGCTTCTAAAATAAAACTGAAAATAGAAGATTATTTTGTAGAGCTAGAAATAAAACAGAAATAAAAGTAATTGCCCCTGCACCATCCTTGGGAGATTTAGGAGTGCAGGGGACTTCTGGGGCATCACATAAATTTTTCTCTGTGGTTTAAATTTTTTAAACCGTCTATGCAGTTTACATCTTAAAAATCATTTCAGCTGTGCATGGTGGTGCATGCTTATAATCCCAGTTCTGGGGAGGCTGAGGCAAGAGGATCACTGCAAGTTCAAGGCTAGCCTGAAATACGTAATAAGACCCTGTTTTTAAAAAGCCAAAAAAAGCCTTCATTCCCTGTTGATTCCCACACATACATGGGAGAAAGTTCAGGAATATTCTGCGAATCAATATTCAGTGAATCTCTGTAGTTTAGTTGAGTTTTAAAACTTACTCTATGCAATAAGTTTTGGTTTTTGCCATGTGAACATGCAGGAGTTTGGGGTTTTTATTTTTTGTGTGGTTTTTTTTTTTTTTGGTTCATTGTTTTAGGGAGGACAGGGTTTACTTTTCTCCCAGGTGACTTGGTTTGTCTGTATGTTTTTCAGATCTTTCGCTTGACTATGCCTCTCTGCCAGCAAATCTTCAGTTCCCTCACATAATGCCCCTTTCTGAGGACATCAAAGGCTCTTGCTTCCAAAGTGGGAGTAAACGGAGCCATGACCCCTTCATTGCTCCGGAGAGATTTGGAAATAGCAGCGTGGGCTTTGGCAGTAACTCTCATTCCCAAGCACCAGAGAAAGTGACGCTTCTGGTAGATGGCACACGATTTGTTGTGAATCCGCAAATCTTCACTGCTCACCCGGACACCATGTTGGGAAGGTAACTGTTAATTTCCTTCTAAATCCACTCTGTTCCGTCACACGGAAGTATATGCTGTCTGCCTGGCATTGCCTGGGGGACTAAGAAGCATTGCACTGCGTATTTTCCCACCTTTACCCTCTTGTGAAGGGGGCCGGCAGGCTAGCAAAGCCGTGTGCGGTGATGACTGGAGGGGCTGCTGTCTTTCCCGTGCGGAGCCGGCTAGGGGCTGGGGTGTGGCTCAGAGGCAGAGCGCTTGCCCAGCATGGGTAGGGCCTGGGTTCCGCCGACAGCACCACACAGCCAGGCCTGAAGACAGGCAGCGGAAGCAGCCTCCGCACAAGCACGTGAAACTAGTCAGGACCGCGGAATGTAACTTGCCCGATCTCATCCCTACTCCTCTGAGCTCACTGTAACAGGTCCCAGGTTGCGCGGGTCAAAGATCCTTCCATACGTGGATCCTAAGTCATGTTCTTTTTTTCTTTTAAGAAAAAACAGTATTAAAGAAATGTTCCCTACGACAAGAGCAGAGCTATTTTACTGAAAAACATTTTATGTACCATCTATTGCCACATACATGCTTGGCAGTAGATGTGCTGTTGGTTTTCTTCGTTGTTGTTTTGTTTTTTTGAGACTGGACCTCACTAGGTAGTTCAGCCTGGCTTTGACTTCACTGTGTAGCTTTGGCTGGCCTTGAACTCACAGTGATCCTCCTGCCTCAGCCCCCTGCTTCTTCTCAACCCTTCTGCAGATGGTGAAGACCTGTCCCTGCTCTACAGGGCGGAGTTTGGGAATGGAGACAGCCTGCTAAGGGGAGTGCTGGCAGCGGGCACTCCTGAGCCTGGCCTGGGTGGCAGGAGACCCTCTTCCTGGCCATGCATTAACATGAGAAGAGTAAAGACAGTAATGGGACAGTAGGGTACAGGTAGACTGACTCTAGCGGCTTCTCCCCTACTTGGAAGTTGGTTGTATTTTGTGTAAAGATCTAATTTCACTCAAGACCTTGAACTAACTTGAACGAACTAGAAATCAGATGGATCATATTCATCTGCTGAATCTAAACTAAATGGAATCCAGTTATAGAAATGTATATATAGGAGCATTTAAGTTCAAAATGAACCGCTTAAGCTAGAACCAAAACTGTCTATGTTTCTCAGACATCTGAATGAAGATGAAAGTAGAATATTAGACTATTTTCTAATTTGGCTGTATATTTTATCAGGCTTGTGTTCCTGTTCTCAGTTTTGGTGTCACCACTGTCGTCCCCTCCCCTCAAGAGTGGTTCAGTGCAGGCTGGCTTTCAGGGTCACTGCCTCTGCAGGTAGTGATCAAGGGAAGATAGGCATTTGGGGAAAAGTCTCGGTTCTTCGCCTGTAGGGGTAGGTTGTTTTCCACGTGGAGGGGAGAGGCTGGCTCGTCAGGTGGTTCATTCAGCTGGGCAGGCTGAGGTGCTCAGGTTTGTTCTGTCCCGTGGATGCATCCCATGGATGCTCCTTCCCAGGCAGAGTGCTTACAGATGAGGGTACCAGTCACAGGATGGGTGAGCTGAGAGAGAATAGATTAAAGGAAATCCACGCCACTAGTACCATTAGATTAACAACCCTGAGTTTAAGTCCAACTGGTGGGGGACAGAAGGACTTGTGGTCACAGTGTGGTGTTCACTATTTTGACCCCATGCCCTGTCAGCTAGACTCACCCGGATGTCCAGAACAGTGTCGGCGTTCTTTGGAGACTGTTTTATCGGGGAGTTTTCTTGTGCATCATAAGTGATTAGGAAAGCATGTGATATGGAAGCATTCTCAGACGTTTGGAAAGCAGCCAGTTCAGGGTAGAGAATAACAGTTGAAAGCGGTGCTTCCCAGCAGGCTAAGGAAGGAAGTGGCAGTGAGTCCCCACTGGGAAATCAAATCGGGCTGGCTGAAGATAGAGACTTTCCACCCAGGCCTTGTGCTGTCTTCCCACCCACCATCTCATATACAAAGTGTGGCAGGAGCGGAGGGGACCTGGGAGAAGCAGGGGAGGCTGGGGAAAGATGAATGAGAAAAGCGTGCCTGTACCACTGCCCTCACAACTCCCAAGTTCACACAGGCGCCCCTGAAGTATGCCAGCCTGCTAGAACCCTAATACCTGCCCTCTCTTCTGCGTGATCTGAAATCCCCTCGTCAGAGTAACTGTGGGTTGCAGATGGGCACTTGCTCCTGAGCTGCACCGCTGAGGTGCACCAGGAAAGGAGAGCAGCAACACAGCTGTACCCACTGGTGGAGAGGGCGTGCGGGGCACCCGCCACGCATCCCCCAGTTTTTCCAAAGGCCGCGCCTGCAGTTGCTAATATGCTGCCAGCCTCGGTAGGGATGAACTTTCAGGAGCTGCTATGTCATTCCACTCTGCGCACACAGGCCGAGAGCACCCACTGCCGCCCTGTCCTGTCCAAAGAGAGTTTCCTGCGACCCCGTTCGCCTCCAGGCCACTGAGACCTGGTGCTGTGTTCTTCACTCGCGCTGTGAGCGAGCAGAGTGGTCTCCCCGATGAGGCGGAGGCGAAGAGGGGCCAGCCGCGTGGGGAGGGTCCCGCTGGCGAAGGTAACGTGCTGCCGGGTTGTCTTTCAGGATGTTCGGACCTGGAAGAGAGTACAACTTCACTCGGCCCAACGAGAAGGGAGAGTATGAGATTGCCGAAGGCATCAGTGCAACTGTGTTTCGCACGGTGCTGGTGGGTAGTAGCGTTTATCTTGATTTCCTCTTCCTTAAGAGCCATGTTACTGGTTTTAGCTTGTCTCCAGTTGGTACCTTGCTGTATTTCCTCGTCTATATAATGTGAGTCCTTCCTGCCGTGTTAGCTCAGTCATTGTTAACGTCTGATTACCAGGGGCTGCCTTGGCCCTGAATCACCATTGGTGATCCCAGGAACCCCTTACCCCGACAGAACCGGAAAGCTCTTTGCCTACTCTTTTCCTCCCAATCTGTTTACAGGATTATTACAAAACTGGTATCATCAATTGTCCAGATGGCATCTCTATCCCAGACCTTAGAGATACGTGCGATTATCTCTGCATTAACTTCGACTTCAACACCATCCGGTGTCAAGATCTGAGTGAGTACAGAATAGCTGCCCACTGCACCTGAGCAGCCCGGCTTGCAGTTGGCTTAGAAGTGAACGCTTTGTTTTTATTACTAAACGAAGGAGTCTGAAGTGTAGGTTGGCATCCTCTACAGAACAGGGACGTCCTACTAGCAAACCCACTCCCTCTGCCGCCTCAGAGTGTAGTAAACAAAGGAAACCCAGCAGTGGGTTTGAAATCGAGCTTGGCGAGCCAGTCACCAAGCTAACTGGTTCCCTTGTAGCTAGGGTGCTGGTGTCAGCTTGTGGTCCTCGCAGAAAGGCTCACTGATAAAGTCAGACAGCGCAGGTCAGCTGGGTTCTTCCTACCATGGTTCCAGTCATGACTGTTAACCAGCGCTTCCCTAGTGCTTGATAAATGCCGACTTGCTTAACAACCTCAGTGATGGTGCTGACTTCACTTAATAAGTGAGGGCACCGAAACATTCACTGTTCAAGGCTGGAATCATTAAATCTGGGACTAGAATTCAGCGACTACAGACTCTGTGCTCTTACTGTTATTATTCTTGGAGCCAGGGGTGGTGGGATAGGCCCACTTACTTCTGCTGAGGCAGAAGGATTGCAAGTTGGAGGGTTCCCTGGGCAACATAGCAAGATCTTGTCCCAGAAATAAAAAGGGCAGGGCTGTAGCTCAGGGGTGGAGTACCGCTGGGAACTTGAGTGAGTTACTCAGAATGCCCAGGGATTAATAAACCTGAGAGAATTGAAACATTTCAGAATATGAAACACATGTGATAGTCACCCTGGAGCAGGAAACACTTCTTTGCAACTGTGCCTTCTGTGGCCCTTACCAGTGACGGTGGCTGTTGACCTCGTAGGTGATCGGTGTCTTCCACAGCAGGTGCGCTCAGCTGCTTTTTCTCTCCACAGGTGCTTTACTGCATGAACTGTCTAACGATGGTGCTCACAAGCAGTTTGATCACTACCTCGAAGAACTGATCCTGCCCATCATGGTGGGCTGTGCCAAGAAAGGGGAGCGAGAGTGCCACATCGTTGTGCTGACGGATGAGGATTCCGTGGACTGGGATGAAGACCACCCCCCACCCATGGGAGAAGAATATTCCCAAAGTAGGAGCTCCTGCAGGGTGTAGATGTTTTCCACAAGAAAAGCGCTGCCCACAGCAGCTGCTGGCTCCTAGGGCCGGGGTGACTCACCGCGGGGGCGGCAGTGAGGGCGCTCCCTGGGAGGCTGACCGCTGTGCTAGGGACACTGCCTGTACTTGATACCTCTCCCTCCAGCCCCATGCGTGGTCCTGCCAGACTCAGAGCCAGCGCCAAATGGTGCTGTTCTCCTGTCCTTTCATTTTCAGTCCTTTCAAACTGGTCTCAGTTCAAAACTCGGAGTTCTTCTGTAAAAGGATTTGCATTTAAGAGGCTTGTAACAACCTTGCCTCATCCCTTCTTCCTCCTCAGTTTCTTTGGTAGCCTTCCAAGTATATTCCACATACATGAATAGCTACATACTTACTTTTCCCTTATTCAGACTGTTCTATACCATGTGTCACTTTTTTACGGCTACATGGTAGCCCATTGCACCAATGTGCCCTAGTAGATTTAACCAGCCCTGTTAGAGAGTTAGGCTGTGAATTATAAATAATGCATGTAAATATCTTTCTAAGCAGTCCTTTCACATACGTATCCCTATAGGGTATTCCTAGAAGTGGAAGATGGAAAGTCAAAGGCCTTTTGCTTTTATAACTTTGATAGCCATTGTCAAATTATCCTCCTTGCAGTCGCGGAACAATATGTAATACGTTGATTTCCCACGCTCTCACCAGTGTTTGAAAAACTTTTATCTTAGCCACTCTCTTAATAGTTTGAAAAATAGCATCTCACGATCTCTATAGTTTTAATTTGCACTTATTTCGTGAGTGAGGCTTTTTTAACTTTTTATAATGCCAAAAAGTTTCTTTGCTGAACTACATAATGAGACCCTTTTTGAAAAAGACAAAAACCAACATTGTAAAATGAGTAGCAAATACTTGCCTTATTTGGTTGTCCATTCAGCTTTGTTAATGGTGGTTTTGGCTATGTGCAGATGCTGTAATTTTTTTTTTCTTTTATGGCTTCTGGATTTTATGTCATACTCAGAAAGTCCTACTCTGAGAATATAAAAATTTCTTTCACATGGTTCTATTATTGAACATTTTTTTTTATTTATTTATTTTTTTTTTTTTGGTTTTTCTCCGGTACCAGGAACCGAACTCACGACCTTGCGCTTGCCAGGCAGGCGCTTTTGCCGCTGAGCTAAATCCCCAGCCCCTATTATTGAACATTTAATCTTTGACCCATCTGGATTCTCTCAGCATCAGTGGTCAGGTGCCCTGTGATAGTTTGATTCTCTTAGCTCGTGTTACAGAGGTCTTTGTGACTAACTCCGAGGTTTGATTTTGCTTTATTTTGTTTCAGTTCTTTATAGCTCCAAGCTCTACCGATTTTTCAAATATATCGAGAATCGCGATGTCGCTAAAACAGTGTTAAAGGAACGGGGCCTAAAGAACATTCGCATTGGGATTGAAGGTAAAAAATCATCGCAGTCATTTTCAGATTACACACTGCAGTAGGTTGTATCTGTGGCCACGGCGCAGGACTTCAGAATTGAGCTTCCATGCGCCTGGAGAATAGGCGCACATGAAAACTCTACTTCTCACGGAAGGGTTTCTGTTTGTTTGTTTTTTCCATTTCCTGCCCTCTTGCTACAGTTGGAAATGCTTTTAGGTTCGAGTTTACTCTGTCAGGATAAAGAGCAGCGAGGGCAGAGGGCTGGTGGGTAGATTACAGGTCTCGGGCTTCACCCAGGAGAAGCGTAGTGTGGCCAGCAGCGGTCTTGGTGAGGATTTCTGGGTCAGGAAGGGTCTCCTGGAAGTACAGCTTGAGGGTCAGAACTTAAGACTGTCCTCGGCCTTTGGGAACTGTCCGGACGGACAGGGTTCTTTAAGTGATGTTGGGCCCTGGCTCCCCATCCCCTTTTGCCTTTGTTTTTGAGAGGAAGGAGAAAATGTGCATGCAGAGTGGCACAGTTTGCCTGAATCACGAAAATAGCCTTTTTCCGTTGCAGGTTACCCTACCTGTAAGGAGAAAATTAAGAGAAGACCTGGCGGGCGGTCTGAAGTTATCTATAATTACGTGCAGCGTCCCTTTATCCAGATGTCATGGGAAAAGGAAGAAGGAAAGAGTCGCCATGTGGATTTCCAGTGTGTCCGAAGCAAGTCCCTTACTAACCTGGTAGCTGCGGGCGAGGACGTCCTGGAGGACCAGGAGATACTAATGCACCACCCACCCCAAGTGGATGAGCTCGACCGGCTGAACGCCCCCCTTGCTCAGATGGTTTCCAGTGACTTTCAGGATTAGGGCCATCATGGGTCCACCCCTCGCCAGAGCACTTCTGAGTGGGCGCTCACCCTGACATGCATCTCCCTTGCCTTTGGCCTTCCCGTAGTTAACGTGTGTCCTTTTTGGTAAGTCTGCGCCTCTGGCAGGGGGTGAAGCAGCGCTCTGGTAATCAGGCTGCCAGCTCAGGAGCAGCCCTGGGAACTTGGAAATTTGGGGGTCTGGTGCTGTTCACTGAGTCTGCGTGACTGCAGAGGCAGGAAGCGAGGTCAGGCCTCCTCTTGCCTCGTATTTAGCAAGCAGCCCTCGTCACCCTTTCTGCTCTGGTTTTTTGTTGTTGTTGTTGTTTTGTTTTGTATCAGGCACACGCATAGTAAGGGGCAAAGGGACCAAACGTAAAAAGAGACAATCCCTTTTCTTACAAAAAAAAGCCAGCCCTGAGATGCTCACAAGAGGTTCATGAAATGCCAGTCCTGGGGCCTTGTACCCAGACTGCAGCTAGAACAGGCTCGTTCGAACCTCAAAAGGGAACTCTCAAGCGCTGAAACGGTTTCCTCATGAGTGCAGTGAATAGTCCAGAACCACACAAGGCGGGCACCAGGCAAGTTCTCTGGCAGGAAGGATGACTTAATGACGTTCATAAAACCTTTCTGGCTCCAAGGTTCATGATTGCTGACTGATGTGGAGAGACGCCAGCGCAGGCCAGCCGCACTCTCCTGGCCGGCGCTGCTGCGCCCCGCGGGCGTGCGGTTTAAAGCCTGCGAGGGGCGGAGAGCGTCCCCACCAGTGCTCAGCGGCTGGGATTCAGAAGGGCACGCAGGAGAGGCATTTGGAGTGAAGCCGGGTGGGAAACATCCCGGGCAGACTGTCCCAGGGCAGGACTTCTCCACAGGGTGCTTCTCAGACCAGGGAGTTTGGAAGAGGTCAGTGAATTTCAGTTTTTAAAATACCCCAGTAACTCCTCACACATTGGCTGAGAAAATGAGCCTGTAGTCCCCAGAGGCAGGGCAAGGCAAAGGGCAGTCAGGTGCAGGCCTTGCCGCGCGGTGGTGACAGTCCAGGTCGTCCCCTCCGACCCCACCTGCCCCGGACATCTCTGGGTGTTAGCAGCAGACCTCAATCTGGAGCCCCAAATTATCTCCCACTTTCTGGTCAGAGTCGCCCCACCACAGCGTTCGTGGGTTATGAATGGGTACATGGTTTCCCTCCAGTTCCTTCACATAAGAATACGACTGGTTTTCTTAAATTCCTTTCCTGTAAGATGCCATAGGGCAAGCTACTTGATTCCTCCAAAAATAAAGTTGGCGTGTTAAGAACCCCTTTTTCCTGGCTTGAGGAGTAAGAAATTTGGGGGGGCCTGAAACTCTCAGCCATCCTTCTGCCTCCACCTCCCAAGAGCGGCGCTCAGAGGCCTGCGCCCCTGCCCGGCTTAGCAGTGTTGTTCAGAGGGGACTTCTCCGTGCTTGTGGCCAGCAGCACAGTGGAGTGAGTGTTCTTTACTGGAAAAAGAGTAAGCACTTAAACAGCCACCTGGCACCTGGAGTTCTGACAGCCACTGGCGTCTCCGGGGCCGACGGCCAGGTAAGGTGAGGGCTACCTGTAACCAAGTGGCTCCTGTTTGAGGTCAGGTGTCCCTCGGCCTAGCCAGCACATCCACACGCACCAGCAGCTGACCTGCCCAGGTGGCCCCGTAACGGTGCTTCCTTTACGCTTCTCCGTGGCTTCCATGCCACTGGAAAGGAGATCTGGACCTGATATTTGTGTTGGTGATGTGAAAAACTTCTCGTTTAAGTGTAAACATACCGTAGCTAACACTTGAGTTAGTTGTTCCTTAGATACAAAGTTGTGTAAGTAGGGCATACACTTGCCACTTGGTTCTGTGTAACTGATACTCTCCTCCGGCTTTTAAGAGCTAGGGACCATCGCCACCCTCTGAATTCTTTGCCCGCAAGCAGTGGGGTGTGAGGATGTGGAAATCTGTGAAGTTAATCTGTAAGTGTCATCAGGTGGTGGTGACTACGTGAAAAGGGGCCACAGGCTCCTTCCGGGGGAGGTTTCTTCCGCACTCCCCTCCCGCCCCACCCCCTGCCTAGACCTTAGCGCCACTGTACCTTGGTGGCCAGTCAGTCCCTGCGGGAATGAGGCCCAGGCTGCGGTCATGCCCTTCACAGTCACTTGCTGGCCAGACAGGCAAATGTGGAACTTGGGTCTGGTGTCTTTTCTAAGTGCCTAAATAAGTAAGCCGGGCTGTTTATACATTTCTGTTTATGCAGTGTCTCTGTGCTTCTCAGCAAGCCGAGACGACCCTGAATTTGAGGTTTGGAATCGAGTTTGTGTCTGCATCGTATCTTACAGTTGGTTAGGAAACATCGGCCAGTGCAGGAGCAAGGAGACGGTGGTAAAGCTTGTCACGTTATTTCATGGTCTCTCCAAAGTGGAAGAAACGCTGGAATGACAGCAAAAAGGATAAGGAAGATAGAAGGTAGCCGGGTTTCCCGCACAGTATGAGAGCCAAAACTATTTTAAACTGAACCTTGAGGACAAGTACGTTACTTAATGTCTGCGGGTCTATGAGTGTACCATGAATTACGCCCAGGAAGGGTGGGCTTTTCAGTTAGTGTTCCCAAGGGTCGGTCTTTAAATACTCGGAGCACAGGCTTTAACTCGGTCATAAGTGTAATGTGAAGTCTTTTTTAGAAATCCAGTTTCTGGTAAGGATTCAATGCCTCTTCTTGCCATCACTTAGAATGTTTAAACGGACATAGCTCAGAAAGCAAAGCGATGCCTTGGTAGGGGCGGAGCGCGCCGTGGGGGTGGGATTGCCTTTGCGGGAAGGAGAGCCACATCTTGTCCTCAAGGCAAAGTGCTTGCAGGTGTCGCCTCTTTACCTTGTATTTACTTTTAAAGTTGCACTTGTTCACTGACCAGTGTTTACGAAATCCTACATTTGGGATGCTTTTTTCTATAATAAAATACTATTATTTGTGTGTCTGTTGTTTTTTTAGCAGCAAATTAAATTGCGAAGTGAGTCGCTTCCTCCCCCAGGGAGGTACAGGCCTCCCTTTGAGCATGCACTTTTTTCTCCCACTCTGCTCGCCTGCTCACATGTCCCAGGGCCTGAATGTCTGCCTTTGCTTGAGTTGCTTCGGTCACGTTAAAGAATCTGCTTCAAGCGTGGCGGGGCACAATCAGAATTACGGTACTCAGCCAAGAGGATCACATGTTCAAGGCCAGCCCAGGCAACTTAGCAAGGCCCTGTCCCAGAATCCCTAAAGGTGACAGGACTGCAGCGCAGTGCTTCGCCAGCACGTGAGGAACTTGCCCTGGAGACACACGGCCTGTGCAGGGTACTGGTGCTGCGTATTCCCCAGCGCAGCCGTGTGCTGGCAGCTGCTCTCAAGGAGCTTTTACGATCATGGGAGCAGGGAGACATGAGTAGGCCAGGTCACTCAGGAAGCCCAAAGAATGGGGGAGCTACTTTCCACTAGGTAGAGGGCTTCACAAAAGGCTTCCAGAAGTCACATGCGAACCAGTTCTGGGCTTGTGAGGGGAGGCCAACAGATCCACGAGTGCTCATCCCTGGGGGGTGGGACGGCGCATGGGCAGAGTGTGGGGGCCCTAAAGGGTTCTATGTCAAGGTGGGCCAAACTTGAAATTTCGCATTTCTCTGGGAGCAGAGGGGGACAGGCTTGAAAGGAAAAGGAGCAGATCCCTGCAGCGGACTAAGGATTAATGCAGGGGCCCTGGCAGCGCGGATGGCCATGCCCCAGTCGTGTCTACTGAAGCAAGCCCTGTATGTATGAAGGCCGAGCTTCTGCTGGGATGTCTGGGTTGGCTAAACTAGAAAAAGCCCTTGGGAACAGGAGTAACTTCGGATCGGCTTGCCTAAGGCCTTCAGAGGGTTTTCTAGTAGGCACGTAGCCGAGGGATCCTGAGTTCTGGGGAGGGATCCAAGTAGGTCAGGTCAGAGGGTCTTTGAAGCCAAAGCGGTAAGTGTGGACGGTGCAGCCTGGACCCAGCTTCCCTGGAAGGGACAGTACCCTGCGTACATAAGGACACTGCTGCAACCTGGTGTTCGTGGGCCAAGGGCTTAAGAGAAGCCACCAGTATTTTGGTGCTTCCAATTGTAAGCCGTTTTGCTTTAAAACATCACAGGTTTACACTACTGTTTGCACCAAGTTTATTGATAAGTTTACAGTTAAAATGTGGGCCCTTCCCCTGCCACGCCCCAACAGCCACTACCACTACTCGTTTCCTATCTACCCAAGCTTACCACACGCTCTTGCAAAACACACCGGGGGCAGGACCCCAGCTATTTGGTAATTACAAAGGCTGTGAAGTTACACAAAAATCTCATTTCCTTTTCACTAACAGGCTATGAATGAGAGATTAAGGGGCAAACACATTGTGTTTATCCAGTCAAGCCTTCCCTAATACTCTTTTATCTAAGACACTAGAACCCAAAGCAGTTTCACTTAGAACTGTAACTGATACCGTGTTTCCGCATGGTTAAGCTGGGGCTCACTTTCCCTCAAGAGGAACAGGAAGCAGTCTCCTAGTGCCGCCCCGCCATGATACTCTGCAACACAGTTCCCACACAGGTGCAAATGATGCTTTAAGAGCTTTTAAAACAACCTCTACATTTTCCTGATGCAGCAAAGGTCCCCTAAAGGTGGCAGCTGTGAAAGAGAAGGCACTTGTGCTAAAATAAAACTCAGAGGGTCTCGAGAGCAGCTTATGCCTGGTCAGCATAAGCTGCAGGCAACCCTTTAGGCTGGGGGGGCGCTCCCCCAGGAAGGCATCTGTAAAGGAAAACTTTGTAATCATGATTCCAAGGCAAAATGGCTACTCAAAGTTGGGGGAGGACAAATACCAAGAAGGGAGATAAAAAACACAGCCGACCAGGGATCAAGGAGTGCTTTCCAGGGACTGCCGGCTGTGCACGCTCCGAGGGGCCTCTTCCCTAGCCATTCCCAGGAGGGCCTGGGGATCCTGAGGGGTAGCATCTCAGTGAAGAGGCGGCCAGGCCCCTGCTTCTGGCTGGGCTCCCCCTACTGCGTTCCCAGGAACCAGCTGAGTTCCTACGGCCGCACTGGCAGGTACTGCTGGTCCACAACAGAGGTCTTAGGGATTTTCCGGTAGAGCCGTGAGAGAAGTGAGGGTTCACGCACGATCCAGACTCCTTGGCGATGCCCAGTGGCTTTCTGGGCCTGTGGGAACTGCTCTCCCCCATCAACACTCCGAAGAGCAGTGCGAGTCTTCCGGCTGGGCGGGAAGGTTGAGCTAAGCAGGGGACTGAGGGTCTGTGTCCTTAGTACCATAAATAAAGTGCACCATGAACGGAGGCTGTGAAAAGCCACTTGCTCCAGCCGAGGTATGGGGAGAAACTACCATCCCGCCCCCGGGGACAGCTGGTAATTCCCGTCAGCCAGGACGCTGGCTGCTGAGGCTCGTTATTGCTTTATTTCCTCAGTACTGTGGAAGCTTTAACTATACAGAAGAAATACTTGGTGGGCTTGGCAGGCAGCACGTGACTATCGCAGGGCTGGCTGATACTCGGCGAGTACACGTTAGCTCAGTAAGTTTGGAAGATGGCTGCTGTTCCCCTTCATTCTGATAAACTTGGGAAAACTGAAATTCTTTTTTCAAATACCTATCAGATTGGCTCACGACGCTTCTAAAGAAGCAAGACAGCTGTTTATGGCTGACGTAGACATGGTCGTCACTGTTCTGACAGTTTTTAAATGTGTGATGGAAGAGAGCCTGCGTACTACCACTCTTCAGGAGACTGCTGATGCTGACGGATGATGGGTGCCATGAACTGCTTGGAGGCTCTTTGAAAAGAGTACAGAGGAGAACCGCGACGTTACAGAGACCTCGCTCCGCTTAGGGTTCCGCAGCAAGGGTCCTATTTCGCCGCTTTCATGTAGGAAGGTATCGCGCCCCTGGCAGTCAGGCCCTCGAAGCGCTTGTACGTGTAATTGATGAAGACCCAGTCTTTGTTCTTGTAGTCGGTCTCGGGGTGGTTACTTGTGGGCACTGGGAAAGAAACAGATGTGAGAGCCGATCCCCGCCTCACCCCAGCGGACTGCTCGGTACGGAAGACACGACAATCTCAAGAACGCACCGCAGGTTTTATTTGCAAAAGGGATTTTCACCGAGTTTTCTACCTTTGCTTGCCTATGTCCTTTGAACTTTGTACTTCTGCACTAATATTACTGAAGTTTTATTTTTTCTCTCCTGTCATTTCAGTTTACCTAACATTAATAACAAAAAACAGGTTTCCATAACCTTCCCACCGAGCTGAGCAGTCTAAACATGAAAGTCTGAAACAAAGCCTCACTGCTCTGCAGTTAGCACTGGAAAAACACTTCGAAGGAACTTGCAAAACTGGAGTTCCTCTTCAGCTCTCTACCCTGATTTGTGAACATCATCCCGGAAGTGGGGGTAAGCGGGGGATACCGTGATTGTAACGTAGCAGAGGCGAGGCTGGTGGAATTACCTGTTGGCTTAAGAATATCAGATTCTGGGAACTCATCGAAGTTTGAAGTATCATCAATGCTTTTGATCTCAATAGATATCACAGCAGGTCTCTCTCTGCCAACAGACATGCCACAGATCGCCACGGTTAGTGCTCGTACGCTCACACCACTCACATCTTTCTCCAGCAAGACTGCTGTGGTCTGACACGGCAGCACTTATTTTCTCTCGAGAAGCCTGTGAATGATGACCAGCCACGCCAACTGACTACACCCAAAAAGTTAGTTATGATGAAAAAAAATGAGTAACCCAATCATTTATAGCTAGAGAAAAAGGAATACAAAGAGGAAGCCGAAATATCCCTAAGATGCGTTACACATGCGCAACAACCCCGAGGAATGTAATCATCATGTACCGCAAACCGGTACTCACAAAACTAAAACTTGGAAAATAAAAATACCTGACGACCTGCCCCGTCTACTAAAAGGGGAAAACTTCTAAATGTCCCCTCATGTAAGGCTCTACCCTTTTCCCACTGGCGGTACCAAACACAAGGGCAAAAAGAGGCGGCAAAGGTGAAAATGACCAGGCTGCAAGCAGAACACGTTATCAAACGAAATGACAACTTCCTCACTGGCGCTCAGCACCCAACGAGGGCTAAGCAAGCAGGGCTAGGACTAGAGCGGGGCCGGGCTCCTGGCCACTGGCTGCACTCCGGCCGCCCGCGGACACTCTTCCCTCTCCTTCCTTCTGCACCCCCTGCCATCCTTCTCCCCTCTCCCCTCTCTACCCCCAGGAACAGCCTCCGCCCCGCGGGCAGGGACGGTCCCGCTGGTGGCCCTCAGTGCTGGCAGAGGTCGGGACGAGCATCGCGCGCACTTCCCAGATGCTCCTGCAGCACGGACCCCGCGGGCCGCTTCGCCTGGGAACGGAGCCTGTGGCCTGTGGCTGGGCGGAAGCCTGGCTCCCGGCCTTCACGGTCAGTGACGATCCAGAAAAGACCCCAAATTTCTGAGATGTATTCTCCCTTCTTTTTTTTCAGCTTGCCAAGGACAGTGGTTCTAATTTGGCATTAAGCAAACCACAAACTTTCTGAAATAATTCTGAGTATTTTTACATGGTATACCTGATATGTTCCCAGTCAACACCTTCAAAAAAAGCATTATTTTTGATTTCCTCAACTCCAGGGGCTCCAATTCTATGTTCCCATTCACAGCAGAATCTGGAAAAGACACATCATACCTCAAATTGTTTCTTAAATAAAGACCTCTTCCTCTTTTTCTCCTAAGAGAAGAATAAGAGGAAGCAGGGGACACAACCAGGAGACAATGAAAATTTTAAAAAAATTCATTCCGGTCACAAACTCTGAGCAGTAGGTGGGGGGATGGTTTCTGATACCTCAGAATGAGATCCTTGGCTTTCTCAGAGATGGGGACTTCTGGAGGAAAAGTCAAAGTCTCTTTCCAGTTCATCACCTTCTTATACGTCTCTTGAGGGGTCTCAGAACAGAAAGGAGGATAGCCTGTAATGAAAGAGGAACTTCGAAGCTTTTACATCCCGGAACTCTGAGATGTTTCTCCTCGACATGGTTGTGTGTCTTCAAAGACTACTCACTATCTCTGTATGTCCATTGCTCTATGACACAGGATTTCCACTCATCCCAGAAAGACCTAAGCCTTTCTCATGGTCCCCAAACTCCTAAACCCAGTGATGACGTTCCTCTGGTGCCACTAGGAAGACAGTAATAGCTGGGGCAGGGAAAGAGGAGAGAGCGTATGTACAGACGCAGGTACGGGAATCACCGTGCCCAAAGGAGGAACGAAAGCATGAAACGATACCATGACAAAACGACTCCACTCTGGAAGTGTCCCATGACAAGCTGAATGAAAGCACAGGTGGGTTTCAAAAGTGAACGCCACACCACTTTCTGACACGTGCGGGCCGGAGGATAAACACTCACATGCCGTTGCCCGCCCAGCCCTCCACACAGGGCACACCCGCCTCCACGGGCCCCCAGCAGTGATCCCAAGGAAAGGCGACTGAAGACTCCGCGCCCGGTCACCGTACAGACTTTCCCCGGTGTGTCCCCTACATTCAGAGACACCATTCAAACAGGATGGAGAGGCCAAGAGGCCCCTTGTTTGAAGGCTTCGGGGGAGCGGACGGTGAACTACATGTAAAGAGTGAGGCGACACCCACGCTTTCTGCATGAGGTGTGATTTAAACATACAGTGTTCCAAGGAATTTATCACAGTAAGACACACTGCCATTAGCTCCTCTCAAAACACGACCCTCCCATCCAACACGCTTACCGCACTGTTCTCGCCACTTTCTGCAATAAAAAACCCTGTAGACGTGCTCTGCCCTATCTTTAGTTGGGCCCCTGGCCGTCTTGACCTTCTGGATCGATTCCAGATTGTCTACCTTTCCTGGCTATTTTGCCTTTGGGGAAAGCAGAAGTTGCCAGGTCCAGGGCCTCAGGTGGATGAGGACACGCCCGAGTGTACAGCCTGCCTTTCTGCCGGACGGCACTGCACAGCGGCATGCCCTGTACCTTTGATCACACCTCCCAAAGAGCTTCAGGAACCGCTTCGGCAAGCGGCAAGACATGGGATGTTTGAAGTGGGGGGGCAGTATTTTGGGGGAATTAGTGGCAATGTGATTTTTTACTGCAATAAAATTTAAAATTTTAATACTCACTGTAGTTTACAATCACCCAATAGAAAACAGATGTTCAGTAAGGGCCAGTGACTGAAAAAACTACTACATGGAGAGGATAAAAGTACAGAAGAACATAATACACAATCGGAAAGGAGCCGTGGGATGCCAGAAGGCTGAGATTACATGAACAGTGGGATACACGGGACTGACAGAGTTGTCTAGGAAACTTCACTTAGAAAGACAAGCGGGGAAAGCATCTAGCTTGCCCTTGACTGAAACAGCCTAATGTCAACACACAAGTCTTCCCTGGATGCACACACAGTCCTCTGGAACATGCAACTTACCAATGAGCATCTCATACATGATCACCCCAAGCGACCACCAATCACAGAGCTTGTTGTACCCGGTCTGCATGAACACTTCAGGAGCAATGTAGTCAGGAGTGCCTACTGTGGAGAAGGCCTGCAACACGTACCACACGTCAGGGAGGCCCAGCCAGGAGGCGTGGTGCTGAGTTCTAGTCTACAAGCACTACCAAGAGCTACCCCAAACTAAGTAAGCAGGATGGCCCAGTGGTTTAATGCAAGATTGATTTGCCAGAGCATTTTCCAAAATGAACAATAAAGCTTTGTTAATAAGCTGAAAGACTGCTAAATAGGTCCAAGCTCATAATTCAGTGACCAGGTCAAAGGTATCTTATCACAACTAGCACTTGCTGAACACCCCTTAAGAACCAGGCCATACTTCTTGTGTGTACATAAGCCTACCCAGTCCTGAGAAAACTTCTATAACAGGACCTTCTGAATACAATGTTGCAAACACAAAATTTTTTGACATTTCAAGTAGCTTTGCCCAAGGCCTCCACTAGGTAAGTGGCTGAGTTCACTTTGAGAATTAAATATCTTGCTCCACATCATCCCTTTCCAACATATTCTTTGTCTTGAAAAAACCATATAGACAGGTTTATTACTAAAAGCTAAAGTTCTATCCTACAGGTTAGATGTTTGTATATGTCTATTTACCAAACTTACTCATTTCTGTAGAAAGTTACTACAGGGACAATTTCTATCGTCCTTTTCTTTTTTTTGAGACGGGGTCTCACTTTGTAGCCAAGCCGGCCTCGAACTCACAGCAATCCTCTTGCCTCCACCTCTCCAGTGCTGGGATTACAGGCGGGCGCCACCACGCCCGGTACTAGAGGAACAGTTTCTAAATTTCAGTATTCTACTCTAATATACTTGGACTGCAAAATTCTAGAAAATACAGTCTGATGTGCATAACATTTGAGGGTTTATCATATGTAGCCTCTATTCTAGATGCTTTAAATAGTCAAAAATCAAAATTTCAGCTGTGCTGTTTTTAAAAAATATTTATTATGAAATGTTACAGACATACTGAAAAAAACCCCACAATGCAACACCCATACACCATCCCACATTAGAGGTAAATAATCTGCTATACTTGTCTTAATCGTTTGTCTTTTAAAAGAAGTGAAATTATAGAAACAAAGCTCTGCCTTAAATACTCCTCCTCCCTTCCCTACGAAGTAAAACCTACACAGAAATTGCTGTGCTGATCTTGTGTGAATATGCTCATAAACTATATGTTATTCTTTAATAAAGGTTTCATACTATACCGCATTGTGCTTCTTTTTTTTTTTTTTTACTTGGCATTATGGTTTTGAGACTTATCCACGTGGCCCTTGTTCACTCATTTCCGTTATATAAATAAATCACACTTGTTTCCTACCCACTTTTCTATAAACACACATTTGGGCTTTCTTCCAGAGCCTCACGGGGACAGCCTGGGCACACACATTCGGGGAACTGTGTGAGAGTCTCTCTGGGGTGCTCACCGAGACCCCAGCGGTAGCCCCCAGCTGGAGCCGGACTGCTGGTCGTGGCTGACAAGCACCCTGACAATGAGCCATCCTTAAGCGTCCTCCGAAGCGGCTGCTCCTACGGGAACCAGCCCAGCGGGCAGAGCTCCGAGCGCTCTGCCTCTCTCCCACACTCAGCTGGGCCAGATTTTTAAATTTTTATCAACTTGACGAAAATGAAATACGATTTTAATCTGCATTTCCTTTATTTCTAGTAAGGCTGAACAAGTATTCGTATAATTAACCATCCTAGTCTTTTATTTTTCCTGTAAATTTCTTTTCCCATTCTTTGCCCATTTTTTTTAAAGCTCTGTTTTACTGAGTTATAGGAACTCTATGAATTCAGAACAGTAATCCGTAACTTTTACATATTACAAGTATCTTCCTCCAGTCTGAGGCATATTATTTTCATTATCGTGTTTGAAATGAAGTCATATTTGTCACATACCAAAAATATGTCACATATATACATGTGTAATAATTAAATTATGAGGCATAAGAATGAAACGAATACCTATGAATTCAACTAAAGAACACTGTGACACATTTTTTTTTCCCGGTACCGGGAATCAAACTCATGACCTCACACTTGCCAGGTAGGCGCTGTGCCGCTGAGCTACACCCCCAGCCGGTCAACTAAAGAACAAAATGCCAATATCATTAATATTAAGCCTGCGATTATCCCACACCACCCTGCCTCACCTCCTAGCCGCTGCTGAGTTCATATTTATCATTCCCATTTTGAAATACGAAGTTAATCTTGCCACATCTCTAAGTGAGATCTTATTTAGTCTTATTTTTAAGCTTTATGAGATAGTATCATTCCATATGCAGGCTTCTGCTATTTGATATTCCCACATAGTCTTGTTTCTAAAGCTGATCCACAAAGTTACCTGTAGCTGTTTTTCAATTATTTCCTGTGGATGAGCCGTGAGTTATTTTCAGAGTTCTGCTATTAGATAAAACGCGCTAAGCAGTCTTCTCCACGTCTCCTGTGCATGCATGCAGGATTCTCCCGAGTGTGGGACCAGGGGCAGGACTGCAGGGCTTTGGTACCATTTGGCTTGGCTTTTTACTTGTTTATATCTTGATATACAGGGACTTTTTACCCCTTTAAAGTACTAAAATAAGTAGAACATTTCCTTTATGATTTGTACTGAGAGTATCTGCTTTAAGAAATCTTGCTTTGCTCTGAGGTCATAGAAATACTGCCTTTATTTTCTTCTTAAAGTTTTATTTTTCATCCAGCATTGCTTTTTATGCACAGTGAAATTAGGGACGCATTTTTTACATGTTACTTTTAAAATACAAATATTAAATAACATAAATGCTCATAGGTTTTTAAATGTTATTTCTTCTGTGTCTTTTAAGCTTTAAAGTCTGTGCCAGACTGGGCCTCCCCCTAAATCAGAAGTATTTTCATTCTAATCATAAAGGAAAAAAATTATAGATACCCTTTAATTTAGAGATTAGATTTATTCCGGCAAAGATAAATATTAAGTAAATCTTACTTGATCAAAGATTATACAACTAGAGGTCTATTGACACAGGGAAACAATTCAGGACACTAAGACGTTAAAAAAAATTCATGGATGTACATGTACGAACTCCACCCAAGGAATGTAAAAATTATATACTGCAAACACATACTAATAAAACACAGCCAACCAAAGGTTCAAACCTGTGAAGGTTCGGAGCAATGTTCTCACTCTGGAACTAGAGCTGCTACGACAGCTTGCCTTATGTTCCGCAGCGTGTACGAGACGGAGCCTTCTCAATCCAGGGACCACTCCTTCTCTAACCTGTCCGTTTTCCACACTGAGGTGTCCTCCAACTCCAGCCTCTTACATCTACACCCTCCTTTGTTTCGTTGTCTTCCTGGAGTGTTGGTTAGTGCTGAAATCTAGCAGAGCTCTACTGGCTGGAAAAGGTCATGTCAACCACATCAAGTGTTCTAAATCTTAGGACTTCATTTTAAGAGTTTCACAGGAAATAAAACGACTTCATTTCCTACTCATCTATGTCCATAAATTCTACCTTAAAAAATAAACTGACAAAGATCATGTACTACCTCTTACCTCTGTGGTTTAATAATTGCAAGCTGACTCACCTCTTCCTTAATGAGGTACCAGGCTCTAAGACTACCCACGACCGAATCGTAATTTAAAACATTACAGTACAATCTAGGCAGCCAGGGAGCAAAGTTCAAGCTTCTGCTTTTTCCAGTGACTCCCAAAGGACTTGAAAGCAACAGGCTGGGGCAGGAATTACATACTGTTATTAGGCGCAAGCTAGAGCAGCAGGACATTTGCACTAAGCATTGACAAGTATCCCCCTTCAGCCTGGTGCGGGCCAAAGGGGATCACTTCCAAAAGTCAAAGGAAGTCACATTTGGAAGACTAAGAGGTGGCTTTATTGTCTTCAAGTTATGAAGACAGGTAACGCGAGAGTGACCTGAATTCACACTTTGCCATTTCTACTGGAAAAGGCAAGAACCTTCATCATTGCATCAGGGACTTAAATTTACTCAATTTTCAAAAAGCACTTAAAAAAACCTAGTTTTATAAGGAACTATTAATGGTTCCTAGTGAAGCTGACATGACCCTCTGGTGCAAATCAAAAAGCACAAAGTTTGACTCAGAGTACAGGGACAGTTCAAAGCGCTTAAACTTAATCACCTCCACAATAATGTCAGCACAGTAACCAAAAATTAAGTTTTGACCTGCTTTCAAAAAAGAGAAAAGGACTGCGGGTCTAGCTCAGCGGCAGAGCACTTGGCTAGCAGGTACGAGGCCCTGGGTCCAGCATTCAGTAGCACCAAAATCTCAGAAGATTCTTTATCATTTGGTAGCTTCCAAAACATTTTAGAGTTAAATACCAGTTTCTCAAAAGGCAGGCGCTATCATTTAAGACAGTTTTTTTCAGGGACAGATGGACACATTTACTGCATAGTAGGATCACCTAGTCTTTTAAACCTCAGATGCTGCATCAGAGTCCCCACGGGAGGGAGCCGGGTACCAGCATGTTCTGAGGTTCCTGAAGTGACTCTGGTACGCAGTCACGGAAAGAGATAATGAAAGTGCCAGGTGTGGTGGCCATGTCTGTAATCCCAGCACTCGGGAGGATGAAGGGGGATGATTCCTGCAAGTCTGAGGCCAGCCTGAGCTACACTGTGAGTTCAAGGCTAGCCTGAACTGTAGAGCAAAACCCTGTCTCAAAAAAAGACAAACAAATAAAAAACTTTACACAGGTTACTGCAGAGATTAGGGAGTGTCAGGAGCAGACTGGCAAGATCCAAAGTGCCGGGATTACAGGTGTGCGTCACCACGCCTGGCCTATGTAAACAGTTTTTCAACCACAAACAGAATTTAGACTTTTAAAGAATATCCTGACTCACAAGGAACAGAGACTGTGTTGAAATTAACTGTACTAAACTCAAGTATCCCCAAGTTAATACTAGAAAAACATCTAAGGTTCATTTCACTTACTGCATCTCCGAAGATATAACATAAAATCGTAACACGTGAGGTTCCACTGATAAACTTTAATCAAAACAACGCAACCCCTTCCTTTCCCCTCCTTCCCTCCATTTCTTACTTCTTTCTTTCCCTTCTTTCTTTTCTTCCCTCCCTTTCTCCCTTCTCTCCTTCCTTTCTTTTTCAGTCAAGACAGGGTCTTGGCAGGGCATGGTTAAGCACACCTGTAATCCCAGCACTCAGGAGGCTGAGGCAGGAGGATCACTTTGAGTTCTACACCAGCCTGGGCTACAAAGTGAGTTCAAGGCCAGCCTGAACTGCATAGCAAAACCCTATCTCAAAAAGACAAAAAAAAAAAAAAAAAAGGTCTCACTGTGTGTTTCAGGTTGACCCCAAACTCAAGATCCTCCTACCTCAGCCTCCTGAGTGCTAGGATTACAAGTGTATACCACCATGCCTGATTTGATTCTTTCTTAATACCACAGGCTTCCCTTTTCACATAGGACTGAATCTACTTACTAGTAACTCATTAAATTAGTTACGAAAGGTTCTATAGAAAAGTCTAATTCGTACTTTACTAAGTAGCCTGGCTGAAACACACCCTATCTGGCAACCCGCAAGGTACCATTGTACATACACACCTAAGATGTATTTCATGAACCTATTAATCAGCTATATAGTTAAATATAAATTTTTCCTACACAGTACCATTTTTTTTTCCACAGTAACATTTTATACTGGTTAATTTATATTATTTAAATAACTTCCAACAGCTGGGCATGGTGGCACCTGTAATCCCAGGAGGCTGAGGCAGGAGGATGCTGTGAGTTCAAGGACAGCCTGGGCTACAAAGTGAGTTACTACTGAACTGCACAGGGAAATCCTATCTCAAAAAGACAAAGAAAAAAAAAATCCAACGTACTATCAAGATAAATGCAATAAAGCTACTTATTTTTATGGCTAGGGCATAATTTTATATGTGTAAAAACTCAAATACATTTAAAATAATTTCCTTTGTATTATAATTTTGATTACCAGGTACTTTTTTTAACCATGAAGTAAGAAAAGGTAAGCAGATAAATTGAAGAATCTTGCCTAAATGGATCAAAATTTGAGTGATTTCCAGCTTAAATATAAATCCTTTGGCAAGAAAGGTGGAAGAGTAAGGAAAGGCACTGAGTATTACCAACCTAAAAGAGCAGAACAAGGCTACTCATTGAAAACGTCATAGTCAAAGCAACCTACTATTACCTGCTCTCCTTCAAAAGATTCCTTTTGGTGCTACCAACATGACAGGGGTCTATTAGGGAACTTTACAAGCAAGGGATATGCTACAAATATGCATTAAATGCAAATTTATGCACTTCTTTCTGAATTTATTCGCACTTTGTTGTGGCATTTCAGAAGCCACAGACACTACTTACTAGCTGACGTCTGTTTCTTTTCCAGGTTTCTGCTTTCCTTTTGGAATTCATGTTCTGAAAAGCTGAAAGTAGAGAATACAAGTTCTAATCAAAATTCGGACAGGATTATTCACTGCTTTGGAGGGTGCTGGTTTAAGTCGCACGAAACCCTAAGTTATAGTTTCTGTCTAGATGTCCCCCAAAGCCGTGTGGGCTGCGGAAGGTGACCGGACCAGCAGGCGCTACCGCTGACTGTCCTTACTGGTGACAGATCCTGCAATCTCCCGCCCTGGCTCCTCTCCTCACTGCTTCCCGCGACCATGACAGGAGCAGCTCTGCTGTGCGGCGAGGCAGGTCCTCCCACACACTTTTGCTCTGGACCTGGCCGACTATGGACTGAAACCTCTAACAAACAGGAGCGAAAATAAACCTCTCTTCCTTTCATTTGTTAGGGCTGGATACTGAATCCCACTGACGAGAAAGTGACTGACATCTTAAGTCTCGCTTTTCTCCCCACACACTCAAAATTTCGGATGACAAATTTCCCAGTAACTCTACAAGGCCAAGTCAGAGACTCAAGCATCAACAAGAAACTACACAGTGAAGGCTGCAAACAGCACTTTCACGTGGATCAAATGGCCGGAGAACACAGTTAAGAATTACAGGAAGTTTGGTCTCAACAGAAGCAAAATTCTTGAAATAGACGTAAAACATTAATTTCTCAAAATTATCATCAAAATTGTAAGATTAGCAATTGTTACATATTCCAGGACTTCTGAATTTGGGCTACACTATTTGACATAAGCTTTTCCAGAATAAACTGTGTTTTGTTTTGCTTTGTTTTGTTTTTGCCTTTTTGAGACAGGGTCTCGCTATGCAGCTCAGACTGGCCTTGAGCTCACTTTGTACCCCAAGCTGGTCTTAAACTTGCAACCCTCTTCCTGCCTCAGCCTCCCGAGTGCTGGGATTACAGGCGTGTGCCACCATGCCCAGTTTGAATTGTGCTTTTATTACATTGTGTTCAATGCTTTGATGGTGCTGAAGAAGAAGGTGAATTTCTCATAAAGGTAGATTTCTTTCTACCACGACACAAGGAAGCACCTGGGACAGTGGTGATAAACCTCTGGCATGCACGTGATATTTTTCTTTTAGAACAAAAGATGTTTATGTATGAGTTGTTTTTCTAAACTGAAACCACAGTATTGAGGTTTAATTGGAGTGCTGGCACTTTGCGGTAAGTGGGTTTTCAGCTGCACCTTGGTATTTGGTCTCTAGGCCCGCCATCGCGGACCTGGCGTAAATCTAGACTGGAGCTGTTGCCGGGCTTTTCCCCTACAACTTTCACTTGCCAGTCCCATATTCATCCACAGCTACCTTCCAGGAGCGCTCTAAGGAGAGCGCTCTTCAACATCAGCCTTCACACACTTGGCAGCAACTCACCGGGTCTCACGAGACAACACACACCAATTCCTCTGTAAAAACCCACGCTGTGAGAACCACCCCCATCTGTCCCTAGTAACCTGACTGCCAAGAAGCAGCTCTTCCACACCCACCTGGGAACAGAAGGCGAACACTGCTGATACTTACTGAAATCACTGGGGAGGCTATGGTTCAGATTCCTATAGAACTCTGTCCTGTGTGCTTTCTTCAGTCCTGTGCAAAGGCCAAAGTCAGAAAGTTTCACATGGCCCTACGGACAGGAAGAAAACAGGCAGTAAGCGGATGAACACGCTTCCACATAGAACAGAGCGTCATCTTCTGCTCCTTCCCTCTCCATTACATTTCTATAGCCTAAGGATACTGTTGTTGTTGTTTTTTTTTATCACAGACGGAAATGTGTAATAATAAACTCTTTTCTTTGTACTAGGAAGTGAACTCAGGATCATGCGCTTGCCAGGCAGACACTTGTGCCACTGAGTTATATCCCCAGCCAATAAACTTCTCAAAGAGCACCCTAAGTCCTACTATATTAAAATGATTTTCATTTTTGCATGTTATCTTTGGTTCTGTTTAAATATAGGCCTCTTAACATAGCTGAACACTCCACAGAACCTAGAGACAACTGTACTACTTTAATGAGAACAATCATCTATTTTGTTTCTATATGGTCTTCAAAATTACCATTTTTAATATCTACATAATAGTCCACTGACTTTTAGCACATTATTATTTATTTAGCCATACTGAATTCTTAACACTATTTTCAATTCTTTGCTTTCATGTAACATGGATCGTAAGTACCCTCGACAGACGGGGTCTGTACCCCCAATTCCAACTGTGCATGATACACAGGATGCCCTGAATAAATGATTATTAAAAACAAGTAAAGGAACAAATCTTGTTCATATAGATTTTTCTCCTCTTAAGTCTCACTGGAACAAATTCTAGGGAGTAAACTGCTCAAAAGAGGAAGGGTAACACTGCAGAGTTACTTCTTCAACCTCCCTCTTATCTCACTGGGAAAATGGGAGTAATGACCTCCTTCTGGCAGAAATGAGAACTGATGCATGTCTGGCTCCTAACACAATGGCTGGCACATAACTAGCCCTATAAAAGAAGTGTGTATTCTTGGGGTGGTGGAATTTTCAGTACATGGAAGAAGTGAAACAAAAGCAGAGGAGGAAATCCTGATGCTCTGGGGTGACACCTGCTCAAGATCAATCCGAAGTACAGCGGCCAAGGTTTGAGCCTCAACGACTTCAATGTGGTCTTTCCACAATGCCACCATCCTCTGGGGCATTCCTAGGGTTGAACATACAAATTTCCAAGGGACAAGGCCAAAAGGAACCTGTTCAGATGGGTCAGGTTTTATGTTTTGTTTTTTTAAGGAAATCCTTTTGGATTTGTGTGTGTGTGTGTGTGTGTGTGTGTGTGTGTGTGTGTGTGTGTGTGTAGCACAGCAGGTAAACTGCTATACAAGGACAGCTTTGAGCCCACTCAGTATCTTTTTTCTGATTGGCAAATAACTTCTCCTATAAGCCAGGAAACAGAATTTTAATTTATAGTTCTCAAAATTATACGTTTTGCTGCGGAAAGGAGCTGCCTTACAAGTAGTGCCTAGGGCAAATGTTATTCAAGCCTAGACTGTCAGAGAATTCTACAGCTCTTCTGAGTACACAGCAGAAACTCAACACTTCTGCATTTTCATATCTACAATATATGAGGCTGAACATATAAAAGGACTTGCTAGTGAGAACACTTTACTACAGGTCTGAGCTAGCATACTATAGAAGGCAAATCTGTCCCTAGCAGGATATTCACTCCTCTCTAGCCAGACGAGGTTCTCAAAGCCCTGGCCTCCATGGAATATGTCTCATGAACCTAAACAAAGACTACAACTAAGCCAGCACTAAGGTACCTGGGCATCTGAACTCAAAACCATACAAGGCAGGCCGGTGCTTACTAAAAATATATGTGAACTTACTAGCATAGGAAAGGTCTTATACACAGCACTAATGTTTTAAAAGCAGAATACAGGGCTAAGGAAGTAGTTCAGTGGTACAGTACTTGCCTAGTATGTATGAGATCCTGGGTTCAATCCCTAACATGGCAAAAGCAAAAATAAATAAACAAAAACCAAGCAGAATATCAAGCTATTTACTTTTTTTTTTTTTAGTACCGGGGAATTGAATTCAAAATAATATTTTAACTTCCTCAAAGTTTCCACAGCATAGGCACTAAGCTACTTAGATGCTAACTTTACATAAGTTGTTGACAGAAAGAGAAAGGTCCCAAAGCTATGAGAACAAAATAGTGCTTAGCATTCAGTGGCGAGATTAAAGATTACATTTCTTCTTCTTCTTTTTGGTACCAGGAATCGAACTCAGGACCTTGCACTTCTGTCACTGAGCTATATCCCTGGCCCCAATTTTTCTTCTTTATAACTGCATAGTATTCAAATTCACAGGGGCTGGGGATTTAGCTCAGTGGCACAGCGCCTGCCTGGCAAGCGCAAGGTCGTGAGTTCGATTCCTGTTACGGGGCGGGGGGGCAAAAACCAATAAATAAATAAATAAATAAATAAGTATTAAAATTCTCTGTTATATATGATTATTTTTACATTGAGGAGAAAAATTACTAATCAGAAGAAATTATCTGATAAGTCTGCCCTCTTGAAACAAAGAAAGACAAAAATCTTCAGGTATTTCAAAAAAATAATAATATTCATGTTTTCTTTTTCTTTTTTTTTTTTAGTTTTTTCCCGGTACCGGGAATCAAACTCACTACCTTGTGATTGCAATATTCATGTTTTCCAAAAAGAACTAGAAAATTATCAAAAGATAACAAGAAAGAAAAATATAGTAGGGATTAAATTTACTTTTTACTTAGAAGAAAAATTCGGTCAAGACAAAAATTCCACATCTCAGCACTTGGGAGGCTGAGGCAGGAGGACTACCATAAGTTTAAGACCAGCCTGGGATGCACAGTGACTTCAAGGGCAGTTTGAACTACCTATCAAGACCTTGTCTCAAAAAAAAAACCAAAAAAATGTGTATAATGTAAGATTCTAGAATGTTAGCACTAAGGGACTTCAGGGCTTTTCTACATCAGTATGTTCTCTGTCTAGTTAAGAACAGCAAGGTCCAGACGTGAAGAGATTTCCCAAGGTTACTCAAAGTTTAGTTAGTAGCACGAGAGCTGTTTTCTAACTTACTCTGATTTTTAAAACTAAGCTATTTCCATATATAAAGATTAATATAAACAGGCCATTTCAGAGGGCATGTGATCAGTAACTTGGACTTTGTGGGAGGTTTTTGTTTTTGCTGCTGCCCTACTTCCTGGTTCTTGTCTGAGTTCCTCATTAGCTCCACAGAGGCTGCTCAACAGGGAGTTTGGATAGGTGATGCATTAGCAGTATAGTTAATTATATGCTATGAGAAGACAACTATCTTTGGTCTTGTGACAAAGTAACCCTTTAAGTCAATTCTGTTTTTTTTTTTTTAAATAAAAACAACTCTACATTTATTGGCCCCCAGTAGAAACATAAGGGTAGTCAAAACAGTATGACCAAATGTTTTACAAATACTCCCAGAGCAAACCACTCAATCGGCTGCCTTTTTCTTACACATTATCGTAACTGCCACTGCCTCACTTCACTGCTGTCTTAATTCATTGATCACTTCTAGTTGGAGACACTTGTAGCAGATACTATTATCTCCTGTCAGCATGATCCATCCTACTTGTTTTCTTGACTTTGTTTTAGAATAAATTTCTTCTCCATTATCTAATACAAAGTTCATGTACTCATCAAAACCAGTATCATTTTGTTTTGAAAGCTTGTATCATTTTTACTGGTTTTGCTTTGTTTTTGTCTATGTTGCTGTTATTTTTTTTTTTTATTCTCTTTAAAGTTATTTTTAAAAGCCAGTAACATAGCCCTCTATCCACATACTCACTTGCTCCTACAGCCACACCTGAATCCGGGATCTATTCTGCAAGTATCTGAAGATGAGGTTGATGGGCTGCACCATCACCTTCTGCACTTTCTGGCCCTGGCCCCTGTATACCATGGTGGAATCTGACAAGACCAATTTTGCTCTTGAATAGTTTCACAAATGCCCTATCAAAACAACCACGAGCCTTTCAGAGACAGGAAGTAACAACAAATTTGCCTGTTTTTAAAAAAACCTACCAGGCAGAAAAACAGTTCCCCGAAGCTCAGATTAGCAAACACACAATTCAAACTGCTACCCCATGGATACCTTGCTGTCCAGCAGAAGGTTGTCCGGTTTGATGTCTCTGTGGATGAATCCGAGCTGGTGGATAGAGTCTATGGCTAATACCGTTTCTGCTATATAAAACTGAGTCTCTTCTTCAGTCAGAGTATCTTTTTTCATCAACAAGGTCATCATGTCCCCTGAAAGCAAAAGGATACAAAGCCACCACCATACATCCACAGAGACACACACACACCCGTGCACACACACGTAACACACAAACAAGACATGATTAAGTGCCAGTTTTCGGGTATTTCTTCCCTATCTGCCAACATTCGGCAGCTAAACAGAAATCTGCTATGTTCCAGAAATTTACCAACACTGCCAATAGGAGGAAAATGGCAAGCAGTAGTTTCTAATACTTCAAGGATAAAAATCACAGCCACCAAGAGCAAAGCATCTGCACACCTAAACTCGGCACCTGACCACTTACTGGGCTTTCCATCTGACTTCTGAGAGAAAAAGGTAATTTCTCTCACACTTATTTTTATAAAAAAGTAGATTTGCTCAGGATCATTTTTTAGACCGGAAAAAAACCTACTTTACTTTTCATTTTGCACAGGTATGAGCAAACTTCTCCACATCTAGAAGGAAATGGCATCCCCACACAGGCCGCACTGCCCACCACTATGGAGAGGCACTGGCACGCCACGTAAAAACGTCAGGGGCTGGGAAGGCTGCAAACGAGCTTGCCCTCTTCGGCTCACAAAACGCTGGGAAGACAAATCACTGGAAAGGTGGGATTCAAGCAGCCAAGAATTAGTCCACAGGCCAGGCATGGTGGCGCAGGTCTGTGATCCCAGCACTCGGGAGGCATAAGAAGCAAGATCACTGCAAATTCAAGGCCAGCCTGGGCTACAAAGTGAGCTCAAGGCCAGCCTGAACTGCACAGTGAGCCCTGTCTCAAAAAGACAAAAAAAAGAAAAAGAAGAAAAAAACTATTCCACAGAAGGTGGAAAATGCTACACACTGGAATGTGTAACAACTGCCTCCCAAAAGTGCACACGGTACACGTCTCAAAATCAGTAGGGTTTTCTGTAATGTCTTATTATACATATTTAGGTATACGTCAGTATTATTTATATGTCTTATAAAAACACAGTGTCAGTTTTTAGCAGTTAAATGACAACTTTTTTATTTTCTGCAAAGTCAAAGCTTAATATCAACAACATAAAATAGCAAAAGGAAGATTCAAATCCTAAAACTCAACAATTACACAAAAGCAGCAAAGAAAATATATATGAGTAGTTTAAAGTGATAAGAAACAGAGAAGACTTCAGTTTAAACCCCACATAAAGCTGTTTATGTTAGAAGACAGGGAAGAGAGAAACCTCTGACTTAATAGAGCATCATGCAACTTTTTGAATTTCATTTAATTCATGACTTTAGCTTCTGTATTCTTGAAGAAATGTATTTTCCCTCAGGCAAAAATTAAACTATTTATTAGCTACTCTTTTTGGACAAGACTTGAAAAACAGGCCTTCTACTCACAACCGGCAGCCTGAGCCAGAGGCGCAGCACAGATGAGGGGCAGCGCCCTCAGGGCCACGCTGGGTGGCTGGCGGCCGCGTGGCCTCCAGGCATGGCTCAGGAGCGCAACCCAGGGCCTCAGCTATGTGAAGGTTGCCCAGACCACTGGAGAGCTCAAACCAGATGGTCTATGGCTCTGCAGGCCAGCTCCATGGAGTGCAAAGGGCAAGGTCCAGGGTACACGAGAAGCTACGGAAGATGGTGCAGGAGACACGTCAGGAGCTGGTGACCAAGCTAGCTCTTACTCCTATTTAAGGACTAGCTTCTGAATGTTTGAGAGTTTCTCCTCATTTTACTATGCAGACTCACTTCTAACCTTGATCAACTGATAACAAAAAGCTCTTGGTGACCCTGGATCTAAAGTGAGGGTTGCCACAAGTTCAATATATTATGCTACAACTGTATTTGCTTTGCTAAAACTAAAAAGGGAAAAGTTGTCTTCCGTGATTCTCCACCTGAGTTTGCTCAGTTTACCTGCTCACTGGGAAATACTGTGTTCCCCAGAACAGAGAGTATAGTCTGTTCTGCATTTTCTCTGGAGCTGTCTTAGGAGATGCAAAGGTGGAGGTACAGAAAACTTGAAATCTCAGAAATAAAAAATTGATTCTGGCTTCTAATAGAAGTAATGAGAAATTTATTTCCTAAGTTAGAAAAAGAAACTAAAAAACTTAGAGCAAAAAATGTTATAGCTTCAATTTTGTCACTTGGATAACCCATATGTGATTCTCATGGGCAAGAAAGCAAGCAGAGCTCCCTAGTTTATCCTTACACTTTTTAAAGGAAAAAGAGAGAAATGTCCTTCTGAAATCATGAGAATGAATGAAAAGGTTGCTAAAATTGGAGAAAGGCAACCCCAGCACAAGACAGGTTACTGACCTCCTTTCACAGACCTAAAAAAGATACAGAAAGCAACTTTGTGAGCACAATTAAAAGTAGAAAGGGTTAATTGTTGATAAGAGAGAGAAACCACAGGACAAAAAGGAAAAATGACCTTTCATCGTTAAGTAATTACCTCCAGGCAGGAACTCCATGATTAGGTAGAGGTTTAGCTTATCCTGAAAACTATAGAACATTTTCACAACCCACAAACTGTCTGCCTCCACTAGAATGTCACGCTCCGCACGAATGTGGCCAACCTGGAGGTATATGCATTTGATTAATGACAAGCCTTGCTCTGCTTTATTAGATTGTTTATCTGCTTAAACAATTTAAATACTGCTTTGAGTACTGAGATGATCCAAAAGACCTGCTTAGGCACACCCACTAACTCAAAATTGACATTTGACTTGAAGGCATTTGGTGATAAAAACTTGACAGATAAAGGGCTATAAAAATTGCAAAATGAATGGCTTTACTGTAAATGGTAACTTTAACCATGCTATATTCTTCTTAGTTAAAATTACCACCCTTTTGCATATATCTTTGTTCTAACAATTTCTTATAATAAAAACAAGTCCTCAAAGTGAGACTCGTTTAAACAAGTCCTACTTCAGGTCTGCAATGCTATCTAAAATGACAGTGACCATTCTAGAATACTATGGTGCCACAGTATTTAGTGCTCTGCTAGGCATACAGTATGCTCAACCAATTCTTACTGCACTGAAACATAAGAACACAAAAGTAAATTTATAGATTTAAAACAATGACATTTCTTCCCAGTTTTCCACTTTTTACTGAAATGTCTAGCTAAGGAGATCAAGTTGCAGAAGGTTAGGAAGAACTAACAGAATTACTTTGCTGAAATAATGCTTATAATAGCAAATTTACCTCATTTACTTTAAATATGCAACAGTAACCAAAACGTTGCTGTATATCATCAAATATTATCCCCTCCTTTTTTTTTTTAAAGAGTTGCAATAGCCAAAGTTGGTTGGATCTAGTCTAAATTTATTAAGACCCAGTCCACGACTTTAATACAAGTTTGGTGTTCATATATATTACCTGTCAGAAGTGTTTAGACTATGTTCCAAAGTAAAAAATACATTGAGATTCACAAATGGGCACTTCTGTGGACAAAGTCAGCCCACTGTTGCTTTGCTAAAGATGAAGCTACACACACGCGTTTACTGAAGTGTCTCCTAGCGTGACTCTTCCATTTGGACCCTGATGCCACCCTCTCTCCTGTCTTACGTCAATCTGGCCTCACTCTTCCATGCTAACTTTTGGGGGCCTGGAGACACTGAGTTTACATATTTGAGTTTTCTGTCTTTACTAAAATTATTCTTTGGGAAATTCTGTAATAGTTTCAGTATGCAGAAAACACTTTTACATTTGTACTTATGGTGTGAGGTAAAACAAATATACAATAAAGATGATACAGCACAGTGGCATGAGACCACAAGAACATAAAAATAAATAAAACATCTCCCTTATTTGACCTCGGTACAAAAGCTTTTGGGAAATGAATGCCACCTACTGACCTGCAGCCCTGCAGCCAGACTGTCCCTGTCACCACCAGACACTAAGACTGTACAGAAGGCAATGTCACATGCCTGCTCCCCCGGCTCCCACTAAGGCTCTTACGTACTGCAGGAGCCAGGGAAAAGGGAGGTGCTCCTATTAACATCTGTCACTCGGCCTGGAGGACAGAATGGTGACAGCAACATTCCTGTTTGTCATGGAGAAAGCTACAGTCACTGCAAGCGCACCTTACCCTTCTCTTCTGGGGTTAAAATAGCAGCTAGGAGCCTCAAAATGTACAGTGGAGTCAGGGGAATACAGGAGAAGAGGGGGAAGAGGCAGAAGTGCCACTCACACCAAAAGAGCCTCTTTCCGTGTTCCGTAAGTGTTTAACAGGGCAGGGTGCCTGCTGCTGTCTGTACTAAGGCAGCAAAGCTAAAAGCCAGTCTTTTTCCCCAGTGTAACTGCACTTGGCATCACAACCCAGGTTCGCCTCCCGTACTGGAAGAGCAACATCTGACACCAGCACAATGCTCCTGCACTGTCCTTCACAAATTTTCCAGATAGCAGAAATTCCTACCTTGTGGGGCAGAATAACAACCTCAATGCTCATTGGGTAGCTTTAATTCCTATGAAGTTCAATAAAAGTAAACAAAAAAACAATATTCCCTCTGGACAAAAAAACCTGTAACTGTAAAAAAAAATTAGGCTCTGAATCTAAACTCTGTCAGTTCAAAAAAAAAAAAAAATAAAAAAATAAAATAAAAATAAAAAATAATAAACTTTGTCAGTTCTACCAAAAATCAATAAAGGATCTGCACTGGCCTACTTCTAACTTTCCCCGGGCGCAAACCTGCTGCATGCTCCTGCAAGACGACTGGCCCACACAGAGCTTGTGGCCAGAGACTTTAGCCCATAAGAGATCAAACCTAGGGAATTGAGTCCATCAGTGTAGGGGAGCTAAACAATTACATTAGTATACCATTTAATGCATAGGTTAATACAGAATTCAAAATGCGAATCTGAAGAAACATTTCCTTTATTTTTTTCTTTTTTTTTGCTTTTTAAGACAGGATCTTTCTCTCAGTTCAAGCTGGCCGTGAACTCACTTTGTAGCCCATGCTGACCTTGAATTCGCATCGATCCTCCTGGACCAACCTCCCTGAGTGCTGGGATTATAGGCGTGCACCACCACGACTGGCAAGCACAAGGTTGTGAGTTTGATTCCCGGTACCGGAATCAAATTATTTCCTTTCTTTTCATTTAGAAAACTTTTAGAAATTGATTTTGAAGAAGTATAGCATTTGAGATAAGATTTTTATGAGTTACTATGTTGGGATCATCTGTTATGATGCTGGACAGCGGGCACATGCTAGGTGGCATTAATAATTCTGAAAATCTTAATATGTGTAGCACTTTACAACTTTCTTCCAACTGCTAATTACCGGCTATCAGTTTTGGGCCTTTGTCACAACTAGGAAATACACCTTGTAAAAGTAAAATTTATTCAGGCAATGTAAATATAAAGACCAGTCAACATAGAAACTTTATACTTTCCTTCTCAAGAATAATTAATACTCTTTCAACGCCTACACACCCATACTATACACTAATTTCCAGGAATGTACAAAGAGGGTTACAGTGCATCTTGCAAAAGTTGGTATTAGCTTGAATTATAGTGTCTGAAGACTTATTACCAAGGATTTGATACATACTCGCAACAGAAATTTCTGAGTGCCTGGGACTTCTGGGTAACACATAAAAATGAAAGAAAAAATAAAATGCCCATGTTTTGAGGTGGCATTTACACGAAGGCAGAGAAGACTCCGTGACTATCCTTCCTCTCAGGAGGCAGAGAGAACAGGATGTGGGGCCAGTCTCCATCCTTGCCCTTAGCTCAGTGGAGGAACTCTCCCTGCCATGAGGTCTCTGTGCTCCTGTACATCAGACTTTTTGTAGAGAACTTGAGTCATCACTTGTTGCAATCTGTTCTTTTTGTTTTTTGGGGGTTTTTTTGTTTTGTTTTCTTCCGGTACCGGGAATCAAACTCACAACCTTGTGCTTGCCAGGCAGTCTTTTTGTTTTTTTAAGACAAGGTCTCGCTATGCAGTTCAGGCTGGCCTTGAGCTCACTTTGTACCCCCAGGTTGGTCTCGAACTCGTAACGATCCCCCTGCCTCAGCTTCCTGAGTCCTGGGATTATGACGCCTGGCTTGCAATCTGTTCTTAAGCTAAATTAAACCAGATTTATAGAATGGCTGCATTCTCACTTAAAAAAAAAAAATACTGTCCATACATGCTATCATTTATTTTTCATAAAATACTTATGTATCTCACAAATCTAGTTGCAAAGTTCAGGTTTCAGAAAGTTTTCTTTTTTTGGTGGGGGAATGACTGCCAGGGATCAAAACCAGGCCTCAAGCATGTTAGTTAAGTGCTCTACCAGTGAGCTACATCCTCGGCCCCTAGAAAGTATTCTTAATCATTAAAGAGGAATTTGTATTTCGACATTTGCATCATATTTTTCAAACTCATTCAGAAACTGGAAGAGTGGCCTCTCTCAGGCAGTAATAGGCTATTCAGAAGACCTAACTTTGACTTTATGTATAGTGAGGCATATTAAAATATATTTTATGTTGTAAATTCCTAACTGTAATTCCTACTCCTCAGCTCCAAGATATATATACAATTTCTGTTTCTCAGAATTTGACTAGAAACATATTACAACAGCAATTATGACCTCCAAAAAGGGTTCTCATGACAAGGACATCTTGTGATCAACTGGGAAATTAAAATAGCAGTGGCTTCTTTAATAGGTTTTCAACTTTAAAAAGAATGTACATAACCTATAGGCATTATTTGTATTTTTAAATAGGTAACTGATTCTTTGTAGGGGAAAAAGCAGTATTATATGTATAACTATACATAACAGCTAAAGAAAACTGTAACAAAACACATATTTCCATTAAGCAAAAGTAACAGTTTAGGGAGACAAAAAATTCATAAGCTGACTAAAAGCACTGCTCCAACTCTGCTTTACCTGCTCTTTTTCAAGCATGTCTGCTTTACGGAGGATTTTCATTGCATATACATGCCCTGTATCTTTCTTCTGAACAAGCCGCACCTAGAAAGTGATAAAAGAAATGCTATTATGGCTGTATCTAGATGTCCCCTCAAAGCCTCACGCAGTCACAGCTGGGGCTTTCAGACACAGCTAGATCTAGGATTAAGTGTGTGATGCTGGATAAGGGTGTGTGATCCCTACATCACTCCAATAATTGGTTTGGCATGCATAGTCCTGGATGTGGATAATGGGAAGGCCTGTCCTGGATGTGAGTCCTACCCAGCCTAAGGGCGTGCAGCCTGGCTAGAATATAAAGGACAAAAAGAGGGATGCTGCCACAGCTTGCTGCTTGCTGCCTTCTGCCCGCCCTGCTTGGCCATGGACTGTTTCTCCTGTGAGATGCCCCTCTGCCAAGCCACCCTGCCTTGGAGCCAGCTGACTATAGACAGAAACTCCAACAAACCGCGAGCTAAATAAGCCTCTCCTCCTTTAACTCTGGGTGTTGGGTATTTTCTCTCAGCAACGAGAAAGTAACAAAGACAAACCCAAGTCAAAAATTCACACTGCCAAGTTAATGCCTTAATGTGTTAATAATAAGAAAATTTTTTCTTTTGCAGTCTGGGGATAGAGCCCAAGGCCTAACAAGTAACATTTTAAATGGAGAAAGTATTACAGTTTGAATATAAGCAACTAGAAGAAAAAAGCAGAAAATATTTTTCAAAATTTCAAAATGAATACATTATGTTTAACAGTGTTAATGCCACAGACATCCTCAAAATATCTCTATATCTCAATACTGCTGGCCCCCTACTTGAACAGACCAACCCAGTTTCAAACTTTATTCTGAAACTCTTATGGACTAGTTAAGTCCCTCATACGTATTGTCCAGTCAGCTCAGAAAACCTAAGTAAATAATTGTTTTTTTGTTTTTTGTTTTTTGGTTTTTTTTTTGGTTTTTCTCCGTTACCGGGAACCGAACTCACGACCTTGCACTTGCCAGGCAGGTGCTTTTGCCCACTGAGTTAAGTCCCCAGCCCCCTAAGTAAATAATTGTAACAACAGAAGTAAAAACTCATACATAGAAGAAAAAAGTCTGGAAGTTAAAACAAAAAAACTCTATAAAGCGTTTACTTAGGGAAATGAGGCTTCAGGCAGTTTTTCTTTCTTCTACATTTAACAAAGTTTTAAAAGAGAACCGACAATTCTATGATGAAACAAAAAACAATGGTCTACAAACAAAACTTCTTGGTAGGTTCTTGTATATCCACCCCTCTTTCCCAAGATAAGGAAGTTTTATTTTCCCTGTATCTTTGTTCATGCTTTCCTATCATGTCTTACGTCCCTTCCTCCTTGAACAGAAAGCTTTTCTTCCTTTTTGGGATCCTGGGGAATGAACTCAGCACCTTCACATCTATGCCCCTTTTTCTTTTCTTAAATATTTACTTATTAGTATACATATTTTTTGAAACAGGGTCTTGCTAAGTCTTTAAATTTCTCAAGCTGGGCTCCACTTGCAATCCTACTGTCTCAGCCCTCAGAGGAGTGCTAGGATTATAGGTATGCGCCACTGTAGTGGGCTGGAAGTGCTTTTAAGAGCACTTCCCCTCTCTCAAGGGCCATCAGGAATTTTGACCCCTGAGGAATCAATTTTATCTTTACCCGTGCCTTTGAAATATTACAATTCCCTCTGGGTACTGGTTTTAATAATATGGCCCTCCTCTCTGTCAGTTAATGTAACTATCATATCAGTAGATTGTTCACTTTAGATGTTTTCCATTAATAAGAATGACTTTGCATGGGCTCATTTAAACCACCTCCGCAGGCTGCTCTTGTGATTAAGCAGGACTTATTTGTTAGCTCAGCCTGGTGGTGCATGCCTATAATCTCAGCTACTCAGAAGGCTGAGGCAAGTTCAAGGCCAGCCTGGGCAACTTAGCCAGACCTTGTATCATAATAAAATTTTAAACAGCACTGAGAATGTATCTCAGTGACAGAATGATGCTTGCCTCACATGCCTGAGGCCCTGGATTCAATTCTCAGGGCCAGAAAAAGTAACTGGAGCAAAACTGAAAATGCTTTCAATTCTATACCTTCATCTATGTAATTCTTTTCTATAAATTCTGCTTCCCATGATCATCTTTTTAGAGGGTGCATGAATTGGGTGGGAAGAACTAATGGATGGTGGTATGGTTTGTGTCTAGATGTCCCCCAAAGCCTCATGCAGTCATGGTGGCAGCTTTTAGAGTTTGTCATTAACTCATGGTCTAAGGCTGGGATTATGGGTGTGAGTGCTATACCCACTCTAGGGTTGGCAGCCTGCATTCGATATAAGGGATGGAAAGAGGCTTGCTCTCACCTCTCTCACTTGTTGCTTTGCCATGAACTGCTGCCCTTTGCCCTGTACCACCCTGCCTTGGAGCCAGCCGACTATGGACTGAAACCTCTGCAAACTGTGAGCTAAACAGCCCTTCTCCTTTAACTTTGGGGATTGGATATTTTGTCTCAGCAACGAGAAGAGTACCTAAGACAGATGGTGATACTCTGTTTACTCCTGGAAAAGCAGTGTGATACTGGGAAGTAAGAGCTTTAAGTTCAGAAGACATGGGCTCAACTTCTGCCCCCAGCACCCAGCAGCTGTATGAGAGTGGGATAGTACACACACCACCCAATTTTTAAGTTCATCCTCTATACAATGAGTTATTGTCATAATTATGGAAGGAAAAATGCTATGTGAATAACTTCCTTCTACATTTCAAACCTCTAAATCAATACTTAAAACACTAATATAATCCCTGGCAAAACAGAAAAGAACAGAGATCTTGGGCAGTGAAGAGGGCAAGAAAGAGAGGCCAGACAGGGCAGTTAGCATGTAGGTCTCACACACCTGACCCACAAAACCCCCTATATGTTGCTTATACCAACGATCATAAGCTTACAACATGTTAGAACTTTGAAGTTCTGTGGTATTTTTGTACTTGACAAATAAGCTGTGGTTTTTACCTCACCAAACGCTCCTCTGCCTATGACTTTTAAGGACTCAAAATCTTCCAATCCAAGTCTTGTTCTTTTCAAACGAAGAAATTCTGTTTCCTTCCGAGCATGCGCTGATCTCCTGAGCCGTTTCTAATGTTTAAATAGAAGAGGGAAGCAAAGCGAAAGGGCTGAGATTCTGAGACTCTGCAAGGAAGTCACTTACGTCCTGCCCAGCTGGAGAGCAGGCCATGATTAAGAGTGGCTTCTCCCTTCCCTGGCCTTCAGACACAACTAGCAAGCCACACTGAATAAGGGTTCCCCTCTGAGCACTCTAACCAGTTTACTTCACAGCCCACTACTCAAACATTTCTAAGGAAGGGGATAAACCCACATTTTTTTTCTCCCTGGTTTTTCTCCCACACAGTGCAACTCATCGTGTTTTAACTTTTAATTATCCCTACAAGTACTCTGTCTTTGTCGCCCACAGGTCACAGGGTTCTGTGTGACCCCTCCTACTGCTAATGCTTTTCCATGCCGTCACAAGCTGCTCGCAGTCTTCTCTCCTTCCACACCTCCGGGCAGTGGGCAGCAGGGCTGATGTGAGGCAGGTCTTCGCCTTCACAATGACTTCAGAAATTTGCCTCACTTCTATGGAGCTTTCTTAATGAACTGTGTAAGAACACTGTCCCTTGTTCTTTTACATTTTAATTTGATTGATTTCATCCTTTTTCTTAGAAATCTAAACCTAACTGATTATAACTGTGCCTAGAGAAGTCTTCCTCTCAATAATTCTCCCAAATTTAGAAGCACATCACCCCATAAATTCTTCCATATCTGAGCCAAAACCCCTCCCCTGGACACCAACATTAACTTGATGGATAAGACAGCCATACATTCTATATTCCTAGAGAAAAAATTCCAGTATTAATTACCTCTTCATCTTTTAGGCCTTCTTCTTCCATCACTTTTTCCAATTTCTTTTGTCTAAAACAAATGAGAAAAATATATGAAAAAAAGTCTGCTTTCTATGCAAATGTAACTTTAAAAAAAAATATTTTTTTGAGACAAGGTCTCACTTTGTAGCCCAGGCTGGCCCGGAACTCTCAGTGATCCTCCTGCCTCAGCCTCCCGAGTGGTGGGATTACAGGCATGAGGACCCATACCTGGCAAACAACTTGTTTTGAAAAAAATGACAAAGGCAGGCAAATCTACAATGTTTCATTCAAATAAAAAATTTTACCTACTGTACTAGAAGTGAAAAGATTCCCACCCTCCGCTAGATGTTGTATTTTCAAAAGATAAATTAATACAACAAAGATCTTGTTTCAAAACTGAACCTTTTCCCCTTTCCTTCCCCACCTCTCCCTCACAGTTATATTCTCCTTGCCAACCCACAACAGGTGGTATCTGATAACTTCTATCAAGGTATTTCTCTCTGACTGAAATCTTCTTCATTTTCATGTTCGTCTTCGTCCTTGCCAAAAGCAAACAGTAACAAACAACAGAGGTAACAGCAGAGTGTGGAGATTAGGGAGAGGGGATCAAAAAAGGTGATTGGCACCGCTACAAAAACTTCCCGCCCCAAATCTCAGGAACACTAAACCTTAAGTTTAGAAACTGCATTGCCAGGCGTGGTGGCACACACCTGCAATCCCAACACTTGGGAGGCTGAGGCAGGAGGATTGTTGGGAGTACAACACTAGCCCCGGCTACAAAGTGAGCTCAAAGCCAGTCTGAACGCCATAGAAGACCCTGTCTCAAAAAAAGAAAAAAAAAAAAAAAAAAAAAAAATTCCCCCAAAACCTTTTTTTTTTTTTTTTTTTTTTTTGGTGCTAAGGACTGAACTCAGGGCCTCCTACCACTGAGATACCCTCACACCTTCCATCTAAGAATATTTTTGATCTATGGTCTCATCCTGATTTTATAAATTTCAAAGAAATAAGTAAAACTTCCTTACAGAACCTTTGTTTACTCAGCATAATAAAAGCAAGCACATGGACAGGAATCTCTCCATCGCTTCTCAGCATCCGAAATAAAGGGAAGAAGTGTGTGTGGCAGCTGGAGCAGGGGCATATAGCTTAGTGGGGCTGATACACAGTGCAGGTACTGAGTATGAAGACAACTGGGAGCAAACAGAAGCCTGTATGCAAAGGGGTGAGGTGATGAAATTTTTGGTGGTTGTTTTTTTAAGACAGGGTCTTGCTATGTAGTGCAGGCTGGCCTTGAACTCATGGTGATTGTCCTGCCTCAGCTTCTAAGTGCTGGGATTACAGGCATGTACCACCACGCCTGGTGAAACTTCTATTTCATCACAGTAGCCCGTGGTAATGAGGATCTGATGGACTAACAAGCAAGGAAAATAACTGAGAGACATGAGGCCAATTAAAACCTATTTTATTAATTCCAATGTGCAGTAAAGATGTGGTACTCAGGCTGGAAAATCAGAATAAAATGAAGAAGTCTATTGCAAAGAAGACCAACTGGCAGTAGGAGTCATGGAAAAAAGTCTCCGATTTTCTTGTCAGAGAGAAAATGTTGCCACTAACCAAGATAGGAAACCTAGTGAGGAGCTCGGAAAGAAAATGAGTCCGTTTTGGTCATGAATATCTATTACGGTAACACTACTTTGTTAAAATGAATTCTTTGTTAGAAGTCGCGGAACAAATCTGTAGGACCAAGCAATGAGTAAGAATTGATGTCCAAACTCTCATGAAGCAAAAGGATCCATCTGATCCTGATAGGAAGAGAAAAGCATCTAGATAGCTCCCAGCATCCCCATGTCTCTTCACCCAGTTCCCAGAGTATTTTGAGATATGTATCTGTGTGTGTGTACGTATTAAAGGAGGAAGAATGTGCTACTGATATTTTCAGGACGCTAATTCCATCTCAGGGAATTTGGGGAGAGTAAGGAAAGTCAGAGCAGAACATAGTAACTACAGTCAATTTTTTTCTGTGCTATCCTGTATCTCTCCACTGTTCTGATTGTTTGACTACACTAGGGTGGGATACACATCTTACATGGTATCCAGTGTCCCAGAACTGGCTCCTTATAACTTTATTTCAAATCTACATAAAAACTTGGAGGTCTCATAGTTTTACTGCATGTGCAATTAAATTGGTTTCAGTAGAACACCTGCCTGGGAATAAAGTTATCATAAATAACTCCTTAGGGGCTAGGGATATAGCTCAGTGGCATAAGTGCCTGCCTGGCAAGTGCAAGATTGTGAGTTTGATCCCCAGTACCACAAAACAAAACAAAACAAAAACAAACCAAAAAAAGTAACTCCTTAAATACAATTAGATTATTCTGTCAGATAAAGTATCTAGAAAAAAAAATCTGTTATAACAATGACTTGCTGGGATCTGGTCTACAAAGACCATGAGAACATCCAAAATACCAAGCAAGCCTAAAATGGGGTTTCAAAATGGCATCCTTTGTGGGATGATATCAAGGAACTACTGTGAACATGGCTTGAACCATCTTGACATTTTGATTATGCGAGAAAATGGCCATATTTTTGGAGATGTTTATTGAAGTAAAATGATAGCTCTGTAATTAACTTTAAAACACAATAGCAAGAAAAAATACAGTGAAGCCAGCCTGGTGGTGTATGTCTACAATTCTAGCTACCCAACAGACTGAGACAGGAAGAGTACAAGCTTCAGGCCAGTTTAGACAACTTAATGAAAACCTGTTTTAAGATTAAAAAAAATAGGGTTGGGGATGCAGTTCAGAGCCCATTCCTGGGTTCCATACCTAGCACTACAATCAATCAATCAATCAAATAAGATGAGATAAATGAAGCAAATATAGCAAAGTCTTAACAACGGTTGAACCTGAAGGATAAATACACTGGGGACAGGCTCACTATATTACTGATTATTTTTAAATGTTCATAATGAGACAGAAAAAAGCAGGCCCCTTCATAGGCATACTGTTGGTAGCAATGCCATGTTAGCTAATTTTAGGGTTCAAATCTAAAATGCTTCCCAAAGTCTGCTATCCTCAGAGATGGGGCTGTTGGAAAGTGACTGGACCATGGAGGTAGGGGGACTACACCAATCAGCACATTCATCCACTGATGAGCACATCACTGCAAGTGCTGTTAAGAAGTAGGTTTACTTGAAAGTGGGTCACTGAGGGCATAACCTGGAAGGGCACTCTTGTCCCCAGCTCCTCCCTTCTCCCTCTGCTCTCCGGTTGCCACGGGATGAGCAGCTTTTCTCCATCATTCCCTCCCACCATGACATCTCTGCTGAGAAGCCAGCCGCCATGGACTGAATCCTTCAAAACTGTAAGCCAAATTAACCCTCTCCTCCTTTAAATTGTGGGTCCCAGGTATTTTGCTCCAGCACTGGGAAGTGATTAATACAGAAAACTGGTACTAGGAACAGGGTTGTTGGCATGTGATCTTGTGGTTCAGAAGTCTCTGGAACTGGTTTGCTGCAGGAGTTTGGAAGAGTTTAGAGATATGGGCTAGAGAACCCCTAGCGTCCCTCAAGTAGAGGTTTATGGGTGACACTGGCCAGAGCTCAGAAGAGCAGAATGCTGATGCGAATGCAGATAGTAAAGGTCAAGCTCAAGAGGGTGCATTTGGGGACAAGATTCCACTGGCAGTTGGACTAGACATGTTACATTCTGACAATCTAAGTTTTGTTTATGTCCAAAGATTCTGTGTGAGGCTGAATATGAAGACAGCAGACTAACTGCAGACTAAACGATCTGGCGGAGAAAATTTCAAGACAGCTCAATGTTCAGGCTGTAGCATGGGTGTTGCTGTCTGCTTTTATCCGGATTTACAATGAGAATTAGGAGCACAAAACAGAGCTGAATTTGAAAAAAACTGTAGCTGGGCCAGATAAAAAGCCCCTGTAAAGTTGGAACCAAGGAGAGGCTGCTGAAAAGATCAGCATTTCAGAGAGGTCAAGTGCTTTACATCAGGACAACAGGAAAGACATTTCCAGAGTATCTCAGGAAATAGCCAGACCACACCTACTGCAGGTTCAAAAATAAAATAAAATAAAATAAAACAACAACAACAAAAGTAAAAGGATAAACTCCTTTGAAAGACTTTGCTTTGAAAGAGAACCCAGGGCATCCTACTCATTCAGGATCACCTAGGGATGTGTTTTCCCTCAAATTTAGCAATCTAGGTATGGCAATCACGGCTTCTCAGCCATGCTTCAAGGGGACCAAACTATTCCTTCAGCTGGCAGCAAACCCTGGTGTCATCCAGATGGTACTGGTTTTTCAAGCATGCAGAATGCAAGAGCATAGGGTCATGGAGGCTTTCACCCAGATTTCAAAAGAAGGCCTGGAAGGCCAGGCAAAAATGTGTGGCAGAGTCACACAGTACCTACCAAGAGCCCTTGAGAATGTGATGCTTAAAGTTGAGAATGAAGCTGAAGGTACAATGGAACCTCTAGGCAGCTGGAAAGACCAGGAATGTAGCAGAACATCAGGCAGCATTCTGTGGCACTGTGTGATGGACACTGTGCTGGAGGAGGTGGGTATGTTTGTAAAACATCTGTGAAACTTGCCATAGTGTTTCTATGAAACCACCCTAAATTCTCATACTTTACTTGTATACAGGAAATAACCTCCCAAAATATTTCAGTCTTTCTTCTATCTCCAGACTTTGGATACATCTCCCCATGCAGTAAATTCTTTCTTTAAAACACAATCTCAGGGGCTGGGGATTTAGCTTAGTGGCACAGCGCCTGCCTGGCAAGCATGAGGTCATGAATTCAATTTCCGGTACCCAAAAACAAACAAACAAACAAAAAAAACCACAATCTTGTGCTCTGCTAAAATGGAACAGTGCATAAACTGCATGTAAATTACAGAGATTATTTCAAACTGCCAGGTAGGTTACTATGTACCAATAATAAAATATTTTCTCATCTTCAGTTGTCTGATATAACCAAAATTCTGTTTACCAAGATTCTATGATACTTTACCACAACATCTAAAGTTTGGTTTACTTTTTGCTGAGGTATTGCCTGCCAATCACCACTTTTTGTTTCAATTTTCTAGCAATAACAAAACCTAAAAGTCATATCAAACGGTATCAACTAACCAAACCCAACTATCAACTCATATCCAAAATAGAGGGTACAAAATGAAAAAGATTTACAAGGAAATGCTGTTGTGTTTTGTTTTCCTTTCTGTAGTACTGGGGATTAAACCCAGGGACTTTGTAATGAGTTACATCTCCAGCCTTTTTTTAAAATTTTCTATTTTGAGACAGGTCTCACTAAGTCACCAGGGTTGGGCTTGAACTTGTGACCCTCCTTCCTCAGCAGTTTTGGGACTACAGGCATGAACCATCACACCCAGATACTGATACTGATTTTAAAGGCTCAAAGTATCTATTATTTCTTTATTTCTTTTTTAATGAAATATAATAGTAAATTAATAATGACAAAAATTAACGAACATTTTTATTCTCTTAAATGTCTAAACTTTTTTTTTTTTTGTCTTTTTGGGACAAAGTTTTGCTATGCAGTTAAAACTGGCCTTGAACTCACTTTGTACCCCAGGTTGGCCTCGAACTCCCAGCGATCCTTCTGCCTGAGGCTCCTGAGTGCTGGGATTACAGTCATGTGCCACCTCGCCTGGCCATTCTTTTCTTACCATCTGTTTTTTCATTTATTTTGTCTTTTAGGGGTAAAAATAAAAGGACTGAGGATGTAGCTCAGGGGCTCAGGGTTCCACTCACAGAAGCACAAGGTAAATAAGAGCAAAACAGCTTTTGGAAAGCCTTTTCATCTTAGAACCCTTAAAACAAAACAAAGTGTTAACTTAGCCCTATTTAGGAGTGCAATATTAGTATGTATCACAACATAACATATATTAATAATGTAAACAAAACTGTAGATCATCTTGTTCCTATAGAATGTGATATATGTATCAAAAGCAAACCACGGGGCTGGGGGTTTAGCTCAGCGGCAAAAGCGCCTGCCTGGCAAGCGCAAGGTCGTGAGTTCGGTTCCCGGTACCGGAGAAAAACCGAAAAAAAAAAAAAAAAAGCAAACCACAACTAGGGATAAAAACAAACAGACTACTATGAAATAAAATATCTATGTCAGAATCCATAAGTGTTTGCTTTATAATTACAATTATAATCTCTCTGAATTAAAGAGTGGTTGCATTTGACAGTATTTCCAACAGGTTTCACATGCTATATACTATGCGAATTTATCTCTGAATTCTCCCTAATTCGGGACTTAGGGCGCATGTTTGCTTACGTGAACACCAGCTGGCCACAACCAGATGTAAAATACTTGTCTATTCCACTTATACAACTGCATGTTTAGACCAGGTGTGGTGGCGCACACCTATAGTCCCAGCACTGGGGAGGCTGAGGCAGGAGGATCACAGTGAGTTCCAGACGAGCCTGGGCTACACAGTGAGTACAAAGCTAGCCTGAGTTGCACAGCAAGAGCCTGTCTCAAAAAAAACCAAAACAAAACAGCATATTTAAAGTCAAGCCATACATTCCATGTAAATTATGATTTATACCTTCATGAAAAATAGGTTTTCCAAACAACACATTAAATCTAGCAACATCTGAGAGTAATGTTACATGCCTGTAATCCCAGCACTCAGGAGGCTGAGGCAGGAGGATTGCTGCAAGTTCAAAGCCAGCCTAGGCTACAAAGTGAGCTTAAGCCCAGCCTGAACTGCACTGCAAGACCCTGTCTCAAAAAAAAAAACAAAAACAACAACAACAACAAAAAACCAGAAAAACAAAAACCCTGCAACATACATACCTATAAACATACCTTATAACCAAGAGGGTTTTATTCCAGGAAGGCAGGGTTAGTTTAACATTTAAAAATTAGTCCATGCAATTCACCATATTAAAAAAATAAAGGACCAGGCATGGTGGTGCATGCCTGCAATCCCAGCACTCGGGAGGATGAGGTAGGAGGATCGTTGTGAGTTCGAGACCAGCTTGGGTCTCGAACTATGAGCTATGAAGTGAGCTCGGCCAACCTGAAGTGCACAGTGAAACCCTGTCTCAAAAAGGCAAAAAAAAAAAAAAAAAAAGAATAAACAGTGTGATCATTTCAAAGATATAGTAAAATTTTTTGACAAAATTCCACTCATTCATAAACAAACAAATAGTAACTCCAAGCTGAGCCAGACACTCTCGGAGGCTGAGGAAAAAGGACTACAAGTTCAAACACAGCCTGGAACCAAAAAAAAAAAAAAAAGCCAAAAAACCAAAACCTCTAAGGGCTGGGGATATAGCTCAGTGGCACAGCACCTACTTGGCAAGCGCAAGGTCGCGAGTTTGATTCCCAGTACCAGGGGAAAAAAAAAAAAAAAATCAAATACAGCCTGGGCAATTTAGTGAGATCCTGTCTCAAAAAAATTAAAAAGACCTGGGGATGCAGCTCAGTGTGAAGGCCCTGGGTTCAATCTTTAGTACCACAAAAACAGTAATAACAAAATAAAAAACTCTCAGTCAAACAGTAATAGAAGAAAACTTCCTTAACCTAGAAAGGACATCTCTGAAAAAACATAACTAATTTTTTAATGGTGGTTTATCAGTCAAATTGACAAAAAACAACGAATACTTCAAGGAAGAACATATACAATGGCCAAAAAAACACATGAAAATGTTTAATATCACTAATCATCAAGGAAATGAAAATTAAATACTAAAACCATATTTAGATACCACGAAGTATCCCCCTGAATAGCTGAATTTAAAATACTGACCACACAAATGTTAGCAAAAATGTAAAGCAACTGGAACTTTCATATACTATTGGTAATATAGTAGAACAGTCTACCAGATTCTAATAAAAGTAACATATACCTATATATGTTTATAATCTAGCAATTCTACTTACTGGTATTGAGAAATGAATAAATGTTCACAAAAAAATTTGTTTTTTTATTTTTATTTTTTGGTACCAGGAATCAAACTCAGGACCTTGCACTTGCCGGGCAGGCGCTTTTGCCACTGAGCTATATCCCCGGCCCTACAAAAACATTTGTATAGGAATGTTCATGGAAATTTCTTCAAAATAGCTCAAAACTGAAAAGAACCCAGATGTTTATCAACAGGTGAATGGAAAAATATACTGAGGTCGTCAGAAAACAGAAGGTACTCACCAATAAAAAGGAACAAACTATTGATACACAGTGACACAAATGAACCTCAAAAACATTATGCTGAAAGATGCCTTACTCGTGTGAGTACTTACTGTATAACATTTACATGTTCAGTGTGCATGGAGGAGACAAGACTAACCTGTGGTGGGAACAAAATCCCAACAGTGGCTGCCTGAAGTTGAGGTCCAAGAGGCATGAAAAGCTTTGGGAGGATGGTAAGGTTTTACATCTGATGGGATTTTTAAATTACACAGGTGTAAACCTTTGTCAAAACTCATCAAATGGTACCTTTCAACTTGCACATTTCATGGTAAGTAAATTTTATACCCCCAGAATATACATATAAATATTGAACTCTAGTTAATGTTATTTAAGCAGAAACATTCAGAAATAAAGCACACTGATGTCTGCAACATACTTTGAAGTATGGCAAAAACTTAAGATGGCTTAATGAATGGATAGAGGAGTAGAATGACAGATATGTGATAAAAATAAATACACAATATAATGGTTGTTACAGAATCTAGATGATATGTATAAATGTACTCGCTGTATAATTCCCTCAACCTTTCTGTACTTCTGAATACAGAAGTACAGAAATGAATACATTATAAAATGTTGTAGAAAGTATTTTTAACAATGACATACTACACAGAGAGTATATCACATCAGTAACAGCAGTAACGACAGCTGTCACTGTTACTATTAACTACATGGTAGGGTTTGGACTTAAAATGCTCCCCAAAAGGGTCACATGTTGGAGGCTGAGTCTGCAATGCATCAGTGTTCAGAGGTGGGACTCTGGGAAGGGACTGGATCACAAGGGTTTTCATTTCATCAGTAGCGTAATCCATACACGGCTGTCAATTGGAAGGCATTACTGGGAAGTGACAGAAACTGGGAAGACGGGACCTAGCTGAAGGGAGTCGTCAGGGTGTAGCCCTGGGGACTGTATCTCGTCTCTGGCCCCATCTGGCTGTCTCTCTCCACTTCCTGGCTGCCCTGAGTTGAGCAGCAGCCTGTGTCACACACTCCCACTGCCACGATGCTCTGCCTCACCTCAGGCCCAAGCTGACAGCTCCAGCCAACCATGGATTGAAACCTTGGGCCAAAACCAATTTTTCCTCCTTAAAATTATTTTTCTCAGGGATTCTGTTACAGCAATAAAAAACTGACTAACAGGTAAATGATTACTACGGTGACCTTTTAACTTGCTATATCTAACCCCACAGCAATCCTGCAACTCAAATAGTATTATCTCCATTGTCATGACGTAGGATATAACACACAAAAAGACTACGGAACAAATTCGAGCATCATGCAGCACTAAATGGCACAGGCAACATTCTAAACTGAGGTCTATCACCAAGTGGAAGCCTTTCAGAAACCTGTTACACAATCACACCACGACAGGGGGTAGGCCACAGCACAGCCAGGACTTGGTCTCCTGTCAACAATACTATGAGTGTGCTTTACGACACTAGACATAAATGCCACAATTATGATATACTTTTTTCAAACAATTCCTTACCTCATTTCTCGTTCTTCATGTTGAGCGATAAGGTTGCTATAAAAATTCTCCAGTGTCACTTTGGTCATTGTCACTCTTTCCTTAGTGTGATTACTCATGGATGAGCAAGGTGTTGAGCCTGTCATTGCCATGGCTGCTAGAAACAAAGAAGAGGTAATGGACTTCAAGTTAGCACAGACCTTTTATGAACTCTATATCCCCATCGGTAGAAACACAGGTTGGTATGAATTTTTTGGAAGACACACAACACAGATAATATGTAACAAAAGTCAGACAAACATAATGCTCAGTGAAAATAAGCACCGAGTAAGATCCTATGACCCAGAAACCCCACCCATATGTAAAAAAGACTCCAGAAATTGTCACACAGATTCTTAAGGGGACATATACAGACTGTGCACCAAATAAAGGATATTCATTGTCCCATAATTTCTATTATGAGAAGTTAGAAGCAATTTAACAAAGAAATCAATAAATTTCAGTAGATGTACCCTAGAAATACCATGTATCCAGGTGTGATGCCACACATTTGTAACCCTAGCTACTCAGGAGGCTGAGGCAGGAGGACTGTAAATTCCAGGCCACCTTGGGCAAGTTAAGGAGACTTTACCCCAAAAAATAATAGTGGCTGGAGCTAGAGCTCAGTGGCAGGATGCTTGGCTAGCAGGCACCAGGTCCTAGGTTCAATCACCAGTATAAAAAAATAAGAGAGAGAAAACAATAATCAAAAGCAACTCTACTGGTACCTAAAAACCACAAGAACATAATCTTTACAAAAAACATAATGTTATATTTTTTTGAAAGGAAAAGAACAAGATTACAATACCATATGCATAAATTAAAAATAGACCCTCTCTCTCTACACACACACACACACACACACACACACACATACAGTAACATTCTTTGCCATTTAGGAAACTACCTTGAAAATAATCAAGGTATCAAAGGCCAGCCTGGACTGCATAGCGAGACCCTGTCTCAAAAAAGACAAAAATAAATAAATAAAAAAAATTGAAAATAATCAAAGTAGACCCATAATGATTCATACATACACAAAGGTGTTCAATACAGCATTGTAATGACAAAGGACAGAAAACATGTATATATAAAAAGAAATAACATGTATACACAAAAACAGAACTGAATGAAACTACGGGCGGGGTTTCTAGGTCACAGGCCAACAATGAAATAAGCAGACAGTTAAAATATATTCAATTATTTAATATCAGGTGTAATGTTTCTAATCTAGGTGAAAAGAACAGATTTTAAAATGTACATCATGGGGCTGGGGATTTAGCTCAGCGGCACAGCACCCACCTGGCAAGCGCAAGGTCGTGAGTTCGATTCCCTGTACCAGAAAAAAAAAAAAAAAAAAAAAATTTTTAAAAATAAAATAAAATGTACATCATGATCTCATTTTTGTGTTTATTATATGTGCATATTATATGTGCATACATAATTGTTAGAAATACATAATCAAATGTTAGTTTAATTCTAGGCAGTGAAGATATAACAGATAATTTTATTCTGGCTTGGCCTTTAACCATGTTTTTCTATATTTTGTTCAATACGCATGTGCTGTTAAAGGAGCATAACTTTTAGGTTTTCTATTTCTCCAGTTTTAAGAAACTAATCTATAGCCAGGCATGGTGGTGCATGCCCGTAATCTCAGCACTTGGGAGGCTGAGGCAGGAAGACTGCTTCAAGTTTGAGGCCAGCCTGGACTACACAGTGAGTTCAAGCCCAGCCTGAACTACATGACAAGACCCTGCCTCAAAGAAAAAAACCAAAATAAAAGAAAAAAAGAAACTAACCTATGACTAAAATACATAGGTTGGGCTGGGGATATAACTCAGTGGCATAAGCGCCTGCCTGGCAAGCGCAAGGTCGGGAGTTCGATCCCCGGTACTGTTAAAAATATCTATATATCTATATATAGGTATATAGATATATAGATATATGCATATACATGCAGACACAGCCTTAAGGTATTCGACAAATCTCTGCTGGTTGTTCACATTTACAAGTTACAATAAAGACCTATAAAGGAGACAATATTACAAAGGAAAAAATATAATCACAATTATAGTGATGGAAGACACCTTAAAAAATGAGGGATCCTAACTTCCTCGTTTTATGTAAGAACAAAACAATACCAGCTGGGCTTGGTGGAACATGCCTGTAACAGCACTCTGGGAGGCTAAGGCAGGAGGATCACAAGTTTGAGTACAGCCTGGGTAACTTAACAAGACCATGTCTCAAAATATAAAATTAAAAAAAGGCTAGGGATGTAAGTCAGTACGAAGTCCCTGACAATCTCTTGTACCAGGGTAGAGAGACACGAACAGGTTAAAAGTTTATATAGTATTTTTTCACCTAAATGTGCAATCTCATTTCTTTCCAGATCCTTTGGCTAACCCGTTATCGCATCTGGCTACACTGCTCACTGACACTCACTTGCTCCAGCACTGGCACCAGTGCTCAGTACTTCATCCTTACCCTGCCTTCTTCCCCTGTGGTCTGCTTCTGCCCTTTCACCCCAATATAAAGCTGAGTGAAAATCAAGAGACCCAAAGGCCACTTACAAAGACAGTGCACTCTATGCAAAGTTTTTTTAAAGATTCCCCCTTAATATTTAGCAGCTTTTCAAATTGTTTTGCGGATTAAACAAGACTTGTACATAACGTGAAAACACTTGTTATTACTAAGAAAAACGGCTATTTAAAACACTAGCAGTGTTTTAAAAAAGATACTTGGGCAAAAAATCAGTTCTTTCTTCACAGCAGAGATTCAAAAACAAGGCTCTACCTCAGAGTCAAATGTTTTCACTTATTCTGTGCAAAAATGGTTCTGTAAGGACAATTTTAAGACATTATATTCAGGGCTACTTTACTATAAAATGTTATTTTTTAATGGTTTTTACTAATACCAAAGCAAACCGAAACGTTTTTTGGGTATCAGTGGAGGAATTTGTGTTTAAAAAAACAACAACCCTAAGAAGCTGGGTGTGGTTCCTTGTTTGTCAGTCTCCACCCACAATGAAAACCGCAGGCACTCTGTGTTTAGTGAAGAAAGCTTAAAACCAGAACTAAAAAAGAAGTAAAAACACAAGTAGGGGCCGTGTATTCCTCCCTTGTCTGAAAGTTTCTGGGGACTCTTTACATATGTGTAATTACATTTTAACAACTGAAATAATTTCAATATAAAAATACATTTGAGAACGTTTCAGACAATGTTGTTCATATAACGAGCAATTTTAGTAAGAGTAAACCAAACAAGTTACTGATATTGGCCAACAAAGCTAAAACAGCACAAGATGTACATTAACAGTGATGGGTATATAAGAACTAAGAAGAAGGGTTTTTTTTGTCTTTGTGAGACAGAGTCTCCCTACACAGTTCAGGTTGACCTTGAGCTCACTTTGTAGCCCAGACTGGTCTCAAACTCCCAGCGATCCTCCTGCCTCAGCCTCCTGAGTGCTGGGATTACAGGCATGTGCCACCATGCCCGGCTCAAGAAAAGTTTTAACTTATTTAAATTGGCATTTCTTAAACTTTTTAAACAATCATAAGGGAAGCGGGTGTGGTGGTACATGGCTGTAATCCCAGCACTCTGGGAGGCTGAGGCTGGAATATAACAAATTCAAGCCCAGCTTGGGCAACTTCATGACTCACTGAAATCCTGTTCCAAAATAAAAATTTTTTAAAAAGCTAGGGATGTAGCTCAGTGTGAAGGCCATGGGTTCAACCCCCAGTACCACCTCCCCCCCAAAAAAAGATATTCAGTGTTCTTAAAAATATGTATTAGGACAATACAATCTTTAATGGGGATAAAATTTAGAGCCTTTTACATACCTCTCAGCTACCGCCCCATTCCTTCTTCCTGTCTTCATTGTCTTCCTCTTTTTCTTCTCTTAAATTTTGAAATGGGGTCTCCCTAAATTGCCCGGGATGGCCTCAAAGTTGCCATCCCATGGCCCCAGACTCTCAAGTAGCTGGGATTACAGGAGTACACCAACGCACCGGGCTCTGACTTTCCCTTTAACCTCTCTTCAAACTCTTCTCTTCCTCCACTCATAAAAAATTTCACCTATTTCTAATAATCTTTAATCAAAAGATACAGTTAAATGTTAACCAGCCGGGCATGGTGGCACACGCCTGTAATCCCAGCACTCGGGAGGCTGAGGCAGGAGGATCGTTGTGAATTTGAGACCAGCCTGGACTACAAACTGAGCTCAAGGCCAGCCTGAACTGCACAGCGAGACCCTGTCTCAAAAAGATTTAAAAAAAAAAAAACAAAAAAAACAAAAAAACAAAAAAAACAACACCAAAAAACAGTTAATGTCAACCCCTAGCATTTCATAGGTTTACTGGGCCAACCAAGCACTTGATCATTGTGCTTTCCCTCGTTTTCAAGCCTTCCTGCCCTGATCCACAAGCCACCGAGATCCTGTCCTGGAGGCTGCATTCTCCTTCAACTCAGCAGAATTAGAAAATAGTAGGTAAGAAACTCAATCTTAAAAAGGTTTTAAAAACTAACAGAAGGATGTGATTCTCGTAAGTCAGTAGGGATCCCAAACTCAAAAAGCAGTCAAATGAAAACCACTGTTTTATTCACTCTAGACCGTTATGACAGGCTGACTGATTGACTTGACAATGGTACTTACTCCGTTACCTCTATAAACGTCCTCTCTCAGTATTTTGTGACTGACAGCCTTTCATTTGGGCAGTTTAATCTCAGGGCTCAAACGATTCCTGGAGAGCTACATGCCCAACCGCTCCTTCTGAACTGTAGTGCATCGGAAAGCACGTACCATGACCTATGTGTGTTTTATTTTTTTTTGTCTTTTTTGAGACAGGGTCTCGCTATGCAGTTCAGGCTGGCCTAAAGCTCAGTTTGTAGCCCAGGCTGGTCTCAAACTCGCAACGATCCTCCTGCCTCAGCCTCCCGAGTGCTGGGATTACAGGTGTGCAACACCATGCCCGGCTCCTACGTGTGTTTTAATACTCCTCCCCCACCTTATTGTAAGTGTGGTGCACTTCGCACCTTGATTAACTAGGAAGACCTCTCATTTTTGATGTCCGTTTCTTTAACGTATGATGACTGCAGGCTGGGCCAGAGTTGGAGGACGGGGCCGTCCTCCCAAGAGGAAGCTGATTTGCAAATGCCTGGGGTGTGCAGGGAGGGGAGCCCTTCCTGCGGTGGTGGCTGCTTGATTTTGGGGAACCCTGCGCACTGGCGGGCTAACCCACAGCCAAGGTGAGCTGTTAGGGCGAGAACGCGCAGGACCTACTTCACGCCCACCGCCTCGATTGCGCCTTTGCAAAGATCGAGCTCCTCTTGCGGTCTTCCCGACCCGGCCGAGCGCACCTGGGCGCCCGGTCCGCTCGCCGTGAGCGCGCTTTCCCACACACCCTCCTCCCCGAATGGGTCTTTTCCCTCTCCGCTGGCTTTGTTGCTTTTCCACCGGGACCCTAGGCGTACGTCCTCTCTAACCGACTCCGAGGAACGGGACCCACGCGAAGGCGCCACGCCCCGGGGGCGGCTCTCGCCTCCCCTACGCTCCAGCGGCCGCTCTCGGGTTCTCAGACCCCAGAGGCAGGAAAAAGCGAGGCGAAAAGCGACCGAGGCTGCAGGCGGCGAGCAGACAACGCTGGCAACGCGGCGGGGAGAGGGGAGCCCGGCCCCCCGCCCCGGGGCACACGGAGAAACGTCGGGGTGGGACGCAGGCAGAGCCGGCCGGGGAGACGCTGGAGACGCGGGCGGGGGAGGACGGACGGACGGACGGAGGGGCGGACGGGCGGGCGAAGCCGAGGCGCTGCGAGGGCGCAGGCGGGGCGGGGGAGCCCAGAAGCGGTCGGGAGGAGCGGGGTGCGGAGGGGAGAGCCCGCGCCGACGGGGACGGCCGCCCCACTCACCGGAGCCCCGGGACGGCGGGCTGGCGCAGCCCCCGCGGCGGCAGCCGTTCGGTCAGACGAGGGAGGCGACGCGAGAGCGGCTCTGCGGAAGGGGCCGAGGAGTCTCTCCGGGAGAGGACACCGGGAGGAGCACCAACCGCCGGAAAAGACGGCAAGGGAGAGGGGCCAAGGTACCCAGTCCCCCCGCGGCGGCTCGGGGTCACCGCGGCGGCTCGGGGCCGACACTGCGCATGCGTCGGTCGCCGCCGGCGCGGCCGGTCTGCCGAACCGCGCATGTGCGGCCCCGCCCTCCTCACCCTCACCCTCGCCCTCGCCCAGTTTCCCGGGCAGGCGAGGCCAGGGTGAGGCCGGCCGTGTGCGGTCTGGGGCAGTCTCCGGGCGGACGGGACTGGGCTGAGGAAGTTCTCTTGATTTTTTTTTTTTTTTTTTTTTTTTTTTTTTTTTTGAATTGAACTCAGGACCTTGCACTTGCCAGGACCTTGCGCTTTTTTTGCAGAACTGGAGATTAGGTCCAGGGGTTTATAGGTGGTAGGCAAGCAGTCTACCACTGAGCTTTTTTTTTTTTTTTTTTACTTTTCATTTTGAAATAAGTATAGACTCACAAGAAGTTGCAAAATGACTACAGAGAAGTTCCGTAGACCCATTACCCACCCAACTTCCGTCAACGTTTCACCAAAGATGCATTCTCAAAAGTAGGGAGTTGACATGAGCGCAGTACAATGAGCTAAACCAACACGATTTGCTGTATGACAGATCTTGCTCGGATTTAACCAGCTAGGCGTGAACTGTGCAGGCATGGGTATAATATAGTTCTGTGAAATTTAATCACCGTGTAGTTTTTTGCACCCTCTTTGATTTCCAGTCACTGTAACCTTAGGTCGCCGGGCGTGGTGGCATACGCCTGTAATCCCAGCACTCAGGAAGCTGAGGCTGAGGCAGGAGGATCGTTGTGAGTTCGGGACCAGCCTGGCCTACAAAGTGAGCTCAAGGCCAGCCTGAACTGCATGGCGAAACCCTGTCTCGAAAAAAACCAAAAAACAAAACAAAACCTTAGGCCTACTGGGCCATGCGACCACACTGACCCTTCCTTAAAATTAGGATTAATTTGCTTCACCTGAAATCAGTTGCGCTCAGAGGCTTGGGCACCGGCTGCCCCTCTGTACGCACAGAGCCTGTTTTTAAGTGCTTAGGCTGCAGGACCTGTAGGGGTAGAGAGGTCCCGAGTTCACCAGCCTTGAGGAAGTCACTTGTCCTTGAGAACTGGGCACAGTGCTGGCAATGGCACCAAGTGTCCGGTTCCTGGAAACAAAGATGAATAAGTCACGGGCCCGCCTGCCTCCAGAGGGGCCCCAGGGAGCCAGAGATGTGCTCTCTCACGGTCATTCCCTCACCTGCACTTTGTGATCGATATTTTGGTGGCCCACGCTCTCCTGGAGCTGTGCTGGGCCCATCGGACTTGGTTTTCTCCTTCAAGGCTTGCGATCCCAGGCTGTGCTCTTTCGTGGTCTGAAAAATACAGGCCCCAGCTTCCTATTACCCAGCCTCGTAGGTTGCTTCACCTTTCATTCTCTCTGCCCAGAGGCCTGTCCTCCCAAAGCCTTCTTTCAAAGTCTTGCCGGCCTTAGCCACCGAACGGCAGTCCGAGACGTTCATGTAGTGCCTTGGAGTTTCCAAACAGCTTTCACTCATGTCACGGCGGTTGATCATCACAACTCTTTGGTAGTTGCAGAGCATGAGGCTGCACAAATAACCTAAGTCAGAAAGCCAAAGGAGCTGCTTGGATTTTTAGAGGTAGTGAGCCTAGTAGCCAGCAGGAGCCCTATTTCCTGACTGCAACTCTGAGGCTCTTCTCCTTTCCCTGTTGTCTTCCTCTAGAGCCCACTTCCAGTCTTGTCTTCCTCTAGGAACTTCCTGGTTTCAGAAGAGGAGTTTCACTCTGTTCTCAAGCCTTCTGGGTCAATTTATCTGTTCCCCAACTTTTTTTGGTACCAGGAATTGAACTCAGGACCTTGTGCTTGCCAGACAGGCGCTTGTGCAGCTGAGCTATATCCCTGGCCCCAACTTTAATAAACATTAAAGTTTGCTCAGAATAGCCCAGAAGAGTATACTGCTGTCCCTGTATGAGCTCAAGGGATGATATTTTACCAAGACTCCTGTTAAGGTTGATACATTGTGTCAACTTGGGGAGTCTAGAGGTTTGGCTAGGTCACTCAGCAGTTCTGCATCCTGGGGTGAAAAAGGACCTGCCCTTACAATTCTGGGATGTTGTTCATTGTGTCAGTTTGAGAAGTTCAGAAGGCTAACTGTGTTGTTCAGCAGGGAGCCAGGGTGCTTACTTTGTATTCATCCTGAGCCTGTGCAAGAGGAGGGCATGGAGATTATGTGAGAGCTACACGCCCCCTGGGTGGGGGCAGCCTGTTTACAATATAAGAGGGGGGGAGAGGCTTCCTCTTCTCTGCCACTTCTCCCTTGTGGTCTTGCTGCTTTGCTGTTTTCTGCCTCCATGAACGGTTGCCCTCTGCCGTGTGCCACTCTGCCTTGGAGCCAGCCGAGTATGGACTGAAACCTCCACAAACTGTGAGCTAAATAAACTTTTCGTTCCTTCATTTTGGGCGTTGGGTATTTTGTCTCAGCAATGAGAGAAAAGTAGCCAAGACAACTCCAGTAACAGTTAGGGACATTTGTCACACATTCTGGCTACCCAAGCCCTGGAAGGCCATTCATACATTTCTCACTTTCAAAACTGAGAATTCCAAATATCCTCTCTCCTAGGAAACTAGGATGATTCAATTTTTTTTTTTTTTTTTTTTTTTGTCTTTTAGAGACAGAGTCTCACTATGCAGTTCAGGCTGGCCTTGAGCTCACTTTGTAGCCCAGGCTGGCCTTGAACTCTCAACTTTTTTTTTTTTTTTTAACTCTAAGTCTTGTGCTTTCTTGTGCTTGGTTTATTTTAAAATTTTGATACATTGTGCATTAAACTTCTTTGCATTAACTATGATTTAAAAAATAACTACGCTGAACCAGGCATGATGGCATACACCTGCACTCCCAGCTACCAGGGAATCTGAGGAAGGAGGATTGCAAGTTCAAGCTCAGCTTTGAGAATTTAGCCACTTAGTGAAACCCTGTCTCTTAAAAAAAAAAAAAAAAAAAATTAGGGAGAGGCCTGTGGATTTAGCTTACTGTGAAGGAACTGGGTTCAATCTCCAGTACCATAAAAAAATGTTACATTGAAATATTATTTATCTTGATTACTGAGATGGTTTGCCTGACTCTTAAATCTGGTACCCAGGGGACTGTCATGCCGACCTGCTCACCTCGCCCTTGGAAAGACAACAGTGAGTCCATTCTGGTGAGGCTGGTGGTTGCTTCATGGGGATTTTAGAATTTGGTGTGGCCCTGGATAAGGTCACAGTATTCAAAATCCACAATCAGTGACGTCAGCCTCACCAGCTTCAGCATCTGGGTCTATAGCCCAGCGTGGTGGTGCACACCTGTAATCTCGGCTACCAGGGAGGCTGAGGCTGGAGGACCGCAGGTTGGAGTCCAGGTCTGGGCAACTCAGTGAGAACCTGTCTCAAAATTTAAATACGGGCTGGGGATATAGCTCGGTGTGAAGGCATAAAGAGTTCCAGCCCCGCTCCTAGGATGTGTGTTGGGGGCATTCTAGTGGGTTTTCAGAATGTCATTGGGCAGAATTGTGTCAGAATTGTTGTCTGCCATGATAGTACACATGACTTTGTTGTTGTTTCCTCTAATTAATCTATTTGAAGAAATGACAGCAGGACGCTCATTCATGGACTTCTGGTCAGTGAGAACACTGACCAGAGGCAATTCCCTGTTTCTTTTCTCTATTGTCTCTGCGCTCATAAGGGCGGGCATCCTTCTCTCTGGCAGTGGGCATCCTGCACGTTACAGGCCATGGCTCCAGTTGACGCTGAGTGTTCCATAAGAAGAAAATCTAATTGGGCTGGGCGTGTGCTAGCCCAGTGCCTCTCATACGTTAATGTGCCCCTGGGATTTGGCTAAAATGCGGGGTCTGGGGCTGGGGGATAGCGCAGTGACAGGGCCCTTGCCATCACACATAGGCCCCTAGGTTTGATCTCCATTTTCAGTCCAGACAAGCACCCAAGTGATGGTAACCCTGCCAGTACAAGTACCATACTTGGAGTAGCAAGGAACACACACAGACATGTAAATACCAAATAAGAAGGGGAAAATGCCTTTGATCGCTAGCAGTCCAAGATCTCTGCCAAGGTCCAGACTAGGGTGACACATGTGAGACGTGGCGAGAGCAACATTTAAGGAGACATTCACTCTTGGGTGTAACCTCCATCTATACACAACCCTGAAACCTCACACTGAGGGTCCTGAGACCCTCACTAGCCTTACCTTAGTCCCAGCCCTGCTAACATAGCTACCAAGTAACATTTGGTGGGTGACCTCCCAGACACTTTTTGGGAGTGGGTATGGGAGTTGAACCCAGAACCTCATGTACTCTGAACTTGTTCTCATGTACTCTAAACTTGTTCTCTATCATTTAACTACACTCCCAGTACCCTGTAGACTACATCTTTTTTTTTTGGCGCAGGGGTGGGGGGTTTCCGGTACCGGGAATCGAACTCACGACCTTGCGCTTGCCAGGCAGGCACTGTGCCGCTGAGCTAAATCCCCAGCCCCGATCTTAATACACATTAAAGACAGAGAATTGTACCCTATATGGCTACAGTATTATACTGTTTGTCCTAGTTCGTTTTTATCTAAATCACCATGCTGTAAATCCTCAACCTCTGACAATTTAACCTCACAAATTCATCCCTCTAAAATGTGCCCAGTGGTTTATCTCTTAGTACAGAAATCACGAGTGGCTATTAGATTAGTTTCTTCTTTTACTTTGCTGTACCTCCCAATGTTTCCGTTTGTTGGCCCCGGAAAATCTTTTAACTTTGTTTTTATTTCTATCACAGTGAAACACGTACAGACATGAGAAAGATGAAGTGATCTGTGAGACAGTGATGAACAGTTCCCTACCCCACCCACTCCCACCGGATTCACTCAGCACAAAGCAGCTGTTTTTAATGCTTTTAGTTATTTCTTCTGCTCCTTCCCTCTTTGACTCCAGATAACATTGCTATTTCTGAAATTTTCATTTTAGGTCTTTTTAAACCCCCTCGATAAAGAGGAGACTCTAAATCACACCGCAGGTTCCCTGCAACTTCTTCCACGACTGCTATCCCTCTCAACCAGTCTTCTTGTACCACTTTTTATTTTCCCTGGAGTTAACAGTTGCCTCAGATTTTTTTTTTCCTTCCATAGTTTTGTTTTTAAATATCTGTCACTGACTTATCTACAGTCTCTCTGCCAAAAGAGAGATGCCAAAATGGTTTCGTTTTTTAGGTTATAGCCCAACTCACAATTAGATTATCGGCTCCATTTTTTTCCCTCTCTGTCTCTGTCTCTGTCTCTGTCTCTCTCTCTCTCTCTCTCTCACAGGTCCTCCTCTCTGGAGCCCTCTGTACGGGGGCTTTCCAGAGACGCATGCTGAATAAGCTATTTATAGTAGTCCCCTGGAATCTGCAAGGGATGTGTTCCAAGGTCCCCAGTGGATACGCAAAACCATGGGGAGTATATGAACACTACACATACTGTGTTTTTCTTCCTACACATACAGACCTATGATAGTTTTTTTTGTTTGTTTGTTTGTTTTTCCGGTACCGGGAATCAAACTCATGACCTTGCGCTTGCCAGGCAGGCGCGGTGCCGCTGAGCTAAATCCCCAGCCCTGATAGTTTAATTTATAAATTAGGCACAGTAAGAAGTTAGCAGCAATAAAATAGAACAATTATAATAATATATTAAAAGCAGTATAGCTGTAATAAAATATATGAATGTGGTCTCTCCCCCTCAAAATACGAAACTTTTGCTTTAGTAGTCTGGGACTGCTGTTGGCTACAGATAGCTGAAACTGCAGAAAGTAATGCCAAGGATTAGGGGGACTATTGTATGGAGGTTATATATAGAAAGATTTATTTTAAGGAATTGGGTCACGTGATTTTGGGAACGCGAAAGTCTGAAATGTGTAGAACAGGCTGGAAGTTGCAGTCAGAAGTGTGAAATCTACACACAATAAACCAGAGGGCTGGACACTCCCGGATTGTTTTACGCTGTCTTTTTTTTTTTTTGGTACCAGGAATCGAACTCACGACCTCGGGCTTGTCAGGCAAGCACTTACGCTGCTGAGCTATATCCCTGGCCCTAGGTTGTCTTCTTGAAGTGGAATTCCTTCTGCCTCAGGAAACCTCAGCCTTTGCTTTTAAGGTCTGGAACTGATAGGGCAAGACCCACCCCCATTCTGGAGGTTATTCTGCCAGACTTCAAGACTTTAAATGCCAGTCACACCTGAAGTCTACCTTCACGGCAACATCTGGACTAGTGCTTGACCCCGCAACTGGACACCACGGCCTGACCACGTTGACACCCCGCATTAGCATCACGCTCTCCATCCTCCCAAACCAGCTCTCCTCTACCATGTTGGGGTTTTTTTCCCTGGTGTTCCTCTCCTACTGAATTTGGTGGACCTCCTTTACACATCAACTATCATTTCTAGCAAATAGTTTCCCGATGCATTAAGACAGCTAATCTGCGAATTATGCCAGGATACACAAAATGTAAAAAAAACAAACCAGCTACAGAGTGTGTGGGAGAGTCCGCAGGCACCCACTCTACCCGCATGCAGCTGCCGTCTCGTCTCCATTCCGTTCCCAAGCCCCTAGAGAGCGGAGGCAGTGTTTTCTCCATGGTAACTGGCCATAACCAAGCCTGGACAGGAAGGGAACTTATGTGCAGCACTTGTCTTTCAGGAAGCGTTAGCAGGCTTATCAGTGCCCTTAACAGCTGTCCGGCGGGTCATTTTTATCCTAATATTATAGACAGCTAAGGTAGGTAGAAATATTACAGGCAGTCAGACAGGGCTCGGCCCCTGAGGGCGTCAGTGCAGAGGTTGAGAACACATTACACCTGTGGCTGGAGGCACATCTGTCAAAGGCCAGGCCTCAAGACAAAGACGGAACGACCAGGCCTACATGTCTTCCCAAGGGATAAGCAATACATTGAAGGTTATACTATAATAGGTATCACCTGGCCCAATAAAGTCTAGATAGACATCAGTCATCCAGGTGGGTGACCAGGACCTCCTGATCCATCTTTTTCTAGAAAGGATCTTGCTCTTTGCACACACATTTGCTACAGGAATTGCTTCCCCATTGGATCAATATTACCCAAGCATCTATACTTGTAATCTTATTGGTTGATCATAGTTTTGACCCACGTTGTACCCACCTCGTGATTTTGCTCTATAAAGCTTTCTTTGAGAAGTGGGCTGGCTGGCAACCTACTTTGCGGTCCCCTCTTGTCTCTCAGGAGCTATCCCTCTCAATATGTCTTTACTACTCTTAACCTCTGTTCTTCCTTAGAATTATTCTTCAGGTTTGGGGACATGAACTCAGCGTAGCTGACGTCTAGCAGGTTGGGAGTTACATATTATGTCCCCCCTATATCATTAATGCTTCGACCACAACATGAAAACTTCAAAATCAAGAATGGACTAAATGCAAAAGTAGTTCTCATGTTGCTTCTTGGTTTCCGACGTATAGATAGGCCAACACAGAGAACAAAGATAGCTTTGAGCTTATGTTTTGTTGTGGGTTTTTTTGTGTTTTTTTTTTTTTCTGTTTTTTTTACCGGTACTGGGAGCTGAACTCACCACCTTGTACTTGCCAGGCAGGCGCTGTGCCGCTGAGCTAAATCCCCAGCCCTGAGCTTATGTTTTGATCTTTCCCTGGTACTGGAGATTGAAGCCAGCGCCTTCACCCCGAGCTACATTCCTACCCCACCCCTGTTTAAAAAATGTACCTTGAGACAGAGTTTTGCTAAATACTAAATTTCCCAGGCTGGGTTTGAGTTTGCACCCTCCTCCCTTAGCCTGCGGAATTAGAGGCCTGCAGCACCACACCCAGCTGGAAATATTTGTTATACAGGATTTTCCAAATTCATTTGAGAGGTTCTTCAGGAGCACTGATTAACATGTCCCTAAACGTGAGCTCTGAGGAACACGGATCTAAATACGGTAGCCGGGGAGCCACGCCTTTGATCACCTGCTAGTTCTTGTATGGCTTCAGGTCAGAGAAGCAAAAGCAAGCCCAACCACCCAGCACCGTTTCCTGGATTGGAAAAATGATCTCATAGATCCCTCCTCCTTTCTAAACTGCTAAGTCTGAGTATCCCAGTATCAGAGCTGAGGGGAACTAGAAACCAGGTCACTGAGTCCTTCCATTTACAGAGGGAAACCAGTCCAAGGAGAGGAATTACCTTGCCCAAAGTTACCAAGTTAATTACATTGCAGAACTCAGTTGGAATCAGGTTCCTGATGCTGATCCACTGACTTTCCACCCCTGCAGTGCCTTCCCACAGGGCCTGGTGTGGGCGCATCTGCCTGTTATCAAAAAGAGGATGGAGGGCTGGGGATTTAGCTCAGTGGCACAGCGCTTGCCTGGCAAGCGCGAGGTCCTGAGTTCAATTCCCGGTACCGGAAAAAAAAGAAAACCAACCAAACAAACAAAAAGAGGATAGAAGCTCAGCTGGTGGTCCACATGTCTCAAACAAACCCCAACACAAAGAAGCTTCAGGAGGGGCTGGGGAATTAGCTCAGCGGCACAGCGCCTGCCTGGCAAGCGCAACGTTGTGAGTTCGATTCCCAGTACTGGAAACAAAACAAAACAAAAAGAAGCTTCAGGGTGATAAACTAATTCACACCATCATTGGCACGCAAAGCAGCAGGACCTAATGTGTGATGTCAGCCCTAGGTTTTATCTCTGCACCCAGGGCCCCAGGATGTCTTCCTTGAAACCGAGTTACAGGTCACATGAATAGCGTGGTCCACCTCTACCAAGAAACTCTAAAAAGCTTTTTAAAGTTTTTCCACTGTTTAAAGAATAGATCAAGGCTTATAAAGGGTTCGAAACGCAATCGCAGTCCCACCTGTCTCCCATCCTCCCGTGTCTTACCACTCCTGCCCTTATGGTTCCCTGTCATATTAGTTCCAGAGCTCCTTACGCAAATGAGAACAAAGACAGACACAGAGACTTATTTTTCTCCGCTTCTTACACTAAATGGTTGGACCTCTTTACTCAGCAGTGATCTGTGGGTGCTAGTTTCCTGGTTTTGAAGAGGATGGTTGCTGGGTGTGGCGGTGCACGCCTGTCATCTCAGCCTTGGAGAGGCTGAGGCAGGAGGTCACGAGTTTGAGGCCAGCCAGGGCTGTAAAGCAAGACCCAGCACCTCGCCCTACCCCCGCCAAAAAAAAAAAAGAAAGAAAGGAAAAGAGAAAAGAAAGGAGACCGATTTGTCCACTCTCTACAATCCCTTCTCTCTGACATTCTCAGATGCAGGGATCATCAAGGCCCCCTCAGCTTGCCCTGTCTCTCCCAAGAGCTTTTGTTATTTTTTGTAATTATTGTTTTTTTAAAGCCACACTTGCTTGGCTGGTTTTTGCAGGGACCTCGAATTTAAATGCGCAGGGTGTGGCTTGCAAAAAGGGGGTATTTCACGCTTTAAGAAAATCCGGTACACAAATGTAAACATTACCAAAGCAAATTAGGGAGTGGCTGTTTGCATGACAAATGAACCTTGCAAAATGATTCACCTAAGGCTTTTTAAAAGCATTTTCTATTTATTTATTAAATAAAGAGGACTTATTACAAGGTACGAAATGTAAAAGAATAGGCCATGAAAACCCTCGCCCCGCCTCCCCAGCCTTGGTACACTCCTCTTTGGTTGTGAGCCTCCCACCCATATTTTCCACAAACAAACACAACTTTCCCCAAACTTTTTCAAAAATAGCACCCTAAACATACTGCAATGCACTTTGTTATTTTTGCTAAAAAATATATCTTGGGAACCTTCCAAGTCAGAACAACTGCCTAATTCTTTTTTTTTTTTTTTTTTTTTACTTTTTAAAACTTTAATTCATAATCACACAGTCTAAATATAAAAAATATTCAGAATTTTATCAAGCAAGCAAGGATTTTGGGAAAAAATCAGTATAAAATACATCACTGAGATGGCCTTTATTTTGTAGATATTTGCTTTTTTTTTTTTTGTAAGGGGAATTGAACTCAGGACCTTGTGCTTGCCAGGCAGGTGCTTGTGTCACTGAGCTATATCCCCAGCCTATCTTGTAGATATTTAAAAGCTCACAGAAATATTTTGTTTGAAAATGGCTATGGTAAAGAATTATCTTAACCTAATTTTTTAAAAACAGAGCATATAAATTTTAGAGTCAGGATAACCTCAATTACAATTTAGTATCCAGGCTGGGAGGAGAGTCAGTGGTAGAATGTTTAGCATTTGCAAGGTGACTTCCTTCCTTCTTTTTTTCTTCTTTTGTTTCCTTGATTGTACTGGGAGTTTAAAACGCAAGGACCTACATCCCAGTCTTTCTTTTTTTTTTGGTCTTTTTGAGACAGGATCTCACTATGCAGTTCAGGCTGGCCTTGAGCTCACTTTGTAGCCCAGGCTGGCCTTGAACTTGCACAATCCTCCTGCCTCAGCCTCCCAAGTGCTGGGATTACAGGTGTCTGCACCAGGCCCAGCTCAACACCCGGGATTTGGAGGCAGATTTATTTACGTCTATGGGTACTGATCGGGATCATTCCCAGAATATCAGGCCCTGATTTCTGATGGTCTAGGCTAGGGCTTATATGAGATAAGCAAGCAGGAAGTACAGAGGCAGAATAGCTTGTCAGTTGGGGATTGGTTCTTACAATGCGCATCACAGTGACCAGCTGTTTCTAAGAAGCAAAAGTAACAGGAACTGGAATAGGAACTATTACCCGGGCAACTGAGAAACTGAAGTGTACTGGCTGGAGGGGGGCATCTTCTTTTATATCACTTTATTTATACATTGACTTTCTCATGTAAGAGAAACCACGTGATATTTAAGCTTGTGGTGTCTGATTTACTTCATGTAACATTATGGTTATTTTCCTATAAATGACCATTTTCCTATAAATGATTCAAGTTTATCCTATAAAGAAAGATAATACTCCATTGTGTATAAATACCATATTTTCTTTATCCTTTCATCTGTTGATGAACATACAGGCTGCTACTAAGATTTAGCTGTTGTGAGTAGTGTTGCTATAAGCACAAGGATGCATGTATCAGTGTAATATGATATCTTGTTTTGTTTTGTTTTGTTTTTGTCTTTTGGAGACAGGGTTTCACTATGCAGTTCAGGCTGGCCTTGAACTCACTGTGTAGCCCAGGCTGGCCTCAAACTCATGGCAATCCTTCTGCCTCAGCCTCCCAAGTGCTGGGATTACAGACATGTGCCACTTCACCCAGCTGCAATAAGGTGTCTTTAACTCTTTTAGGAAGATATTTACAAGCCAGGTATGGCGGCACACACCTATAGTCCCAGCACTTGGGAGGCTGAGGCAGGAGGATCATTGCGAGTTTGAGAGTTTGTTTCAAAAAGACAAAAAAATAAAAATGAATAAATAGGTAAATAAATAAAGGGTCAGGAATACAGCTCAGTGGCACAAGTGCCTGCCTGGCAAGCACAAGATCCTGAGTTCGATTCCTGACACCAAAATAAATAAATAAATAAATAAATAAAATATAAAGGAAGACATCTAAAAGAGGACTGTCTGGGTCAAATAGAATTTCTATTTTTAGTCTTTTGAGGAATCTCCATACTGATTTCCACTGATTGTATCAGTTTACATTGTTACCAGCAATGCAGAAGTATCCTCCCCTCCCTGCAGATTTTCCAGCTTTTGTTTTTGTTCGATTCCTTAAAGATAGCCATTTTTTCTGGCATGGGATAGAATCTCAATGTTGTTTTCATTTGCATTCTTTGACTGGCTAGCAACATCGAGCATTTTTCACGTATTTATTGGCCATTTGTATTTTTTCATCTGAGAAGTAGCTATTCATTTCAGATGTCCATTTTTGATTGGGGCTTTTACTTTGAGGGGCGATTCTAACTTTTTTGAGTTCTTTATATATTTTAAATGTTAGTCTTTTGTTGGAGGCAAACTTTTTTTCATACTCAGCAGGTTGTCTTTTCATGATGTTGGTTTTCTTTGCTGTGCAGAAGCTTTTTAGGTTGACGTGATCTCATGTGTCGATTCCTGGTAATATTTCCTATGCACCTGAGGTTCTGTTCAGCAAGTCTTTGCCTGGGCCTATGTCTTCAAGAGTTTTTCCTATTTTATCTTCCAGTTTCTGTTACAGTTTTTTTTTTTCCATCAACAAATATTTACTAAATACCCACTTTGAGGCAGCATTGTACAACAGTGACTTGCAGGATGATAGCGGTACAGAACTATAGGGCCTGGCCGGGCGTGGTGGCGCACGCCAGTAATCCCAGCCCTCGGGAGGCTGAGGCAGGAGAATCGCTGTGAGTTCGAGACCAGCCTAGGCTACATAAGTGAGCTCAAAGCCAGCCTGAACTGCATAGTGAGACCCTGTCTCAAAAATATAACAAAAAAAAAAAAAAAAAAAAAAAAGAACTATAGGGCTAGAGTCACCTCCCCTGCCTGGAGCGTATCAAGGAGATGCAAGTCCTTATTTCAACCAAAACTCCCCTTACCTTGGTTCTCGTCTTAGGGTGCTGGGCCAACTCACTGCAGCTCCCATTCCAGCACAGCTGCCTGCTGGGCCCCAGTCCACCTGCCTTTTCTGCACAGTGTGCAGCGCCCCCAGACCCAGTGGACTCCTAGGCGAGGTGCTAGAGTTGGGCAGCCCTGGGCCCCGCAGAGCACCGCATGTGCCATCTCCCTCAGGCTCCAGGGCTGCGGTCAGGGAGCCTCCTCTGAGTGAAAGAGCCCGAGAAACCCACAGCACAGTGCTTCCCTAATCAGGTTTGCCCTCTGGAACAGCGAACTCAGCTCCTCTCCCTACCCCCAGGAACCTCACTGTAGAGCTGACCTTCCGTTCAGGAAATCCACAGGTGTTAAGTTTCAGTTATGCAAGAAGATAAAGCTCCCCAGATCTGCTACACAGCACTGCACTTAGAGTGTGTACTGGATTTTTATTTTTTTAGTACGAGGGATGAAATCCAGGGATATGCACTGAGCTACATCTCCATACCTTATTTCTTTTAAATTTTGAGATGGAGTCTCGCTAACCTGCTAAATTGCTCAGGTTGGGCTCGATTTTGCAATCCTCTTGCCTCAGCCTCCCATAGTGCTGGGATTATAGGTATCTACCATAACACCCAGCTTACACTTGGATTTTTTTGTTTGTTTGTTTTTGTCTTTTTTGAGACAGGGTTTCACTAGGCAGTTCAGGCTGGCCTTGAGCTCACTTTGTACCTCATGCTGGCCTCGAACTCGTGGTGATCCTCCTGCCTCAGCCTCCCGAGTACTAGGATTATTGGCATGCGCCACTATGCCAAACACACTTGGATTTTTAAGACAGAAGATCCCATGTTAAGAGTTCTTATCACAATTGTTTTTTAAAAAATCAACTCAAAATTATTCTTAGCCTTCTTAACCTTCTCCTGGCTCTGTTAACCTTTTATAGCCTGAAAGACACAGGAGTTAGCAGCCTAACTACTGTACTTATCCAAACAACGAACTGCAAGGCTTCTGCAGAAACCTGCTCAGCCACTCCCACCCCTAGACCCTTGGTAAACAGACAGATGTGGGACAGATGTGGCTGAGGAAGGTGCCAGGCATTTATTTCTTTACGTCCTCAGCATTGGACACAGTTGTACTTGAAATGGACACAGAGGCTCACGTAGTGAGTAGGGTAGTTACAGAGGTGGCTGATCTGTGCAGATGACACCAAGTCCACAGAATGCACCGGGACCTGGTGGGCCGGCCATACCTCCATGGCGCATTCCACGTCCCTGGCCTGGACCACCACATGGGCCCTCGAGGAGAGGTAGAGCTCAGGTGAGCAGGAGCCTGCATCCCGTAGGCTGTCGTAGAGGCGGGTGTGGAAGAGGCCAGGGAGCAGAGCAAGCAGGATGTGGAACAGGACTGCCACTAGGGCGAAGGCCACCAGAAGTATCAGCCACAGCCTGGCAGGTCACTGCTCCAGGTGACTGCTAGGGCCTGCAGGCCCCTACTAGGTTGCTATCACCAGGACTGCTGTCCAAGACGGCACCTACCCTATGCAGGTGATGGAAACGCCCGTGGGTCTGCAGAAGCTCGAGCACGTAGCCGTACAGCATGGCGCCGGCGTTGCTGACCACGTGGGAGAGCAGGAGGTCCCGCTCAGTCCCATAAGCAAACTGCAGCTCCAGCTCCTTCTGGGCCAACACGGAGAAGACCATGTATCCTGGGACCTCGTATCGGATCGCGATGCAGCCCCTTTTCCAGTAGATGGCGCTGTACTTGACCAGCTTCTTGTCCCTACAGCGCCCCCTAGCCCAAGAGAATCGCCGCAGGCTGTGCATCCTGGCCTCCTTCCCACCTTGTCCCCTCCGCGTGCACAGTTCGTCAAGAAATCTTCGGAGGAAGGGGTCAGCTCCCTTGAACTCACAGGTCAGGCAAGGTGAGGGTTTATTGGTCTCCACGTAGGTAGGGGCCAACAGAACTCCCTCAAAGATTTCCAGGGACCAGGATTTCTGGCTCCTGCAGAGCTGATCTGGGATCACGATGGTGTAGTCCAGCTCAGCCCGAACCATGGTGAAGGCACCAGCCCTCCCAAGGGGCCTAGCACCAGAACTCACTTCTGTATGGGCTGGGGATATAGCTGAGTGGCATAAGTGCCTGCCTGGCAAGCATAAGGTGCTGAGTTCGAGTCCCCGTACCAAAAAAAGAGAACACCCCTCTATTTTAATATTTAAATCTTCGATCTATTTTGACTTTAGTTTAGTGTATGGTGAGAGATATGGGTCTCAGCTCAACCTTTGACATGTAGGTAGCCGCTTTTCCCAGCACTGTTTGTTAGGGAAGCTATCTTTCACCAGCAAAAGTATTTGGCTGGTTTGTCAAAGATAAAGTAGCGGTGTGTGCCTGAAGTTGTTTTTGCATCGTCTATTCTGCTCCACTGACCCACAACTCTAGCGTTTTTGCTTTTGTTTTTGTTTTTTTTTTGTCAATATCCTGCTGTGTTTAGCATTGTAACTTTGTAGTATAAGTTAATGTCAGGGGTTGTGATGCCCCCTGTCTGGTCCTCATTGCTCAGAATTGCTTTTGCTATTATAGGTTTCTTCAGTTTCCATAGAAATTTTAGGACTATTATCTCTAGTCCTGTGAGGAATGCTATTGATATTTTAATTGGGAATGCATTAAATGCATATAACAGGTTTAGAAGAAACCCCAGCACCCGGGAGGCTGAGGCAGGAGGATCGTTGCAAGTTCGAGGCCAGCCTGGTCTGCAAAGTGAGCTCAAGGCCAGCCTGAACTGCATAGCAAGAAAAAAAAAAAATATATAGAAGAAAAAAAAAATGTCTAAAAAAAAAAAAAATAGAAGTATGGCCATCCTGACTATAGTGGTTCGGTCTCCCCAGGGACAGGGAATAGCTTCCCATTTTTCTGCTGTCCTCTTTGATCTCCTTTTTCAGAGTACTGTACCTTTCACTGTAGAGGTCTTTCACTTCCTTGGTTAGGTTCTTTGCTAAGTATTTAGTTTTGCTTGATGCTATTGTGGCAGGTATTGTTTTCCTAATTTCACTCTTGGTGAGTTTAGTATTGGTGTACAGGAATAGTACTATGAGTATAGACTTTATATCCTGCTATACTACTGAATTTGATTATTAATTCTAGGAGTCTTTTGGTGGAGTTTTTGGGGTCTTCTATGTAGAGAATCATGTCATCTTCAGATAATGATAATTTAACTTTTTCCTTTCCTACGCATATCCATTTTATCTCTTTCTTTTGCCTAATTGTTCTGGCTAACATTTTGAGAACTATACTGAACAGGAGTACTGATAGCAAACACCCTGTCTTGTTTCTGATTTCATATGCAACTTTTTTTTTTTTTTTTGGTACCAGGAATTGAACTCAGGACATAGTGCTTGCCAGGCAGGTGCTTGTGCCACTGAGCTATATCCCCAGCCCATTGTTTCTGATTTTAGAAGGAGAGGCTTCTGCTCTCCATTTAAGATGATGTTGGCCATTGGTTTGCCATAAGTGACTTTTATCAGATTGAGATAAAGACCTTCTCCCATCTAAGTACTAACCAGGCCTGACCCTGCTTAACTTCCAACCCTGCTTAGTTTCCTAGATCAGACAAGATCAGGTGTGTTCAGGGTGGTATGGCTGTAGACAAGAGATAAAGACCTTCTATACCTACTTTTTTTTTTTTTAATCTTTTTAAGACAGGGTCTCACAATGCAGATCAGGCTGGCCTTGAGCTCATTTTGTAGCCCAGGCTGGTCTTGAACTCGCAACAATCCTCCTGCCTCAGCCTCCTGAGTGCTGGGATTACAGGCGTGCACCACCATGCCTGGTTTATACCTATTTTCTTTGTGTTCTTATCATGAATAGCTGTTGGATTTTGTCAAATGCTTTTTCTGTCTATTGAGATGATCATGTGATTTTTGTCTTTGTTCCACTTCAGGTGGGGTATTAGATTTATTGATTCATGTATGTTGAACCATCCTTGTATCCCTGGAATGAATCCTATTTGGTTATGATGTATGATCTTTTTAGTGATCCGTTTCATTTATTGGCCAGTATCTTCTTGAGAATTTTCGCATCTATGATCATCAAAGAGATTGGCTTGTAGTTCTCTATTTTGGTTGAGTCCTTGTGTAGTGTTTGAATCAGGGCAATGCTTGCTCCCAGGGATGACTTTGGGAGCACTGCTGACCTTTTGATTTCATTAGAGAGTTTGAGACGTACCGGCATTTGAGTATCTCTAAAGCCTTATAGAACTTGGCAATCAATCCATCAGGAGCTGGGCATTTCTTGGTGGTTTTTCAAATTACTTCTTCAGTGTTGATGACTGATATTGGATTATTCTTTTTTTTTTTTTTTTTTAAACTTTTTGGTTCAGTTTGGTAGTTTATATGTATCTAGGAACCCTTCGTTTCTTTTGAATTTTCTATTTTCTGAGAGTACAGTTTCTCAAAGTAGTTTCCCACTAGCTTCTAGATTTGGGCAGACTCTATTGTGATTTCACCTTTTACATTTGTAATTGCAGGGCCCAGGATATAGCTCAGCAGCACAAGCACCTGCCCGGCAAGTGCAAGGTCCTGAGTTTGATTCCCTGTACAAAAAAAAAAAAAAGATAACATTTGTAATTGCATGATTTTAGGTCTTTTCTTATTTTGGTAAGGTTCATTTTTCTTATTTTGTTTCTTCTTTCAAAGAAGCAACTCTGATTCATTGATTCTTTGTAATTTTTCACTAATTTCTGCTCTGGTCTTTATAATCTTTCCTTGTGCTAGCTTTGGATTTGGACTGTTCTTGTTTTTCTAGGACCTTGGGGTGCATCGTTAGGTTAATTATTCGAATATGCTGTTTTTCTGAGGTTGGCGTTCACAGCTAGAAACTTCCCTCCTAGAACAGTTCTCATTGTGCCATGTAAGTTCCAGTATGTCAGACTGGCATTATTGTTCGGTTGCAGGAACTAATGTCTTCCTTAATTTCACCTCTGATCCATTGATTGTTTTATTGACTCACTGATTATTGAAGAGGGTGTTACTGAATTTTCATGTTTGCACCGTTTTTGTGGTGTCTTTTGCCATTGATATCTAGTTTCATTGCACTATGGCCTGATAACATGCATGGGACAGTTTTGATTTTTTGCATTTATTTAAGCATGCTTTATGGGCTAGTGTGTGACCTATATATTTAAAATGTTTTTTTTTTTTTTTTTTCTTCCGGTACCAGGAATTGATCTCACGACCTTGCGCTTGCCAGGCAGGCACTTTGCTGCTGAGCTAAATTCCCAGCCCGGTGTGTGGCCTATTTTGGAGGAAGTCCTAAGTGCTGCTGAGATGATGTGTATTTTGTTCTTGGATGGATGGAACACTGTATAGATAACTAGTAGGTCCATTTGTTTGAAGGTTTGGTTTAACTCTGATATTTCTTTGTTGATTGTTTTTGTCTAGTTGATCTGTCCGTTTGTGACAATAGGGTATTGAGGTACCCCCCTTATAATTGTACTAGTGTTTGTTTGTGTGATACTTGGGATTGACTCCAGAGGGTTTTGTTTGTTTGGTTGGTTGAGATTTTTTTTTGTCTTTTTGAGACAGAGTCTCGCTATGAAGTTCAGGCTGCCCTTGAGCTCATTTTGTAGCCCAGGCTGGTCTCGAACTCACAGCGATCCTCCTGCCTCAGCCTCCCCAATGCTGGGATTACAGGTGTGCACCACTGCCCTCAGCTGTACTAGCGTTGATTTGATTTTTCATGTCCATTAGCGCTTGTTTTACAAAGTTGCATGTGCAAGTATCTGTGTGTATGCTTGTAATTGTTATCTCTTTCTTTTGAATTGTTCCCTTAACCAATTTATAGTGACCTTTGTCTCTTCTGATCAGTTTTGGCTTGAAATCCACTTTGTCTGAAATTAGGATAATAACTCCTGCTTTTTTCTGGGTTCCCATTGCATGAATATTGTTTTTCATCCTTCGATTTTTAATCTGTGAATTTTGTTTGAATTAATTTTTTGTGTTATTTTGTGAGGGTTTTTTTTTGCCTGTTTGTTTTGCCTTTTTAGAGACAGGGTTTCACTATGCAGTTCAGGTTGGCCTTAAATTCACTTTGTACCCCAGGCTGGCCTCGACCTCACGGCAGTCCTCCTGCCTCAGGCTCCCAAGTGCATGGATTACAGGCATGCTCCACCACACCCGGCCTGTTTTTTTTTTTTTTTTTGTATTTTTTTTTTAGATAAGCTCTTGCAATGTAGTTCAGGCTGGCCTCAAACTCACAGCCATCCTCCTTCCTCAGGCTCCTGAGTGTAAATATGTTTCTTGTATACAGCATATCATTAGAGTTTTGTTTTTTGTTTCTTTTTTTTTTCTTGATCCATTCTACCAATCTATATCTTTGGATTGGGAAATTGAGACTATTAACATTGAGAGTTATTACTGAAAGATATTGACTTATTCTTGTCATTGAATTATTTTCCTGTTTTTGATTCCCCCCCTCCCGTTTTTGCTTAGCAAAAAAATGTACTCATTCTGTTTTTTTTTGTCTTTTTGAGACAGGGTCTCACTCTTGAGTTCAGGCTGGCCCTGAGCTCACTTTAGCCCGGGCTGGTCTGGAACTCGCAAGGACCCTCCTGCCTCAGCCTCCCGAGTGCTGGATTACAGGTGTGCGCCACCACGCCCGGCACTCATTCTTTTTGACTTATTGGCACCGTTGTCTTCATTGTCTCTTTCTAGGATACCCTTGAGAATTTTTTGTAATACTGGCTTGATGACCATGAATTCCTTGAGCTGCTTCTGGTCATGGAAATAGCTTATGTTTCCATCAGTTTTGTTTTTTTTTTTTGTTTTGTTTTGTTTTTCTCCGATACCGGGAACTGAACTCACGACCTTGCGCTTGCTAGGCAGGCGCTTTGCCACTGAGCTAAATCCCCAGCCCCTGTTTCCATCAGTTTTGAAGGAAAATTTTGCAGGATACGTAGCCAGGGCTGGAAGTTGTTACCTCTTACACCTTGAAAGACCTCATTCCAAGCCCTCCTGGCCTTTAAGGTTTTTGCTGAGAAGTCTGCTTCTGCTGTAATTGTAATGGGGTTACCTTCATATGTGATTGATTGCCTTTCTCTAACAGTGGTTAAGATTTGGTCCCATGACACACTGCTGGTACTTTGAGTGTAATGTGGCATGGTGAGGTTCTCTTGCTGGCAGCTATTTGGGGTTCTATAGGTCACACTCATCTGTATGTTTATTTTACTATGGAGAAATTTTACAAATTTGTTTGGGGTTGAGTTTATCAAGCTTGTAATTCTATGCCTTCTAGGTTCTGTGTCCTAGTTAGGCATTTGTGGTGAGAAAACCAATTGAGGGACTAAAATTTTAAGAAAATGAGATAAAACCTGACCCCATCCCACCTTTAACTGAAGGCTCCTGGCTTAGAAGCCCTTCAGAGATTCTAGGTTTCCCAAAACCTTTGGTCTGTCAAAGCTGACTTACTCCCTTCCTGCCCTGAGCCACAGCAAAGACTGAGAGACAAAGAGAGGAAGCCACGCGGGGCTGGAGCAGAACCAGCAAGCCCACCTTCCTGTTCCTTCTTCGCAGAGCAGGCCCAGGTGGAGGGGAAGCTCAAACCCAGCCATATTTATTTGTTTTAGGTAATTTGTTTGCTTTGGTTTTTAAGATGAATCTCACTTGCTTAGGTTGATCTCAAACTCAGGACTTCAAGTGATCTTCCTGCCTCAGCTTCCCAAGCTGCTGGGAGTGTAGGCATGCACGCCCACACCCTGTGACCGGCCACATTTCTGCATGCTGCGCTCCTCCCTGACTGCTGGGGACGGGGAGGAGAGGCTCCTGCTGGCTACAAGCAGGAAACCAACTGCTCCATGGGAGGGGGCAGCACTGTGAGCCTGTGGAAGAAGGAGGTGGGGGGCTGAGAGTCCTCCACCCCTCCCAGAGCCCCTCTGTCCCTGTCAGAATGCCTGCCCTTGTGCCTCATGCCCCTCCTGGGAGCGCTATCCTGAGGACTGGTTGTTTGCACTGATAATGCATTTTTTTGTTTGTTTGTTTGTTTTCCGGTACCGGGAATCGAACTCAGGACCTCGCGCTTGCCAGGCAGATGCTGTGCCGCTGAGCTAAATTCCCAGCCCCTGATAATGCATTTTTTAAACTTATTTATTTATTTTTTGGCCTTTTTGAGACAGAGTCTCACTATGCAGTTCAGGCTGTCCTTGAGCTCACTTTGTAGCCCAGGCGGGTCTCGAACTTCCAATGATCCTCCTGCCTCAGCCTCCGGAGTGCTGAGATTACAGGCATGTGCCACCACGCCCGGCAATAATGCATTTTTAAAAAATTTCTTTTTGTGGCGCTAGGGACTAAACCCAGGGACACTGTACCTGTGAGCCACATCATGAGCTCTTTTTATTTTTTATTTTGAGACAGGGTCTCACTGTTCTCAAGCTGGCCTTCTTGATGCCCTTCCTGGCTTCCGGCCTTACATATTTCCAAACTGTTCCGTCTCATCCCCAGCCTCTCCACTTTTACATTCCTCTCAAGTCCTAGTTTTTGCATGTGGCAAGCATGAGGATCACTACTTTATACTACAGTGTATTTTGTTTTCCCCCCTCCGGTACCAGGAACCGAACTGACGACCTTGCGCATGCCAGGCAGGCGCTTTTCCGCTGAGCTAAATCCCCAGCCCCTATACTACAGTGTAACGGGACCCCCAATCTGGTTTTCTGTGTGTGTGCCGGGAATCAAAACTCACAACCTCGTGCTTGCCAGGCAGGCACTGTGCCGCTGAGCTATATCCCTGGCCCACCCTGTATTCGCTTCATTAACAAGACCTGATAAAAGCAGTTGTGGCTACGGAATCCACTCTCTGGTGTTATGCTTTGGATCTTAAATGTACCTGAAAGGGCCGTGTGTTAAAGGTTTGAACCCCACCCCATGGTGCTAATAGAACGGAGAGTCTATTTTCACAGTAGACTCCTGCGTACCTTTGGATTTTGAATCATGTGACTGTATACTCTTCAAAGATCATAGAAACAGCTTTAGGGGACTGTCATTGCTTTACTGAGGTCTAAACAGTGAGACAAGGGGAGTGTAGAATGCAAATTTCAATATGACACCGGCCAGCGGACCCTTCCCCACAAAGTAATTCTCCGCTTTGCCAGAAGAGGGCGGTGTGTGCCCAAGCGCCTCGAGGACTGCCACCGACACCGCAGGTGCCTGCATCTTACCCCAGCCAGTCGGCAGCCGGGTCGGGGCAAGGCGGTAAGTGAGGCCTGAAACTTCTGCTGAGCCGGGGTTAATAGTGCACAGAGGGTGTAGAAAGACACGATGAGCCACTTTGCTTTTCTTCTTTCCTTCCAAACAAATGTTTGACCCTTGCTTAGGTACCTTGCTTTCAAAAGGTTGCCCAGCTAGACAAACGAATTTTAAAATAGCCGATGGTGAAGCATGTATTTAAATTGAATTACCATGATGTAGAAATGTAGGGTATACACATCAAAAATTATAATTTCATGGGCATGATTTGCTTGAAAACCAAAGGAAAGAAGACAAGCCAGCCAGGCATGGTGGTGCACACCTGTAATCCCAGCACTGTGGAGGCTGAGGCAGGAGGATCGTTGTGAGTTCGAGGCCAGCCTAGGCTATAAAGTGAGCTCAAGGCCAGCCCGAACTGCATAGCAAGACCTTGCCTCAAAAAGACAAAAAAAAAAAAAAAAAGGAAAAGAAAAAAGAAAAAGACAAGCCAATTTATATGCAGTTATTGGGGAGAGGGATAGCTGATCTGTGAAAAAAGCAAAAATTTGCCCACACAATAAAGTGCAGTTTCTCAGCCTGCTCTCCCAGAGAGAGAGCAGCCCCAGGACCTGCATTCAGGGTTCTGCGCCTTAGCCTAAGTCTATGCACCCACATAATGCCACAAGTGGAAAATTCCACACCTGACCTCCCGTGTGAGTCCCTGTCAAAATGCATCTGCCCTGCAAATACTGCGTAAAATTACCTTCTGGTTCTGTGCCTCAGATGTGTATGACATGTAAATGAATTTCATGTCTAGGCTGGGTCCCAGCCCCGTGATATCTCATTATAAACTACAAATATCCCAAATCCAAAGCACTTCTGCTGCCATGCATTTCAGAGAAGGGATACTCGGATCTGTCTTGTTTTCACCCATTTCCCAGATAAGCAGACTGAGGCGCTATCAGTTATACAGGACAGCTTGAGTCCAAATACCTGTTGTTGGAGAAACAACAGGATCGAAGAGTCACCAGATTCCAGCAGAGCGTTTGGCACAGGTGAAATCAATGTCATTGAGGTGAATGAATGAATGGTGGCAAATTTATGTCCATTTTCCAGATGAGGAAACTGAGGCTCGGAGGTCTTGACTTTCCTAAGAACACTCTTGCACGTGAGGCAGGACCTGCATGGGGCACAGACATGGAGATTAAATGGCTGTAGGATTTAACTTAGGGAAAAGGGAAATCGAAACTCATGAATGTAGTTATCTGTGCAATTAAATTCTCATGAGACACGTTTCCTTGAAGCCCTGAGAAATCCATGTAGAGCTCTTGCCTATTTTTTCATCCGATCCCCTCAATCTCATGACAAGGCGGCCAGAGAAAATGTTATGAATCCCATTCCTCACAGGAATAAACTGAGCTCTAGAGGCCCAAGGCCCACGGTCCCCGGGCTCCTTGAAGATGCTGCCCCCTGTGCCAGGCACTTCTCGGCACCGTGGTGCTCCCAAGGGGCTTTGGCCCAGTGCTAATGTGGTTTCAGCTGAAGTTGACAAAATGGTAGACAGCACGGGAGAGCCCGCCAGCTCTGCGTGGGGACATGGGGAACCAGCTCTGTGGCTCCCTAAAAGGAGGTCAAGCATGAGAATGGAAGAGTTTTATTTTCTTCTTCGTGTGTTCCTTCTTCCTTTTCTTTCCTTTGCCGTCTCTCTCCCTCCCTCCCTCTCTTCCTCCCTCCTTCCTTCCTCCATTCTCCTCTCCCCCAGATACCCATTCCTGGTCGTCCGCCTCAGGCTCAGAGCTCGCCCTTGCCTGCTGCCCTACGACTGCACTGAGGCTCCGGGTGATTTCAAAGCTTCTGACGCCCAGCCCACTCCAGCCGCAGCTCGGACAAGGTCAGCCGCTTCTTCAAGGCGGAGACTGTCCTGTCCTTACAGGGTGCGTAGCAGCACCCATGGTGTCTGCCCACCAGCTGCCACGTGCATTTTCCAACAGTCCCAGATCACCGCCGGGCACCGAGCAAGCGTGCCCTGGGTGAAATGACACCCAGTGGAAAACTCGCCTTTCCCTTCAGCAAGAAAGCTCGCTCCGTGTCCACTCCCAGCCTCAGGTTCCCCATGCTGGGCCGAGGCCTCTGTCTCCTCTAGGGGAGCCGGGTCATGGTACACCGGGCCTTCCAGGAATCGGCTGCGTCTGCCTGGTTCACGGCCAGAGCCTCCGGCCACTGCCTGCCGTGTAGCAGGTGCCCGGGGGATATTGGTGGAATCGAACTGAACTCACCCACAACAAAAATGGCTGTCTGCATAACCGTGGTGGACATGGGGACTGAATCGATTTTCATGTTACTTCAAGCCCCAAAGCCTGGGAGTGATGCTGACCGCTGTCCCCTAGGAAGACGGTGCCCTCCTCACTGGCCCATCCTGAACCTCTCTGAACCCTTGGTCATCTCCCTGGGCGCTGGACTGCCCAGAAGGCCTCCCCATGTCCCCCCTCCCCCAAACTCCCCAGTGGATTTGCTGATCGCTGGATCAGGGGACTCTGAATCCTAACACTCTAGATATTCTGACTCTAAAGGCTGTGACAGAGGATCCTGTGTTACTGTAACTCCGTAAGACTTCTCCTTGGGGGGTTTCCTGTCACTGTTACTTTACTTGATAAACTGTAGCCACACGCTGATGACCTGATTTCTTATCAACTAGGTTTCACGCTGTGTAACAAACATGGGTATACTGAAACAAACACCATGTCCCTAACAGAATCTCTATACTTTTCTGACCTTTCCCCCACTTTTGGGGTCCAGCTGGACATGCATTTGGGTTCACATTCTGGCTTTGAAACTTCATAATCATACGCACATGGCTGGTTATCTTTACTTCATTGATTTCTGAGCTGTTTATTTATTTAATTAATTTTGGGTTTTTGAGACAGGGTCTCACGATATAGTCAAAACTGGCCTCGAACTCACAGCGATCCTCCTGCCTCAGCCTCTCCAGTGCTGGGATTATAGGCACATGCCCCTGTGCCTGGTGTTTGAACTGTGGGAGATTGGGTTGCAGGGAATAGGTTACAGAGAGCAGGGTCTAGAGTGGAGGAGAGAGAGAAAAGAGCTTGAGGGGAAGAGGTTAGAAGTGTCTGGAGGAAGGGGAAGAGGAATGTGTTATGGGGGAGAGGGCTAGAGAGAAGAGTAGGAGGAGACAGGAAAGAGAGAAAAAGGGTTAGGAGGAAATGGGCCAGAGAAGTGGGTTTGGGGAAAGGAGCTACAGACAAGGGCTGGGGAAAAAGAGGGCAAGAAAGAAGGGTTTGGGGAAAATAGATTAGCAAGGAAAGGGGTTTAGGGGAAACAGTTTGATGCAGAACGGTTTTGGGGAAAAGACGGTAGAAGTGTTTGGGGGACAGGCCCAGCAAGCTCCTCTTAGCCTCACCCCGGCTTATGTAACAAGTGAGTGGGAGCAAAGGGGACACCTTTGTTTCTAGCTGGTCAGCGGCCGATGTCCCCTCCCGGGGGCTGCTCCTGACCACCCCGCTGGAGTAGCCCCCGGACACCCTCCATCCATTTTACTTTGTCTTCATCTCTACCTCTAGGCATCTCTTTCTCTTCCTGCTATTTTTGTTTATTTGTTTGTTTGGGGTTTTGTTTTTCTCTTGTTTGATTTTTTTTTTTTTGAGACAGAGCCGTGTAGTCCAGGCTGGCTTCACACTCACTATGTAGCCCAGGCTTGCCTCAAACTTGAGGTGATCCTTCTGCCTCAGCCTCCTGAGTGCTGAGATTACGGACGTGCGCCACCACGCCCGGCCTTGCCTGCTGTTTTTGTGATGTGACCATCTCCGTAAGGCTGAAAGTGCATGACAGCGGGACCTGCTTGTCTCAGTCACTGCTGTGTCCCCAGCACAGAGTAAGTCCCCATGCTGAATAAGCAGCTCCTCAATTTAGAAGTAGCAGAGCCAGGGCCACACATGTCTCTGGCCGGTGTCACTGGATTCCCTCGGGCTCAGACTGCATCCCACGGGCGCGGGGGGAACCCCGTCCCTCACCGTTGTATGGCACACAGTAGGTCCTCAGGGAGACCAGTCAGACCCTGACAGCCTGATTCTGGAGGCGTGTGGAGGACTTGGCTGAGGAGCGAGTGGTTAAACTGCCAGGTGGAGGCACGCAGATTCTCTGAAGAGCGAAGGAAGTTTAGATTAGTGAAGCATGTTGTGTCTGGCCATTGTCTCTCGTCTTTCCCCAGTAAAATGCTTAGCCTTGAGATAGTTCCTTGCCCAAACTGCTTTTCTTCTGTTTTTCTTTTTTTTTTTGTCTTTTGGAGACAGGGTCTCGCTATGCAGTTCAGGCTGGCCTTAAACTCACTTTGTAGCCCAGGCTGGCCTCAATGATCCTCCTGCCTCAGCCTCCAGAGTACTAAGATTATAGGTGTGCGCCACCATGCCTGGCTTATACACTGACATTCTAAATAAAAGCCAGAGAGTTCTCAGCTTTGGGACTACTTCTCGGGGGGAGGTCTCCCTAACCCTGGTGCTCTCGAGATAGTGTTTAGACCAGTGTTTAGACCAAATCTCATCTCCAGGTAATCTTTTCATCCTCTGCTCTACACCCCAGTCACACACTATAACAGAGACCCCCCAAATGCGTGCGCACACACACACACACACACACACACTCAGGGGTCCTGACAGTGGTGTGGAATGTTCCAGAGCCCTCCATGAAGCAGCTCCTGTGTCCGACACACCCCGGTGCCCCTGGCCCTTTGGAGCTGGCTGACCCAGTGACCGTGGACCTCCCACCGAGACGTTATCTCCTGGATCCAGGGCCCCACTGACAGATGTGCAGGGCGGCCCCACCGGCTGGCAGCCAGCCTCCAGGGCAGTCACTAAGGTGGGAGAGGAAGTGGGAGCAGAGGAAAACAGGGACAGCGTCCCTTGGGTCAAACCCCGCTGCCCACAGCGGTCACCTCTTGCCGAGCACCTGGGCCGCCCTCTTCTCCCCCCGTCCCTTCCTGCTCCCTGCGGGCGTCCTGGGGCCTCTGCCCCGCTGGATGCACCACGCCATGTCCGGATCTGCTGTGAGGAGCCCCACATAGGCAGGGGCCTGCGGTTCACGAGCAGGTGTGGAGCTCTCGAATCAAGCCCAAGGCTGGGGAAAGCGGGACAGCCCCCCACTCCACCAGCGCCCCCAGCTGTGCTGCCGCTCAGGGGAAGAGCTGGTGTGAGGACGGAAGCCTGCTTTCTCCCATGCACACACGCATGTGCACACACACACGTGCACACACACACGTGCACACACACACACAGCAGTCACTGAACCAGACCAGCGCCAGCCTCGTGTGCCTGTGGGGTCCACACTCCCATGGGCCCTCATCCCTGCGTCCTCGCAGCTGCGCGGGGCAGCCCGGCCTCCTCCGAGTTCACGCTCTGGTCACGCGGGTGGATGAAGACACCGTGCAGCCCCACCTCCACCCCACACCCCACCGTCTCTGGGGGTCCCCAGTGTGCCCAGGCTCTGCCCAGGACTTGCTGCCTCTCAAGCCGGGACTGCTCCTGTCTCCTGCCCGTTCCCTGACAAAGCGGGCTGGGCCGGGCGGGCCTTAGTCGCCCTCCGGGCTCCAGCTGGGCCGGGGTCCCTCTGCCTCTGTGCACACACGCGCACTGAGCGCCGCGAGCGGAGGCCTGCGTCACTGGCCGCGGGCGACCTGGCCTTTCCCTATCTCCGGCGGCTCCAGATGGAGGAGGCCGGGCCGCCCGCTCTGTTTACTCTGCGTTCTCTGCCCAGTGTACACCACATTGATCTCGGGTTTCGTTTTTCTTCTTTTTCCTCCGATCTCCCCATTAGCTCAGCCTCAGAGAGCCCCTTATCGCCTCCGGATGTCAGGCGTGGGGCTGCCCGGCCACATGGATCCCCCATTAATTGATTCTGCCCTTCCCGGGGAAGCTCAGGTTGGCCCTGCCCATCATCAGCAGCAATTCCTGGAAGGAGCCATAAATCACACCGTGTCGGGGGGAGACGCGGGCGGGGAGGCCTTGTGTCCCGCTCGCTGAGGCTGCCAAGCCAGCCGAGGGGGCCGGGTCCCGGCATGCCCAGCCCTCGCGGACCCTCCCCTGGTGGACACAAGTGGCCCGGCCAGTGCAGCCCACACGGAGGAAGGGAGAGTGGGGCCGGCGGCGGTCCCCCCAAGGAACAGCTCTGGCCAAACCTCCACGCAGACCCTCAGGGCCACCCAGGGCCAGAGCTGGGTCCGGACCACCCCAGCCACGGGGGAGCTTGGGGCGCGGGGCCGGGACCCGGCAGGCGCTCAGATCTCCTTCCCGGGCCGCAGGAGTCTTTCTTCCCACGACCGGCAGGCACGGCTCTTCCTCTGTGGCCTCTCTGCAGCCTGCCGC
>NW_004955437.1:4218397-4275652 GCF_000276665.1 Chinchilla lanigera
CCTAAGAGCCAGGCCCCGCCAGACTGGGGCGGACGTTGTGACAGGGACCCCAGGCCGTCCGTGCCCCGGGGCCACCACTGTAGGGGAGCGGCTCACCGGCCAGCAGGTCGCGGTGACCGGGGTACGGGCTCCCCCGGTTCCCCGCCTCCGCGCTGCACCGAGCGACAGCATCACAGCTACAGGGGACAGGGCCGGGGCAGCGAGGACGGGGACCCCCATACTCGAAGAAGCCTGGCCCAAGGACAGTGGGCTCGAGGCAGCGAGAGTTCAGTTCCGGAAACACGTGCAGCGTGCGGTGCTGGGCGCGCAGAGAACCCGGTCCGGCGCGCACTCATGCGCACACAGCCTTGCGCGGCCGGAGTGCATTTCTCCGGTAGGCGGCGCTGGGCTCCGTAGGGTGGCGACGAGCTCGGCAGCTCCTCCCCTGCAAGCTGCCCACCCTCAGGCCCCTGACCGCCCACGACCCCGGCAACCCCTTCCCGAGGGAGGTCCGACCTGCAGTCCGCTCTGTCCTAGCGCACGCGCGTGCCATCCCTTGGCAACAGCCGCGTCTCCACCCGGGCCTCCTCCTGGACCGCCCACCTCGCCCCCTTGAGCCGCCTGCCGCCCCCAGCCAGGCGCCCCGGGGTACAGGCGCCCCGGCCTGGAGGTGAACGACCTTGCGCGAGCCCCGTGGCCTCCCTGAGCTTGGGCTCCTGACCCGTGAAACGGGACGATGCTGAGAGCGGGGTCGCGGGTCGCGGTGAGCCACCCCGCCCAGAGCCGGCTCAGCAGCGCGCAGAAGCATCGCTCGCTCTCCACACACCCCCTCACCCTCCCCGCAGGTCATCTTGGAGGCCTGGGTGAAGGGCGTGAACCCCAAAGGCAACTCCACCAACCCCAGCAACTGGGACTTCGGCAGCAGCTTCTTCTTTGCGGGCACGGTCGTCACCACCATAGGTGAGACCGCGGGACGAGGGGGCTCCCGAGGCCCACTGCAGTCGGAGCAGATGCCGGGATGGGATGGGGTTCGTCGGGGAAGACGGGGAGCACGGGTGGGAGCGGGCGGGCGAAATGGGCAGAGGGGAGCGCTCGGGTTGCACGGGCACCCGCTGGTGGCCGGGCGCATGCCCTTGGGGACCGCGGGACAGGTAGAGCCCAGCTCAGCACGGGCCGAGGGCGAGGACGGGGCCCTCCGCGTCGGCCCACGCCGGCCCCGGCTGCCGAGAGCTGGCCCTGGACGCTGACTCCCCAGCACGCTGGACCTGCCTCGGGGACAGCGAGACACGGGCCTTGCGGTGGGCAGTCGTCTGTGTGCAGGGGCTGTCCCCAAGCGGCAGGTGGCATCCTGGCATCCCGAGGGGACCGAGCACCCACCGCCTCTGCTGCGCCCCTCAGCCAGAAAGCCCGCTGCATGCCCCCCGGGACCCCCAGGCCCTCTGTGACCCAGGCGCCCGTGCCCAGGGACGCCCATCCCAGCGCTTCCCGACGCCCCGGGCCGCGCGATGAAGGGGGAGGGGCGCGAACGTGGGTGGGCCCGGGCTGGGCCCCAGACAGTGTCCAGTCCAATAAACGGGGGTCCGTGAGTGCAACCGTGTGAGGCGAAGCGGTGATGAGACAAGGGCGGCACGAAGCGCTGCACGGAATCTGCCCGGCGGGACGGGGAGGGTGTGCGTCAGGAGGGCTTCCTGGAGGCCGCGTCGTTTGCAAGGGGCCTTCAGACACGGGCAGGATTTCTGTAACGAAGATCACGGAGCAGGGCGTGGGCCGAGTGCTCACGCGGACGGGAGCGCGCCCCGTCCTGCCGCTGGGGTGGAAGACAAACCTCGCTAGAGTGGGGGAGGGGGCCCTGAAACCACCCCCGCCCCGCACGCAGGGTACGGGAACCTGGCGCCCAGCACCGAGGCAGGCCGGGTCTTCTGTGTCTTCTACGCGCTGGTGGGCATCCCGCTCAACGTGGTCTTCCTCAACAGCCTGGGCACGGGGCTGCGCGCCCAGCTGGCGGCCCGAGAGAGGTGGGAGGAGCGGCCCCTGCGCTCCCAGGTAGGGCCTCCCGCCCCTGCAGCCGCGGATCCGCAGCAGGGGCCAGGCCAGCTTGGGGCGCAGGACAGAAGGGGAGACACCTGCGGAGAGAGGGCGGAGGCGGGACTGGCAGGGAGAGGCCGCGTCTCACGTAGGATGGACGAGCTGACCGCGGGCCTGCCATCCTGGGTGGGGAATCTGGGCCTCCGTCTCCATGGTCATCACGGGGCTCCTCAGAGGTCCTTTCATGTGGTCAGAACCCGGCCCCAGGCCACCCCACTGCCCCCGGGACCCGCCCTCTTGGAGCACAGCGGTGCAGCAGAACCTGGGGCAGTTCGGTGACTCCCTGTCCCAGATCTGATTCCCCCGGGAGCCTGTGCAAGCATGACCCTCCCCGACCCACTAACACACCCTCCGCCTGCTGCCGTCTCCGTGGTCTGGGCCGGGTCACACGCCCCGGGGCGCAGTCCCCACCCCGAGGTCTGCAGGGCAGGGACCAGGCTGTGCCAGCCCTGTGCCCCGGGGGGTCCCGGACCTCCCGTCTCCACTGCAGCCTGCAAGAGGACTGAGGGCTGCCCCCCTCCCAGCTCCCGCAGGTCCTCGGCCTGGGCCTGGGCCTGACCCTGGGCACCCTGGCCACCCTGGTCCTCCCGCCTGTGGCCTTCAGCCACGTGGAGGGCTGGAGCCTCAGCGAGGGCTTCTACTTCGCCTTCATCACTCTCAGCACCATCGGCTTCGGGGACTACGTTGTGGGTGAGGAGACCAGCGCGGGTCTCGGGTGGGGCCCCTGGGATTCGGGGCTGGGGGACAGCTGCGGGGGTGTGTCCAGGCGACAGTGGCTCTCAGCGGCCTCCTCAGGAGTCTCTGGTCAGGGCCATCGCCATTCCCAACCCCTGGCCCTTGCTGGTCCCGGATGATGGGGCCCCGCAGGACCTGGGGGTGGCTGTGCCCTCAGAGCCCTGCTGTCCCTCCTGTGGCAGGCAGGGACCCCAGCAAGTACTACGTCTCGGTGTACCGGAGCCTGGCCGTCCTCTGGATCCTCCTGGGCCTGGCGTGGCTGACGCTGCTCCTCTCCCTGGGCCCCGTGCTTCTGCGCAGGTGCTCTCGGCTCTGGCTGCTGGTCAGGGGCCTCGGTCTCCAGGAAGGGCCAGCCCCTGACCCTGAAGGGCTCCCCAGACCTAAGAAGAGCCCCATCTCTGCATAAGGCCCCCCACTGGCCCAGCGGCCCCCCAGCCTCCCCAGCCCAGGCCGCCTGCCCTCGGGGTTTCCGCCCTGCCGCCTCCCCTCCCAACCACTCGCTCCCCAGCGGGAGCTCTGCAGAGGGAGACAGACCCGTGGGGCCGGGAAGGACACACGGAGGAGCTGCGGGACAGGCTCAGGGCGGGTGTGGGGTAGGGGTGCACCTGCTCCCCGAGCCCCTGCCCCTCGGAGGTGACCTGGAAAAGTCACGGGAGCTGGGTCCCTGTGGCCAGAGCTCCACTGTCCTCCCAACTCCCCCCGGACACCTTAGACAGACAAAGGTGGCGTCGCTGTCTCACTGGAGAGGCACGTAGTGTGCATCTGCCAAGACCCGCTGTGTGCCAGGCGTGGTGCCAGTCTGGGGGCGCAGCAGGGGTCGTCCTGCCTTTGCTGAGCCTTGGCTGGGCGGGCCAAGGAGAAGGAGGCAGCCGCAGCCCAGCGCCCAGAAGGCCTCTGTGGCACAGATGGGGGAGCACGGCAGTGCGTGGGGGCCCCTGGGTGGCCGAGCCCTCTGAGCAGCCCTGCAGCCAGATTGGGGGGCACTGCAGAGGCTGCTCTGGGCAGGGCCTGGAGGAGGGGCCCACAGCGCAGAGGGACCCAGCTTACATCCGGGACCTGCGGACACCCCAGAGAGGCCCGGGGCGCTGAAGACCCCTGCACTCCACAGCCCTGGACTCTCCCTCTGCTCAGGGAGGAGGGACGCAGGGGCTCCCTGGCCGCTGTCTTCTTGCCTTCCAAGAGCACAGAGAAGTGACAGCAGGGTCCCGCTTCTCTGAGCGCACGGTGGCTGGGAGACCCCGCAGAGCCTGCAGGTGGCAGCCCTTGGGGACGTCCTGGGACTGGGACTTAGGCGGGAATCTGAGACAATAAAGTCATTTCTGCTTCTCCTTCCCCAGTTCGGTTTCCAGGAGTGCCCCCGCAAACCCCCGCCGTCACCGCAGGAAGGGCTGAGGCTCTTGGGGTCCTTCCCCGTGGCCTCTCCTGCCCGCGAATGGGGTGTGCACTCCTCTGAGGGCAGTGGACCCTGCGGCTTGGGGCCTCTTTCTAAATCCCTGGTGTTGAGTCTCACGGTGGAATGGGGCAGTCCCCTCCCTAGCACTCTCCCCCTGGGGACACTGGCCAGGAGAGGCAGCTACCCTTCCCTGCCCGGCACTGACCATGGCGGGGTCCAGGGCTGGGGACAGCGCCCGCTGCTCCCTGCCTGACACCGGGCACCATGGCTTCTGGTAGTTCGTCCTGCTGATCCGTGTCAGGGTGCCGGGTGGGGGGCAGCTGTCCCAAAGGGAGAAGATGGACAGGGACGACAGTGTGGCATGGGGGACCCCACTCCTGCAACAGGACTGAGGGCAGGACTGGTGGACGCTCAGGTTTGGGGGTCAGCATGGCTGAGGGCGAGGGCCCTGGGTTACAAGCCTGCAGGGCCATCGGGATGCCGGAGAAATGGACCCAGTGCTTCTGAGCTGCTGGTGGCAGGGCACGGGGAGTTGGGCACAGATGGGTGGAGGGTGACGGGGCAAACTGGCCTCTTCCGAGAGCGTTGGGCGCAGAGTCACCCTGGGGGAGGGATCTTGCCCTGAGGACCAGCAGGACCAGGCGGGCACACGGCCCCCGGAACTTGGGAAAGGGTCCCAGAGCGTGGTGGACCGGGTGGGGCGCTTGTCTGGCACAGCTGGGAGAGGGCTGGAAGCGGGCACTCGGGCTCGAGTCCAGGGCGAACGCAGGGCTGAGTCCCCTTTACCCTGAGTCTTTGGAGACCCGGGGCCGAGCCCACAGCCCCAGCCACGGATGCCGCAAACAGGTGCGGCGGGAGGGTGCAGAGGCAGCGGGGCAGACTCCGAGGACGGGGACCCGGCAGTCGGAGTACATGGCGGTCTCTCCAGACACAGCAGGTGACCCCGACTGACAGCTGCTCCATTTGGTGATGCACTGACACCAGGGGCCTGGCTTGGTCCCCACTTCCCCTCCTCCAGCGCCCAAGGGCCGAGCCTGGACAGCGGTGCCCAGCCCAGAATTCCCTCCCTACAGTCCCCGAGGCTCCTCTTTGCGGGAGGACGGACCCTGCCAGTCTAGAAGCCAAGCCCGCCAAGGGCCCAGAGCTGAGGGGAGGTGCAGTTCTGAGCCCTCTGGCTGGGCTCCCAGGGCAGGATCCGAGCTGGACAGGGCCAGGACTGCATCTGCTCTTCATCCGCTCCATGGAGGCTTCTGGCCCGGGCCCGTCAGCGTGAACACCTTTCTTCTCTGTGTTCCCACAGCATAATATTCCTGCATAATAACGTGACGGTAGCGGCTGCCACCAGCGACCCTGTGCTGGGCGCTGTCCTGTCTCCACATGTGACCGCTCATCCTTGAAGCAAAGCTAGGAAGGAAGCATGCTTAGTATTCCCATTTTATAGAGTAGGAGACTGAGGCATAGAGGAGCTCAGTAACTTGCAGCAGGCAGCTGCACCGCCTCCTTCATGCCCAAAGCAACCCTGATGCTGGGTTCGTCGCGGTCCCACTGAGGGCTGAGGTTGTGTCCCCACCTTTAGGGACCACCCTGCGGCCTCCCCCAGGGGTTGCGGGGTAACGTGACCAGCCCGGGCCACTGGGAGACCTCGGGCACGTTCTTTTCCACGCCCACCATCGCAGCCAGGGTGTGTGTGGGGGGAGCAGAAATCTGAAGAAAGCCTGGAGTCCCCCAGCCCCCTCCTTTGCCTGGCCCAGCCTGTCCTCTAGGCAAGCCCGGGTGGTCCTGGTCCCCCGGTGCCCTCCAGGCTGCTGTGTGGAGGAAACGCGCCAGATCCATCCCTCTGAATCCCGGCGGAGAACGCTGGTCAGCCGCCTGGAGCCTTCGCTACGCTCAGCGCTCAGCCCCTGCATGACACCGGACTTACCACCAGGGGGCAGGTGGACACCGTCGGCCACTGGGGCCCGGCTCCCGTCCCAAGAGCAGACAGACGCTCTGGGCAGGATAAGGTTCCCTCCTCTCGGCATCCCCTGGTTCCCAGGAGGAACTCTGCTACATACGCATTCAGCCAGCATATATGGGGTCCTTGAAGTCCAGTCTCCAGAGCGTGCTTCCAGATGTGGGGGGCCTTTAGTGCCTGAACCCCACATTTCCCACTCCCTCTGACTCTGACCCACCAAATTCAGAGTTCTGGCCAGTGTGGTGGTGCATACCTGTAATCCCAGCACTTGGGAGGCTGAGGCAGGAGGATCCTTGTGAGTTCGAGACCAGCCTGGGCTACAAAGTGAGCTCAAGGCCAGCCTGAACTGCATAGCGAGACCCTATCTCCAAAAGACAAAAACAAAACAAACAAAAATTCATTCAGAGTTCTGGTCTCTGTCTTCCCAGCCTGGACCATTTCTGTCCCTTCTTCTGCACCAGAGCTGCCCTACAACTCTGGGCCACTCGGAGGGCGAGGGGGCAGGGCAGGTACAATAGGAGGCACGTGGGGTCCTCCGGCTGTGTGGCGGGGTGGAACCCCATTCCGTCAGCCTCCAGGGGCAGCCTCCAGGGCGGGGGCCGGGTCTGACTTCTCACAACGCAGAGGAAGAATCTGAGCATTGAGAAAGACGCTGTGCGGTTTCGCTAAGGTTCCTTTGCCTTGGAGCAGCGGAGCAGGCTTGGAAACCCAGGAGGGGGCGGCGGCGCTCTTTCCTGCCCTGCCCCCCCGGAGGGTGCAGCATCTGCCACCTGTGCGTTCATGCCGCGTTTCCTGAGCGACTAACTGTACACAGTAAGGGTTTACCTCCCTCCTGCGTCACACCAACAGTGCCTCATTCCATCCGCTGGCTCAGAAAAGTCAGGCCCAGGGCCCATGGCCTGCAGGAGGCACAGCTGGAGTCAAGCCGTGAAGCATTCCCACCTGCAGCTCCTGGGCCCAGCCTCTCCCAACCCTGGCAGGGTGGGGGCTCCAGTACTGTGCAGCTCAGGGTGTGTGGTGTGCTGGCCCCACCCGGGAGCAGGAGTGTCAGGCAGCTGTGTGGGGCAGGCTGGGAGACATCCGTTCCTTTATTTACCCGTTCATTCATCTGCCTCCCGGTTCACACATTCATCCATCCATCCATCCATCCATTCATTCATCCATCCATTCATCCAGGACACATTCTTGTAGCCATTCAAGAGCACCCACCGAGCCTCAGGTCCTGGGCCAGTAGCTGGGAATATAAAGTCAATTGTAGGGCCAGGGACATAGCTCAGCGGCCCAGCGCCTTGCTTGGCAAGTACAAGGCCCTGAGTTCGATTCCTGGTACTAAAAAAAAAAAAAGATGATTGTGGCCCAGCCTGTGCTCTGCAGGGGCTTGCCACACCGGAGGCCTGTGCCCCGCGGGAGGCCCCCAGGGACGAGCTGGGGACCTAATGGCCCTCTGTTGCTGGCCAGGTGGGGACTGCACTCTTGTGGAGGGTGCCAGAGGACCTGGGGGCCCCCGGGAGCAGGAGGGCACTTGGAGCTTGGAAGGTGGGGGCTCCAGACGAGGCTCAGAGACAGCTGGGAGAGACCCTGCCCCCCCCCCCAGAAGTAATGGTGGTCGTAATCCGAGCGGGGCCACAATCAGGCTTGCATTCTAGAGAGAGGAGGCCGCTGAGGGGTCAAGGTAGGTGGGGATGCAGGTGGGGACAAAGCTGGGCGTGGTGGCCCGCATCCACAGTCCCAGCTGCTTGGGAGGCTGAGGCAGGATGCCAGCCTGGGCCACGTGTCTCTTAAACCTGTCCTGTGTGTGCAGGAGATGCTGGCAGGGGCCCTGAGGGAGGACCAGGGACCGCTGGTGACAGCCTGGAGCTGCAGGGGTGACACCCAAGAGGATGGGGAGAGGATGGAGCCGCTGAGGACAGCTTGGCCTGGGTTCGAGTGGCGCGACAGACGCCCGAGGTGCCTCTCCATCCTCGGCCCACCGAAGGACAATGGAGAGGGAGATGAGACTTGTCTGTCACATGGGACCCTGCTGCCTCTGCCTCCCCTGCCCCTTGCTTGCAGCGGTGTCGGCCACATGGTGGGGCTCAGAGGCCTGAAGCCCAGGGCACACGGCCTATTCAGGGTCAGCCCTGTGAGCTGTGACCAGCTGAGGTCCCTCCGGGCCGCTTGCCCAGCGCAGAGCTGTCCTCCAAGTCCAAGTCCTGGCTCCGCTGCGGTCCCGAGAGCCCCCCATCTGTGTACCCCACCTTCCCGGGGGGCCAGGCTGGGACACAGCCCTGGGGGCTCGGGCAGGAGACACTCCCGCCCCACGGGAAATGGCTGGTGCCAGACTGAGAGCCCCAGGAAGGCCAAGGCCCTGAGGGCAAGGGGTGGGTCGATGCACACGGCCTGGCTGGGACCGCTGAGGAGGGCGTTGTGCGCAGCAGGGCCCTGGCCGGGAAAGCCCCTCAACCTGCCCTCCTCATCCTGAACGCGGAGACCCCCACGGGTCCTGGTGTGTGTGTCAGTAGCCGCAGGGGCCCAGGCTTCACGTGGCTGGAGGCCGTGACCAGCCCGGCCCTGGCCCTGCCCCTCCCCAGCCTGCGGCCGACGCTCAATTGCATTTGCGGCTCACTCGCCAGCTGCCCGGTCTCCTGCCACTCATGATTTGAGCCGAAGAAACAAAATAAAAGGGAAGAGCAACGCGCCGCCCCTCCACGGCCCGGAGCAGGGGCTGGCAGGGCGCTGCTCCCCGCTGATCTCATTTGGGACAGCACAGCAGCGCGGGACAGATCCGGCCCTAACCCAATCAGCCTAATCCAATCCCGCTCCTGCAGGCTGCGAGGTCATCTCAGGGCTGGGCTGGCCGGCAGGGTGCAGGAGAGGAGCCGCCTGGGGAGCCAGCAGGGTCTGTCCCGGGCCAGCAGGCTGGGGTGGGGAGGGCACGAAGGTGTGCTGCAGGGAGCAAGACAGACCAGGCCATCCAAGGCTCCAAGGACCCGAAGCCTCCTCTCTCCGTCCAGGAAGCAGCCGACCGGGAAGCAGCTGGAGGAAGGGGACCGGCCACAGCCAGCATTCTCTGCACCTCAGAGCAAACCCCATCCGAACACCTTCTCAGACACCCCTGAACCACCACCAGGCGTATGAGGCACTCCATGGGGGTTAGGCAGAGAGCCAGCCAGAAGTCTTGGGCACCTGCCATACCAGGCACCATCCTGGGCACTGTGGCTGCCTTGCCCCACGTCATCCTTACAGTGGCCGGTTACAGCAGGAAGCAACTTACCTGCAAGGCTTGCAGGCTGAGGGTGGGACAGAGGGGCCAGCTGGCTCCCTAGGCAGGGCTGAGACCTGAAGGTGAGGGGAGGTTAGCCAGGCCAAGGAGAATCGGAAATAAAGAGGCTTTGGAGCTGAGGCCCCATGTGTGCAAAGGTCCTGAGGCAGGATGAATGATGGATAGAGAAATGAGGAGTCCAGGAAGATGGGGTGGGGTGCTGGAGAAATAGGTGGGGGCCTCTTTCTAGATAGGGGAAAACTACAGGGACAGACTAACACTAGCCACTAGCACAGACATCGGAATCTCTGCAGGCTCATTAAAATGTAGATCCCACTATACACCCTTGATCCCTTGTCTTTTTGAGGGACTCTGCCAGGCAAGGTCCTAGTAGTTCTGGAGGCTGAGGCAGGAGGGTTGAAAATTCAAGACCAGCCTGGGCAATTTAGTGAGATGCTGTCTCCGACTAAAATTGAAAAGAAGTAGAAAACAACAAAGCTGGGCATGATGGTGCACGCCTGTAATCCCCAGTGCTCAGGAGGCTGAGGCAGGAGGATCATTGCAAGTTCGACACCAGCCTGGGCTACAAAGTGAGCTCAAGGCCAGCCTGAACTGCATAGTGAGACTCTGTCTCAATAAGACAAACCCCCACCAAAAAAACAAACCAAAACATAGCAGATCACTGGCCCACTCCAGAGTTCCTGACGGGGAAGGTGTGGTTGGGCTGATGCCTGCATCTCTAACCGACCCTCAGTGGCCATGGGACCATGCTTTGAGAACTACTAGGACCTTGCCTGGCAGAGTCCCTCAAAAAGACAAAGAGAAAACTGTGCTCCGGGACCCCAGGCACCAATCCAGGGAGGCTTCCCTCCTTCTGCCCGGTGGCATTCATTGTCCCTGTTAGTTCCTGGAGCAAAGACAGCTAAATTGGCTCCAGTATCATCTTGGCATACGACCATGCAGACTAAAAGCTATATTTTCCACCCTCCTTCAAGGTTAGGCACAGCTGTATGATTAGATTCTATCCAGTAGAATATACAGAGAAGTGTCTCTTGGGATGAAGCATGTTCTAGTCTCTAGCTGGCTGTGATGCTGATATGGTGGCTGGAGCTCTGGCAGCCATATTGCACCATGAAGTAGCGGCCATGTTGGAGATTGATTGGACAGTCACAGAAAGATCCTGGATCCCTGATGATCACAGGGCCATTGTAACAAACCTAGACCGAAGCACTTGACTTCATTTATGTGAGAGACAAATAAATACCTTATTTAAAACCATTGTGGGGTCTTTCTGCCCCCCACAAACCTAATTAGAATGGACACACACACCGACAAAGACAGCACTGAGACTGGATCCACACAGAGAGAAACCACCTGCCACGGGTGAGTTTGCTCAGGGCCCTGCCTGGCACGGCCTCTGCATCCCTGAGCCCTGGGACAGGGTCAGGGTGGCCTTTTGGCAAAGAAAGCCACAAGCACTGTTACACCACACCGGCTCATCTTGCGCCATTTCGTCTCGGCCGTAGGCGAGCCAAGGCCGGGCCCGGGCAGCACCCGGGAGCAAACACCAGGCCCAGGCCGGCTCCCAGAGGCTGGGCTGGGAGGCACCGGGACGTGGCAGGAGATCAGGCAGGGCTCAGCCAGCTCAGCGCTGCAGAGAGGGCTGGGCCAGGGCCCTGGGGGTGCAGGGAGCCTCACCGTGGCCTGGCCCTGGGGGCAAGCGAGCCCTTCATCCCCACTGCCCCTTCTCATGCTCAGAAACCTTGGCCTCACTGGGGAACCCGTTTGGCGTGGAGGGGGTGGGGGTGGTGGCCCTGGGGAAGGCTTCTGATTGGCCGGTTCTTTGCAGGTGTCTGCTCCGCAGCGAATGAGAAGAGTCGCTGGAACCAAATCCAGAAGGCCGTGGGGGCAGCGAGCAGAGGGGCTGGGGGTCACGGGAAGCCGTAGCGGGAGCCACCAGCAGAGGTTTGGACACGGCACACAGAACCGAGTGTGGACAGGGAGGGTGGAGGACAGCGAGGCCTCGAGCACCGATGGCAGGGAGGGAGCGGCAGGGCGGGGCACCTGGAGCAGGCTGCAGAGAGCTGGAGCGCAGTCTGCAGCCAGGGACCGGGCGCTGCGTCCCCACTGCAGCTCCGGCCAGGGCACCGACAGAGGAGCCACGGTGGGCTGCAGCCCAGGTGGGGACCCCGGTCCTGCGGCCAGCAGCCCTGGGTCCCCGCACACATCCCTGAGCACCTTGAGCGTGTTTCTCCTCTCCAGGGGGAGCGCGCTCTCCAGGACTGGGTGCACGCCCGCCCCAGGAAGCCTGTGTACCCCGCTTCAGCGTCCTCAGCGGCCCCAGAGACAGGGACAGGGGGTTGTGGACGCTCTGCCGCTGCTGATGCGGAGCCTCTGCGTCCGTCTCAAGGCAGCCAGGCGGGCTGGGCCGCACGGACCCCCGTAACAACACGCACAATGCCGGCCGACACTGGGGTCTGGAGGGCGACTGGGCCCTCCTGTCCTGGAAGTTTCTCCAGCCCTCCACTGGGCAATGGCGGGGGTGGGGACCCAGACCAGGCGCCACTTGCCCCTCCCTGGCTGGGTACAGCGGCGCGGGGGAGGAGAGAAGTCTCCCAGACCGAGTTGTCACACTGCCGAGGAGTCAGAGCCCAGCACAAGACAGCCCAGAGCTGCCACCCTGGAGCTGTGTGGGGGCAGACACGGTCCACCCAGCCTGGCCCTGGGCTGTCCTAGTCCAGCGGCTGTGTCCACTGGTCTCCTGTCATCCCCAACACGGAGCTCAACACAAACAGACCCCCTTCTGCACAGAGCGCAGAGGCACCGAATGCACAGAACGTGCTCCCTGTCTTTGCCCGTGTGAAAGCTCCGTGGCCGGACCCAGCCAGTCCCAGCCTGGCCCCGCACGCCTGCGTGATCCTCGGTCACTCCAACTTGGGCTGACCAGCTCGCCCAGCTTTCCCGGAAGTGCCCTGGGAAAGCACCACGTCCAAGGACCCGTCAGTCCCAGGAGGAGCAGGACAGTTGCCCCCGCTCCTGCCCTCCCGGCGCCTGGTGTGAAATGGACTTGCTCACAGCAGGATGGACCCCGAAGGCTGCTGCAGGGTGGAGGCTGGGAACCTGGAGGTCCTGGTGCCGAGCGACTTCTGTGTGATCTGTCCGCTCTGTCCCTGCTCCTCAGGAGCAGAGGCAGGAATGGTTTATTTGGGGGGGACCCGGAGAAGCCCGGGAGGAAAGGCACACAGAGGACAATGAGCAGGGGACTGCTGGGCGCAGCTGGACGCAGTCCCCTGGAGATGGTGACACCTGCGGGGTGTGACTGTGAGAGGTCCCCTCCCTGAGGGACCAGGGAGCTGGGGCACCCCATTTCTTAATCCCAAGGCTGCTCTCTGGAAGCACTTCTGCTTGTGAGCCTGCGGGGTGCCCAGGAGTTGTAGGTGCATGGGAATTGGGGGCGCAGGGTGCCAGGGCGCTGTCAGACCCTGCTGCTTGTGTGAACTGCTCTCACCCTACACAGGAGCCCCAGAGCGGGGGGCCCGGCTCTAGCTGGCTGGGCAGCTAATGTGTGTGAGAGTTTTGGAGGATGAATAGGAGTTTTCCAGGCAAAGGAGGAGGCAGGTCTCGCCACAGCGACTGCATAGTGAGTGGTTAATGACAGATGAGCCTGCAGGGCCTCAGCGCTGGAGCTCGAGACGGACTCCGTGCTGTGGAGCGATGGGGGGGTCGCTCAGTGCTGGAGCCACCGGAAGTGGAGGTGGCTTCCTGGGGAGGCACCTTGGGCCGGGAGCAGGCGCCCGAGACAGAGGAGCTGCGGAGCACCGAGGGCCAGGCGCTGTCAGGGCGCCAGGAGGGAGGAGGCCCTCGCGGTCGGTACCGGAGCTGCACAAATATTGTTGTTTTGACTGCTTGTGGGGTTGTTTTATTTTCTTCCCCAGAACCGCAAGTGTGAGGTGCAAGATCATTTTAGAACATGACACCTCGAGGTGAGCAAGAACCTCTGGCCTCGCCTTTCCCCCTTCAAGCGCGACGCGGGCTCCTGAGCGTGCAGCGTCACCAGAAACGACCCCAACCACAGGGCTCGGGCCAAACAGGGCCAGGGTGCCAGGGAGACGCCTGTGGCACCTCCCCACCCCACCCCACCCCACCCCACCCCACCCCAAACCTGAGACCAGGGCGCTTTCTGGGAGGAGTGCCCCGAAGTCCTGATCCTCAGGCCCTGTGACCCTCCTCCTTCTCTCAGGAGGGCATCTGGCCTGGGCCACGGGGGTCCCCGCTGTGCCCCCTGAGGGGTCTCCTGGGGAAGGGAGGCGTCATCCCGCAGCTAGAGCCTGGCCGTCAGCGCTGTTGTGCTGAGCTCTGGGGGGCAGCCTGGAGGTGGGAACTGGGGGAGAGGAGTGGGCACAGCGTGCCCGGAGCATGTTCAGACCTGGGCTGCTCCACGCAGCGTCGGGGCCTGAGTCCTAGACCATCGGCTCCTGCGCCTCTCCTGGCGGCCGGCTGGAATGGGAGACGCGGCCTGGACAGGCCCCTCGGGACGTGGCTCTACTTCCCGGAGCGGGGGACCCTGGTCAGCCTCTCCTCCTGGGGTTGGGGTTCTGACGGCGTCCGGGGGCTGGCTGTGTGGCTTTGGGGCGGTGGGACAGGCAGACAAAGTGGCTGACACGGTGACTTTTGCTGTCATCCCTCCCAGGGCGGGGCCTGGTGGTTTCTTCCACCCTTGCTCAGTAATGACAATGTTCCCCAGCGTTAGCTGGAGATCCCAGGCTCCTCCGGGGCTCTTTCTCCACGTGAGGAGAATGGCCTCATGCGTGGTACATGAGGCGCGACATTGGCTTGGCTGCTAAAGCAGGGACCCCAAACAGCGGAGGTCTAACAAACAGAGACAGGTGTTTACTTCTCACATAATTTAAGGGTCTCTTTTGTGTCCCTTGTGTCTTGTTGCTCCACCATTATCAATATAAGGCCTTCGTCTCATCCTGTAAGATGGCGGCCCCGGCTGCTGCCGTCACACCCTTGTCCCGGCCACTAGGAAGAGAAAGGAAGGTCAGATTTCTTCCCTTTAAGGTCACAACCAGTAGCTGTAAATATTGTTTCTACTCCCATCCCGCTGGCCAGAACTTAGTCACAGACTGCAGGTAGCTGCACAGAGGCTGGAAAATGCAGGCTCCGATGGGCAGTTAAAAACTGTAGCTAGCCGGGCGTGGTGGCGCATGCCTGTAATCCCAGCACTCGGGAGGCTGAAGCAGGAGGATCGTTGCGAGTTCGAGACCAGCCTGGGCTACAAAGTGAGCTCAAGGCCAGCCTGAACTGCATAGCCAGGCCCTGCCTCAAAAAGACAAACAAAACAAAACAAAACAAAACAAAAGCACTGTAGCTAGTCAGCTGGGCTCTCCCTGGCGGGGTGTGGGGGGGTATTAGGGTTAGAAGCTTCTCCTTGCCCTCTGCTCACAGCCACCTCCCTCCCCATTCCTGCTGTTTGGCCTCTAACTTCTGGCTACTTCCCCCGCTCTCACTGCCCCACACGTTCCCAGGGCCGCCTCTTCCCCTCAGGCAGCCCCGGGCCTGTCCCCCTCGGTCCCCTCCTCACAGAGGCCTTAGCAGCCATCCCAGGTCACGGCGGGTCCGTGGCGGTGCTGTGGAGACACCTCTGCGACTTCCCTTCGCTCTCAGGACACTGAAAGCTCAAAGCACGGCCCCTGGTCCCCTCAGAGCCCAGGCCTCTCTGTCGCTGTCACCCTCTGCTTCCTCCCTCAGCAGGGTCCCATCCTGGTGCCTCAGACAAGCCCTGCTCTTTGCCACCTAGAGGCCTTCGAGGGCTGGGGATGTAGCTCAGTGGCATAAGCGCCTGCCTGGCAAGTGCAAGGTCTTGAGTTCGATTCCTGGTACAAAAAAAAGAAGAAGAGGCCTTTGAATGGCCTGCTTCCTCTGCCAGGACCCTGTCCACACCACCCCTCCACCAGGCGGAGCTGAGCCCCGAGGGACCTCCTCAGAGGCCTCACCAGCGGGGTCAGGACGTCTTAGGGTGCCTCCATGTCGCTCTGGAATCCCATCGCGGCACTTGTCGTACAGGCCTATGACCCTCTCCATGCAGTTTAACTCAATGCCTCTTTATGGAGTGTTAGACTTGGCCTGGAGTCTCACCCACTTGACTTTCACTCCTTCGTTGCCACACAAGAGCATCTCTGTCACAGCCCCGGTTCCAGGGCTGAGGAGTCCTGGAGGGTCAGGACTACGGCAGGCAGGACTTTCTGAGAATACAGCTGGTTCAAACCATGAGCGTGTCAATTCTGGTTCTGTGTGCAGCAGGAGAGGTCTGTACCCACACTCGGGTGTTGGCAATAAATGGCAAACTTTTTCCTCCTTAATAATGCAATCTTCAAGGCAGACAGAGTGGCGCATGCCTATAATCCTAGCACTCTGGGAGGCTGAGGCAGGAGGATTGCAAATTCAGGTCCAGCATGGGCAACTTACTGACTTCACAAGATACTGTTTCAAAATTAGAAAAAAAAAAAAAAATTAAAAAGGCCTGGGGGTGTAGCTCGGTGAGAAAGTCCCAGGTTCAATCCCCAGTACTGCAAGAAAACAATTTTTAAAATGCAATCTTTTTTTTTTGTCTTTTTGAGACAGGGTTTCTCTATGTAGTTCAGGCTGGCCTTGAGCTCACTCTGTAGCCCAGGCTGGCCTCGAACTTGTAACGATCCTCCTGCCTCGGCCTCCTGAGTGCTGGGATCACAGGCGTGCACCACCACGCATGGCTCTAAAAATGCAATCTTCACTTCAAGTGCCACTTTGGATGGGGTGAAAGAGATAGGTCTGCTGCCTCCTCCTCCACCGTCTCCCCCAGTCTAGTCCTGTCTTCTAGTCCTGAGGAGTACTGCTCAGGTTGAGAGGGGTGGGGGATCATCAGGATTCAGTTCATATGGTAATGAAACAAACTACTCCAAATCCCAGGGGCTGAAAAATGGCATCTGAGGCAGCTGTTGGGCGAGACCTTGGCATACAGCCACTCACCCGGCCTCCTCACAAGGCCCAGGCCTCCTCTCAACATGGCGGCCGTTGTCTAAGGATGGGTGTGGAATGGAGGAACTGTACGGTTGCTTCCAGCCCGGGCTGCACGGCTGCACAGCCAGGCCGCACCTTACCCTGTCCATCTGTGTATCACAAAACCCCAGCTGGTTCCAGTGGGGTGAGGAAATAGCCATATCTCGAAGAGAAGATTCTGGAAGAAAACAGAGCGGCGTCCATTTTGGGAAAATACACTCTACCTCTGGATTGGAGAAGAGCCTTTTTACCTTTGGGGTTTCAATGTGTCTCCCATCTTTCTATGGCTTCATCCTCTCGGGGACCCCAAATGGCTCCCTGAGGGCTTGGGGTTTAGAACACAAAAGCAGGGAGATTTCCACTGTCTGCCTGGTCATGGCCATCCCTTGAGGAGGCCAGCCTCTCACAAGTTTCTCCCATGCAAGTGAGCAGAAGAGCTGGAAGCCCAGGGTGGAGGAGGAAGAAGAAATCCCCCACAGGATGAGTAAGACTGAAAAAAATGGGACCTGGGCACGGGGCCACGCGCCTGCAATCCTAGCTAGCTGGGAGGCTGAGGCAGGAGTTTGAGACCGGGTCGGGCTACTCAGCAACACCCTACCTCAAAAAAAAATGCCGAAGTGTAACTTGATGGTACGTGCAGGAAAACCTGAGTTCAATCCCCAAATTGCAAAATTAAATGATTGAATTAGCATAGGAGCATGGGAGGGGCGCCTGCCGTGTCAAGATGGAGTAGCTCCTTGGAGGCCTCTGCAGCAGAGTGAGGAGTGGGGTTGACAGAGAGGAGAGGGGCGCAGGAGGGCTAGCTGGGCTTTAGGTGGAGTCTAGTATTTACTCTTTGAAGGGTTTGAAGCAAGAAGGTGAGATGAGCTTTGTTCCATATAATGATTTTTTTTTGGTACCAGGAATCGAACTCACGACCTTGCACTTGTTTGGCAGGCTCTTGTGCCACCGAGCTATATCCCTGGCTGTTCCATATCAAGGCTGCATTCCGTACGGGGAAATGGGCTTGAGAAGTATTTGGGAGGCAGCAGTTGGGGTCTTAGTTGACAAACTGGGTACACAGGACAGGAAGGGCAGCTGCCCATGGGTCTCGGGGACCTCCTCCTTGGGGACTCCAGATTCTGGCTAAGCGGGTCCCTCCCTGCCAATGCCAGGAACCGTCATACCCCGCACACAGGCCTGGTGAAGCCAGCGGGCCAAGGACATGTCAGGACTCCCGGGACAGGATGTGGCAGGCACCAAGTGTTCATGGCTTCACTAACGGCCTCAGTCTGCTAGCAGCTTCCTCCTGGCCTCACCCAGGAACAGAGCCAAGTGGCCTCCAAAGCGCGGCTTCCAGCCAGGGAGGCTGGGGGGAGAGGCCCAGCAGGCTGGGCAGGAGCGGCAGGGGGAGGGGGGAGCCGGGGGAGCACCCCACCCTTCACCCCACCCTGCCTGCGGCAACCTGGCAGCCTTGGTAGCCGGTGACCTACTCCACCTTTAATGGGAATTGCTGGGAAAGGGAGCTCAGGCAGGGTGGAGAGCTGGGGAGAGGGCTCCGTGGTGGGCCAAATGGGAGGCTTCCTGAGCCTTTGTTCTGGGCCCCATTTTCCCCAGGGCCACATGATAAAGACACCCTATCTGCCTAGAGGAACCACTAGACTCAAAGAACTTGAGGGAGATAATTTCAATAGAACATTTTGAAACAAGTTGAAATGAATTTTCAATAAAGATTTCAGATCCCACTGGGGTTCTGAGTTGGCTAGGTTGAGCCAAGCCCTCTGGGAAATGTGGTCTGATACCTTTGATGGTTAAATTTGATTCTCAACTTGACTGGATGAAAAGAATCCTATATCGGGGCTGGGGATTTAGCTCAGCGGCACAGCGCCTGCCCAGCAAGCGCGAGGTCGTGAGTTCGATTCCCGGTACCGGAAAAAAGGAATAAATAATAAATAAATGATAGGTCCCAGGTATTTTGTCCCAGCAATGGGTAGGTAACCTGATCAATACAGGCCCCTTTGGGTGCCACTTTGGTGGAAATGTGGAGAAAGTTCCCTGAGGTCTTCACCCCCTACCCCAGGAGGCACACAGGAGTTGCTGCCTGGGGAAAGGAGATGCCAAGGTGCAAGAGTCACCTAGATGGGCTGTTCCCGGGGCACTAGCCCCAGGAGATGGCTACTGGCTGATGGTGATCTCTCTGGGATCTGGCCCCTGCGCTCCCCCAGCAAATTCTTTTCCCCTCTGTCTCTCTGGTTGTAGCAGAAGCCATTCGCCTCTGCCCGCCCTCCCACGGGACCAGTCAAGCCCAGCTGGACTTTGGTCAACAGGACAGGAGGTGAGGGAGACAGCCAGACCTTGACCAGACCCCTCTGTTTTGGCTCTGGTTTTACCAGCTGTGCCCAAATCTGCTACCTTTGCCCTTTGATCAAGGAGCACTAGGGAGGCTCAGGATAATCACTGAGAAACAAGGACGGAGGGGAGGGTCCGTGCGGGGCGGACAGGGCAGGGGACAAGGGCCGCAGCCCCCTGTCGTCAGGCTGAGGAAAGGTGGCTGGAAGGGGAGGGATGGGCGAAATGGGGAAATTCACGAGGTTGTTGCCTCACTCCCCCCAGGTACATCCTCAGCTTCACCCTGGATTCCTGTACACAGGGCCGGAGAATTTCAGAAGCTGAAACGCTTTTAATGACCTCCTTTATTGCCCTGCACCTGGTGCCTCAGCCTAGGAAAATCACAGCAGCGGTGTGGCTGCCGTGAAAACTAAAAGGAAGAGTGCCGGGGAGTGGCGGCCCCGGTGTTGTCCCAGGGAGCAGCGCTTGATTGCTCACCGCAGTCACTGAAAGTGTCACCAGAGGAGAGGGCTGGCGGGGGTGGGGGAAGTCACCCGGCTCGTGCACAGCAGTGAGAGTCCAGGAGGGCAAGTCGGGGGCTCTGTGTCCAGGCCTCCTGGCACCACCACGACACGTGGACGCCCTCCCTTCCCTGCAGGGTGTCACCACCCCCTCCCTCGTGTCCCCCCCCCCATGCCCAGCGGTCATCAAGCCCTCGGTCAGAGCCCTCTGGTTTTTTTGAGACAGGGTCTCGCTATACAGTTCGGGCTGGCCTTGAGCTTACTTTGTAGCCCAGGCTGGTCTTGAGCTCGCAACGATCCTCCTGCCTCAGCCTCCCGAGTGCTGGGATTACAGGCGTGCGCCACCATGCCCAGTGGTCAGAGCCCTTTGGGCATTGGCTGTCACTGCCTCACTTGGGACATTTATGGGCTTCTGACTTTTGCCCTCACCTGGACCCTGAATTCTTCAGACAGGGGCTGCCTGCAGGAGAGTAGAGCGGCCCTCACCAAAGGGAAGGGAGGTGGGAAGGAGGGGAAGAAGGGAGGAGGGGAGGAAGCGGGGAAGGGAGGAGAACTAGAACCAAACCTTCCAGTTTTCTTCACAGAAAGCAGAGGGCGGGACTACGAAGTGCTGGGGACACCCTGCTGCGTCCTCTGCCCCCGGACTGTGAGAGGGGGATCTGCGCACACTGAGGAGCCCCAGAAGCTACCTGGAAACCAGGCCCTGGGAGAGGAAGGGGCTGCCGGGCCCCACAGCCATCGGGAGCAGAGCCCAGCTCACAGTGGGTGCAGGTTGCCTTCTGTGGCCTGACCTCCAGCCTTGTCCCTGGCCCTGGGTTCTGGGCCAGCCCGGAGCGCGGAGAGACACGCTGTTCTGTACCTCTGCGGCGGGCTGGCTGGGTGGGGTGGCCGCGGTGCCCTGCTCCACCCTGGGCACTATTATCACCAGGGAGCCCGGCAGGGCTGGCAGCTTCTGCAGACCACGGAAAGCCACACTTCGCACATGCTGAGCCACCCGGCTCCCCGTCCTGGGTTTGCTTGAGCGCAGGAACGGGGCGCCCGGGTGCCCTTCTCCTACCAGCAGGACAGCTGCTGGGCTCCCGCCAGCCTGGGGTCCCCGTGGGCCTTTCCTTCTGCCCCTACCTAGAGCAATGCTGCTCCAACCCGAGCGTGAAAATTGTTATCCCAGCTTACCCTCCTTGGTGCTTTGCCGGTATTTTGTCACTTAACATTTCATAACCTCATGTGGTGTATGACTATGGTCCCTGCCCTACAGGATGAAGACAGGAGAGGGCAGTGGCTTGCCCTGGGGCCACAGCCAGCCCAGCACATCCTGGAGCCGGGACCGCCCCTCTCCACATGCTTGCTTGGTGTCACCACACCGCCCAAGACCCAGCTGCTGCTGCATCCCACAGCCTCCCGGCTCCTCCTAAGGAGAGGACACTCTGAAGACTGGGCACAGAGACAGGCCCTCTGGACGAACGACACGGTGGTGGCTGGTGCTGGGCGACCGGACCCTCTATCGGCTGGAACAGGAGTGTGGAGGCCAGCTCACCTGACAGGGAGAGACTGGGTGGGACCAGCACCAGGCGACAAGGAAGCACCTGTTAGGAGTGAGCCCGGGCCAGGTACTTGCAAGATGCAAGATGATGACATTCAGCCCAGGCAGAGCGGCCAGGTGTGTGAGCAGCTGTCTTAGGGCTGGTGCCCTGAGGGGACAGCCTCTACTGAGGGCAACCAAGTCTTCGCCCTTCCGTCCTTCCTGCCCAATGAGACCACGATGAGGACACAAATGCCCCCTACTGAGCTTCCAGGGAGGACAGAGTTCCACGGCTGCCTGTCCCGCAGGGTGGGTTGGTGTCCTTCCGTGTTCCTGGAACAGCCTTGAGTGCCATACTTCACTCCACGCCCTGGTCTCTCATTGTCTGTGAGGCGTACACGGCAGCCCTGCATGCAAAGTGGGAGGTGGGGAGGAAACGCAGGAGCCAGCGCCAGAGTCAGAGGCTGCCAGCCCCTGAAGATAAATAAGCTTTAAACTGGGAGGCTCCAGAGGGCTGAGAGCAGGCGAAGGAATCTCCACCCAGGTTTGGGAGGCAAATAAGATCCACAGCTTCTTGTTCAGGGAACTGTGGGTTCAGGGTAAAAATCAGATAAGCTAATGAGGGAGCCAGTATATTGTAATCTGAGGGGGGAAAAAAGAATTCTATTTTCACAGTGAGGAAACTGAGGGCCGGAGAGGAGATATGACTTGTCCAAGGTCAATCAATGAGTGTGAAAGTGCACACAAGGCTCCAACCGGCACCACTACCCTGACTTCCCTGTGTGTTAGTCAGCTTTCTGTTACTGTAACAAAATACCAGGGATAAACAAGTGAAAGCGGGGAAAGGTTTATTTGACTCACAATTTCGGAGGGCTCACTCCACAGCCACCTGGCCCTGCTCCCTTTGGGCCTGTGGCAAGGCAGGACAACATGGCAGGAATACACGGCTGTCTTGGCTATTTTTCTCTCATTGCTGAAACAAAATACTTGACGCCCAGAATTAAGGCAGGAAAGTTTTATTTAGCTCACAGTTGGTGGAGGTTTCAGTCCACACTCCACTGACTCCAAGGCAGAGTAGCACAAGGCAGAGGCAACAGGTCATGGCGGTGGTGGAAAAGAGCAAAAGCAACAAGAACAAAAAAGGGAGAAGCAGCAGCAAGTCTTTTTCCCTCCCTTCTCTTGTATGCAGGCTGTCTGCCCCAGGGCAGCTATAGCACTCACACCCATAATCCTAGCACTGGACCATGAATCAGTCATAAACTCTAGAAGCCACCCCACGACTGCATGAGGCTTTAGGGGGGACATCCAGACACAACCATAACAATAGCAGAGATGCTGCTGGCCTCCTGGTGGCTGGGAAGCAGAGAGAAGGAGAGCAAGGGGCTGAGGTCCCGGCATCCCCTTCAACCTACTATGCCCTTCCTCTTAAAGGTGCCACAACTTTCCATTAGCACCACGGGCTGGGGTTCAAGTCTTGAACACGTGGGCCTTTGAGGTACATTTAAGACCCAAAGCGTAGCACCAGAGAGTGGATTCCATAGCCAGGACGGCTTTCCTCAGGTCTCGCGAATGATGTTAATACAGATTGCGGGTCCTTTACACTGTAGTATAAAGTTGTGATCCACATGCTTGGCAAAGACATAGCAACAAACAGGACTGGAGGGGAACGTAAAAGCATAGAGGCTGGGGATGAGATGGGACAGTTAGGGAACATGTACATCTTGGGTCTAGGAGGGGCCTCAAAGAACCTGGGCAATGGGGGATGAGGAAGACTATCTCAAGTCAGACAGAGAGCTGACGGAGCCAAATACAAAACTACCAGAGTCTCCGAAGGCTTTGTGTCCTGACTCTCTCTCCCCGGAGTTGGGTGTTGCGGCTGGAGTTAGACAGTGGAGACCCGTCCTCTGGGCCTCCCCTCCACCTCTGGGTCCCCAGGAGAGCTGCCCTGGGAGCAGGTGGAGCCCATCTCATTTTCCCGTCCTTGTGCAGAAGGAAAGAGGAAAGGAAAGGAGAACCTGGGAGGGTCACTGAGGCTCGCTGGGCCGCCCTGTCCAGTGGAAAGGCCAGGAGGAGCCTTGGTGCCGCCAGGGGACTTGTTTACTAGAAGCCGAGGCTGGCAGGGAGCATGAGACTCTGAAAGGGCAGAGTCTAAATCGTCATTCCCAATTTGAATGAACTCTGAGGGCTGTACAGTTTCGTTTTGTGTTTTATTTCTTTTCCTTGATCTCTGTCGGCTTCGCCCACTCCGCCCTCCATCCACCTGCCATGGAAACGAACTTGGAGGAAACAAACAAAGCACACAGAAGGACGTTTCCAGCGCACATCATTCCACCCCCTGCGTGAGCGAGCAGGGGCCAACACGTCTGTGTGCTCGCCTGTGTATTCAGTCCCCGTACTTCTGTGGACCCAGAATGCCCAGCGCATGCGCAGAGCCTTTCGAGGGCCTCCAAGAATGCCCGGCGCATGCGCAGAGCCTTTCCGAGAGTCTCCAAGGGCTGGAAGAGCAGGGACCCCTCCCTCCTAACTCCTCGAGGCAGCCATGGAAAGTGAGGGCTGTCTGTCTGCCGGGTAGTAGATCCAGGTGTCAGGTTATTTGCATGTATTAATCCTCCAGGCTGATTTACATGATCCACCCTAGGGCATTAATCAAACGCGCATTCAGTCAGGACAGCTGGTCTACCTCCACCACACCCACTGAACCCTGTTAGTCCAGACCTGGGATGGGAACCCGGCGGGGGTGGGGTGGGGTGTTCTCTGCGCGGTCCGGTCTTCCAGCCTGGTCCTTCTCCCCAGGACCTCAGCCAGCTTCCTGCCCACATGTGCTGTAGCCTGAGAGCCAGGGTCCTGAGGATGAGCAGTCTGGCAGGACCGTGTGGGTAGCTCAGCCACCTGCCACCAAGCCTGCCTGGTGCTACTTGTGCCCGCGGACACCGCGGTCCAGAATCTTCCTGTGTGCAGATTGAGGATGTTGATAGGAAGAGTCGCTGCAGGTTACTCAGCTCTACGTGCAGCGTGGGGTCTTCATACTGTCTGGACCCAACCAGGACCTTCCTGGGTTCTACTTTACGGATGAGGAAACTGCGGCTCCGGCATGTAAGCCGAGTTGCCCAAGGACATCTGGCAGGACAGGCCAAGGCCATTGATTTCCACCACCTCCAAATATGCCCAGTGAAAAGCAGGCTTACATATCAGTAGTGGTGGGAACCGCGGCTCCCCCAAAGTCCCCGTGTTCCTGCACTGTCCTGACATCAGCCCCACTAAGAGGGAGAGGTCTGGCCTTTCAACTACCCTGAGCAGCCCTATCTTGGCCAAGAGTGTGTGTTCCATTTAGACCTGGAAACGGCCCCTTCTCCTCCAGGAACAGCTCTTCCCCTCCTTCACGGTGCCTGGGGAACACACTTTGGGGACGTCGAGCAGAGTCGGCACACACAGGCATTGGCTCCGCCAGGCATTGCGTCATCGTGGGGATCCGTGCCCCCCGCAGTTGTTTATTGGGGGATTCTGGAGCATCTAGAACATGCTCAGGACTGAGCGTCAAATAGAGGTCAGACTCGGGTGCGAGAGCCAGGGCCGTGTGTGGGTTTCTCTGAGGTCTGGACGCCTGTCCCCTCCCTGCTGCCTGAGTTGCTCCGGTCCAGATGCCTGGGAAGCAGCTGCTGGTGTGGGGGGAGCAGGGAGTTTCCATGGGCATGAAATGAGGCCCAAAAAAGTAAACAGGTGGAAACAGGATTGGCAATGGGCATGACTGTGTAGTAGACCCCAGTGCTCTGCCAGCCCTTCAAAGACTGCCCAGCAGAGGAGCCCTGGGCTGGGCAGGACCAGGGGCAGAGGCCCCGCTGTGCTTGGCCATGGCCCGGCCACCTGGGGAGTACTGGGTTGGTTAGAGGGCTCGTCCCTGGATCTCCCACGTTCTTCCCTTCTGCAAGTGCTATGGAGCTCCTCCAGGGGCCAGGCCTAGGGGAGGTGACAGGAAGGGATGAGGCCCAGCTCTGCCCCGGTGCCGCCAGTCCCGCAGTCTCCCTGTGCTTGTGCCTCCACATCCACGCCAGGCACAGCCGTGACTTGCTTGTGTGGAGTCGACCCCATGGGGCACACAGCCTGGTGCAGAATCGAGGGGCTCTCCAAGGGCTGGGAGGAGTTTTCAAGAAGCTGCAGCTGCAGAAGGAGGCTGAGAAAGCAAAAGGAGGACAGAGGCTGTGGCTGCAGGCACGAGAAAGGGACACTGAGTCAGCGTGACCCGGCGTGGGGCTTTGCATGCAGCGGTGCGTAGGAAGCAGGTGACAGTGAGGAGGACTCATGCAATCCTGGGCTGGATAGCTGGGCATCGGGCCAGCAGGGAAAATTTCTGTTTCCTTGAAGACTAGGGAGTGGAGGGAGGAAAGCCGGAAGCCCAAGATCAGAGCTGCCAACAGGCTCTTTGGACTGGAAGGAGCAGGCTGGCAAGGGGAGGGAGGCACTGCGAGCCTGTGGGCACAGGGCACGGCCACCCCCTCACTGCGGTCAGTTATCACTGGCGGGGAGCCACATGCAAACTGCATTTGAATAAGGAAGTGGCCTTGACATCTGGATAGCTCTATACATAATGTCGCCAGAGCTCTCCGTCTTCTGAACCCCTACCCAGGACCTTGGAGTCCCACTTTTTAGAACTGCATTATCATCCCAGGTATAAAGTGTAGCCTTGTAATCCCAGCTACTCGGGAAGCTGAGGCAGGAGGATCACAAGTTCAATTCCAGCATGGGCAATTCAGTAAGAATCTGTCTCAAAATAAAAAATGCTAGAAATGTAGCTCAGCGGCGAAGTGCCCCTGAGTTTGATCTCCAGTGCCAAAAAAAAATAAATGAATGAATAAATAAATAAATACATAAATAGTGTATTATCAGCCAGGCATGGAGGCACATGCCTGTAATCCCACCACTTGGGAGACTGAGGCAGGAGGACTGTCCCAACTTTGAGGCCAGCCTGGGCTCCATAGTGAGTTCAAGGCCAACCTGGACTATACAGTGAGACTCTCTCTCTCTCAAAAAAAGTGCATTATCAATAGAAGGAACCAGTCCTCAGGATGGAGGCACGAGGCACAAGGGCAGGCATTCTGACAGGGACAGAGGGGCTCCGGGAGGGGTGGAGGACTCTCAGCCCCCCACCTCCTTCCTCCACAGGCTCACAGTGCTGCCCCCTCCCATGGAGCAGTTGGTTTCCTGCTTATAGCCAGCAGGAGCCTCTCCTCCCCGTCCCCAGCAGTCAGGGAGGAGCGCAGCATGCAGAAACGTGGCTGGGTCACAGGGCGTGGGTGTGCGTGCCTACACTCCTAGCAGCTTGGGAAGCTGAGGCAGGAAGATCACTTGAAGTCCTGAGTGTGAAATCAACCTAAGCAACATAGTGAGACCTGTCTTAAAAACCAAAGCAAACAAATTACCTAAAACAAATAAATATGGCCGGGTTTGAGCTTCCCCTCCACCTGAGCCTGCTCTGCGAAGAAGGAGCAGGAAGGTGGGCTTGCTGGTTCTGCTCCAACCCCGCGTGGCTTCCTCTCCTTGTCTCTCAGTCTTCACTCTGGCTTAGGGCAGGGAGGGAGTAAGTCAGCTTTGACCGACCAAAGGCTTTGGGTAGCCTGGAGTCTCCAAAGGGCTTCTGGGCCAGGAGCCTTCAGTAAAGGAGGGATGGGGTCAGGTTTTATCTCATTTTCTTAAAATTTTAGTCCATCAATTGGTTTTCTCACCATGAATGCCTAACTAGGACACAGAACCTAGAAGGCATAGAATTGCAAGCTTGATAAATTCAGTTCCAATTTTTAAAGATTCTCCATAGTAAAAATTATCATTAAAAAACCCAAAGGACAAACAATGTAGAAAATATTTGTGCCTAACATTATAAAATACAGCTGATTTCTTTAATATAGAAACAGCACCTACAGATCAATAAGAAAAAGACCTATTCTTTTCTATAGAAAAAAAAAAGGAAACGAGCAAAGGATATGAACAGAAAATTCACAGAAAAAAATGCAAATAACTTTTTTCCCCCATGTTGGGGATCAAACCAAGCCCGGTGTGCATGGCGGGCAAGTGCTCTAGTGCTGAGCTACATTCACACCCCCTCAAATGACTCCTGAACGTTTGAAAACATGCTCAGCCTCACCTGCAGTAACAGAACTGCATACTCAAGCCAGCACTGACCTACCATGTCTGCCTATCAGATTGGCAAAGACCAAGCCTCTGTCAGCTCACTGAGCTGACAAAGATATACAGAGACAATGGCTCAGCTTATGAGCTGCTGAGCTCATAAATTGGAACGGGCACTCTGCAGAACCGTTTGGCAACAGCTAAGTAATAAATGCACATTCACTTTGACCCAGCAATTGCACTTTGCTCTTGTGGTTTTTGTTTTTGTTTTTGAGTTTAAACCACCTAGTTATATTAGTCATTTGAAAGTGAATTAAACCAAATTTGAAAAGTTTCCTTGTCCCTGGCTCCTCCCTTCTCTCCCTGGCCCCTCCTTTCTCTCCCTGGCCCCTCCCTTCTCTCCCTGGCCCCTCCCTTCTCTCCCTGGCCCCTCCTTTCTCTCCCTGGCCCCAATAACGCGGACACTTTTCTTCCGCCAGGCCCTTTCCCCTGCCAGAAGCACAAAACTGCTTCTGTTTTGGAGCCAGACTACCATGGACTGGACCCCACCGAAACCGGAAGTCAAAATCATAACGCTTTCCTCCTGTAAACTGTGGGTGTCAGGGAGTTTGTCCTAGCAACGGGAAATCTGGCTCGTGCAAAGCATCATCTGTATTTAATTAAAATGAACTCTGTCATATCATCTTTAATAATACATTTCAATTTCCAGCAATATACGTTAGTGTGGAAAGTATCAGCGGCTTTTAAATAAGTGAGAAGCACTACCTAAGGCTGAATATTCCTAGCTTTGAAGACCCAACACGTACAGATGCCAACACGTAGTGACTGAAGCCATCCAAGCGCTGACCCCAGGAAAACACCTAAAAGAAGCCAGGTGAGAGGCGAGTGCTCTCTCGGAGATGCGCGCTGCATGTTCAGCAGTTTATAAACACCTGGGATTTCACTTGAGTGTCGCAAGACTTAGCATCTTTCTATCTGTCTGCCTATCTAGCTGCATATTTATCTACATATGTATGTCTTCTGTTTTTTTCTTTGTGCTGCTGGGGATTGAACCCAGGACATTGCACATGCAAGGCAAGAGCTCTACCACTGAGCCACATCCCAGCCCTGCATATGTGTGTCTATCTGTGTATTTATCTATCTATCTATCTATCTATCTATCTATCTATCTAGTTTATCTCCACTTTACAGATGAAGGATACCAATAGCATTTGGCTTCTCCTTGTACCTGAAGTTCTTTTCCTGGGTGTGGAACCCCTGGCTTCTGGAGGCTAAGAAAATCCCCCACCCAGCCAGGCAGAAAACAGTAGGCGCCAGTGTCACCGCCTCACAGCAGCGGCGTCCAGGCAGGACCATGCCCAAGGCTGCCGTGGCCCTGGCTGCCTCAGTGGGCTGCTGTCTGTGAGGACTCACCTTAAACCACCCGGACTTGGAGTCAATCCCCAAAAGAGGGCGGAGTGCTAAAAAGACCCTCAAACATTATACTACGTAGGTTAAGAGGGGTATGAATGCCAGAACTTAACCAGACACAAGGACAGGTCACAGGGACACAGATTCTAACCAAAGAGGTCCACACCATAAGGACAGAGTTTCTCCACCCTGTGATTTTTCAGCCTGCTGCACAAAAATATGAGAAAGCAAGGCAACAAGATGCCTCCAAAAGCTCTTAGTCCCTAAGTGCCAATCTCACAGACACTAAAGTAGAGGAAGTTACAGGGAAATAACTGAAAAACCAAACAATCCAAGTGCTGGAATATTCCTAGCACTCAGGAGGCTGAGGCAGGAGGATGGCTGTGAGGTCAAAGCCAGCCGGGGCTACAAAGTGAGTTCAAAGCCAGCCTGAACTGCATAGCGAGACCCTGTCTCAAATCAAATAAGTAAACAAACAAACAATTGGAATAACTGAAAGGAGAGACACAAAAGCAATTTCGTAAGATGTTTTGTGACCTTAGGAAGATCTTATCAAACAGGTAAAGGATTTATTTTTTTTTTTTGTCTTTTTGAGACAGGGTCTCGCTATGCAGTTCAGGCTGGCCTTGAGCTCACTTTGTAGTCCGGGCTGGTCTCGAACTTGCAAGGATCCTCCTGCCTCAGCCTCCCGAGTGCTGGGATTACAGACGTGTGCCACCATGCCCGGCTCTAAAAGATTTTACTAATAAAATGTTCAATAAGCTTAAAGAAGAAACAGATAATAAACTAATTGAATTAAATAAGACAATATAAGATATGAATGATATTTACAAGTTTGGTTAAAAACACTAGAAATTGTGTTTTCACAATTTCAAGCAAGCTGAAATACAAAATATGAAAAATTCAATAGAAAGCATTGGTTGGTAGATTTGACCACTATGAGGACAAAGTGTCAGAAATTAAAGAAAAGGTGGATGTAGTGATCAAAAATTCAATGATACCTTAAAAAAAAAAAGACACCATGCAAACTGGATCCAGCAGCTGCAAGATGACTCATAAAAAAAATCAGCATCTGAATTATAGGAATAAAGGAAAAATTAGACAATGACTCAAAAGGTATAAAAAATTTACCCACTGAAATCATAGCAGAAAACTTTCCAAATCTAGGGAAAGAATTCAATATTCAAGTACACAAGGCATATGAACCCTAAACAGCCATAATCAGAAAGGAATTTGTGACACGTCATAATAAAAATTCCAGAAATTCACAAAAAGGAGAGAATACTAAAAGCTGTTAGAGAAAAGAAGAAAGTTACTTAGACAGCCAAGCCCATCAGAATTATAGCAGAGTTCTCAGCACAAGCGAAGCTTTTCAAGCCCTGAAAGAAAACAATTGTCAACCCAGACTTTTATATCCTACAAAATTAGCCGTCAAAGTCTATGGGGAAGTATAAAGTCTTTGCATGACAAAGAAATCCTAAAAAAAAATACATGACCACTATACCAGCATTGCAGGAAGCACTCCAGGGAACCCTAGACAGCGGCAGGGAGGCGGCCAGCACCAAAGAACCCAAATCAAAGTATACATCTACCTGGGAGAGGAGTTAAACAGAAGGGAAGAAAAGCCTCATCCCTGGACAAATAATATAAGCACAGGATTCAATACATGCCTCACAATAATAACTCTCAATGTCAAGGACACACTGAGAATATAAATGTTCAATAGGCAGTGTGAAATAGGAAGAAACTGTTCAAAAGGAAAAGGGAAATAGGGAGGAGGGGAAAGAAAGGAGGGGAAAAATTAGAAAGGAAGGATAAAATGAAGACTGAGCTCTGCAAATGGGGAGCGGAAGGTGATTTGAAAAGAAGGGATAAGAATGGGGGAGGGGAATCAAGCTGCATCATGTACAAGTACAAATTCCCTATAATGAATGTGGTCATTATGTATACCTAAACTGTACCAATAAACTTAAAATTAAAAGAAAAAGACACAGTCTGGCAGATTGGATCAAAAAACAAAATGTGCCAGGCGTGGTGGTGCACACCTGTATTCCCAACACTCAGGAGGCTGAGGCAGGAGGATCCCTGCAAGTTTGAGACCAGCCTAGGCTACAAAGTGAGCTCAAGGCCAGCCTGAACTGCATAGAGAGACCTTGTCTCAAAAAGGCAAAAAACAAAACAATACAAAAACCAAAAAACCAAAAGGCAACCATATATTGCCTGCAGGAGATACACCTCATCCAAAAAGAAGTTCATAGACTAAAGGTGAAAGGACGGAAAACAATATATCATGCAACCAGAGCCCCAAAGCAAGCAGGAGTGGATGTCTTATTTTCAGTCACAGGAGTCTTCAAAACAAAAATGGTGGAAGAAACAAAGATTGCCACTCCATACTTCTAAAAGAAACAATTCAGGGGCTGGGGATTTAGCTCAGCGGCACAGTGCCTGCCTGGCAAGTGCAAGGTCGTGAGTTTGATTCTTGGTACTGTATAAAAACAAACAAACAAACAAACAAAAAAAGAAACACTTCAACAGGAAGAGATAACAATTATAAATGTCTATGCTCTGAATATTGGTGCACCCAACTTCATAAAAGAAAAACTACTAGACACAAAAGAACAAAGAGACACTAATACAATCATTGCGGGGGACCTCAACACACAATGTCACAATTAGGTCAACTGGACAAAACATTAACATAGAAGCACCAGAGTAGAACCACACCATCAAACAAATGGACTCGAAAGATATCTATGAGGTATTTCATCCAACAAAAACAGAATATGCATTTTTTTCAACAAGACACAGAACTTTTTTCAAAATGGACCATACCTTAGGCTATAAAGTAGGCCTAATAAATATAAAAGAATTGAAATAATTCCTTGCTTTTCCTACTAATCTATCCATAACTGTGTTAAGTTTGTAATGTTCCTATCCTATTTCATAATGTATGTTTATTATTATGTGTTTCCTACAACAACCATTGAGAATAGTTAATGATTTTTCAATAGGTCACTCATGTATAGCTCTATTTATTTTCTTTAGAAGCCACTTTGAAGATACCAAAGTATAGCACAACTCTTGATAATCTCCTACCTCTTTTGTCTCTAACTCACTATTATTTGTCTATTTGTTTTCCTGAGAAACTATTTTGTAGATAATAATATGTAAAACGATAACCATTGATAATTTCCTACCATTTTGTCTGTAATTTGCTAAGTCCCCCCTATTATCATGTTATCCTTCTTTTATTCTTTAAAATAAAAAAAAATAAAAAAAATTAAAAAAAAAGAAATAATTCCTTGCATACTATCAGACCATAGAAGGATGAAGGTTGAATTCAACAGCAAAATACAGAAATTATACAACCCCGTGGAGATTAAACAATTCATTACTGACTAATCAGTAGACCAGTGGAGAAATCAGAGAAGAAATAAAAAAGTTCATACAATCAAGTGACATTGGAGCCGGACGTGGTGGCACATGCCTGTAATCCCAGCCCTCAGGAGGCTGAGGCAGGAGGATCATCAAAGCAAGTTTAAGACCAGCTTGGGCTACAAAGTGAGCTCCAGGCCAGCCTGAACTGCATAGCGAGACCCTGTCTCAAAAAGAAAAAAAAAAAAAAAAAACCCAAAACAACAAATTAGGGGCTGGGGATTTAGCTCAGTGGCACAGCGCTTGCTTGGCAAGCACGAGGTCATGAGTTCGATTCCTGGTACCAGAAAAAAAACAAAAAACAAAAAACAACAAATTACATATTAAGCAGCTACAGTGATTAAAAGCTGCATGGAACTGGCACAGAAACAGACATGGGAGGAAGACAGGATACAAGAACAGCCCCAGGCACATTCAGCCGTCTGATCTTTGACAAAAGGCCTAAAAGCACAAGCTGGAGAAAAGACCGTCTCTTGAACAAATGGTGCTGGGAAAACTGGCTGTCCACCTGCAGGCGGTTGAACCTAGGCCCTTATCTCTCACCATGTAGTAAAATAAAATAAAAAACAGATCAAAGTCCTACATATTAAAAGAGAAATATTGACCTGCTGGGGGATAAATTAGGTAAATCTCTTGAAGACACAGATGTAGTAAGGACTTTCTGGGTGTTTTATTTTGTTTTGTCTTTTTGAGACAGAGTCTCGCTATGCAGTTCAGGCTGGCCTTGCGCTCACTTTGTAGCCCAGGCTGGTCTCGAGCTCGCAACGATCCTCCTGCCTCAGCCTTCTGGGTGCTGGGATTACAGGCCTGCACCACCACGCCCAGCTGGACTTTCTGAACAGAACCCCAGTTGCACAAGAAATAACACCAAGAATCAACAAATAGAATTATATCAAATTAAAAAGCTTCTGCAGAGTGAAGAGACATCTTCAGAATGGGAAAAAGCTTTGCCAGCCACTCCTCAGACAGAGGACTAACACCCAGACTATATAAAGAACTAACAAAATTTATACTTTTCCAAATAAAAGACCCAACCAAAAAATGGACAGTGGAAATGAACAGATACTTCTCAGAGGAAGAAATACAAATGGCCAATAAATACATAAAAGAATGTTCAGTAGGGCCAGGGACATAGCTCAGTGGGGCAGCACCTGCCTGGCAAGCACGAGGTCATGAGTTTGATTCCCGGTGTCAAAAAAAAAAAAGTTCAGTAGCTGGGTGTGGTGGTGCGCACCTGTAATCCCAGCACTTGGGAGGCTGAGGCAGGAGGATTGCTGTGAGTTCAAGGCCAGCCCGGACTACATAGCAAGAGCTTATCTCAAAAAACAAAAAAGAGGGAAGTAGATGTTTTGCAGATGGGAAGGGGACCTGGGGATGCAGGGGTGGGGGAAGGGGAAGTAAAAAGGACTAAGATGCAATATGCAGAGGCCAGGGATTTAGCTCAGCGGCTCAGCACCTGCCTGGCATGGTGAGGTCCTGAGTTCGATTCCAGGTACCCAAACAAAACAAAAGAACAATTAAGGACAAGATATAATGGTGCATAGGCACCAACTCCCCAGGGCAAATGGATTCATTGTATGTCAGAAAATTCATTAAAATAGGGGCAGGCCAAAAAAAGAAAGATAGAAAGAGAGAGAGAAGGGGAAGGAGGCAGGATGCTGCGTAGGTGGGATTTCTACCCGATATCCCATCCACCCTGAACCTGAGCCGGTTCCTCTAGGAACAGGATAGCTTTTAGCCCTAAGGTGGAACTGCTGGCTCCCTTTTGTTTTTCTTATTACATTGCTCTGTCATCGGAAGTGTGAAAATACTCGGTTTAAAACAAAGAAAGGGAGTCCAAGACTCCCTTCAGAGTGCGGTCCTGATTGAGCGGATAGATGCCCTTTTGCCCTCCTTTCTGTGCTCCTTCTGCCTCGAGCTTGGATGTGCAGCTGGAGCTCCAGCTGCCACCTTGAGCCACGAGGCAGCCCTGGAGTGAAGCAGTAGGGAAGTGTGACGCTGGGGAAGGGTGGGAATCAGAGACTTACTGACCTTTGAATCATAGGAATGCTTTACCTTCACAAAAAACAAATAAAATAGAGCAACAGACTGCCACTGGGGAGGAGATCTTTTAGTTTCTTAGATCAATATGCATTTATCGCATGGATATTTACCCAGGGTGACCTACTAAGCACTGGGTAGTGTGGCAAGGGCTAGAAGCGCTGAGAAAAAAGCCCCTCCACGGCCTCCTAGGCAAGATAGTGTGCGGGGCCTGGAGGCGAACCGGCAGTAACAAACTCGGTACTGTAATGGAGTCAATGCAGTCATAGGCCTGCACCACCCAGTTGCTTAGCAGGGCGGCTGTGGAGATACGGGGTCTGGAAGGCTTCCCGGAGGAGGCGGGCCTGGCCTCTGCCCTGATGAATGAGCCGCAGGCAGCCAGAGGGGAGAAAGGGAGCCGCAGGGGTGCCGCAAGGGCAGGAGGGCTGAGTCAGCCTGACCGCGGGAGGCCGCAGGGGCACCGCGAGACCGCACCCGCAGAGCTCGCGCTGCAAGCCCGTGCGAAGCAGCGTTCCTCACGGCTGCCAGGAGGTGGGAGTGACCCTGTGTCCCTCCCGGTGGACGGAGAAAGGACGCGGTGTGTGCATCCCTCTGAGTCACGCCGGGAGGGAGCGGGAGGAAGCCTGAAAACGCGCTTCGTGAACTCAGCCGGACAGGAAATGACACACTCGGTGAGATTCCGCCAGAGGAAGCATCCCGGACCCTCAAGTCACAGAAACGGCACTAAACGAGAGGTTACCAGGGAGGATGCGGGTCATTGCTCAACGCAAACAGGCTTTTTGTTTGGGATGATGCAAAATTTTGGAAACAGACAGTGGTGGTGACTGCACAGTGTCGCCGGGCTGTACACTTAAGAAGCACGAGCGTGGGCGGGGCGTGGTGGCGCTCGCCTGTAATCCCAGCACTCGGGAGGCTGAGGCAGGAGGATCGTGGCAAGTTCAAGACCAGCCTGGGCTACAAAGTGAGCTCAAGGCCCGCCTGAACTGCATAGCGAGACCCTGTCGCAAAAAGACAGAAAACAACCACAACAAAAACATGCACGAGCGTCGGAATGCTAGGGCTTCTGCAACTGGCTACCAGGAAAAGCAGCTTGTAATAAATGTGTGGAGTCGGCAAAGGCTCGGCTGACTTAGGAGCGCTCCGCGGAGGCGGCAAGATTGAGGAAGAGGCGGGAAGTGGGTTTCAGAGGAGAAAGAAGACGGGAGGTGCGGTGGGGGAGAAGGATTCTCTCAAAAGCCGCGTTGGGGGGGTGGGCTGCACCTGGACCAGGTAGAGGGCGAGAGGAGAGTGGTGAGTCAAGGCTGGGAGGTGAAAGGTGTTCATGACGTAAAATCCCGCAGGGGCAGCTGGCACTCCCGGGGTGGGCGTTATTAACTGCGCTTCACGGGGGCAGAAACCGAGGCTCAGCTCTGTCTGATGGTATAGCTTCCACGCAGCGCAGGGGATTCTTCTTCCTTTTCTTTTCTTTCTTACGTCTTTTTGAGACAGGGTCTCTCTATGCAGTTCAGGCTGGCCTTGAGCTCACTTTTTCGCCCAGGTTGATCTCAAACTCGCAAGGATCCTCCTGCCTCAGCCTCCCGAGTACTGGGATTACAGGCGTGCACCGCCACACTTGGTTGCTTTTCTTTTTAATTGACAAATAATTCTTGTATATACTTATGGGGCACAGAGTGATATTCCAGTACATGTATACGATATGGAATGATCAAGTTAGGCTAATTAACAAATTCATACCTTCAACATTTATCGTTTTATAAATTTAATTTTGGGAGGTTTTTTTTGGTTTTTTTTTGAGACAGGGTCTTGCTATGTAGACCAGGCTGGGCTCGAACTTGCAGTGATCTTTCTGCCTCGGTCTCCTGAGTGTTGGAATTATAGGCATGCACTACCACGCCTGGCTAAATTAAATTTTTAACTGATTCAGAAAACATAAAAATTGTACATTGAGATAGCATGGTGTTTATTATTATTATTATTATTAATTTTGCTGGAGATTAAGCCCAGCTCTCAAATGCTAGGTGTGTGTCCTACCATTGAGCTACACACCCAGCCCTTGAGTAATATTTAAATGGGGTTAAACATAGCTATCTCCTCAACTGTCTACCATTTCTTTATGGTAAAAACATTTGCCATCCTTTCTTCTGACTTTTCTTCACTGCATAGTGAGATCCTATCTCAAAAAGACAAAAAAAAAAAAAAAAAAAAAAGGTTAAGGCTATGAAAGGCAGGCTGGGAAGGAGAGAGACGCTGTTCTGGATGGGTGAGATGTGACAACTAAATGCATTGCATGTCCTGCACTCCATCCCGGGTCACTGGGACAAAATCTACTATTTTCCATTACTACATTGAAGAGCCTGAGGCTGGGTAACTATGAAGAAGAAGGCCAGGCACAGTGGTGTGCTCCTGTATTCTTAGCTACTTCAAAGACTGAAAAGGGGATTCCCTTGGGCTCATCACCAGCCTGGGCAACATAGTGAGACTTATCTCCTGCCCGCCGAATGAAAGCATAAAGGAAGGAAATTTATTTTCCTTCCAAGTTTTTTGTTTGTTTGCTTTTGTTTTTGTGGTACTGGGATTGAGCTACATACCGAGCCCCTTTTAATTTTTTTTTTTTTTTTTAATTTGAGACAGGGAGCTGGATGTGGTGGTGCACACCTGTAATCCCAGCACTCAGGAGGCTGAGGCAGGAGGATTGCTGCAAGTTCGAGAAGAGCTCAAGGCCAGCCTGAACTGCATAGCAAGACCCTGTCTCCAAAAAAAAAAAAAAAAAAAAATTTGAGACAAGGTGTCACTACATCGCCCAGGCTGGGATAAAATTTGTAACCCTCCTGCCTCAGGCCTCCCAGTAGCTGGGATTACTGGCATGGCTCACAGTTCTGACGCAAGGGTGAGGGGTCACATGTGGTGACGGCCTTCCTGTTTACAGAGCCCTGAGGCTGCTCAGGGTATCACAGAGTGAGACAGGACTGTGCACATGGGTGTGTGTGTGTGTGTGTGTGTGTCTGGATGTGTCTGTGTGTCCTTTGGCGTCTCCGTATAAAGTCACCAGGACTCAGTCACGGGGCTCTGGCCTGAAGATATTATCTCATCCGAATCACCTCCGGAAGGCCCCAGCCCGAACTGCCACTGTCGGATCCATTTCTGCCTCAATGCCTCGCCCAGGGGCTGGACCTGAGCGCGTGAACTCTGGGGGACTCTCAGCAACACGAAGGAAAAAGGCTGTCAGGCCACTGCGGCTCTCAGGCAGACGGGATGGAGGGGCTGTGTTCTAGCGCAGACGCCAGGTCCCTCGTTTGGGGAGCAGCTGCGCGGCTTCCACGTCGGGCTTTTCTCGCACTGATGGACATCGTGTCCTCGGCTCGCACACTGAGCAAAGAGGAGCCTACCGGTGCCTGCAAAAAGCCGATGATGGAAAAAAACGTGGCGTCATGCTAAAGAATCTGTGTGAAAGGGATGAGGGAGCTCTTTGTATAGTTCTCTCAGTGTTTCCTTAAGTGCGAAAGGATTTCAAAAGAAATCATCTTGCAAAGTACTGAAAAACACGCCCAAGCGCTCAGCAAACCGCAGGAGGACCCGTGTGGCGCGTTTTGAAGCCGCTGGATCGCTGGACGCCTGGAGTGCGCCCGCTTGCATAGGGTGGCGGTGTTTCCAAGGACCGCGGGTTTATTTATGTTCCACCCCCCACGTTAACCCCTTCTCCCCCAGGGCAACCGGTGACAGGCCATTTGCACTGCAGCCGGGGCAGGGCCACACCTGAGCAAACACCGAACTCAGCTGAACTGGGATGAGGGCTGCAACGGGCATGTTTATGACTTCTGTGCCTTATCGGCTGTCGCAGCGGAGCGTGCCCTGATGTCTGTTTATACAGAGCTCTGTCATAAAACAACAAGCGCCCTGCTGCCTGGCTTGCTCAGGGCCTTGGGAATAGCGATACAGGGCCGCTGGCTGACACAACTCGCTTCCTGCCTTCCTGGCTGAACATTCCCACACCCTGAGAGCCGCTGTCTTAGATTCGGAGGGGGACTCAGAGCAAGGACAGGAAACCCTGAGCCCAAAGCCGGCCAGTCACCAGTGCAGGAAAACAGGCTCTTGCTGTGTGGTCCCGGGTGGATTTGAACTCAAGATCCCACTGTCTCTGCCTCCCATGAGCTAGAATCTCACGCATGCGCTACCACGCCCCCTGTGCTAGATGGGGTGGTCAGGAACGGTACAGCAGGGGCGGCAAGTGAAAAACGGTAGTGGCGGTGGGGGTGCCAGGTAGAAAGCCCTGGAGGTCTCTACCCCGGGAAATAGGAGGGTTCAGGGCGCATTCCACCTTGAGGAATAGCTTCCTCCTCCTCCTCCTCCTCCTTCTCCTCTGGCATCACCCTTATGGTGGGAGTACTTGGGATTGAATCTATGGTCTTTCCACTGAGCTACACCCCCAGCCCTTTTTGTAATCCTTATTTTGAGACAGGGCCTTGTTAAATTGCTAAATTGCCCAGATTGTGCTTGAATTTGCGATCCTCCTGCTTCAGCCTCCCAGAGTGCTGGGATTACAGGAGTGCACCACCACACCAGGCTCCATCACCACCGTGGTCCCCAGCAGCACCGTCATAATCAGCCTCGTTCACCAAATCGTCATGCCAGTGTCACTGTCATCACCACCACCGCCACTATCACCGCTGCTGAGATGGGTTGAGCCTCGGCTTCCCGAAAGATGTTGAAGTCCTAAACCTAAGTTGCTCAGAATAAAGTCTTCTGCAGATAATCAAGTTAAAATGCAGTCAAGAATGTGAGCCTCGGCTGGGTGTTGTTCAGTAGTAGGGTGTTGTTCAGAAGTAGGGTGTTCACTTGGAAGTAAGGCCCTGGGTTTAATCCCCAGCATCACCCAAAAATAAAGTTAGGATTCAGTCTGACTGGTTTCCTTATTCCAGAGGTAAAATTTGAACACAGGGCCATGCATCCCATCCTCATCACTGCTGTTGTCATCACTACCACCACCATGGTCTTTGTTGTGGTCCAGTTTACTTAGACTGAATTGTACCCATCTGAGCACTTTTCTTACATGATCCCAGGGCAGCTACCTTCCTCTCCCCTCTGCAGCCAGCTTTCTTTTTCTTTCTTTCTTTCTTTCTTTCTTTCTTTCTTTCTTTCTTTCTTTCTTTCTTTCTTTCTTTCTTTCTTTTTTTGTTTCTTTCTTTTTTTATTTTGTCTTTTTGAGACAGGGTCTCTCTATGCAGTTCAAGCTGGCCTTGAGCTCACTTTGGAGCCCAGGTTGGCCTCGAACTCGCAAGGATCCTCCTGCCTCAGCCTCCCTAGTGCTGGGATTACAGGCGTGCGCCACCATGCCGGGCTCTGCAGCCAGCTTGCTTTCCCCCTCTCCCCGTCCGCACCTCCCACTCACCTCCACCGGCGAGAAGTCTGCTTGGGTTGTGCCAGTGCTTCACACCGCTCCCAACCTTCCTGGCCCAGGAAAGACACACGGAGGCACTTGGAGATCGTGCGCCAGGACAATGCCGCCCCTGGAGTCCTCTGCCCAGTCCTGTGCTACCCTTTGCACGAGTAGTGCCTCTCTCCCACACGGAAAAGACTGTCCCGCGTCTGAGGCCCGCAACCTCTTGTCACCCACCTTTTGATGCCGGGTTCAGGTGGCGGATGATGGTTTTATTGCTCCAGGTCCCAGGGGCAGTAGCCAGATACACAGAAACCGTGACGGGGAAGGAAGCAAGTGTGAGCTGTGAGCGGGGATTCCCAGTACAAGGAGGGGTGGAGCTGTTCAGGTGTCCGTGAGGCATGAGGGCACACAGCTCTTCTCATTTCCCGTTGTGCTTGGCATCATGCTTAGCACCTAAAAATGGCTCCATCGCTGCTGGTTAAATTAGGTTGTTGGTTTTTTTTTTTGTCTTTTTGACTTTTTTTTTTTTTTTTTCTTTTTTAGGTACCAAGAATCGAACTCATGACCTCAGGCTTGCCAGGCAAGCACTTATGCCACTGAGCTATATCCCCAGCCCTTTTTGTCTTTTTGAGACCGGGTCTCGCTATGCAGTTCAGGCTGGACCTGAGCTCACTCTGTAGCTCAAGTTGGCCTCGAACTCACAGCGATCCTCCTGCCTCAGCCTCCCGAGTGCTGGGATTACAGGTGTGTGCCACCATGCCTGGCTGTTCAGTTAGTTTGATCCTTTTCCAACCTAACCAGAGCCACTCACCTGTTGATCGGCTGACGGATTGACTGCAGAGCTGGGGACAGAACCCGGGGTCTCCCCATGCTAGGCAAGCACTGCCATGGAGCCACACCCTCAGTGCCTCGCCTTCCCCACCTAACACATTTGCTCATCATTCTCCCATCCCTCATGTCTTTATCCCGAGACATCGGTTCTGCAGGAGGAGAAGGTGATCATCTGCTCTGGCCTCCAACAGCCTTCTGAGACCCGAGCTGTCCAGCTGTTTGTCAGGCCTGTGGCTATTTGTGAAACGTGTGGTTACTTGCAGCCCTCAGGTGCTTAGCAACCTTGTCACGTTTCTGCAAAGTCCACAGCTGTTCACACCTTCCGCAGAGGTCCAGCCCGCCTGTGCAGAGCTTCACAGTTGAAACTGTTGCGAAATTTTGAAATTACAGTTTAAGTCTGTTCTTTGGGGGGTGCCTTGTTCGTTGTTTTGTTTTGTTTATGGTGCTGGGGATTAGATCCAGGGCCTTGCACGTGCCAGGCGAGGGTGCCACCCCTGAGCTGCACCTCTCGGGCTGACACTGCAGTGTAAGGGTGGAACTCTCCTGCGATACGCGGCGGTCTGCAGCACTAGCAGGTGTCTGCACAGGCGGCAGGTGTGTGTGTGGATAGTCATGGGATCCCCATGTCCCGTGGGCTTCAGCCGAGATACCACCTGCCTTGTCAGGACCCAGCCACAGGGGCTGCCCGGCCCTAGGCTTCCAGACCCCAAACTTCCTTTCCGAATTACCCAGCTTTAGGCATTTTGCTAGAGACAGAGGCCGATAGCCTCGGCTTTTCCGAACTAAGCATGTACGTTGCATTCAGCAGAGCTGGTGTTCAGCCGTGGTCACGAGATCCGCAGCTACTGAAGCCCACAGGCCCTGCCTAGAAGAGGTTTTCCATGCAGCTGGGGAACGAACGGCTATGGGGCAAACACAGGCCACCCTGACGACAGTTCCTGAAGACACCCAGGGCACCAGAGGACGTGAGCCCCTCCCATCTGGCCGCCTACGTGCCTGTTCTCCACACAGCTGGATCAGTATCACCCCAAAGTACACCACTCCCCGGCCCTTCACTCCCCCACAACCCCTTTCTCTCCGAGTCCTGATCCTTCCTAACCCACAGGAAAAAAAGAAATTAAGCTGGGCGTGATGGTGAATCCCAGTACTCTGGAGTAATCCCAGCACTCGGGAGGCTGAGGCAGGAGGGTCTCAGTGAGTTTGAGGCCAGCTTGGATTACATAGTGAGACCCTGTCTCAACACAACATTAAAAAAGACGATAAAAAACAACTGAAAAAGAGCTTTGCAACAAGTTCCTAACCCCTGAGATGTACAAAGGGGAGGTTTTAGAAATCTGAGCCCTGGAGGCACCCGGGCCTTCACCCAAAGGCAGGTCCCCCCTAAATGGTGAGCTGTGGGGTGCAACACAGGCAGCAGGGGTGCAGGGGTGTGTGGCTGCCCTGGCTGTCCGTGGGGAAGGCTTGCCGAGGAGCACACCTTGCGTCTTGGCCACAGCTGTGGTGTGACTGAATCTTTATTAATCAAATTCCTCTCTTCCCAGTGACTCATAAGTCTGTTTCCAACAGGGACAAACCTGGTGTGAGAATCAGGTCCAGCGTAGGCAGGAGCACAGGGCTGCCTCAGTTGGCCCAAGCTGGCGGTCCTTCCAGCAGAGAAAAACCTGGCAGTAGGCCAGTGGTGGCGAACCTATGGCACGTGTGCCGCTGCAGACTGTTTGTATCATTAAAAGCTCCAAAAGGTTCGCCATCACCGCTCTAGGCTCACCTGCCTCTGGACGAGCTCCTCTGTGCTTGCTTCTTCGACTTCGCCTTGGACTCTGACATAGGACATGGAACTGACAGCTGTCTCTCACTTCCGGTCCTCTCTCCAGAGGGTCAGTCCCGCCTCCTGGCTCACCCCGGAGACTGGTGTGGGTGCTTGTCCCTGGGAAGCTTCTCTCCCTCTCCCAGCTGCTAGCATCTCCCCTTTCAGCATGGGGAGAGGAGTGGGCAAGCGAACCCACACGGGCGAAGACAAGGGCCACCGGTGCCGCACATCCACATGTGTCCTCACAGGTTCTGGAACTCCTGGTCCTTCCCCAGCACTGAGCTGCTGCTCCTGGGGGTGCTGACAGCACCTTGCTCTTCAAAAGCTTCCAAGAGAAAATAAAATAAAATAAAATAAAATTTAAAAAAAATTTTAAAAAAAGCCCCCAAGACAGCTCATTACCTTGGTCTCCCAGCTGCACTGTCTCCGTTTCTTCCCACTGCCAGGACCCTTGCTGTCTGTCTGTCCTGATGGTCCTACGTCCAAAGGACTCCAGCTCCCCCTTTGCTGTTCTCATCCTCCACCCAGGCAGAGCCTCAGTGTCCGCCTGCTCTCCCTCGGTTCCCCGCCCTCCACGCCTGACTCGGGGATCCCCATTCAGTCTATCAAGAACTGCTCACTGAGCACCTAGAATGTGCCACCCCTGTGGCCACAAGTGAGAGCAGGACAGAGCCAAAGCCTCGTGGCAAAGCGTTTGCAGTTGGTAAGGGCTTTCTCTCTCTGCCTGTTTGGGAAGAATGCTTCTCTGCTGTGTTTCAGTGTTAATATTTTTAATGCACAGGCAGGCATGGTGGCACATGGTTGTAAAATTCCAGCACCCTGGAGGCTGAGGCAGGAGGATCGATAAATATTCAAGGCCAGCCTGGGCTACCTACAAGACCCTATCTCAAAACAAACAAACAAACAAACAAACAAAGCATGGTGGCACCCACCCATAGTCCCAGCACTCAGGAGGCTGAAGCAGGAGGATTACTTCAAATTCAGATGCCGGCCTGGGCTACAGAGTAACTTCAAGGCCGGCCCGAACTGCATAGCAAGAAGCTGTCTTGAAATAAACAAACAAACAAATATATAAATATATATATATATATGACAAACAAATATATATATGACATGTAACAGTTGTTCATTGAGAGACCACTAGAAAATGCATATAACCAAGAAAAATAAAATCACTCATTTCCCTACCACTCTTCCTACTCCCTGTTGTCTCCTGTCTAAAAAAGTGTAACATTTTTATTTCTTTCCAGACATTTTTGCTTTTCTTACTGAAAGTTTTAAAACATCACTTATGTAATCCCAGCACTCTGGATGCTGCAAGTTCGAAGCCAGCCTGGGCTACAAAGTGAGCTCAAGGCCAGCCTGAACTGCATAGCGAGACCCTGTCTCAAAAAGACCAAAGAAAGAAAGAATTAAGAAAAAAATAGCCAGGCGTGGTGGTGCACACCTCTAACCTCAGCACTCGGGAGGCTGAGGCAGGAGGATTGTTGTGAGTTCGAGACCAGCCTGGGCTACAAAGTGCGCTCAAGGCCAGCCTGAACTGCATAGTGAGACCCCGTCTCAAAAAAGGCAAAAAAAAAAACAAAACAAAAAATGTTAAAACATCACTTACAGCAGTGGTGGAAACCTAGGCCCACAGAGCCCTCTCTCACAGCACAAGAGCCCGGTCTCCCAGCAGCCAGGCATCAAGTAACAGTTGTGTTTCCTAACCTAAAACCTTAGTGTTCAGGTTTAATTGTAATGTTGGCACTTTGTTATAAATAAGTGGGTTTTGGGTTGCAGCTTGGGCACTCGGCCTCTAAAAGGTTTGCCATCACTGACTTCTAGCCGGGCACAGTGGTGTTTGCCTGTAATCCCAGTCTAGGAGGTCTAGGCAGGAGGATCTCGAGCTTGGGCCCAGCCTGGGCTACTTAGCCAGGCCTTATTTCAAACACAAACAAAAACCCACTACTTGTGTCCCTTTCCCCCTCTAAGCTATGTATTTGTTCAGCAAATATGTTTTGGCCTTTTATATTTTAAATGACAAAATTGTACATATTTACAGTGTAAAATATATTGCTCTGAAATAGCTCTACCTTGTGGAATGGCCAAATCATGCTAATTAAAATAGTCACAGCCTCATATACTTATCATTTGTTTATAGTGAGGATATACAATCCACCATCTTAGCCTTTTTTTTTTTTTTTTTTTTTTTTTTTTGTCTTTTTGAGACAAGGTCTCACTATATGGCTCAGGCTGGCCTTGAGCTCACTTTGTAGCCCAGGCTGGTCTCAGACTCCGAACGATTCTCCTGCCTCAGCCTTCGGAGTGCTGGGATTACAGGCGTGCGCCACCACATTTGGCTCTTAGGCATTTTTACGTATATAATACAGTGTTGTTAATTATAGGCAGCAAATATATAAAATACATATAAAAAGCAAATATGTACCAGGTTTGTTTTGTTTGTGGTAGTGAGGATTGAACCTGGGTTCTCACATGCTAGACAAGTGCTCTACCGCTGAGCTACACGCCCCGGCCAGAGCTCTACACATGCCAGGCACCGGCCTAGACGCCAGGATACAGGGGCAGTGGCCTAGTGGAGGAGACCGAGGCGAAGCAGCCGAGCAAACGAACGCGGCAGCCCCAGCTGCGATGTTTCTCATGCAACGAGGTGTGAGGAAGCAGAGGGCACAGGATGCGGTGGTGGGGAGTCAGGGAGGCCGCTCCCCAGTGACCTGGGCAAACGGGGGAAACAGGGAGACAGAAACTCCCACGTGAGGTGAGCCTGACTTCTGCATGAGCTGCGGCCGGAGGAGCTCATGCTTTTTTTCTTTTTTTGTCTTTTTGAGACAGGGTCTCACTATGCAGCTCAGGCTGGCCTTGAGCTCACTTTGTAGCCCAGGCTGGTCTCGAATTTGCAACGATCCTCCTGACTCAGCCTCCCAAGTGCTGGGATTACAGGTGTGTGCCACCACGCCCGGCTTCCAGAAGAGCTTGCATTCTCTTAAAATCAGAGAGACGAAAATGAACTCTTAGGTAGGAGAAAACGCTTTAATGGATGATTGTGTTATGATTATGTTACCTAACCAGGCTCCTTTATGCCCGCTGCCCAAAGGTCAATCCCTGAAGCCAAGAGTTTTGCGAAACAGAAAAAGTTTTATTCAAGAGGCAAGAGAGGATGGGGCTTACGGGTATTTGTGAGATGATAAAAAGGGTGATCTCTGGCGTGGGGAGCGTGATGGGCGGGGATACGTGGTTTGCGCATGCGTAGTGGAATTCCTGGCTCTTCTTGGGGCGCATGCTCAGAAAGTGGCACCTGTAGCAGGATCTGAAGGTGGGATTTTGGGCCCCTGACGTCAACGAACATTTAAAACAGTGTCAGAGAAGACCTGCAGAAGAGGAGAGGCATTACCCACAGTACAGCAGGCAGGAGTCTATTCAATATTCCTGAGTTTCAAAACGAAAGAAAGAATGTGCTCTTGGGTTTTTCAGTAGGGGTTGTTATTAATGTATTTATTTTTGAAACAGAATCTCCCTAAGTTGCTAAATTCCCGCGGCTGGCCTTGAACCGAGATCCCCCTGCCTCAGCCTCTCAAGGGCTGGGATTACCAGCATGTACCACCAAGCCCAAACATTTTAAAGGAGAAGAGTTGTGATTTCATTATGGGGACTTGGTTCAATTTATATGAACGACATTTGTAAAATATCCTTAAAGGAGGAAGGGAACTTATGACAGAAAAAATTGCTGGGAACCCATGGAAATCACATGGCCCTGGCGAGCCGAGAGGAGGCCCAGAGAGGGGAGCGGGGCTGGACTTGGAGGCCACAGTGGGAATTGAAGGCATCAGCCTACAAGCAACGGGAAAGCAGAGAATCAGCAAGCATTTTACTGATTTACAAAACAAGTACTTTTGCCAGGTGTGGTGGTGCACATCTGTGCTCCCAGTACTCAGGAAGCTGAGGCAGGAGGATCGCTGTGAGTTCAAGGCCAGCCTGGGCTACACAGTGAGCTCAAGGCCAGCCTGAGCTGCATAGCAAGACCCTGTCTCAAAAAGACAAAACAAAACAAAACAAAACAAAAAAAAACACATGGTATAACCAGGGCCGGTGCCACACACCTATAATCTTAGCACTCTGGAAGGCCAAGGCAGGAGAATTGTAAATTGAAGACCAGCCTGAGCAAGTCAGCAACTTTGTGAGACTGTATCTCAAAACATAAAATTAGAAAGGGGTTGGGGGTATAGCTCAGCTCAAGGGCCCTGGGTTCAATCCTAGTACCACACACACACAAAAGTACCGTATCACGTGTTTAAAATATTTACATCTAGAAACCAGTAACATTGATTTTGAGGGGGTGAGTATTTGTGAGACAGGGTTGAGCTAAGGAGGCAGGCTAACCTTGAACTCTCTATGTAGCCCAGGCTGGCCTCGAACTCGCAATGATCCTCCTGCTTCAGCCTCCTGAGTGCTGGGAATCATAGGTGTGCACCACCTCACCTGAACCCAATAACTGTTGCACAACATTGTAAATCTATTTAACACCGCTTAAAGGTGGTTAAATGGTAAATCTTATGTATATGTTACGGTAAATGAAAAAGGTAAAGGCCATAGGTAGCCAAAGGGGGAAAAAATTCCTTTATATCAGCAAATATCTGCTTGATGGTCACATTTCCAAATACCTAAAAGTGTTACCAAGTATTAAGTGGTTTTGTTTTTTTCTTGTTTGCTCTTTGAATCGAGAGCCATAGCCGGGGGTGGTGGCGCATGCCTATAATCCCAGCACTCAGGAGGCTGAGGCAGGAGGATCATTGTGGGTTCCAGGCCAGCCTGGGCTACAAAGGGAGTTCAAGACCAGCCTGAACTGCATAGAGAAACTTTGCCTCAAAAAAAAAAAAAAAAAAAAAAAGCCAAATAAGGTCTACACCACCCTCTTGTAAATGTCCTGTAGTATAGATTATAGGTATTTGCACAATTTTTCCCCTTCCCCTCCTTTTCCTCCCTTGCTATTTATTTGTTAAAGAAACCGGGTTGTTGGACTCGCATTCCATGGCTGCTGCGCCTATGCTGTAGTTTAGCACCCGCCTCCTTTCCCTGTATTCCTTGTTGGGTCTGCACTCTAGAGGGATGGTGAGGCTCAAATTCAAATTTTTTTTTTTGGTATCGGGAATCGAACTCAGGACCTTGTGCTTGTCATGCAGGTGCTTATGCCACTGAGCTATATCTCCAGCCCCTCAAATTCAATTTTTGGCAATTCTCCTGTCTCAGCCTCCTGAGTGCTGGGATTACACATATGTGCCACCATGCCTGGCTCGTAATGTGTACTTTTTTCCCCCTCTTTTTTTTCCAGTACCGGGAATCGAACTCACAACCTTGCACTTGCCAGGCAGGCGCTGTGCTGCTGAGCTAAATCCCTAGTCCCTCCCCTTTCTTTTTCTTTGCAGTGCTGGGGGCAGAAGCCAGGGTCTTGAGCATGCCAAACAAGCAGCCTACTACTTAGCTACACCTCTGGCCTAAGATGGGAATAATTTCAAAGGCCGCCTTTGAGGTTCAACCTTGCAAGGTTAAATGCAGAGATGCTATCAACTCTTGGGCTAGAGGCCAGGCCTGGGGGAACCATAGAGAAAGGTGACTCTTACAGTGGTATCGGCACTGCAGCTCCTCCCTTACCCAGATAGCGTGGCAAGGCCTGGCCCATTCCCCCGGATGTGCCCCCTGGGCTTCGTCGAGGTCCAGGGGATAGAGGCAGGCCTGTATCTCTGACCCGCGCCTCGGTGATGGGCTGGCTGAAGGCAGGAGATGCTCAGGGGAGTAAAGGACTAGCAGCCTCTCTGTCAAGAGCCCTCCGGTCACCCAGGGGCCTCCCTGTGTATGAGCTGCACTCAGATCTCCCCGGACACGCGTCTTCCAGCTCCGAGGCCAAAGTCCTGTGTGAGCTCAAGTTCTGTTTACAGCCCGACTCCCCCTTGGACACTGACTCAGGAGGCAGCAATTCCAGGAATCCCAGTTCCTCCTTCCCCTTGGTACCCTCTTCCTCCTCCTCCTCCTCCTCCCCAGCCAATGCCCGGGCCTTTACCCCTTGGGGGGACAAGTGGCCAATTGTCCCTGAGACCTTCACATCCCTCACATCCCTCGGGAGCAGCTGCTCCAGGCTGTATGAAGGGGTTGTGGGATTCAAACCTCGGGGCTGAGCACAGCCAGGGGCTGAGCACAGCTAGGGGCCGAGGGGTCAGGGGCCCAGCAGAATCCAGACCCTGAGTCTGAAAACTCTTCCAGGGACAGTTTGGCTTAGCAGCCAGGCGTGGTGACACAGCCTGTAACCCCAGAATTCAGGAGACTGAGGCAGGAGGATTGCCACATGTCGGAGGGCGGCCTGGGCTACAGAGTGAGGTCCTGTCTCAAAAGACCAAAACAAGCAAACAGCAGACTCCGAGTGGTGGCACATGCCTGTAATCCTAGCACTTGGGAGGCTGAGGCAGGAGGATCACTGCAAGTTCCAGGCCAGCCTGGGCTACAAAGTGAGTTCAGGGTCAGCCTGAACTGCATAGTGAGACAGGGTCTCAAAAAGACAAAAAACAAAAACAAAAACAAAAATCCTGTGTTTTGGTTGCAGGAGCTTCCCTGGCTGGCTGTTGATGCCTATTCATTTCTTCTGAGTGTATTTTTTGGTTGTTTAGTTGTTTTTGTTGTTGTTGTGGCTTCACAGTACTGGGGATTGAGCCCAGGGAGTGCCGAGCTACCTTCCCAGCCCTTTTTTTATTATAATTTTATTTTGAGCCAGGTATGGTAGCACGCACACTTGTAATCCCAGCACTTGGGAGACCGAGGCAGGAGGATTGCTGTGAATTCAAGAGCTACATAGTGAGTTCAGGCCAGCCTGAACTACATAGCAAGACCTTGTCTCCCCAAAAAATTAATTAATTAATTAATTAAAAATTTTTCTGGACACAGCATCTCTCTCTTTTTTTTTTTTTTTCTTTTTTCTTTTTGGTACAGGAATCAAACTCACGACCTTGCACTTGCCAGGCAGGCACTGTGCCGCTGAGCTATATCCCCGGCCCAACACAGCATCTCTCTGAGTTGTCCAGGCTAGCCTTAAAACGATGATCTACCTGCCTAGCCTGCTAAATAGATGGGATTTATAGATGTGTACTACCACAGCTAGTTCCTGGTGTAGTATTTTAAAATTCACGAAATAAAGATATGCGCTATAAAGGCAACCAATTACGTTAAAACACAAATGTGAAACAATTTCCTAAAAATAAAATTTTCAAGCCTGTCGTGGTGGTACACACATAGATATCCCAGCACTTAGGAGGCTGAGGCAAGAACTGGGCAAGTTCAAGGCTGGTCTGAGCTCCAGGGTGAGCTCAAAGCCTGCTTGGACTACCCTGTCTGAAAGAAAAAAAAACATAAAATAAAATAAAATGGATGTATAATAACACATGTGTACTTTTTCTTTTTTAAAGTACTGGGGATTGAACCTAGGACTTTTTCAATGAGCTACATTCCTAACCCTTTTCATTTCTGGGACAGGGTCTTGCTAAATTGCCTAGGTAGGACTCAAACTTTTGATCTTCCTGCCTCAGCCTCCCCAAGTGTTGGGATTACAGACCTGGGCCACCACGCTTGGTTCATATCTGCTCTTTTATTTATTTATTTATTTATTATTTAATTTATTTATTTTTAAATGAAAATACTGGGAATCAAACTCAGGACCTTGTACTTGCCAGGCAGGTGCTGCACTGCTGAGCTATATCCCCAGCCCGTAGCTGCTTTTTTTTTGGTCTTTTTTGAGACAGGGTCTCCTTATGAAGTTCAGGCTGGCCTTGAGCTCACTTTGTAGCCCAGGCTGGTCTCGAACTTGCAACGATCCTCCTGCCTCAGCCTCCTGAGTGCTGGGATCACAGGCGTGCGCCACCACACCCAGCTTCATATCTGCTCTTTTTAATGGACACTTTCTGTTACAACTTATAGCAGTGAGTCTTATCCTTTCCGTACAGGATTTGAGATTTTCACGCGCTGTCTGTTGCCGATGGAAGTCTTGGGTGCTGCTGCTAAGGCTGTAGTTTATTGCTCAGACTCATTATGGAAGCAATGCTCAATTGCAGATGGTGCCATTGCAAAGAGATGACAGGGTACTGCGTCCACGTGCCTGGCCACGGGCAGGTTAGACCCGCACCTCGCCCCTCTGTGCCTCTGTTCCCGCCTCAGGTGCAAGCCTTGGGGACTCCCAGCTGCCCAAGTCACCTCTTGCTTCCTGCCTTCTGGCCCCACCTGGTCCCGTGCTAAACTCTTTATCTGATTTCCATGACAAATACTGAATACCGAGGTCATTCTCCTTACCCAGCTAAGACTGACTGCTGTCTCGGACACATCCACCACCGCTTTATGCTTCCTGGCCTCAATCCAAGATGACTCTTTAGTCCTGGTCATTCACGGGACATTTGGGACAAGGACAGTGTCATATTATGCTGTCTCCCCAATGTCTATCACGGAACTTGGCACATAGTAGTTGCTTAAAACAAAAAAGGAACATTGAAGGAATGAATGCATACGTTAAATAAATGTATAAACCCGAGGCATTGTAAACAGTTGTGCAAAGACACGGGCAAGGTCTGTCATCTCTGCATTCCAAGAGTAATTAGACTGGGCATGGTGGTGCACACCTATAATCCCAGCACTCAGGAGGCTGAGGCAGGAGGACTGCTGCAAGTCTGAGGCCAGCCTGGGCTATGCATCGAGATCCTGTCTCAACAAACAAACAAATAAAAAGACAAAAAATAGCAGAGATATTCCAGGGGCTGGGGACGTCGCTCCATGGCATAGCCTGGGTTTGATCCCTAGCACTGTAAAATAGAGGGAGGAAGCGAGTGTCCCACGCAGCTCGCTACTTGCTCCAGGACAGAGGCAAGACAGGAAGATCTCAAGGGCTGCCTCACGCTCCCGTCACCCCAACAGTGAGTGCGGGCTGGGGCTGGCCAGCATTTTGAGGCCAAAAGATGCGAGCATTGGGTGGTGGCGGTGACCTGACAGGCTCTGCTAGGTCAGGAGGGCCACTCACCCTGGGCACCCTGAGCGAGTTTAGGGAGAAGGCCATATTCGGTGCAGAGAAATGGCTCTCGACTGGCGGGGATCAAGGACAGTTGGAGGGAAAGTTCTGGGAGCGCGCCACACACGTCACACCCTCCTGTGTGACCCTAAGGGCTGCAGGTGGCTCTCCCTCCGGTTACTAAGTTGTTTTCCCTGACTGTAGAAATTGTAGGTGTCGCCGTGCGGCAATGAAATCCATGTTCCCTGTTTAAGAAAAAGACTTTGAAACGGCAGTAAAAATCTATCTGCAATCCACGAAGCCAGAGCCACTACAGGGACAAAGGACGAACTCCGAACCTGTACCTGTTACTCATTAAAAGCATGTTTGTGTTTTCTTCCACTGTAGGAGCTTTAAAGTGGCTTTTGCTGTAAAAGCTGACCCGGGTCTGCAGACGCCTGATGGGTAGCTAAAAGGAGAACAAAGCTTGAGCTGCACTTTGTAAACCCGGGTCAAATTCTTTTCAGCTCTGTGTATAGGTGTGTGAGTCCTTTAGGGGGTGTCAGTCCTTCAGGGGGTGGCAGAGCCCTAAATTTACCAGCCCTACATTTCCCTGACCTCTCTCACTCCCCGTTAAGACGGAGGACACCAGGGAAGGGTGACTACCCTGATTTTCAGGGTTCACGAGGATGTCCGATGATCAGCTCTTCCCCGGTCCAGATAGGATTTTCTCCCTGGAGCGACCTTAGAGAAGTCACCTGCTGCTGGCCTGAACCTGTAGTCACCTGGGTCCCAGGGAGAGCGGTGCCTCATGACTGAAGCCACCACCGAGAAAGATTTCCTGGCAGTAGAGTCATCCCTCAAGCCATGGCAAGAGTAAGGGTCGAGATAACCATCAGCCCGACCCGGCTCACCTCAGCTAACCCTAAATGCTAGCCTTGCGCTTTTGCACAGGTCACCGCTAGCCCTTCAAGGAGCCAGCATGGCCCCTCCAGCTACTGCTCAAGTTGGCTCCTCTGTTTTTTTATCTTCTTTTACCTGTCAAGTGCTTTTTTTTTTTTTTTGTCTTTTTGAGACAGGGTCTCACTAAGCAGTTCAGGCTGGCCTTGAGCTCACTTTGAGCCCAGGCTGGCCTCAGACTCGTAGCAACCCGCTTGCCTCAGCCTCCCAAGTGCTGGGATTACAGTCGTGCACCACCATACCCTGCTCAAGTAAGCTTTTGCTATGCATTTCCTACTGCCACTTTAGTTTTAATTTTCATTTCTACAAAAGCAATCACTCAAGGTAGTGGTGACAGAATCCTCAAATACACACATTTCTCAATAATTTAACTGGTGCTCAGAGCAAAGGACACATAGGTTTGCATTTTTTTTTTTTTTTTTTTTTTTAAAGACAGGGTCTCACTATGTAGCCCAGCCTGGCCCTGAACTCTCGGCAATCCTCCTGCCTCAGTGTCCTGAGTGCTAGAATTACAGGCCTACACCACTATGCCTGGCGTGTATGTGTGTGTGTGTGTGTGTGTGTGTAGTTTTGCTACTAAGAGTAACTAAAACTGTTGGAGTGTAATGCTCACCTAATTTAATTATTGTCATTTAGCCATATCTTTCTCCTTGATGACAAGCTTAAAATGTCTTCCACTGAATTTCTAAGTTCTGCTTTTCACTACTTTTTATTGTGCCAATAACTACGTCAGATCTAGTTTCCCGTCTTATTCTGGGGATTGTGGAGCTCAGCGGTATAGCACTTCTCTTACATGTGACAGCCCTGAAAACAGTTCTTTGCCATCCTAACCAATTATATGTGTGCAGTGGTGCTGCCTGTATTCACACTGGTTTGTTGTTTTTGCTGTTGTGTTTTATTTATTTTCTTCCCATACCGGAGATTGAACCCGGGGCCCTGGCACTCGGCTCTACCCCCTGCACTTTTTATTTTCTATTTTGAGATAGGCTCTTGCCAAGTTGTTAAATCGCCTAGGCTGGGCTTGAACTTCCCATTCTCTGGGCTTGAATTTTCGATCCTCCTGCCTCAGCCTTCCAATGTGCTGGAATTACAGGCATGCACTGCTACATGCCTGGCTTATACACATGATGTTATGCAACTGAGCTTTAGAACTTGTTTATCCTGCAAATCTGAAACATCACGCCCGCCCGCTTGCCCCCTTTACGCAGAAACTCCTCTCTTCCCATCTCTCAGCCTCTTGCTACCACCATGCGTTCTACTTTCTGCTCTGACAGTTTCACTACTTCAGCTGCATCACATAAGTGGCACCATGCAGTATTGTTTGTGACTAACTTATTTCACTTGGGATAATAACGTCAAGGTTCACTCATATTACAGAACAGGTCAAATTTTCATTTTTAAGGCTTTGTAATATTCCATTGTGTATACATGCCACTTTCACTACTTTTTTAGTATAAACATTTTATCGCTCTGTGACTTTATTTTATTTATTTATTGATTGATTGGTCTTTTTGAGACAAGGTTTCGCTATGCATTTCAGGCTGGCCTTGAGCTCACTTTGTAGACCAGACTGACCTCGAACTCGCAACGATCCTCCTGCCTCAGCCTCCTGAGTGCTGGGATTACAGGTGTGCAGCGCCACGCCCAGCTCTGTGACTTTATTTTGTTCTGTGACTTTTTTTTGTAGCATCAAGAGGTAAGATTGGTCATCTAAATGAATATACCATGCACAGGAACCTTTCTCATTGAAGAAGTGGAGGATTTGTGGATGTGAAAATTTTTTTGTTTTGTTCTGTTTTTAAGACAGGGTCTCATGCAGTTGAGAATTCATTATGTAGCCCAGGCCTTGAATTCATTATGTAGCCCAGGCTAGCCTTGAACTCACAGTGATCCTCCTGAGTGCTGGGATTAGAGGTGTGTACCACCACACCTGGCTGGACCTGAAAATGTAACAGATTTCTCCTAGGTTTCCAAATGGTGCACTAAAAATACAGCAAGTTTATAAAATAATTGATAATTTTTCATAATGCAAGCTACATTGGAAGGCATTTGATACTATTGCAACATGAAAAATATATTAAAATAGAATTTATTGCCAGGCATGGTGGTGCATGCTTATAATCCCAATACTTGGGAGGCTGAGGCAGGAGGACTGCCACAAGCTCGAGACCAGCCTGGGCAATAGAGTGAGCTCAAGGCCAGCCTGAGCTGCATAGCGAGACCCTGTCTCAAAAAGACAAAAAAAGAAAAGAACTTATTGATTATTTAAGAGCTATAGAGCTTTTTAAAAAGGAAGTAAAGTTTCCAAGTGATTGTAATATGGAATAAAAAAAAATTGTTTTTTTGTCTTTTTGAGACACGGTCTCACTATGCAGTTCAGGCTGGCCTTGAGCTCACTTTGTAGTAGAGGCTGGCCTTGAACTCGCAACGATCCTCCTGCCTCAGCCTCTCAAGTGCTGGGATTACAGGTGTGCGCCACCACGCCTGGTTTATTGAATCAATTTATGTTCTTCATGACTTTTTTATATACCTTTTTTCATTTATTTATTTAGCTCATTTTGTTTTTGTTTTTTGAGGCAAGCTCCTATGTAGTTCAGGCTGGCCTTGAACTCACTATGTAGACCAGGCTGGTCTCAAACTTCTGGCATTCCTCCTGCCGTAGCCTCCCAAGTGCTGGGTGAATGAGCTACCCATTTGACTTATATACCTCCTTTGATCAGATGTGATTTTCATGAGTTGGATCCCTGGTACCAAAAAAATTAAAAAAAAAAAAAAAAGATGTGATTTTCAGAGGAAAACTAACATAAATAGAAATATTCCTGAACAGAGATGTTGGTACCTGACTTAAAATAGTTAGACTGGTTTTTGACTTTTACAATGATGCCCAAACAATATGTGTTCAGTAGAAACTATACTTGAAGCGGAGTGTGGTGGTTCACACCTGTGACCCCAGCACTTGTGAGGCTGAGGCAGGATTGCTATGAATTCGAGGCCAGCTTGAGCTACACACTCAGCTCAATGCCAGCCTGGGTTACATAGTGAGACCCTGCTCTCCTTGCAGAAAAAGAAATTATACTTTAAAAGTTGATCCTTTCCCAGGCTGGTAGTACTGTATGTTTAGAGCTATAGCTCCTATTAGCCTCTGGGTATCAAGGGGAAACCACCCATAGCCAACTGCATACAGTACCGAGGTGCTAACTTTTGGTGTTGGGAAGCTTTAGGGGTCTGACGTACATTTTCTTTTTTTTTTTTTTTTTTGTCTTTTTGAGGCAGGGTCTGTCTGTGCAGTTCAGGCTGGCCTTGAGCTCACTTTGTAGTCCAGGCTGGTCTGAAACTCACAGGATCCTCCTGCCTCAGCCTCCTGAGTGCTGGGATTACAGGCGTGTGCCACCTTGCTTGGTGCATTTTCAATTGCAGATGTCTTCCACCTAAGATCCCAGTGGATTTCTCCCTACAAGCCTGGATTTATACCCACATAAGCCCACTAAAAAAACAAAAAAACAAAAAACAAACAACAAAAATAGGGGCTGGGGATTTAGCTCAGAGGCACAGCACCTGCCTGGCAAGCGCAAGGTTGTGAGTTCGATTTCCGGTGCCGGGGGGGAGGGGGGGTAAAGCCCACTGTACATCTAGGAGCACCTGTAAACAGTAATGGTGTTTCAGCACCCTTGGAAAGGGTTTTCGGTGTTTATTTTACCAAGAGGATAATCCTTTCACCTAGTTAAGATGAGGAAGAAACAAAGCTGGGTGCGGATCCTTTTGTGCAACTGACCCCATTCTGCCAATTTCTCCCGAGAGGACCCAGCTAAGTACGAGTCTAGCCCCTGAGCTCCCTTTTTGCCAGCGCTGAGGAGCGAGGCCAGGCCTCTCCAAGCCACGTCTAATTACTGGCCGCAGCCAAGGTGAAGCTCTCCTCCATTCTCAGAGCTGGTTGCTTTTCAGATTATGGCACTCGGCAGTCATTATCAGCCACAGCAAATAAACTCAAGAACAAACAATACGCACACGCTGTTGGAATGTTTGTTTTTTCTTTTTGTAGTGCTAGGGAGGGAACCCAGAGCTTCCTACATCCTAGGCAAGCACTCCACTGCTGAGCTACATCCCCCGCCCGGCAGGAATGGATTTATTTATCAGCCATGGAAGAAAATACACATCCCACCTCCTCATCCTGCACACAGACTTTCCCCTTTCCCACCAGGAGCCTGCGGTATCCCAAACTAACCCACTCACCCCACCTGGCTGAAGCGTCCCCACTAGCGCCATGGTGGGGGCGGGGGAGCATGGTCTCCATCCTCAGCTGTGTGTGGAGCTGGGGTCGGGCCATGGCAGGGGTGCCGGGTGGACAGGAGTGGGCAAGGGTCAGAGGAGAGGAATCTGTTGGGATCTTCCTCAGGGCACACACAGGGAGCCACAAAAGGCAGAAGCATCTGCAGACCCAGAGCCACCCCTCAAACCGCACCCGCCTAGCCTTCAGGCTGCAGCAGGATTTGGAGAGGCTTGGATAACGTCCTCCTAACTTGGACAGCGAGCGAGGTCCACCCCTCTCCCCCGGAAAGAAAAGGCCTTGGCCCGGGAGCAGCGGACATGTGGACTTCAGCCTTGCACATTTGCCCTTTCAGAGGCCAAGAAGCCAGGGCCAGGCCGGGGCCCAAGCACTGGGAGGAGTGTGTCTCTCCTGACTTGGAGGGCTGGGGGAGACACTGAAAGAACTAACCCCCTTCCCCAGCTTCCGTTTCCTGGCCGGGAACGGATCTGATGACAGGTACTGCCTGCGGGGACAGACACTCGCTGGCTAGGTGTGAGAAAAACAACCCGGGCGTGTGCGTTTGACAAGTCCACTCGCCCCTTCGCGGCGGCGCAAGTTTATTGTTTACTATGCAACAGGCGCTGCGGGTCCATCCAGAACAAAGCCGACTCCGCACCTCCCCAGCGGACATTTCTCTAGGGGTGTTGCAATTTTAAATAGCTTGAGTTTATGAAAGAGGTCAAGTGTTTCCGGTGCAGGGGGAGCGCGGCTGCCTCCCGGCTGCGCCTTCCAGTCGCCGCAGTTGCAGCAGGGCAGGTGAAACTGAGGCGAGAGGGAGGAGTCACTCCCGGGTGTGTGGCCGGATGAGTTCTTCCTAGCCTCCGACTCCCCCCAGCTGCTGCAGCCCCTTTTCTAGACCCCTTCCCCCAGGATTTTCGGGACGCGAACGAGAGTCAAGAAGAGACCTGAGTCAGGCTTTGTGGGAAGGAATATCAATAAATGAAAATTGAACGACAAGAAAAATAATAGCACTACATCCGACCTCAGCCATAAGGTGCACGATCGTCTTAGTTAATCCATCCACGGTAGCAATCAACTCGGGTCCCGCAGACTGCCACCCTTCGGGCGCCGCGGGGTGCGAGGTCTGGGTGGATAGCGCGGCGCGGCGGGTTGCAGCGCGCGAGAGCGCAGCCCGCGGACGCGGCTCGCTGCGCTCACCTCGCGGTTAGGGCTCCGACACCGCGACGCCG
>NW_004955437.1:4275752-4424502 GCF_000276665.1 Chinchilla lanigera
GGCGTCAGGCCCCGCCCCCGCCTAGGTCCGGCGCGGGCGGGCAGAGCGGGCCTGGCGCTGGTTAAAGAGGCGTGCGGAGGCGGGCGCGGCGCACACGGCTGGAGCGCGCGGGGGAGCGATCCACGTGTCTCCTCGGAGTTAGAGCCTCAGTTTACCCCGCTTCTCACGCCCAGCAGGTTCGGCGCGCCCCCTCGACTCCCCTTGGTGTTTGTCGACCCCGCCCCGCCGCTCAGCTCCCGCGATCGGTGGCCCAGTTTGGCCCGGCAACTTTGTCCCGGGAGCGGCGCCGGGGGGGACAGGGCACTGCGCATGCGGAGCTCCAAATTCAAACAGCTGTTTGCAGAGGCTGCGGGCGGGCGGCCGCGGAGTCGCGGGGGCTAGAAGAAGCTCTCTGGAGGAGGCGGCTGCCCCAGAGCCATGGTGGACCGGGGTCCTCTGCTCACCTCGGCCATCATCTTCTACCTGGCCATCGGGGCGGCGATCTTCGAGGTGCTGGAGGAGCCGCACTGGAAGGAGGCCAAGAAAAACTATTATACACAGAAGTTGCATCTCCAGCGGGAGTTCCCGTGCCTGAGCCAGGAGGGCCTGGACAAGATCCTGCAGGTGAGCCGCTGCCAGTACCCCCATAGACACCTGAGGCTGTTTGGGGCTATAGGGGTACAGCCTGTGATGACCCTCAGTCCCTGGAGGCGGTCCTGGAGTGAAGTAAGGGCAAGTCCCCTCCTGGATCTGTCGCTCAGCGCGGGACTCCGGGGTCGCTCACGCGCGGAGACTTGTCCCTCCTGGGGAGAGAACTTGGGGCTGACTCCCGAGTGAACTGGGGCCCGGGGTGGCGCGGTGTGGGTGCCTCCCATTTTGGAGGGAGGCTGTGGGGCGGATAAAGGCGTTTATCTTTTCTTGGAGACGCTCCCGGAGTCCGGGAGCCGAGCCGGGTGCCACCCTTCGCGTCTGCACTTCCCCGCTCTGGGGCCAGAGCCTCCTTGCCCGGCTTCTGAACCCCGCCGAGCTGTGCAAGGCCCGCCCCCTCTCCCGCAAACCCAAACCTGGGCGAAATCTCCCTGTCACCGCGGGGCCCCGGAGGAGCCGGGGGGCTTTTCGGGCCTGAGCGCACAGAATGAGGGCTGGTGGGGTGGCTGGAATGTTGGGGACGAGGTCGGGCTTCCAGGAAGGCTTATCTCTCGGAGGCATTCCTCACGGGCTTGGAGTTAAGCTTCGTGAACGCGGCAGGTTGCACCAGCTAGCAAAACCCCGGTGGTCCCTTTTCAGGGCGGAAGGGCTGTATGGAAGGGGAGCGGGCGGCTACCTCAGGGTTGGCATTGGGGGCCTGCTCTGGCACAGCCTCCTAGTGAGTGCACTGACCTTACTTGGGTCAGCTGGGGTGGCCGCGCTAGCCAGGACCTTGGGCCACTTTGGGGACCGGCTCTTGCTCTGTCCCAGCTTTTTGTGGTCTCAGCTTCAACCTTGCACCCTCCCTGGTCAGCACTAAAGATCTCCCCTCATTAGGAGAGCCTGGTGGATTGTCTAAGGTACTGCATTTCTCCTGGGCTGGAAGATACCAGGGAGGTGATCCGAGGAGAGACGTTTAATCTAACAGCTCTCCAACACTGTGTGCACATTGAGTGCTCTCGCTTAGTGCCTCGGTTTTCCTGTATGTGGAGTGGAAAAGAACCCATCTTTGCTCCGCTTTCCTGCTCTGTACTTTGTAGGGTTAAAGGCGTTTGGAAAACGTGATGTCTTGCCGGTACTACCTTCTTTTTGTCTCCAGACCGGATGCACATTCGCACAAGTGAGCATTTAGATGCCCCACTGTAGACAGGTCTCTGGTGACGGGTGAAAGGGCTGGCAGGTGCAGTATTGGATTTCAGTGGCGTCTCCTGTGTAGGAGCAGTGTCCAGGGTGAGGGGAGGTGAGGTTGGGAGTGAGCTTCAGAAGACACTTGGTTGTTTTTCCGCTCTTCCTAGCAGGAATTCCGGAACAGCGCTCGGGTTCTTTCTGTGGGGTGTCTTGTGTGTGTTGCTGCCGGGAGGGGGGTCGCTTTATGATTTCCCTTGAGGAAACAATCCTTCCGGAGGAGAATTTTTGTTTAGTTTGCCCTGGGGCTTTGTTTGGGGGGGAGGGGAGGATGCTAAAGCCTTGAGCTGCCCTCGGGGTGTTTCCCTCTTGGCGCTGCTGCTCCTGAGGGGAAGGAAGGAAAGAATTCAAGGCTGGATGTGGGAAAATAAACTTCAAAACAGAAGGAGAAGGGAAGGGGTTAGGCAGCCGGGTGCAGCTGGTGGTGGTAGCTTTGGAGGCTAGACGGCTTCCTTAAGGTGATCGGACAGACAAGAGATCTTTTATGTTCAGGTCCTGCCAGATCTATCAGCAATTACCTCCCACCCCAAAGTGGGTGGATAACTTGTTTTTTAATGTGTTTTTGAAACAGGTTCTGGCTATGCAGTTCAGCCTGGCCTTGAGCACATTTTGTAGCCCAGGATGGCCTCGAATTTGGCAATGATCCTCCTGCCTCAGCCTCCCAAATGCTGGGATTACGGGCGTGCGCCACCACACCCAGCTAGATAACTTTTAGAAGGATTTGGGCATTAGCCCAATCTGATTTGGACAGTGGTTACAGATAGATAAGTTCTTGAACATAGATACCTCTGACCAGTCCAAAATAAAAACAAAAACAACCACCAAAAAAACTCATCAACTGTAACTGGGACTGTCCCCTCCCTTCATAGGAAAAAACCCAAGAAGCAAAAATCAGTGGAAGCCTTTGCCAGCAGGAGTTTTAATCTGCACAAATCTGCCTTGCCAGGCTTTCCGATCTATGCCTTGGGGCAGTGCCTCAGTCTCAGGAAATTGGTTTAAGGAAAAATGAAAACTGAAAAAAATCTTCTTTCCTGTCGGGCTGCTTGGGCATCTTCCACCTGAGGGTCTGTGTTGTGTCCCAGCTTCTGAACTGGCTTGTGATCCTACGGGAGCCCCTCTAGGAATTTTCAGGGTCAGGGTGCAGCCTGGGTTAGGATTTGTTTCTCTTACCTGCAAGTTGTATTCACTTTCAAATAGTAAGAAAGGGAGGTAGTGACTTCTCTTTAGAAATACCTCTGAAGTCATCAGGCACTTCCTCCTTGCTTACCCAGCGGGCTTTCTGGGTCCCCCTGCTTGAGACCACGTGGTTGCCCTCCTTTCTGAACCATCTTCAATCCTTACTGCAGCCCTTGCTGTGTCAGACTTTTAGTGGCAGCTCTCTCAGCCTCTTGCTGCTTTTGCATCGGTGTTTTCTGTATTGCAGAGGTTCCCGCAAGGGATGGTAGAGTTTACTGCGCTCCTCACTCTGTGTTGGGCATTCTATGGGGGGCGTTTCAGGAGGCTTGGCCCTGTCCCTGTGCAAGCCAGATAACTTACCTTTACCTCCGTTTTCTCAAGTGCAAAACCGGGACTTAGTGAGGCTCTGGGAAAGGAGAGACGTGAGCAAGATAGAGAGCACCAGGTCGCCGGCCTCTGGCGTTTACTGAGCTGTGAGGAAGGCTGCTTCTCAAGTGCAGCACTTGCGCTACTCCTCATGGTGACGTTCTGCCTTCAGATAAGGAAGCTGACCCTCTGAGAAGTTAAAGTGGCCACAGAGACACAGAGGTACAGCCTGGAGGGTACCCACAGGCCTGCCCCTGAGCCTATACCCTGGTCTGCCTTGGCTCCCCCTTCTGGACCTGTGAAGCAGCTGAACTGTTACTCTGTAAGTGAGCCCGGTAAATTGGTTCAGCTGCACTCTGGACTGCTGGGAAATTCTGTTTTCTGCCTTCTGCAGAACAGACGTCGCATGCAGGCTCCTCCCGAGTGCTGCCTGCCTGGCCCAGCACTGCCCATGGGACCAAAGTACTGCATCACTTCAGCCCTCTGCACTTGCCCTTTTGGAAGCCCCCTGTCCCTGCACAAGGCCCCCTGAAAGTACAGGGTTGAGCTGAAGGGAAGGAATGGCAGCCCCTCTCAGCCTCCTGCTGTGGCTTACAGTGATCATAAACAGGAGGGGACTGAGCTCACCCGCCCGGCACCAGACATCTCGATTAAGCACTTTATGTGCGCTCCTCATGGATTCTCCAGGACCTCGCCACAAGGGAGGGGGATGAGGACAAAAGAGGGTGTGACATCACTAACCCAGCGACATACAGGAGAGGTGGCTTTCGGCTCTCAGGTGTCATGGGATGTGTCAACAAACGTTTTATTTATATCTTTATTTTTTGTGGAACCCAGGGCCTTGCCCATGCCCAGCAAGCCCTCTGCCTGCTACTGAGGATTCCCCTGCCTGTCCACACCATTTATTATTCATGTACTGATTGATTGTCTTCTTGAGACAGGGTCTCACTATGCAGTTCAGACTGGTCTTGTTGAACTCACTTTGTAGCCCAGGCTGGTCTCGAACTCGCAATGATCAGCCTCCTGAACTCGAACTGCCTCAGTCTTCTGAGTGCTGGGATTACAGACAAGTGCTGGGATTACAGGTCTGAGTGCTGGGATTACAGGTGTCTGCTACCATGCCTGGCAGGACAAGGATTAAAAAAAAAAAAAGAAAAAGAGGGTAGCCCCTTCCCAGAAACTTCCTGGCCCCCGTGGGCATCTTCCCCTCCTAGTGCATTGTCATACTCCAGAGCTGTCCGTGTATCGTCCATCCACTTTCTGAGCTCTTGGTGCTGTACACACATCCTGCGGCAGTCGTAGTAAGGCTATTCCAGTTTTGAGATTCTGACATCCTGTTACTAACAACCACGTCCTTCCCGAATTTGCAGACTAGAACCCTGCAGCGTAGGATATTTACATCTGACCGAAATGCCTGGAATGGGGTGCATAGAACTTTTTGGAGAGCTGAGGGTTAATATGAACACCCTCCACCCCCTCCCCCCCACACACTGTGTTTCAAGCCTGGGTGGAAATTGTAAAACCCCGGGTCCACTTAACTGCCTTTGTAAGTAAAGGGAGCACAATAGATCTTTTGATTCACGAGGATCCCAGAGGCCTCACATCATTAGTTCCAGCTTGGATTCTCACCGTCTCAGACTGCAGAAGGGAAAAGTAGGCAAGTTTGGGTTTTTGTGAGCAGCGGGAAGAAAAGGTCCCTTCCTACTGGCTTGTTATTTATGATCCACTCGAAGTTGAGGGCTGCCACAATCAAACCAAATCAAACAAAACAAACCCCTCAGAGGATCGATGAATCCACCTTAGTTAACTGCCCCGGTGGAAAGTGAATTTTTATTACATCGTTTTGAGAGTTTTCCTAGAGCTCTTAGGATGATTATGTACTGCACAGTAATTGAGAACAGAGCCGAGGAGGGTAGAAATTTGCAAGTGTTGAAAGGTTCTGGGGGAATCTTAAAGGAGCACGCTGGAAGCGGGTGGCGGTGGTGATTGTTGCTTTTAAGTATTTTCCTGGGGTTTTGCCCTATTTATAGTCTGGTGCTTAAGAGAAACACAATCTTCCCGGGTTTTGGATGCTGCGCTTGGCTGGCCCTGACCTCGGGCCAAAGGCTTTCATCTTGAACTTGGTTGTTGCTAGCAGATTGGGCCTAGCTCTGAACTCTGTATGTGGCTGTGTTGGGGGATTAGGGACGGGGAAGTGTAAGATTTGGGGAGCAGAGGAGCGCAGCTCTTGGGGCAGAACCCCCGAGGGCGTGTGTGTGCCAGTCCGGGTGTGGAGTCTGTGGGGTGCTGGCCAGATCCGGGGTGAGGGGGAGGAGAAGTGAGGTGGGGACTCCAGGAGAACACGGGAAGTGTGTCTGCCTCCTTCCGTGGCTCCCTGTAGGGAGTGGAGGAGGTAAAGGTGCATCTCTGGAGATGTCACGAAGTCCTGTGGATCCTGGAGTAAGGAGAGAACTGGCCTCTGTCCTCGCCAAGGGTGGCTCCTCACGGACACGGAACGCGCTACTCCAAGCAGGGATCTTCCTCCAAGTGCGCCACTGCGGAGCCCAGCTCTTAACTGAAGCATCAGCCCTGAACTGTGTGTGACTCTGAGGTGGGCTCTGAAGGCTGGCTTGGAATACTGCTTGGCACACACTAAATCTTCATGAAGAGTTAGCTCAAGGCTGTAATTCCGCCTGCTCAGGAGGTTGAGGCAGGAGGATTGGAAGGTCAGCCTCCAAAACTTAGTGAGGTTGTCTCAAAAAGAAAATTCTTTTTGTTTTTTTGAGAGTGTCTCACTCTGTAGTTCAGGCTGGCCTTGAACTCGCTATGTAGCCCAGGTTGGCTTTGAACTGGTGGTGACCCTCCTGCCTCAGCTTCCTGAGTGCTTGGATTACAGGTGTGTGCCACAATGCCCAGCAAAAAATAATTTTTGAAATGGGCTTGGGATACAGCTCAGTGGTCTCTGAGTTTATTTCCTGGAAAAAAAACCCCAAAAACTGGGGATGGTAGTACACACTTGTAATTCTAGCTCTCCAGAGGCCAAAGCAGAAAGATGCTTGAGTTTGAGGCCAGCCTGGGCTACATAGTGAGTTCAGAACCAGCCTGAACTACATGGCGAGACCCTTTCTCAAAAAATTCAAAACCAAACCAAAACCTGCCACCGCAGGTTGGATTTCCTCTAGTCACGATTCTTCAGCTCAGAAGTGTTTTGGGTTGTTTTAAGATTTTGGAATATTTGCATATGCATAATGAGATATATCTTTGGGGTGGGTTCCGAGTAGTAAATGTGAAATTTGTTGCACGTACATACCCCCTTATTCACGAAACCTGTAGGTAATTTTACACAATACTTTTAGCGGCCCTGTGTTTTTGACTGTGACCTGACGTGTGATTGTGTGTGGGATTTTCTTTTGTGACTTTCAGATGCAGCGTTCCAGATTTTCAGAGCAGGGATGCTTCACCTACCTGGGACTGCCACTTCTAGATACTCTGCCTCCAGCTCTGGGGCGGGGAGGTCCACACACAGTTGTGGCAGGCTTTTGAACTTCCTCAGGCATCTTGGTGCTAGGGTTGAGCCCAGGGCCTTACAGGCACTAGAACATGCTGCACCCCAAGGCTGCACCCCAGCCCTGAATAGTCTCCACTGTAAAACACAAACGTAAAATTTCCTGTCTTAACAAGGTTTTTGTTTTTGTTTTGAGACAGGGGCTCACTGTGTAGGTAGCCCAGGCTGGCCTGGAACTCGAGGCGATCCCTCCTGCCTCAGCCTCTCAAGTGCTGGTCAGTAGTTAGTGTTAACTATTCATAACTCTTCATACTGTTGTGAAACACATCTTCTGAACTTTTTCATTTTGCAAAACCAAGGGTGTACACCCCTTGCAACAAGTCTGCTTCTCTACCCAGTAATTGCCATCCTACTTTCTGTTTCTATGAATTTGGCCACGTCAGATATCTCCTTATCTGTTGAATCACATGGTCTTTGTCTCTTGGTGTGTATAAAATGGTACAACCACTGTGGAAAACAGAATGGGGATTCTTCAAACAATTAAAAACAGAACTGCGAAATGATGTAATGAGCTCACTTTGGGGGATCTATCAACTGAATTTTATTTTATTTTATTTTATTTTATTTTATTTTATTTTTGAGACAGGATCTCACTGTATAGTTCCGGCTGGCCTTGAACTCACTATGTAGTCCAGGCTGGCCTCAAACTCAAGGATCTTTCTGCCTCAGCCTCCCAAGCACTGGGATTACAGGCGTGCACCACCAGGTCCAGCTCGCCTAAATTTTTTAATTAAATAACTAGAAGAAGAGAGGCTGTGGCTCTAGCCCATAGCCTCCGGGATACATGGTTATCCTGCTGAACTGAAGCCATAGGCCAGAAAAGCGAAGGTCAGATACTGAAGCCCTTCTAAGTCTGGGCAGTGTGATGGGGCTTTGAACCCACCTCACCTTGTGGCTTTGCTCAATAAACACCCTTGAGAAGCAGGGTTGGTGGGAAACCCACTTTCCGGGCCCCATCACACTTCCACAGTTTGCAAGTATGGGAGTGGGTGACCTTTCAGAAAGGTCCCTTTTCCTTCACAGTCATTTGTAACTTAAAAAAGTGGAAGATTCCATCCAGAAGTTGCTGTGGGTAGCTCCTTCACCCCAAGCGTCCTGATAAGGACACCTCCCACTTCCTTTTGATATAGGAGAAAGAAACTCCCAACCTGCTTGATGTTGGAAATGCGAGTTTGTGTTCTCTGAACTCAAGGGATGAATTCTAGGAACCGGAGTGGTTAAAGAGCAGGGAGAATTTATTGAGAGAAAGAAAACTTCTATCTAAGAGGGACAGAAGGGGGCCCGGAAAGTGGGTTTCCCACCAACCCTGCTTCTCAAGGGTGTTTATTGAGCAAAGCCACAAGGTGAGGTGGGTTCAAAATGGGACAGCTTTACAAGTGCTGTCACTTAGGTAATGTTGGTCCAATAGGAAATCCAAGATGCGTATGAGGTGGCACAAGACCATGGTGGAGGGCCGGGGATATAGCTCAGCGGCACAAGCCCCTGCCTAGCAAGTGCAAGGTCCTGAGTTCGATTCCTGCTACCCCCCAAAAAAGCTAAGAGAGTCAGTGATAGTGGGAGAGCTATTTGCTGCGCATGGTGGCGCACGCCTGTAATCCCAGCACTTGGGAGGCTGAGGCAGGAGGATCCTTCTCAGTTCAAGACCAGCCTGGTCTACAAAGTGAGCTCAAGGCCAGCCTGAACTGCATGGCGAGACCTTGTCTCAAAAAGACCAAAAAAAAAACAAAACCCAAAAAAACCAGACTACGGTGGACCAGTAAGGTTATATAACAAGTCTAGTGGCCTGGGTAATATTGATTAAACAGGGATCAAGTTGGGAAGCAAGTCTCCTAGCAAGCGCACCTGGGACGGACAAGGACTTTCCTGGATGGGGGGTGGGGTCAGGGAGGGTGAGTCCTCCAGGGTAAAGTGATTGACGCCTACTTAGAATATCACTCACAGCCGTTCATCCCAGGGAAGCCGTGAGTGAGCAGTTCTTTTTCTTGAAGCCTGGCCTTCAGTGAATGCCCGGCCCTCCAGCCACAGTTGTCTTCTGCGTGGACCTCTCCGGCCCAACCCTGTCCGACTGTCTATAATATTTCTACCGAACTTAGCTGTCTGTAATGCTTTCTCCTTCTGACTAGTGTTGCGGGGGGCAGGCAGGGATTTCCCAGAAAGCCCTAGAGGCAGACAGACCCCAGCTTTCAATGAGAACACCTCTCTATCTGAAGACAGTGACAGCCTCCTGTTTGGCCTCCCCAGACTGCCCTTGGCCACCCCTGTGGGAGAACTGGGGGTGCCGTGCCCAGCTCTGTGCCACCCCGGAGGCCTCTAGGCTTTTTGTGAGGGGTTACCCCAACCCCAGCTCTCCTAGTCCTGGGCGGGGGCGGGGGAGCACGGAGCCTCCTCCCTGCTGTCCCGCTGATTTCTGTCTGCTGAGTGAAGCCTCCCGTCTTCTGGTTTTGGGGAGGGTCGTTAACCCCAGCGTGGTCTGCCGGGGAGAGGAAATTAGGCCTCAGCGGTGACAGGAGGGGAAATTCGGTCCCAAGTGCTGAGTGATAGATAGGCTGCAGATGGTAGAGGCAGGAGAGCAGGAGCAGGGTCGGAGGGCCTCGGAGGGCTCGGTTCCTGTTTCCTGACGTCTCCGGGGGCCCTGGCTGCCAGTGAAGCCAGCCTGTGCCCTCCGAGAGCCCTGAATGTGGAGGCAGAGGTCAGGCACCGTGTCAGACTTTGCCTCGGGAAGGGCGCCTGGGGGTTTTCCGGGTGTGCGCCAGGCGGGGATAGGTTTTTACTTCTGGGCTTGCAGATGGCAGGGGTGCAGGGTGAGTGTGTGGTCGGCAGTGCTGTGCCCATTGGGCCGGGGGTCCCTGCTGTGCGTCCTGTCCAGGAGCCCCAAGGCCACATGCACTGCCTGGGTCTGCACAGCCAGGCAGAGGGCTGAGATTCTGCCTCTCTTGCTGAGTCGGGCTTCGGTCCTGTCTGAGGGGAAGGGCAGCTGCGGCAGGGGTTGACCGCCTCAAGCGGGGAAGCGGGTGGGCCGTGGGCCACAGGCCCCGTCCATGTCGGTCGTCTCGCTGACCCTCACTCAGCCACCTTCTGCAGTGGGTTCCTGTGACTTCGTAGCAGAGGCAGCAGAATGCCTTGTCTGAGGCCCTGACGAGGAACAGGGGTTGGAGCCGATTGGAGCCCAGAGCCCATGCTCAGCACCATTCTGCTCTGCCTGAGGCTGCCTGAAAATGGGGGAGAACAAGGAACAGAGGAACAGAAGTGGGAAAGCGCCAGGCATGTGTGGCCTCCTTGCAGGCTTAAGGTGAGGTGGGCTGAGCCCCCGGATGCTGACCAGTGTGACCTTGGGCAAGTCACCTCATCTGAGAAATGGGACAGTACTACAGTCTCCCTAGAATCAGCGCTAACATGCTAGACGGAGGGTCTGGTGCGTGCGACAGGTGACTTGCTAAGTCGTCTCTGCGGTCCTGTATCCCGTCCCTCTGGGTACCCTGTCCCTGACTGACACCTTCCTGAAGGCCCCTCCATGTGCTGACCTCCTGATCTGGAGGCGGGGACGGGAGGTTGATAAAATCCCTGGAGTCACCCAGGAGTTCCCATTTCTTACAAATTAACCAAGCACAACTTGCCCCTCCCCCGAGAGTGATGGTTCTACACCTGAAGGCGTAGCTGGTTTACTTCCTCCCTTCCAGACCCAAGCCTTGGTTAAGGTTTTTCCCTTGGAGGATTCCTGGATCCCAGGTGCCCTCACGAGTGGTGGCCACACAGGTTCTGAGGTCAGAGCCCGGCCCTTTTAGAGCGCCCTCAGTAACCAGGACTCCTTGATTGTCTTTGAAATGTGCATTCTTTTTCTTCTCCGCCATCTAAATGCTTAGATTTTCCGCTGAGCTATTCGGGCAGGGTTGTGCACTTCGGGCTGTTGCCACCTCCGGGGCCCCCTGTCGTCTGGCGGCAGCTGCTTAGCCAGGTCCCTCCTGCAAGGGGATGCTCGTCCTGAGCCTGGGAAGCGAGCTGCTTGGTCATGTAGCTGGAGGCTGGCCCTACGGGCTGCCCGGAGTCTTGTCAGCCTCGTCTGGAGGAGGAGATGCGCTGTACAGCCCTTGATTTGTCTGTGTGACCCCGAGCTGGGGATAAGGAAGCCTTTATCTGAGCTGCAGTGTTGGGCAAAGCTTGTTCTACCTGCATCCTGGCTTGTGCTGTGATGCTGGACAGATTTTACCTTCCAGACTCCTCCGTTCACTGAGGGCTGGCAGTGCCTGTTAAATTAGGCCCAATTAGTAAGAATGTGACGTGAGCAGTGGCTGCATTTCGCCATCCCCAGGCCTGTGTCAGAGATGCCCAGTAAGTGGCGGGGTGCGGGGCCTTTTGTCTTGCTCTGTGGCTTGCTGTGTTGTGCTCGGTGCCCTGCAGTAAGCTAGGCTCAGAGAGCTCTCAAAGATGTGTAGACCTTCGGGCTGGAAGTCCAGTCAGCAGAGATCAAGGTCATGGCCAACAGAATGAAGCCAGGCCCACACTGTGGCCCTTGGTTTTACAGGCTCTGAATTGTCGAAGGAGGAGGCCGCCATGACTGAATTTAGTCCACAGGCCCCACGCCCCTTCAAGCCACATCCCATGGGGCTGGGTAAGGAGAGACTTTAGTTCTTCTAAATTGACATATAATAACTGTACATTTTTATGGGGTACTGGGTGATAACTCATTACATGTGTATAATGTATAATGATCAAAGCTGGGCAACTAGCATTTCCATCTGCTTATCGTTTATGTCTGGATCCTCCTGTCTTCTGGTTCTTCATAAAATGTGTAATAAATTGTAATCATTGATCACACGATTGTGCCGTAGAACACAAGAGCACATTCCTCCTCTAAACGACCCCTCCTAGCCTTCGTGACCACTGTCCCACTCTTTGGGCACCTTTTTTTTTTAGCTCCCATACGAGTGAGAGCTTGTGCCATTGTTTTTTCTGTGCTTGGCAAGGACAGGCTTCCAAGCCCTACCTGGGACTTTTTTTTTTCTTTTCTTTTTTGTCTTTTTGAAACAGGGTCTCACTGTGCAGTTCAGGCTGGTCTTGAGCTCACTTTATAGCCCAGGCTGGCCTCAAACTCACAATGATCCTCCTGCCTCAGCCTCCTGAGTGCTGGGATTACAGGCATGAGCCACCACGCCCGGCCTACCTGGGACTTTTGTATCCCACCTGGATGCTACATCCTTGGCTGCCGCTCTCGAGACCCAGGGCACAGTGCGTCCTCTGAACATGGGACTCATCACCCCCACCTACGGGAGAGTAAAGATAGGGAGAAAGCTCAGGGGAAGCTCAGCAGGGCAGCCTCCAGCTGGGTGCTGTTTTTCCCCTTGGCTGGGGCACTGCGCAGAGTAAACACCTTTCCTGACTCGGTCTGTGTATCTACGGGAGCCCTGTCTGTGTTCCCCAACCCATCCCTTGTTTTGTAAATTCTCCCGAATGCGGGGATGATGGTGGCGGAGGCAACTCCTGTCAGCCAGGGCATTGAGCAGGTCCCTGTCCTCCCTCGTAGGTGAGGTGCTGGAGGGGACCTGTGGTTTCTGCTTTCAAGGAACTTGACAGCAAGCAAACACGCAGGCCTTCATTCAAGAGCTGTTTGCTAAGCACGCGGCCTTCACCGGCCACGTGCATGGTATGCGCTCAGGCCAGTTTGAGGATCGCGGCAAGAGAAGGAGCCGTGGTTCCTCCAGCTTTTTAGGGACTGTCCTGCGTGTGCTGCGTAAAGCAGGAAGATAGGCTCACAGCTGGGACGGGTGGGGGGTGACGCGTGTGCCTGCTCCCCAGTGCCTTCCGAGAAGGAGCAGGGAAAGCCCTTGCTGTTTGCACAGGAGGAGGGCAGCTCCCCGGCCATGGCCCAGAGCACCTTTGGCGCCTGCCGAGCCTGTGTTAGACTTTTCCTCCCGCGGCCCACCTTGGAGGGAGGGAGCAGAAGTGTTTTCAGGGTGTTGCCTGCAGCACCTGGGCGACACTGCCCAGCCCTCCGAGGCGCTTGAAGACAAACAGCTTTCTGCCCCACACCCTTGCCCAGGGTCTCTGCTGACCCGTTTATTAGAGAGCTTCACGTGTGACCTCAAAACGCTTGGCTCTGCAGGGCCCTGGCATCCAGATGGATGTCCGCATGGGAGACAAGCCCAGTGAAGAGTGGTTAAGCTGGGGGTAGAATTGTCTCCGGAGCCAGGTTCAGGTTCATCTAGCTTGCAGGGCCCGGGCTGTGGGCCTTTCTTCCTACCCCACTGCTAAATGTTTTTTGAAAAATTGCCTTCCAGTTAGAGACCTCTCCTTAGCATGCATGAGGCCCTGAGTTCCATCCTCAGCATTGCCCTACCATAAATAAATAAATACATTTTAAAATATTTGGGGCTCAGAGCACTTCTACTGACACTACACCATTTGGCGCGCCCCCTGCCCTGCCCCGATCGTGAAAGCCAGCTCCCCCCACCCGTTGGTGACGCCTGGGAGAAGAGGCAAAAGCTAGAATTCTAAGCTGTAGGCTGGGAAGGGAGGATGTTTTTCTGAGCCAGCCAGAGCCTCAGGCAGAAAAGAAAGGATCAAGGATCAGGTCAGGGCCTCTGCTCCCCAGGGAGTCTCTCCAGCCTCAGCCTGGACTCTGCTCCCCTGGAGTCTGCACCCCAGCAACTTGGGGTTGCTCTTTCCAGCTCACCTTGGGGGTCACTTGGGGGGTGGTGCTTATGCTCAGGGCTACTCCCCTGCCAGCAAATCATAAAATGGGAGGCTGGAAGCCGCTCTGTGGTTCTTTGACTAGGCTCCTGGAGCCAAGGCCCAGACTTTCGGAGACGTTATGCAATTTGTCCAAGGTGAGGACTGCACATCCGGGGCAATAAAGGAGCCATTAGAGCTTGGTGGGGCGGTTAAGGGAGGGAAGGCCTCTTGGAAGCGGTAGCCCCAAAGAGGAGGTCAGTCAGTTAAAGGTGATTGCCACACCTGCTAATGGGCCCCCTGGTCACTGACCCCACTGATCATATCATGACCCCAGAACTGGAAAACATTCCGGGTTCCCCTCCCTCACACTAAGAGCCAAAGCCTCCCAGTAGTCCAGGGTGATTTGAACTCAGGCATCTGTGTGCTTCTGAGCTTCTTTCTGGGCTCCAACTATTGACGTGGCAGAAGGGGCAGGCGTGCCGTGACCCTGGGCGCGAAGTGCACGGCAAGTTTCAACTTAAACAAGAACTCGGGGTTTATATCCCCTGATAACAGAGGACTTCGGAGGCAGTGGTGGGGTGGCATGCCAGCCACACCATGCTAAGTGATAAGGACACTTGTGGGTAGCAGTTTGAGCCCGGGCCTGCTGTGTGGCCCAGCCGCCTGCCCTTGAGCTACCTCTGTGTGCTACATTATCTCCGGCCTGCTCAGCCACGAGCCGCTCCTGCTGAGGCCAGGCTTCCTACACCGACACCGCTGCCCCATTGCTGCCCCGGCATGCTGGAGGAAGCGCCTATCAGGCTTGACTGGCTGACACCCTAGTACTGCCATTTCCGGGTCACACTGACCGTCCGTAGGTTCGTTTGACATTCTGAGCATGAAAAGTTTTAAGCCAGGAAAACCAGGTTATATATGTGGGTGCCGCAGGCTGTCTGTCATTTGTGTCCCCACCTCTGGTCCCTTTCTCTCACCGTCATTTCCATAGCCTCTGTGGGCCCCTAACCTCCAATTCATGGATTTGAGTTTTGCCTCATCCCTTGATTTGTGAGTCAAGTGACCTGGAGCCTGAGAAAGAATCAAGATGCTGGGGGAGGGTCTGAGTCCCCACACTGACCTACCAGCTCCTGCTACCTAAACCCTCACTTTTATTTATTTATTTGTTTGTTTGTTTTTTTTTTGTCTTTTCGAGACAGGGTCTCGCTGTGCAGTTCAGGCTGGCCTTGATCTCAATTTTTTTTTTGAGGGGTTGCTGGGAATCGAACTCAGGACCTCGCACTTGCCAGGCAGCTGCTTGTGCTGCTGAGCTATATCCCCAGCCCTGAGCTCACTTTGTAGCCCAGACTGGTCTCGAACTGGCAACAATCCTCCTGCCTCAGCCTCCCTAGTGCTTGGATTATAGGCGTGTGCCCCCATTCCCAGCGAAACCCTCACTTTAACACATCTCCGCAGTTGGCTTTCCTGGGGTTAACCTCTCTGATGGGATTTTGTTCTTTTTTCTGGGCCCTGGGAGGAAATAGCTTGTTGAGTCTTAACTTTCTTTGTGGCTGGACCTGGCCAGATACCACCCGCAGGGCAAGGGACAGGTAGGTTACTTCATAACATGCTGAGGACTCCAGGGGGGCCCCTTCATGGATGTTTATTTTGGCAAAGGTGTTCTGTGGGTCTCATGCAAAGCCCTTGCTCCTCCCGTGTCCGCTGGTGCCGGATGGAGGTGGGCACCTGTTCACATACCGTCCCGGCGTCCTGTTCAAATAAAACTCACCCCCTGGGTCGTGGAATGCATCCTGACAGCGCTGGTTTTGGAAGAAAGCCCTTTGCTTCTGAGCATCCCCACCCTGTCCTGAGCATCAGGCGGGTGGATGGGCCCCTTCTCGCTAAGGGGATAAGTGCTGAGTGGGCAGGATGGGGCAGGATAATGCAGGAGTGTCTGGTCAGCATGCCCCAGGTGGCAGGAAGAGGGAGGGAGGGTGTCGACTATCATTGTTTCGACATAGCTCCTTCCACTCCTCCCGGACTCTACCCCAGCCCTGCTATTCCCTGGAATGAGTTGAACTCATCCTTGCTGGGGACCCTAGAAGACAGCTGGGTCCTAGGCCGGCCCGGTGGGTTTGCTGTGTGAGTAGGCCAGGTCACTGTACCTCTCTGAGCCAAGAACTTGCTCACTGAAGCCAAGGAAATAACTGAATGTCAGCTGTACGTCTAATGCCCATTTAAGGGCTGTGGGAATTAGCAGACATATGAGACGCCATCTGCCTCTGAGGCTGGTGGGACCTTAACATGGAGGTGATGTCATGGTGCCTGTGAGCTCCAAGGTAGAAAAGTTGCTTGGACTGGTGCTGTCAGGAGAGGCTTCTGAGCCTGGCTTGGGGGTGGCCTTCCTTGAAGCCCCTTGGCTCCGTGGGCTCCCCGACCCTGCCACAGAACAGTGCACTGGGGTTCGCCCTGTCCGTACTCCTCTGTGCCCCATTGATCCCAAACCTAGCACCCCCGCAGAGGGTAATTATTAACGAATGTCCTGAACTTTTTGCCTTTGGCTTCTCTCCCAGCAGCCCCCAAACCGAGAGGCTGCTACCACACCCTCTAGCAGGCCACCTCCAATCTGAGAAGGACCTCCAGCACTCTTCATCTTGAAAGCACCCCTGCCAGGCCAAGCTTCTGCCCCTCATCCGTGCCAGGCGCCCTCCTGGCTGGGGACACCGTGTTCTCCTGGGGCAGGTGGGTGGCTGCCCGCGAAAGTACGTCAGCGCCTCTAGGAGCTGCTGTGCAGGCCCCTGGGCCGCGGCGAGCGGTGTCAAAGTCCTGTTCTGGAAGGGCCTGTCTGCCAGGCTCATGGGGGAATCACAAGGGTCAGTTTGCACGCTCTTCTCTCTCTCTCTCTCTGAGGGCCTTGGGGCCGGAGCTGCCTGTGGTTAGGGCTTCCTCTGCATGTTCTGCGTTGGGGTGATCGATGAGTCTTTGCACATCTCCAGATGCTGAGCTGCTCCCGGTCACCTCTCCTCTACTCCTCGGCTTACCCAGTTTCTGGTGTTTATTGATCATGCCGTTGGGCTCTGGCCCGCGATCTGGGAGATTCTTGGACAAGCCAGCTTGGGAGCCATTGTGCTTGGGGCCCAGAGAGGGTGGTTTCCGTTCAGTGATTCTCAGTGATTCAGGAGCCAGACTCCAAATTCTGCAAACAAGACCGAGGGAGGGGTGCAAGTTAAAGTGTATGGCTTTCTCTGTTTTAGCGCTGAGTCATAGAAACTCGATTTAAAAACAGAAGCCAGACAGGGCTGCACTGGGGAGACAGGATTATTGATGGCTTTTTCTTTCTCTGCCTCACACATTTTCTGTAATGTGGTTGCATTGCTTTTATAGCAAAAAGAAAAACAAAAACAAAAACCCTCAATCTCTTTAAGGAGTAAAGTATATGCATGTGACCGTTAGCCGCTTCTGCACTGGTTATTTTTAATGGAGGAGGTACACAGAGCTCAAAAATGGCTTCAACAGAAAGTACTCTGAAAACCAGTGTCATGGTGGTGGTCTCCCAACAGCGGAGCGTGACCTGCACTCTCAAGACCCGCTGGGCAGCATGCTGTGGACACCGAGGCCCAGGGGTACTGCGTACTGGAGAACCGGGGTGATGGTATCTATGTTCTGCGGATGAAGACTTGAGATTGCATACGGGGCCTGCCACTTGCCTGGAAAAGAGTGTAGCTCCTTAGTGCAGTCCAGCCGTGTCCCCAGTGAGAAAGGGTCCTCCAGAGGCACTCATCTGTGCTCTGATTGCTCCCAGCTCTGGGGAGTCCCTAAGGGCCCCAAGAACCCTTGCTGTTTTTCAGGTGAACAGAAATCTTACCCGGGCAAGGTCGGAAACTGGTGGTGGTGGCACACATTTGTAATCCCAGCGCTTGGGAGGCTGAGGCAGGGACATCGTCCCTGAGTTTGTGGCTAGCCCAGGACCATGTGTTATTCAGAGTCATGAACATGCTGTGGACAGTGGCTCTGGCCAGCTGGAGCCTGGAGAACATCAGAGTTCGCTGTGCTTGTTACGGTAGTCACTACCTATGTGCTGCTGTGTAATTTTATTTTATTTTATTTAACATAATTAACAGTTGAGTGATTGTGGCTATTTAATTTTTTTTTATTTTTTGTGTTTTTGGACAGGGTCTTACTATGTAATTCAGGCTGGCCTTGAGCTCACTTTGTAGCCCAGGCTGGCCTCCAAACTGGCAACGATTCTCCTGCCTCAGCCTCCCGAGTGCTGGGATAATAGGCATGCGCGGCTATTTAAGTTTAAATTAAAATGAATGAAACTAAAATGGCATTCTTTAGCTGCCAGTGCGTGGTAACTGCGTGAGTCTGTGCGGGTGAAGGTTTCTCTTCTGGACAGTCTCAGCTTGTTTTCTCTTGCTCGTAATACAAAGCCACAGGCCGGAAAACGTATAAAGAAAGGAGGTCTTTTTTGGCCCACGGTCCTGATCCAGGGTCGAGGGGCCGCATCTGGTGATGGCTGCCTTGCTGGCCGTGTCCCTGAGGTGGGACAGGACGCCACGTGAGGACAGGCAGAGAGCACACGTGTGCATGTGTGTGTCTAGTTTCGTTATAAAGCCACCAGGATTTAATCATAGGGGCTCCACCCTGATGACCTTATCTAATCCTCATTTCCCAAAAGCCGCACCTCAGATTAAGTTTCCACCCTTTTAATGCCTCACGGAGGATTACATTTCAGCACCCGGGCCCTTGGGCACACGTCGTACCCACGCTGTAGCGGCCAGCGCTGGAGTGCCTGGCTCTGTTCAGGTTCACGGTGCCCACACCTAGCTTCTTTTTTTTTTTTTTTTTTTTTGGTTTTTCTCCGGTACCCTGAACCGAACTCACGACCTTGCGCTTGCCAGGCAGGCGCTTTGCCGCTGAGCTAAATCCCCAGCCCCCACACCTAGCTTCTTTGTGTGCCTTGCATCTTCCCTTCCTGCTCTAGGAGGAGAGGGGAGAGCTGGCCACCTTTGACCTAGGAGGGCGCCGTGCCGAGGACCCCCGATCCAAGGTGGGCACAGAGCATCTTTGTCCAGTCAGATGGGTCAGCCTTGGCTCCATCTAAGGTGGCTACACAGTGAATTCAAGGCCGGCCTGGACTACATAGCAAAAATCCTGTCTCAAAAAGCCCCCCACAAAAAAAATCTACTTCCAGGGATCTCTGTCTTTTTGCTCATGGTCTCACTTCCTCCTACTGGCCTATTCCGACCCCAGCCCAAAGTATCTCTCTCCCCCTCGCAACTCTGGAAGGAACAGAAGAGGGTGGTTACACGGGCAGGGCCTGTGGTAGATTCTGGGCTGAAGAAGTCCGCAGACGCCTGGGTGGAAACAGAACAGGAGGAGAGGAGGCAGTTTGTAGAGCAGGGGGGGCCTCTGTCTGGCCGCTTGCTCCCGTGCTGGTTTGCTGGTGTCCTTGGAACTGCATTCTCCCCGTCTGTGGGGGCTGCTTGCCCTCCTTCCTGTCCTGTGGCTTGGGCTCGGAAAGGGAGTGTGGTGCGAGCCCTGGGTTTGTCCTGACCTCACTGCCGCTTTGCCCGCCACTTTTTATGAAACTCCTGTCTGCGGGTTCCTCCGCTTGGGCAGGGCTGGTGTCTTCTCCTTCGTTCTGCTCAGTGCTGGGCATGTGGTCGGCGCTCTGTCAGTACTTACTACATCAGTTGACCCTGCCCTGAGCTGCGTGAGAAAGGAGCGTCTGTCTCAGGTGCTGGTCCTGCCCCCCTCGGCTAAATAAATAGGTTGAGCACGTTGCCCTGTGGGTGCTGTGGGGTGCGGGGTGGGTTGTGCCTGGCCACGCGTGGCATTTATAGCAAGTGGGTGCAGCCATCCCTCCAAAAAGGGGAGTAGCCCAGGGGCCGCTGGAAAGCGAAGGTGAAGGAGCCCCGTGTTCCTCCCACCATGCCCTCTGAGCCCCACTCTGTTCCTGGGAACCAGTGATCAGGAGCCTCATTTTACACACAGGTCGGGGGCCAGGCTGTGTCCCGGAGAGCACTGCTAGGGTCAGCTTTCTAGTCCTCAGGCCCTCAGTGACCCAGGGCACGCCTGAGAGGGGGCTCCCGCTACCCACCTTCCCGTCATGGGAAGCTGAGTTTGCAGGGGCTCGGGGTGCAGCCTCAGCAGGTGCAGGTCCCGCTCCCCGCCTCACCCTTGGGTGGCCTGGGGACCTAGCTGTATCATCTTTCTTTCAGCAGCCCCCCAAAGCCCTGGTATTTGTAAACTAGAAGTTGAGACATGGGGAGCACCTCTGATTTGCTTGTGCTTCGTGCTCTGTGGGCCTCTTGCTGGAACCTTGAGAGCTAGCAGTGGGGGTAGGGGTGGCAGTGTTTCCTTTTCACAGATGAAGCAACAGGCCAGGACTGGTGGGCACGGGGAGTCGTCAGCGCCGTGGAGGCCTGTCCGCCCAGCGCTCCTCCACCGCCTTTTCCAGAGCTGCGGGAGTCTTTTCCATTTCCTGTGGCTGGCCTGGCCCAGGTCTTGGGCCCCAGGTGATGGGATGGGAGTTTTCTCAGCCCCCACCACACCCCTCACCTCAGTCCAGTCTTCTGCCCGAGCGAGGCCTGGCTGTACTTTTCCATCCCCGCAGCACAAAAACAGCTCTGTGCTCCTTAATCTGGTCATGTCCCACGCCCCATTGGCCTGGACGGGAGGTGGGCGGGCGACTGAACATGCAGGGTAGAGACGCAGAGACAGCTATGCCTGGTTGGCCCCTCCGCCTTCTGGCACACCGGGCTGGGGGCAGATGGTGGCACCTGCCGTGTGTATCAACCTCCCCCTTGCTCAGACTACGTGGGGATCCTTTTTTGTGCCTCATGCTCGTGACCTCCCCTGAAGCTGAGACGGGGAAAAGGGGTCTGCACTGGAGGGCGGGACTCCCCTCTTGCATCTTGCCCGGTGACGTTGGGATCAGGCGGCTTCAGAAGCTTGTCCCCAGTTGTGACTTGGTCTTCCAGTGGGTTGAGTCTGGGATTTGAGGGCCGTCAAAGCAGAAAGCTCCCCGCCACGCCAGGAGTACCGTCCATGCCAAGATGCCTGTGCTGGGTTGCTGGTAGTTTCTTGTACAATTTATTCCAGAGAAGATGAAGGCCAGCTGTTGTGTGCCTCCAGCTGGAGACTGAACCAGAGGAAATGGGCTTGGACCGCAGCCCTGGGGATTTGGGTTAGAGTCAGACAATAAGGAAGGATTGCGTGACAGGTGGCTGGCTTTCGGGAAGTTGCTGCAGGGGGCTTTGTTGAGAAGGCTGCGGGCGCGCGATCATGCTTGGGACGCCAGGAGACGGGCACAGCCCCCTGGACAGCTCCTTGGGGACGCGGGGGTGGGGGGTGGGTAGAAGGTGTTTTGTCCTAAACAGGCTATTTCCTAGGAACAGAGACTTTCGGCTCCTTCCAGGGTTGGTACCACCGCCTACGACCCCTCTGGGCTTTTTTTCTTTTTTAATTAGTGAAAAGGTTTATAGTTTAACCACTTGGTCGTCTTAAGCCAATTACAGCAAATGGATAGGCTTCATAAGCCCTTATCGTCAGAACCGCAGGCCTTCAGGATGGGTAGTTACTTATTACCCCAAGCTGCCAGCCACAGGAGGAGGAAGAGAAGAAAGAAGCTGGGAAACCTTGTGCTGAGAACCCCCTGCAAGGTGGCCCAGGGCAGGCACCTGTTCCCAGCAGAACAGGACTCTGAGCAGCGCCAGGCTCAGACACTGCGGCGTCCGCGCCTGCTTCCATTCCACTGCCAGGACAAGCCCAACGCTGGGGCTGGGGAGACCTGCGGCCACTGGGTACTCAGCCCCCTTGGACATCCCGGGCTTGGCCACCCCATCTGTCCCCTCCCACCTGTCTCCTTCCTCTGGAATCTGGTTTCAAAGTCCACGAGGGAGCTGACTCACTGGGCGAAGACCTCTGGGATGGAGGACAGGCGCTGGGGCCTGGAAACTGGCCTCTTCCCATACTGCCCGTGCCTGTCAGGGCTTCCCACCCCCCTCAGCCCTGCAGCCAGAAGCCACATAAATCCCAACAGCAGCAAGCATCATGGTGACCTCACCATTCATTGGCAGAGAGCGAGCACCACTGGTGCTAGGTTCTGCTGTGTGCTTAGGGGTGAGTGGGTGAGATCTATTTTCGGAGCACTGGTCTGTTTCAAAGAGATGCTAGCAGGCCAGAGAAACATGCCATGCCCCGTGGCCTGTCGGGAAGTGAGGGGCAGGAGGGGCAGGTGTGGGTTGCACTAGGTGGGGCGCAGCCTGTGTGGGGAGACGTGTGAGGTGGAGGCCAGCTTGGGGTGTGGCACCCGCTGCATCTGCTCCAGAACCAGGCCTTTCCTTTCTGCTCTGTGCTGCTGCAGCTGGACGTTTGGTTTTGACGTGACCGGCCATCCCAGCTTGCGGGTCCCCCGAGGACCTAGGCTTGGGAGGACAGAGGCAAGCAGGCATGTGGCGGGGTGCGGGGTGGCGGCTCTGCTCCACATCTCGCCCGGAGCCGGAGCCCTGGATGCAGGCGGCGGGCAGGTCAGCAGTTCCGTGACCTCCTTTGCGGCCTGCTCAGAGGGCTGTTTTTGGAAACCTTGCGTGGCTGGTTACTTTCCTGGGTCGTTCCTTCCTCCCCTCTCTAAGGTCAGGGTAACTCCGCAAGGCCTGAGGTGGGGAGCAGAAACATGTGCTCACCCAACAATGGCACGTCCTAGCCCGTCCACTCTGCACCAGTCACCTGTGTGACTGTCACCTTCCTGCTGTGCTTTGGTTGGCATTTATTTCTCAGCCTGGCCCCAGGGTCAGGGTGGGTAGTCTGCTTCTGTGAAAAGAAACCCTCCTGGGAATTAGGGGACCTCTGGTAGGTTCTTCTGTGCTCTGTCACCATTTTGTTGTGGTGTCAGCCTTGTCCCTAGCCCTCTCCGAAGACTCCTCATCTACGAACTGGATTGGGGTATCCGCTGTGCCTGGCTTCCCTTCGAGGTCCTGTGTGTTTGGTGAGATGGTGGCAGAGGAGTTACAGCTGTCACAGGTGCTTGGTGCCCTGGGGTCAGGGGAGGAGGGCGATGCGGACTCATGCTGTCCCCCACGGTGACCTGGAAGAGTGAGTGGGCAGGCCTGGGAGGGTGCTGCTGCCCACAAAGGACAACCCAGGGCCCAAGTGCAGCCCGGGGGACTCTTCTTGGAGCCCTGACCCCACCCTGGAAGGAAGGCCACTCACTCCCTCGTGAGCCGCACTCCCATGGGAGCTGCCCTGCCTTCCCTCGGGCTGGTGACCCAGTATTGGGAGATGCCTCTGGGTGTCAGGCAGGGCAGAGAGATGCCAGACACCCCAGTGCTCTGACTCTGGGGGAGAGGGGGTCAGACCACAAAGCCAGGCCCCAGTGTCCCAGGTAGGGAATAGACACCAGCACAGGCCCGGAACTGTAGGCCATGGCCTCAGGGCAGAATAGTGGTTGTGGATTGGAGAGCAGAGAGGCTGCCGGGGTGAAGGACAGCCCTCTCGTCTGTAAGAGCCCCTGGACGTTGTCCTTCAGCACATGAGGCAGGGCAGACCCTGAGAACATGGGCTCTTTCCTGTTCCCCGAGGCCAGTTCCCAGGTAGGCAGTGGTGCTGTGGGACTGGGACCGGCCCCTGAGGCCCCCTGTGTCCACAGCCTGGGGATTTCCCACCGGTTCACCCTCCTGGGATTTCCCACCAGTTCACCAGCCTGGTGTCCTCCCAGGTCAGCCAGGCCTCACAGCTCTGCCCCGGGCTCGGCTCTCACTGGCGGGCGCCTGGCTGCAGGGCCTGAGAACAATGCACACGGGGTCACCTGCCTTGTTTTCTTTGTCCCTCCGAGTGAGGACAGGCCTCCCAGGCCTGTGAAAGTCGGAAACCCAGAGGTTTCTGCTGAAAACCTGCTCCCATCTGGCCCGGGTTTGGCCCCGTGAGCGTGAGACCTCTCGTGCCTCCCGGCTCAGCAGAGGCTGCTGAGACATGGCCCAGGAGGGTGTTGGGGGAACCTGCATGCAGGTGGATGGTACAGCTGTGCACATGGCTGTGTGCTGACTCTGAGGCCGGCCTTGATCTGTTAGGGTCACGCGCAGTGGCTTTGAAAATCGGCTGAGTATAATTATTGGAGTGGTGGGGCAGTTTGAAGTACTAGGCTCCCAGGTTGGAATTTCTGGGGTATGACCCAGCAGGAGTATTTTCCAGGCTCCCCACATGATATCAACATGCAGTGCCAGGCATGGTGGGGCACGCCTGTCATACCAGCACTCAGGAGGCTGAGGCAGGTGGATCGCTGCGAGATTGAGGCCAACCTGAGCTACATAGTGAAGTTTAAGCCTAGCCTGAACAACATAGTAAGACCTTGTCTCCTAACACCGCCCCCCGCCAAAAAAAAAGAACATACAGTCCAGGTTGAGAAGCAGCAGGACACTGGTCCCCTTTTTCCTGCGATTCCGGCTTCAGTTACCCGCAGCCAGTGGGGTCCAGAAATACTAAATGAAAAATTCCAGAAATAATCTGTGGCATTTAAATGGCATGCTTCTCTGAGTAGCACGGTGATGTTTCGTGTTTTCCCCTCCATCCTGCCTGGGGCATGAATCATCGTGTTATCCATCGTAACGCTGCCGTATCCGCCGCCTGCCTGTTAGTCCCCTGGTCGCTGTCTTGGTTATCAGATGGACTGTCACGGTATCACTGTGCTTGTGTTCAAGTAACTTGCGGGGTGCACTGCTCTGCATTGTTTTTCAGGCATCTACTTAGGGACTTCCAGCATAACTCCTGCAGGCTAAGGGGTTTGCTCTCTGGTGACCACTCAAGTGCGTCTTGAGTGTAGGGGTGGTGAACCGCTTTTCACCAGGCCTGAGGGGTCGCCTGGGCTCCCAGGCTTGGGTGCTGGGGGTTCTGTTCTCTGCACAGCCCCATCTGTGCTGCCTTAGGCTGTGCGCTGGCTGGCTGCCTCCTCCTTGGGCTGAGGGATAGCAGGCCGCACACCCAGCTCATCGCTTGGAGGATCAAAGCCTGCCATGGACAACAGGGGCCTCCTCTCCAGCCTGAGCAGGATCCGTGCAAATAAGGCACGCCTGAGTGAGCCTGGGAGTGGGGCTTCTCGCACAGGAGCCTGACCTGCTGGGGACCTGAAGGACCTGGGGCTGGTGGCCGGGAAGCTGAATCCTGAGAGTGGAAATTGTGTTTTCTTGCATGTGCTGTGGTGGGGAGGAGTGGGACAGGCAGGTTCTGTCTGGGCCCGGAAATCCCGGGAGAGGTAGGCAGAGAGATGAGCGGTCTTAGAGAATTCCAAGACACTAGTGCGGCCTAGCTGAACACGGGTCTTCAGGCCCTCTCTCGATATCTGGCACACCAAAGCTCCAGCGATTGACCTGTCTCTCCGCTGCTAAAGTCATGATAAGTACTCCTTGTAGGATTGCAGCAGGGCTGAAAATGCAGCCGAACAAAACAGGAAGTAGCTGTGATCTTCAGGGAGACCTGCTGTGGCTCTGCCTGCCAAGGTCCACCGCCTGGGAGAGGCAGAGCCTCCCGGGCAAGCTGGGCCTGCAGCTGGTGCAGGGATCAGGGTGGCACCAGTACCTCGCCAATGCCTGTGAACTACGGCTGCCCTCCCAGCCACACCCCAGTCACCTGGGCTAGGCCCGAGGGCAGTGAGGAAAATACCAAGAATTCCTTCTCCCTGCCCTGGCACCCTCCACTAAGGCAGCTGCTGCACTTTAGAGTCCGCTCTGGAACTTCTCGTTGTGGGGGAACTTTGAAAAAAACCTGTGTCCAGGTCAACAGTGTCACTGTAGGTGGGACCCAGGCATAGAATTGATTTAAACTGTCTGAACACTGTGGTACTGAGCATGCCCAGTCTGCAGGTGTTCGCCTATTTAGTATCCACGATAGGCTTTCTAATCTGCCTTGCCGAGAACTGCACCTGTGGACTCCACCCTCCTCCCCTCCCAAAGGGTTCCCTGTTAGACACCAGTGGTGGAGGTGAGCCCAGCTCAGAGGCCAGTGGCACGTGGGCCTTTGGTTGCCCTGGGCAACTGGGGACAGCTTGGAGGGGAGCTGGGACCCAAGTTGAGAGAGGTTGCCCCCCTCTGCTCCTGGCCTTGGCCTCACTTGGGAGCGCAGGGAGGGGGCCGGTGGTGGCATGTCCTGCCGAGTTTGCTTGGTCGGACGGGAAGAGAGTCAGGATGGCTGGAGCCTGTGGGCGGGCAGTGGTCAGGTGCGGTGGCCGCCGTCCACGGGACAGGGCTGGGATACCTTGGGCGTGCCTGTTTTCGCCTGCCCTTGACTCCCGACTGGCAGGTGCCAGGCAACGCCTGCGGGGCCACAGTGCTTCTGCTCCTTCCCCAAATGTCCCGAGAAAGCTGATTGCTGAGATGGGAAGGGAAGAGGTGGCCGGTGCAGGTGCAAGGGTGGTCGGGGACAGCGTCTCCTGGCCTCACACAGTGCGGTCTTGCATGAGGAGGCTACGAACACCTAGACCCTCTGGCCTCTGTCCAGGGTGCGCCTGTCCCCACGGTCCAGCTTTGGGGGTGAACAGTCTTCGCTCCTGGGTCACTTCAGGGTCTGGTTTCCCAGACTGCACACATGACAGACGCCACACCTATCCAGCACCTTCTGTGTCCCGGGTGCTTTCAGAGTAGATGGAATTTGGGGGCTGGGGGCACATAGAGAAACGGAGGCCGAGAGGCAAGTTCTTACCCCCAGAGAGTGGCTGGTGGCCACTGGGAGAGCCCAGTTCCAGCCCACTGTTAGGGTGCGCAGGATCTGCCCTTGGGACAGCCCTGTCAGTCCTGCGGCGGCCTTTCAGGGAGAGGACTGAGTGTTCCCCGGCGAGACTGGTGGGGGTTGAGTGAGGAAAGCGCCCCGCTGCTTGTAAGTATTTCAGTCCACACTGACGTATATTCTGTTTTCTGCCCTCTGCGTGTCCCCTGCGCCGTGGTGGGGAGTTTCTGGAGGGACAGCCTCCCGTCCTGCGGGAAGGACAATCCTGGTCAGCCCCGGGGGCATCTCCCGGCCTCACTTCTGCTCTGCTGTCTTGGACCCCTTCCTTGGGGCTCTGTCTGCCTCCTGCACTTCCCGCCTCCCTTTCGTTTTCCGTCCAGGACTCATCCTGCTTCTTGAACTACTTCCATGAGGATAGAGGGGCTGCGGCGAGGACGGGTGCTCAGCTTGTTCTCAGATGAGGACGCTGGGGCTTTGACAGTGCAGAGCCATGAAGTCAGTGACCCCAGCCCAGCCCACCTTCTCTTGGCCTGGTGATGCACCCGCTGATCGGAGGCTGCTGGCTTCAGTGGCTCTGCCTCCAGCCTCCTCCTGCGCCTCTTCATCCTGCCTCCTTGCTGGATAAAGCTTTCCTTCTTGCTGAAGAATTCCATTAAAACCCAACTTCAGAAGGACGCCGCAAGGTGTTGGGGGTGTGGAGGTCCAGTGGAATACCCTCCTTCATTCAGACTCGTTTAGCGAGGATTTTTTGAGCAGCTCCCGTGCGCCAGGCCCTGTGGCAGGCTGTGGGAATGCAGCAGGAGAAAAGCACATGACACACGTCCCTGTGTCGTGGAGCTCAGCTCTCGGGAGTCCCTGCACTCCTGCGGATGTCTCCCCTGCAGGTGCCTGGATGGTGTGTTCTAGCCCCAGCGTCACTGGTAACAAGGCATTTCCTTCCCTGTCTATACCGAGTGCAGTGGTCAAGAGCTGCACTGCCAGGGTTTCATCCGGCTCCGCCACCGACCGTCCGCTCTGCTGGGGCGAGGGCAGGCTGGCTGGAAGGGCTAGGTGGAACGGTAAGGTTTCTTCTATGCGCACAGGAGGATTCATTAGTTAGCCCTACTTCACCTTCCAGGCAGAGGCACCAAGCAGCCAGTGACAGGTCCGGAGGTTCAGCTTATGAACCAGTATCACCCCGTGGGTCCCTAGGAGGCTGGAGTCAGGCAGGTTGTGGAAAGTTTTCTGTGGTCTGGAAGAAATGGCAGTGGCAGGAGCTGCAGCCAGGGTCTGGAGCCGCTCCGTGGGTGCCAAAGAGCTGTGACCCGAGTTGGGCTCATATTTTGGCTTTAGTTTCCCCTGCTCCAACGCGTGACGGGGAAGGCCCTGACCTGCCCGCTCATGAAGGCAGGCAGCGTGTCCCAAAGCCCTGGGTGTGCCCAGCTGTCCGGTTGAGTCTCCTCCAGGAAGGGGAGCTGCATGGGAAACGGCAGAGTCTCACGAGGGTGAGGGTCACCGGGGAACCCAGGCTGTGTGGAGGCTGGGAAGGTGGCACCCGGCGTCTCCTGCTCCTCACACGGGACGGGTGTCGCTGGCTTGCAGCGCTGGCGTGGGGTGGCTGGGCTGGTTTTAGGGCACTGTTTTTTCAGCTGGTGGGAGGAGGTGGAAGTGTGCGCGTGCCTCCTTCCTGTGGCCCTTGCGGGGAGAGGGGTAGGATCACAGTGGTTAGGACCCAGATGGCCTTGGGTTCTAGTCCCCGCTTCGTCGCTTTTAGCACTACCACCGACCTCAAGCTACTTCCGTAACCTCTTGAAGCCTCAAGTCCTCATTTGCAAAGTGGAAAAAGTGATAGTATTCCCAGCAGGATCCTGTCCTCATTAAATGAGCGAGAGGCGCGTAAAATGCTGAGCACACCACTTGGCACGCAGCGAGCCCTCGGTAAATCACAGCGCTTTATGGTGAAGGTGACAGAGGCAGGGAACTCGACTCCTTCCCCAAACAAGAGCCTGGCCCGGGGCGTGTGCGGGCCGCCTTCTCCCATCGCTCTGCAGGCGTGGGGGGAAAGTGAAAATATTGTCTTGTGTGAATTCGGGAGCCAAGTTAAAGAGTCCCACAAGCGAGCAGGGGCCGCCCCCTCCGGCGAAGCTGTTTCCCTAACCCGAGGACGGGGCGTCTTGTCTCACAGGGTGTTTCTCTGGCTCCTGCACGCCCTCTGCCTGGCCGAGGGATGGCCTCCGTCTTGGGAGACCGGTTAAGGCTCTCCTCGTCCTGTGGAATCACAGCCCAGCCAGAGCCACCGCTACACGTGGGGCAGGGAGCCGGCACCCCAAGTCCACTTCCACACCTCCTCTCCTGCGTCCGGTTTGCACCATGCTGTATCATGCAAGAGCCGTGGGGAAGCTAAGTGACACACAGCGGCACTGGTGTCATTCCCTGTCCTGGCACTGGGGTGGAGCCATGCTTGATTCCCAGCCTGGCTACTTGGGAACCACGGGTGGCTGAGGCCCTGGGGGAGCCCGCTGTGCAGACTGTAAACCCAAGCGGCCTGCACCGTGGAGCCCTGGTCTGCCATGTTTCCTCCCTGCCCAGTGGCCATGGGTGTCACTGCCGCCATTGCTTTTAGCACTGTGACCTTCAGGGCCCTCTGGTGTGGCTCCTCTGACTGGCCATGGGGGAGGCTGAAGAGATAACGGAAGTCATGCGGAAAGCTTGAGGCCTGCTTCCGTGGTAACCGAGGGCGAGGGCCGAGGCTTGGTGCTGTTACTCAGAGGATGCACACCGGCCTTCTCCTGGGGGAGGGCGGGGTTTGTGAAGGTCAAAAAGCCCAGCCTTTCCACCTCCCCTGCTCCCACCTTCTGTTCTCTTTAGGGACCCTGTGTTAACAGCTCTCGTGTTTTGGTGTCTGCTTGGTACTTTTCTAAGTCATTCCCAACTGGACGGTTATGTTTGGGAAGTCAGGGTGTCTGGGGAAGCTGCATTGGCATTGTGGGTGGGGCTGTCCCGGGGGTTGCAGGCATTCAGCATCACTGGCCCCCTGCCCAGTTGTCCATCTGGAGCAGGGGCAGGGATCCCGTCCACTCGCAGCTCTGCAGCTTCTGCAGCTCTCCCCCAGCGAGAGCCCCTAAAGCAGTCCTGCCACATAGCACCCTATGGAAGGCGCTCAGCGCTGGTCTGAATACTTTACAGCATCAGAAATCTGTGGAGGGCAGCCCTTTGGGAGGTAGGTCCTTATCCACAAAGCCACCTGTCTCCTCTTGGCCCTTGGCCCGTTGGTTTTCATGTCGTGTGAAGTCCAACACCCAGAGTGGAACAGTGTCTCACGGGTGCCCTGACCCTGCAGAACAATGGGCCCAGTCCTCCTGCCCGGGAAGATACGCGTTCACGCAGCCTGAGATTATGTTTACTTTTCCCTTGGCAGCTACCTTGTATTTGTTGACTTATGGTCAGCTAAAACCAAGGACTTTCCCCTTTGGTGCTGTCCTGCTCTTTTCGGATCTAAAGTGTAAGATTTGAAAAATTTAAAAGACTTATTTACACTTTCTTCTTAATTTTGGTCTGTATTTTCCTTTTTTTTTTTTCAGATAGAGTCTTGCTGTGTAGTTCAGGTTGACCTTAAGTGTGCTGTGTAGCCCAGGCTGGCTTTGAACTCCCGGTGATCCTCCTGCCTCAGCCTCCCGTGCTGGGATTACAGGCATGAGCCACTGTGCCCAGCTGATCTGTGTTTTCTGTCCACATGATTTTGAGTCTCAGTATTGCCGTTGCCCTGTTAGTCCCTTCCCCCTCCACACTCGTCCTGAATTTTACATCTTCTACACATAGGATTGGGAAGCTGTCAATATCCTCACTGTATTGCTGATAAAAATGTGAGCGTCCAGGCCTTGGGGATAGATAATCATGGAGACCTCAGTGTGGATTGATAGTGACCAGTACTGATTGGGCTTGTTGCTTGTCTGCCTCTGAGAGGACCCAGCCAGTCCCGGCTCCACCCTACATTTCCCCGGCTCACAAGGGTATCTTTAAGCCCATCTGTGACCGCCTTGCTGAAATCTAGATGGACCGCATTCCACAGGGCTTCAAGGCTGTGCAGAAGGGGACGCACTCAGAGGCCAGCATGACCTGTCCTCGGTGAATCTTTATGAGCTTCTCGTTCCCATCGCTGCCGCGGAGTGCTCCGGTCACCCTTTCTTCCCTGTTCAGAAGCTTCCGAGAGCACGGGTTTGCTTTCCAGTTTCTAGAACTCTCCCGCTGTTCTTGTGTGAATGTGGGGACACCTTGTCTTCTGCCATCTTCTCTGTTCCCCACAAACCCCTGGGGCGACCAGAGGCGGTGACCCTGTGTCCTCCGTGGCGAGTGATTCAATTCCCCTTGAAGGTGTGCTTTGTGTCTGCTTTATTTTAAGCCGTCTCGTTGAAGATCCGTATCTGGGATGACAGAGGCGGAGGCAGAGGGAAGCTGACCGGGGCTGTGCTTTCTCTCCGTCTGTTTAACGTCAATACACACAGGGCCCTGGTACTTCCTCATTCCCTTGCTCCAAGCGCAGGCTTAGGTTTTTCCAAAGCCTTTTGGTGCTGGAGGCAGCTCAGTGGCAGAGCATGTGTCCCGCATGCACAAGGCCCCGGCTGGGTTCAACCTCCAGCGCTGGAAGAAAATAAAAACAAAAACACTTTTTCGGTTGCTCCTTCACATTTTAGTTTTCCTTTGGGGCCTGTTAGTATCTCAGTGTCCCCTGGTTATTTCATGTGTCAGTGGTTTGTCTGGCTACACTGCGAGCTCTCTGCTTGCAGAACCCCGTTTTCCGTGTCCCCCGGAAAAGGATGCTTCTCGGGCTTCGGAGGTGCTCTGGAGCTGCCAGGAAGGCTCAGGGCAGAAAGTCATGTGTGCGGTTTGCTGGTGTGTCAGACGAGCATGTCATCATGGAAAATTCTTCCCAGAGTGTGCAGATCCATTTCCACGGCCTCTGCTGCTCTGCGCACTGCACATTCCTCTGCGCGATCCACCCATTCCCGCTTTCCCACCAAACCTCAGCCCTGCCGGGGGAGGTGAGCCACGCGCTGCCCCGGCTCCCCGCCTCCGTCCTCCGCTCGGACTCTTCTGCTTTCTTTGGCTCGGATTTACAGGGAATTTGACGGAGTTCCAGGTCTCGCCGGGATGGGTCATCCTGGGGCTTTCCTTGGGTGATAGGACTTGAACCCTTGATCGACAGCCTTTGCCTGGGGGACTCCTGGGGCTGAGCTTCAGCCGCTGATAGTTCCCCAGGGGTGGGTTGCGCGGAAGGATGGAGAAAGGCGGACCTACTAGGTCCGCAGGCTAGTGGGTCTGCATGCCTTCCAAGGACAGGTCCCGGGGCCAGGTCAGCAGGGCCCCAAGCAAACCTTAGAGGGAACCTCCAGAGGGCCGTGGGGGCTCGAGGTCTTCCCCTGGCCAGTGCTGGAGAGGGGACCTGGCCTCTGCCAAGTGACGTGGAGGGGACCTCTTGTGTGTCCTTGTCTCATCTGACTCAGAAACACAACAGGGCAGTGCGGTGATACTCAAGAGTATGGCCCGTGTGTGATGGCTCCAGCTCCCACCTTGTTAGGAATAACCCTTCCCAGACCTTCTGAGTCACACCCTGAGGGTGGGGCCCAGCTGGCTGTTTAATGACTCTGTCCGGGATGCTGGCTCACCCTGGTAAGTTGAACTCGGGAGCCAGGTTGCTTGGGTTCATACCCTCACCCAGCTGGGTGGCCTTGAGCAAGTTGCTTGACCTCTGCCCCTCTCTATAAAATGTCTCATCTGTACCATAGCAGGCACCAGCTGCCACCTTGTTATTGTGATGATCAAACAAAGATGCTTTTAAGTAGCCTAACACTTGGCCTGGGCTCTGACCTTTGTCATCTCACTCTCTTTTTCAGGTGGTGTCTGATGCGGCGGGACAGGGTGTGGCCATCATGGGGAACCAGACCTTCAACAATTGGAACTGGCCCAATGCGATGATTTTTGCGGCCACAGTCATCACGACCATTGGTAAGGGTGCCCACTTCCGTGCCCTCTCTCCTTGGAATCATGCAAGAATCCAATCCAGGTGACTCAGCCGCGTTGGGGGTAAAATCCAGCAGTTAGTCTGTCCTTCTGATTGTTAATGTTAGTAAGGCCATCATGACTGGCTTTGCTTTGAGTCTGTTTCCGTGGATCCTGACCTGGGCACGTTGGGCAGAAACGGCCCCCAGCCCAACGGCCTAAGCCGTGCAGATAAGTTTGCCCCCTGCGTACACCCCGATTCTCTCTGGTTGCGCTGTCAACCATTCCAGAAGCGAGTGGCTTACGACACACACGGTTTGTTCTCTTCCGTCGAGCCTGGTGTCCAAGCTGGTGCTGTCACGTTTGACAGCTGGCGTTGGCTGTTGGCCGGGCCGTCCGCTTCCTCAGCCTAGGAGGAAGGCAAGAGGCTTGCAGGCGTGGCTCAGGCATCTGACAGTGTGACAGCTGGACTCTAAGGGGGATCCACAGAGTGAGAGTTTTCAAAGAATTGGGAGGAGCAGCGATTGTCAGACCTTAGCCTGCCCAGCACGACTTCCGCCGTTTTCTGTGGTCAAGCAAATCAGGAGGCCCGGATGCGAAGGGAGGCAAGTGAGACTCCACCTTAATGTGGGACCGTGCGTAGGAAGGAAGTGGGTTGAGAGTGGCCATCTTTGCAGACTGCCCACTAGGGCTTCTGCTGTCTGATTGGCACCACAAGGTACGGTGAGTATGAGGACCAGGAGGAGGACCTGCTGAGGTGGAGGCTTAGCCCCTCCCTTCAGGGAGCTCCAGAGGGATGGAGGAGACAAAGGCTGCACCATCATAACTGCTGAGTAAACGGTAGGGCCATTAGTTAAGTGTCAACATTAGATCTGTGTCCATTGATCTCAGAGAATAGACTTCCCTCAGGCTGGGTGCTGAGGATGGGCCAGTAGGAGGCAGGGAGGGACCCAGCTGTGTGTGGGTGGCGAAGTGGGAGGGCCCATCACGCCTGCTGTGGCCCCGTCCTCAGCCCCGCCCTCTCCTTCCTCAGGTTATGGCAATGTGGCTCCCAAGACCCCGGCTGGCCGCCTCTTCTGCGTCTTCTATGGTCTCTTCGGGGTGCCGCTCTGCCTGACGTGGATCAGTGCCCTGGGCAAGTTCTTCGGAGGACGCGCCAAGAGGCTAGGCCAGTTCCTCACCAGGAGAGGCGTGAGCCTGGTATGTTCCCAGTTCTGGGTGCTGGGCAGAGGTGAGGGGACAGGAAGTCCTCAAGAACTGGACAGGGGTGTTGGGGCAGGTGGCAGTTTCCGCACCCCCGGCCCTGTCCCCGCCTCCCTGGGCTCGGTGTCCAGGAGGCCACTGCTGGCTGCCTCCCGGCCTTCTGGGCATCCCTGCCGGGTTTCCGGACTCTGCCAGCGTCTGACTTGGTCTCCTGCCTCCCCACAGCGGAAGGCGCAGATCACGTGCACAGCCATCTTCATCCTGTGGGGCGTCCTGGTCCACCTGGTGATCCCGCCCTTCGTGTTCATGGTGACGGAGGAGTGGGACTACATCGAGGGCCTCTACTACTCCTTCATCACCATCTCCACCATCGGCTTCGGTGACTTTGTGGCCGGTGAGTCCCTGCTGCCGTTCCCTGGCTCGACTCCTCACCTTCTCATATACGGGCCCAGGCGTGAGGCCGCCTACCCCAAGCTGGCCTTTTATCCAGAGGCCCACGCGGAGTGGAGCTGAGTGCGGGAGCTGCCCTAGGGGCTTCAGTCCGAGGCCAAAGCTTTGCCCTTGCCACAGGCAGCTCGAGACAAGGGTGGCCTTCTCCCAGCCGCCCGCCCTGCCCCGCCCCTCGGTGCGGCCCTTCTCTTCCTCCTCCTGCACTTAATCCTCACTCAGCCCCGGGCGCTCCTGCACTTGGGCCTGCGGCCTGTGCGGCTCTAGGTCTTCATCTTCCTGACACCAAGCTCAGGCCTGTTGACCCTGCGGTGCTGGGCCAACCCCGCCTCTGCTCTGCGGCCTGGTTGTGCCCCAGCTCCTGACCCGGAGGGCAGGGGAGGTCGCCCCCATTGTGTGTGGCGTGCTGGGAGGGGCTGCCGAGGGGCGGGAGGAACAGGAGTGGCCTGAACACACCACCGGGCCTGGCGAATCAGGGCTGCCTGCTGTCGCAGAGAGGAATTCAAGGCACAGTCCTCCCTTTGTCCGGCGCCTCGGCCCACAGCTGGCCCAGAAGCCTTTGTGTTGGGGGAGCTCAGCGGTTCTCTTCCCTCAGCTCCAGCAGGACGCCAGGCTTCTGCCTCCCTTTTTCCATCTGTAACACTGGTGGAGAAAAGTGCCCCGCACCCGGGATGATAGGGAATGATGCCAGTTTATACTGTGCCCGAGGGCAGGGGGTAGGACCCCAGCGCTGTCAGGCCACAGTCTGCTATGCTCCAGTCTCGAGCAAGATTGACAGCTCCCCTCAGACAGAGCCCCTGGCCTGACGGACCTCCGGTCTGCCGCCTGCCCTCCGAGGCTGGAGGTGACCACTCCCCAGCTCTCTAAGCTGCGTGCCCTCTGAGGGGGAGGCGGGATATAGAGCAACACGGCTGTAAGGGCAGAGTCACAAAAGGATCTCAGATGGCCCCGCCGTATAGGAGAACCACCAGAGATGGCGGGATGGCGGGCCCTGGAGGCTCCTGAAGCAGGTCTCAGAGTGGAGGAGCCCCAGGAAGGCGGAAACAGGAAGCCAGGGAGGCTGAGCGGCCTTGGAGGAGACAGAAGACAGCTCTGAATGTGCCTACCCAGGTCAGGCCTCCTGGGTCGTCACAACCCAAGCACCAGTGTCATTCCCAGTGCTCCCCCAGAACGGCAGCTCGGCCGCCAGAGGCCTGTCACACAGCTCCATCCTCCCTAACTGAGCTGCCTCCCTCACACCCCAGCTGGTTGTGGAACGACCGAAGTGCACCTACTCGTGGGCTGTTTCTCTCTCCCCTCCTCCCTTCGTCTCCCCATCCCTCTCCCTCGGGTGGGGATTAGAACCTTCAGCCTGTGCACTGAGCTCCATCCCCAGCCCTTTTTGTATTTTTTATTTTAAGACGGGGCCTTGCTAGGTGGCCCAGACTGGGCTCAAACTGGGAATTTTCCTGCATCAGCCTCCCAGAGAACTAGGATTACAGGTGTGGGCCATCATACAGCCCAGCATGGGCTGTTTCTTGACCCAGGTGTTTGTCGCTTCCCTATCCCCCAGAAGCCTCTTTAACTTTCTGCTTTTTTGAACGGATTATATAGCCCAGGCTGGCTTCAGTCTCGTGGCAGTCCTCCTGTCTCAGCCTCCTGGGTGTTGGGATTGATTACAGGGATGTGCCTGGCAATTTTCCTTACTTTTATGATTGAGGAAACCGAGGCCCAGAGATGGGTTGGGGGGGCATGAGTGACAGGCCATGGTTCTTTGGGAAGACGATGGGGTGGGGATGGCCCGGGGCTAAGCTGTGCCCTTGCCACTGCATGTGTCTGGAGCCTTGCTGGCCCCTGCTGACTCTGGGCCTCCTGTTGTCTCAGGTGTGAACCCCAGCGCCAACTACCACGCCCTGTACCGCTACTTTGTGGAGCTCTGGATCTATCTAGGGCTGGCCTGGCTGTCTCTCTTTGTCAACTGGAAGGTGAGCATGTTTGTGGAAGTTCACAAAGCCATCAAGAAGAGGCGACGGCGGCGGAAGGAGTCCTTCGAGAGCTCCCCGCACTCCCAGAAGGCCCTGCAGATGGCGGCCGGAAGCGCAGCCTCCAAGGACGTCAACATCTTCAGCTTTCTGTCCAAGAAGGAGGAAACCTACAACGATCTCATCAAGCAGATCGGGAAGAAGGCCATGAAGAGCAGCGGGGCTGGGGAGAGGGTCTCAGCACCAGGCCCCCGGCTGGGGTCTCAAGGGAGTGGGCTGCCAGCGATCCCCACGTCCCTGGCACCCCTGGTGGTCTACTCCAAGAACCGGGTGCCCAGCCTGGAGGAGGTGTCCCAGACACTCAAGAGCAAAGGCCACATGTCCAGGCCCCCCGGGGAGGAGGCTGGGGAGCCCGAGGCCGGCTCCCCGACGACCTCTGAGGCCTTCAGCAACCAGCTGGACCGCATCAGCGAGGAGGTCGAGCCCTGGGAGGCCCTGGACTACCAGCCGCTCATCTTCCAGAACGCCAACATCAGCTTCGTGAGCGAGGAGGCCGGCCTCTTGGATGAGGAGACCTCCAAGTCCTCGCTGGAGGACAACCTGGCCGGGGAGGAGCAGCCCCAGGAGGGGGCCACGGCCCAGGCCCCCCTGAACATGGGCGAGTTCCCCTCGTCAGATGAGTCCACCTTCACCAGCACCGAGTCGGAGCTGTCCGTGCCTTACGAGCAGCTCATGAACGAGTACAATAAGGCCGGCAGCCCCAGGGGCACGTGAGGCAGGGCCGGCTCCCCGCCCCGCCTGAGACAGGGGCAGCCTTGGAGCGGGAGCGGGGGGCCAAGGGCCTTGTTCTCCTTCCATCCCCTCCAGCACGATGCTCCTCCGACGGATGTAGCGCGGGCCCAGGACAGGGCCTCTACTCGCAGCCACGCGGGCCTGGCGGTGGGGAGGCTGCTGTCCTGAGCGCGCCGGTGTCTCCAGTGGTTGGAGGCATGTGGGCGGCAGGACCGACCCCGCGAGGGCCTGTCCTGCGTGGCTTTTCACCCTGTGCTCGGGGGACTGTCACACGGTTCTCGGTGGCCCGGGCTGGGCTGAGTCCACCAGTGTTAATGAGCAGCTCTGTGGGGCTGGCACGGAGCCAGAGACACCTCCGGGAGGGAGGGAGGGAGGAGCCCACGTGGTCCGGTTTCTGCCTGGTCCAGCTCTCCGGTGTCTGGGGAGGGACAGCTGTGATGAGGGGGCCGGGGCATCGCAGTGCTGCAGCGGGAACAGGACCTTGTTCTCAAGGACCTCGCTGCCCACTGGTACCCCCGCTTCTTCCCATCCCAGACCGATGGGGCGGGGGGCAAATTGCTCTTGGCTCTCAGGTGGGCTGTGGCCAAAAATGTGAATGGAGCTCCTCTCTCCGGCTGTGTGCGCGAGTGTCAGGAAGGGGAGCTGGGGCTGGGGAGAAGCGATAATGTGAAACTTTCTGGTGAGAGGCGGCGGGTAGACCTGCTGCCTCTGTTCTTGTGTTATCAGTGACGCTCACCTAGACCAGCTCACTTTGCCCTGAGTGTTTTTGTTATATATGTTTCTTTCCTCATGAACTGCTGTTTTTATACATGAGTCTGTGGTTGGCTTCAGAGCCAGTGAAGAGCAGGGTCTGGAGAACTGGGGCTGTCTGGCGCATACCCTGCTGCATGCCTACACCCCCCAGGCAGCTGGGCCTTCCGTGCTGCCCTGAGCCAAAGTCCTGATGTCGAGAGCCGTGACCCCGTGCGTGGTAAGGGAGGGCACGCTGAGGTTAGGCTAGAGAGGGATGCCTGGCAGGCAGCTGACTGCCAGGCAGGAGCCCAGGCTCCCACCCTCAAGCCCAGCACCTTCTCTGACCCTCCTCTGTCCCCTGTGCTGTGGGGAAGATAGGACAGAACCCCCCAACCTGAGAGCCGGCGGGGGGCTGGGGGGCTGTGTCCACGCCCTCCCCATTCTCTAAGCGGTTGCCGCAGGGCGGGAGGAGCAGCCTGTGTGCTTCCGCGAGCGGTTCCGTGAGCCGGGCTAAGTGCCGGCTGTCCTGGAGTCACACACTGTATGTACATCCTGGCAATGACGGCAAATGTAATTTATTTTACCATTTTTACAATAAAATATAGACAGGCCAGCTTGGTGTCTGCTGTGTGCTGTGGGGGGGTGGGGGACAGGCTGGTGGGGGGGCCTCTGGGGCGGGAGGGGCCTTGGGGAGAGCCCACAGAGGGCGGAAGGACTCGGAACAGGCCGACACGGAGAGGATGGGGTGGCGAGGGAGGCGGAGCAGGCCTGAGAAGAGGAGCGTGGTGGGGAAGGGCCAGGGTCAGGGAGGAGCCCAGGGGTAGGGGGTGGTGGCAGAGTCCCCCCCTTACCACTTTCCAGGCCCCGGTCCAAAGACTTCTCGCCCAGTAGGGCCTGGGGGACACCTCTGACCCCAGAGCAGCTCTCTGAGGTGGGGCTTCCGTCCCAGGGCACAGAGAGGCCGCCGTGTAACCTCTCTGTAAAAACGAGCCTGGATTCAACCAGGCGGCCCAGCTCCTGGCTGCTCCCTCAGCCAGCAGAAAGGCAGCCGGTGTTCGGGGCAGGTCGGCCGTCTGGAAGGGGCTCCTGTCTCCATGTAGGTGGGCCGGAGGGCTCTGGGAAAGACCAGGCCTTCTGAGCCTAGGGCTGGGTGGGATGCTCCGGCCAGGGTGTAGACACCGGGGGCTGGGGAGAGGGGGGAGGAGGCCTGGCCCAGGCTCCGTGGGGCCCCAGACCCAGCTGATAAGGAAACCAAGGGTTCCTGATTCCACGAGTTTTTCAGGGGGGCGCTGGGATTCAGCGGGTGCATGAATTCAACCAGCTGAGTTTGGAAAGGGTGAAGGAAAGGCGGCCCGAGGTTGCTGATGTGTCCTGGGGACCTAGGCCTGAGCCAGGAGGGTCGGTGGTCATCATGCCCTGGAACATCCAGCGTGACGACTGCTGGTTAGGCGTTGACGGGGTATGGGCGCTGTGAGTAGGCTGGGGGTGGTTTAAATATATGGGAGGATGTGTGCCAGTTGCACGGAGGTGCTGCGCGCTTTATGTAAGGGACTCTTGAGCACTGTGGGTTTGGAGTCCCAGTGGAAGAAATCCCATCCGTCCGGAGGCTGACTACCTGACACTCCGCCCCGGCTTCTCTAGTTTTAGCACGGCCCCATCAGCCTGAAGGTAAGAGCCCCACACACTGCGCCCGGCCCGTGTGCTGTGTTTCACACTGCACCGGTTCAGGGAGCCCTTGACAGCACACCGGAGGCCTGGTGCCCCCCCAGCCCAAGCCACTGGGTCCGACTCCGCCAGCGTCCCCATCTGGCAGTGGAGAGCGGGGCTCTCTTGGCGGCGGGAGGCTTGGCTTTGCAGACTGGAGCTCCTGGGTGAGGAAGCACAGACTGCAGCCAGACTGAGCCAGGTGGAGCTATGGGCAAGCTTAGTGTGGAACTTTCTGGAAGGGAAGGCGGGGTGGAGGGGAGGCTGCACAGCAGCTGGGGCCGAGCGGGGCCCTGGAGGCCCCGAGTTCCTGAGGGTGCTTCCCTGCGAGGGAGGGCGGAGCTCTGGGATGGCTTCCTCTCCGGCGGCCCTTGAGGTTTCCTCTCAGCTCTGCCAACCTGCCCGCTCCATTCTTGAAATAACAGCTTCCCTATTTCCGAATCCGCGTCCCACTGTCCGGGACTGCCAGCGTGTGGTTCTGTGGGCGCCTCCCTACGTGTGGGTCCTCTGCCCTGGGTCCCCCCGGAAGGGGCTCGCAGGTATCTGATGAGTGAACGCGTGGACTCCCTTAGCTGGTCTCCCTGTCTCTAGCACTGGCTCCCGGCAGCAGCCTGCGTCTGTGGAGTTTGCCTTGCCCGCTCCTCCTCTCCCTGAACCTGCTGGGGGGCCCCGTGCTCTCCTTGGGGCCCGCTCTCTCCTTCCCCTTCCACCTTCCGTCCCTCCCCCTGGACTCTGCCCACGCCCTTCCTCTGTGTCCTGGCGTGTCCTCCGACCCTGCTGGGGTCCACCGTACATCAGCTTCTCAGGGTAGCTGTCCGCAAGCCCGATGGCCTTCCCGCTTCAGGGCCGTGAGCGCCTCCCGCAGCAGCTGCCTCTGTCCTGTGCGGTGACGTCGGAGTTCCCTGTCTCCGGGTCCCACACGCCCTCCTCGTGGGGGCGTCACTGGAGGTGGCAGGGGGCGGCTTGTTCACCTTTGCTCTCTCACCCCAGGGCCTGCGTAGATGAGGGCTTCCGCTCTCCCGAGTTTACTAAATGCGGGTGCCGGCCCCGCCCTCTGCAATTCAGTGCCCCTCTTTCTGGGACGGAGGCCAAGTCAGGGCCCAAGGCTTGTTCCACGAGGGCGAGGCCCAGCAGAACAGGGTGGATGATCTTGAGGGACCTGTGGCAGGCTGAGGTGGCCTGGTGAGTCACCTCACGCTGTGCCAAGTCACCTGAGTCTGGAGGGCAGCATGGGCACACCCCCCTTCTCAGCACGGACAGGAGGATCGTCTGCGCCCCTCTAACTGCCTGTCTTCACCTCTCAGCACTCCTGGGTGGTCAGGAGGTGGGCCTCTTGTCCCCGCAGCTCCCAGAACCCCACGCCTCCCTGTGGAGCACCTCTGCTTCCAGTGACCCCCCCCCAGCCACGCCCATCCCATTGGCAGGGCCCTTTCACACCCCTTCCTGCGGGAGATTACCCAGTGCCCAGCAGCCAGGTGTGGGCATTTACAGCCCAACCGAAGGGCCTTCTCACGTGAGGAAACCCAGTGTCTTGCTTTGCTATCCTGAGATAGCAAGGCCTGAGGTTAGGTCCAGGGGAGGGTCAGAAGAAGCCGAAGAAAGGGAGGAGTCAGAGGCGGGGAAAGAAGAAAAGGCCACAAAAGCACTTTTTTTTTTTTTTTTTTTTGGTTTTTGTTTTTTTTGAGACAGGGTCTCGCTATGCAGTTCAGGCGGGCCTTGAGCTCACTTTGTAGTTCAGGCTGGTCTCAAACTCTCAGGAATCCTTCTGCCTCAGCCTCCCGAGTGCTGGGATTACAGGTGTGTGCCACCCCGTCTGGCAAAGGCACACTTTTGAGCTAATTCCAGCATGAGCAGCCTGGGTTCGGTCCTGCTGGGGCCCATGGAAAGTCCTGCAGAAGAACCCCCAGTATCCCCTGTCTGAAGGACGGGGCCTTCTTCATTATCCATGAGTTCCCTCCCATATTTGGTGGTTTAAAATGGCCCCACTGATAGGAGCTGGGAATATAGCTCAGTGGAATTGCTCCTGCCTGGCAGGCACGAGGTCCTGAGTTCGATTCCCAGTACCCCCAAAAAATAACCCCCCAAAATGGCCCCATGGGAATTGATCCCTTCCTTCCTGCTCCTGTACTGCCCAGTGATACCCACGACAAGACCACCCATTCCACAGTCTTCACTGCAGAGTAGCCCGCTGCTGCCCCAACAAGAGGTGGAGTCCCTTCCCCCGGAATGTGGGCCAACCCCGGGGCCATTTTGATCAGTGGATTATGATGAAAGTGACCTGCTATTTCTGAATCCATGTGTGTTAAGAAGGCCTGGCATGTTCCACTTCTGTGCTCTGGGGGAAGCCAGCCACAGTGTAAGAAAGCCAAGTACCTTGAGACCCGTGGGGTAAATAAGCCCAAACTAGCCACACGGAGATGCTCAGCTGAGAATTGGCTCACCTGAGCCCCCTTGTCGAATGTTCCAACCTCATGTGGAGCAGAGAGCCCAACCACCTACAAACTGCAGAACAATGAGCAAATAAACCACTGTTGCTGTTGTAAGCTTGTGCTTCAGTCTGTTCTGTGTTGCTATAATAAAATACTGGAGGCTGATTATCTTATAAAGAAAAGGCTTATTTAGCTCACAGTGCTGGAGGTCTGACAGCACGGCATTGCCATTGGCTTCTGGTGAGTGCTCAAGGTGGAGAACATCCCAAATAGGAGTAGATGAGGGTGGGAGGAGGGGGAGGAGAGAGCAAGATAAAGAGGTGTCCCGTGGTGAGAGTAAACAAGAGAAAGCCGCTTGTGTAACCAAGCTTGTGTAACTAACCCAGTCCCTTTAGACCTAACCCTGTCCCGTGACGCTGGCATTAATCCTTTCCAAAGTGGTTCCCCAATGTCTTAATCACCTCCACTAGGCTCCACCTCTTAAAGGTTCCCGGACCTGTAATGGTACTGACCGTGCCGTTAGGGACCAAACTTCCATCTGTCAATGTCCCTTTAGGGGACAAACCGTGTCCAGAGCACAGTAGCCTGTAAAGTTTGGGAGTGGTTTGTTACAGAACAACAGATACTTAAACAGTTCCCTGAGCTACATGACCTGCTGGGCTCTGGAGAAAGATCTGAGGCGGAAATAGAGTGGCACCCGGGCACTGCATGGCACTGCATGTGGCGTTGCATGGTGGCACTCTGCCACAGCTTTGGTGAAGTCCAAAGTGGGACGAGGGGTGGGGACACCTGGCACAATAAGCAATAGAGTGGAGACCAAATGTCACCAGGTCTTTAACTCTCACCAGCGGCTCCATTGCTGCTGCCAGATTGGTTTCTCAAGTCCACGGCGTCAAAGTCCCTTCTGCTTTGAGGTCTGAGTCCTGTCTGCTATGTGTAAATGGTAGTGGGAGGTCTGGGGTCTGCTATTCTCTAACCACCTGACCTTAATTACCACCTCTGCTATTTATAAGGATGCTTACTATAACTAGGTACTGATCTAGATTCTTTTTTTTTTTTCTTTTTAGACAGGGTCTCACTATGCAGTTCAGGCTGGCCTTGAACTCACAGCGATCCACCTGCCTCAGCCTCCCAAGTCCTGGGATTATGGGCATGCACCTCCACACCCAGCCTGACCAGGGTTCTTTGTGTACATGATCTCGCTAATCCCTACAACACTGTAAGGTCAGTACTATTATCTTCGTTTGGAAACTGAGGCTGAGAGTGGTTATACAACTTGCTCAAGATCATCCAGTGAGGGGCAAAGCTCAGGTTCAAAACCTTGGAAACCTGGAGTCTCTTACTATGTCAGCTTGCCAGGACAACACTGTCCTGCCCAGGGGTGGTGCCCAGGGATGGTACCCCAGCTGCAGCACCCAACCATTCCCTGGCTGTCTTCCCTCATTGGCAAAACCAGCAAGGCGGTGCACACCTCAGACCAAAAGTGACTCTCCAAGAACCTCAGGGGATTCCTGGGCTCTGCCTGCAGACGATTCTGATTCAGAAGGCCTGGGGGAAGCCCTGACACCCCCAGGTTCTGGGAACATCTGCCTGGAGAGAACAGACGTCAGAGGAGCTCTGTGTCACCAGCACTCCTGGCCAGGCCATTCCTGCCTGAGTTTGTATTTCGCACTGAAATCTGTGTTTATCTCGGTTTCTGTAAAACCTGCTTCTTGTTCTCCGATTCTTTCACCTGCAGCCTGGGCCGGCAGCTCCATGGCTGTGTCTCCTGTCCTGGCCTCACCCGCTGTGCCACAGATCACCTGCATTCGCTGAGTCTCTTGGCGGTTGCCTAGACACCTGATGTCGGTGATGGAGGAGGAAGGAAAGTGTGGGTCAGTGACCGCATTGGCTCTCCTCTCTCTGTGCTTCTCTGTCTGCTCAGACTCCCCCATTTGACAGTTTGGTTCACTCCAGGGGCAGGTTTCTGACCCAGGGATCCAGAGATCATTTATACCACTCATGGAAGCTGATGCTTAACCTTCCAGAAAATTTGCAAGCTGGGCATTAAACCATAGACGCTCTTAAAATTTAAATTATATAGCCGGGTGTGGTGGCGCATGCCTGTAATCCTAGCACTCAGGAGGCTGAGGGAGGAGGATCACTGTGAGTTTGAGGCCAGCCTGGGCTAGGTACTGAGTTCAAGCCCAGCCTGTACTACATACCAGGATCCTGTCTCAAAAAACAAAACAAATAAACAAACAAAAATTAAATTATATAAATATATACACAAATCATATTCAAGACAAAAGTTATCAATGCCCTAAATGCATCATTTCATAATGGTTTTCCATGCCTCTGAGGATGGCTGTGTCTACAGCATGCATGTGGTGGTGAGTATCATACCATGGCATGCTACCATGTTCCTCTTTCCAGCTCCTGCTTTGTGACATCGTATTAGGATCTTGAAATTGGCCATAACAGGAGACTTTACACCCTGGAAGTGAGAACCAGCTTGGAATTAAGGCTCTCTCCTCCGCTGGGAGCCAGATTCAGGCATTTTTGGATTGGCCGTGCGGGCTGGGTGGCTGACAGTAAGTCCTCCCCTCCGGAAAGCAGGGTCTCTGGGTTTTGGGGGTGACATAACTCGTGAGGCTGTCACTACACTCACCTGAGCCTCTCAGACCACTGTTGGTTAGGGGTGAGGATTCCAAATGCGCCTTGGGGCTGGCTGTGAGGATGGCGAAGGGCGGGTTCCATGGGGGCTTGACCAGGTGTTTTCCCGAGGTCCTTAGGGGAGGCCTTCCTTTGGAGTTCTGGGGCTGCTGCCCAGAACGTAGAGCAGCCTCTGCCCACTGCACCCCAGTGTCCCAGTCTCCATCTCTACAACCACAGGGGGGACCCTCTTGGCAGTGGATGAAGGTGACTGAGTGACGGATTGGGTTCAGACCATGGCCCTGCAAGAACCATGTTGCTGAGCAAAAAAACACTGCAGGACCCTGGGCCCAACCCAACCCAACGTGGGAGAACATCTAAGGCCTTCCAGAAACTTCCCACCTTTGCATGACTCCTTGCAGGATGGCCTCGGCGTCAGTCAGAAGTGGCTGCTGCAGAGGTCTGGGATCCTCCCAGGCACCTGCAGGCCACCTGGCTTCCCCGGGCCTGTGACCCTCATGTGGTGCTCTCCCTTTAGCAATCACAGCCTCGGTGATATAGCACCGAATGCCAGGGACGTGTCCTGAAAACCACGCCCCTGGGCAGTGTCCTTGTGTGAACGTCATGGAACATTCTCACAGAAACCTGGATGCTGTTGGTCAGTCAGGTGACACCGTAAACACAGGTGTACGGAGCTGCCGCTAGCAGGACAGCGCGCTGATTGCTTGGAAGTCGCACTCTAAAATAAGGATTAAGAGTATCAGGTGCACAAAACCCAGTAGGATTCTGTATTGTGCACAATAGTGTGTGCAAATCTGCCCGACTGGTGGTGCACTAGGTTTGTTTATACCGGCGTCATCACGAGCACACGAGCAATGCATTGTGCTCGTGTGACAGTGGCTGTGACGTCATGATGATGTCATTTGGCGCTAGGAGTTTGTCAGCTCCATTTCGATGGACCACGTGTGGGTTGTCTGAGAAGTCATTATGCAGCGTGTGGCTGTGTAGCTAAGCATTTGCCTGGTGACAGGAATCGGGGTTCCTTCCTGACGCACGCGGAACTGCGATGCGTTAGTCCAGCTTCCCCACGAAGCAGAAGCCAGGGCTGGGTTGAAGCAGAGGGGACTGGGCTAGGGAGCATTCCTGGGAGAGGGGCTGGGGTGCCGCTGCAAGCAGGGTTAGAGTGCGGCCAGGGAAGGCTGTTGGGGTGTCCTGGAGAATCGGTGCAGCTCACACGAGTCCCGAGTCCCCCAGGAGAGAAAGGGCCGACATTGCTATCCCTGCTGTGCTTAGCTCTAGCTGGCGGCAGCCCACGGCCCGGACACGGAGTGGAGATGGGGTTCAGGGGAAGCAGCGAGGGCTTTGGCCCGTGATGCTCCCTGTGGTTAGAGGCCTGCGGGGAGCCCTGTCATGACCTACGCATAGAGGTACAGGGGAGCAGAAGCTCGCTTGCCTGGAAGTCAGAGTAAGAGGATGACGGAGGAGACAGACAGAGAAAGGCCTGGGCCACGAGCGTGACGGCAACCGGAAGTCAGTTAGAGACAGAAAGACAGACGGAGAGACAAAAATGAAGGCCGCAGAGAAGACATCTTTCTAGTCTCCAGCCCAGCATTCCTTTCAAGAGAGTGCTGGGTTTCTTTGAGATCCCCCGCTATACCCTGACCACAGGCTTGTCTTCCCCAGAGCTATGCAAAAGGCACTCCGGTCCTCTCCATAGTACTAGGCCTCTCTGCATCCGTACCAATTCTCAACGCCTGAGAGCCGACCAGACATCCCAAGAAGAGGAGGCTTTTCTTACATCCTCCTCCATTGCTCTGCTCCCCCAGGGGCCTTCCCTGAGTAGTCTCCACCCCGGCCTGGTTTCCTTCCCTCTCTGGCAGGTGACCTCACAGTGGCGGCTGCTGGCTTGTTCTCTGGATGCCTCATGGGTGTCTGTCTCATTTTCTTAATAAGCAGACAGAAGAGGTTCTTGGGCCGCCTCAGATCCCTGGCTTTCCCCTTTCCTGGCTGTGTGACCTTGGACAGTTACCCAACCTGTCTGAACATCTGCTGGAAGCGCCTCGCTGGAGAGATGGAACGCTAACCTACCTGAACGGCCAGTGTGTAAGTGCCTGGCAGTATTCCACTGACCCTCCGTGGGGGCAGCCACTCCATTATGCTCCTTCCCGTGAGTCTAGGAAAACCTTAACAATGGCTCAGTGAAATTCCAGTCAGGACTATGACAGGGCAGCTGTCATTTTCCAGGTCAAACTCACACAACTTAGCCTTTTCTCTATCCTGCTCCCTTGGACACTTTGCGTGTCTCCCTGCCCCTGGGACTTGTCTGAATTAGGTTCAAGATGAATGATCCCCAGTGTTCTCTAGTACTTTCCAATTCCCTGTATCCAGCAAGGCAGCAAAGGAGAAACGCCCACTCTCGCTTCAAAGGGGAAGAACTGATGGTTCTTTGACTTCTTAGGGTCACAGAGCTGTTGAGGGAAGAGCTTGTACTGGGCCTCAAATTCCTGAGATCTCCTCTCCACTGCAGGGCTGTCCTCCAGCCCCCAGGTGCCCACGGTGGCAGAAGGTACAGAAAGTCCATCTATGAAGGGAAGCCATTCTGAGATTCCTTTGTAACCAGCAGTGCTCTTCCCGCTGTGTCTCTCTGCTCTTTGTTCTTTGCAAAACCCTCACTTTGGTTCAGCTGGAGCTCTCGGGACCCCAAACCTACCTTTCAACTCAGAAGAGAATGTGACAACCTAAGAGAACTCTTCCCTTCCGGAGCTTCTACTCCATGTCCTTTGTAATCCAGTCCCCATCTGACCCACTGAATAATGGTTAGATTTTCACTCATTGGTTCTCAACCTTGATTGAATATTAGAATCACTGGGGCTGGTGATAGAGCTCAGCGGTACAAGTGCCTACCTGGCAAGTGCAGGGTCCTCGGTTTGATTCCTGGTACCAAAAAGAATAGAATCACTGGGAGCTTTTAAAAGTGTTTTATCCAGACCCAACTCCAACCAATGAAATGAGAATCTGGTGGGAAGGAAGGGTAGGAGGTGAGGATGATGATCAGAATTTTATTTTAGAAGTCCTTAGGTGATTCTAACATTCTCCCCAGGTTTAGGACCTGTGATCTAGTTGTAACCAGGTCCCTCTCTTGTAACAGAGGAGGAAACTGAGGCTCATAGAGGTGCATCACCTTCCTCAAAGCCTCAAAGTCTGGCCTTGGTTCCTTTGCCTTCAAATTCCCAGTGCCCTTTCTGAAGATACTCAGTAGTTACTGAAGGAATCTATAAATAGATGTGGAGTGGGTGGGGGGAGTGAGAGAGATCTATTTGATACTTTCCTTACAGTCCCCACTAACCTGCCTTAGCTTAGGTAGCCATCTTTGAACCACGTGATTGACTTTGGCAAAGCTGATTGGACTAGGAAAGGAAACCTCAACTAAGATGGACCAATGAGATGACCAGGTTGGCTATTTAAAATCAGGACACTGGTGGTCTGAGCCAATGAGCTGCAGGGAACTGAGCAGGAGGTCAGTGGAGACTTAGGAATGGTGGCAGATATTTGAGGTCCAGTGTGAGCTGGTGAGTAGAGAGAGGACGAGAGAGAAGCAGGAAAGTATAACAGACTCCCGGTGTCAGTCTAGGGTGATGCATAAGCAATGGAATTTTATTTCTTGTGGTTCTGGAAGCTGGGAAGTCCATCAAGTTGCCAAAGCAGACTGGTGCCTGGTAAAGACTGCTCCTGCTTCCAAAATGGCGCCTTGTAGCTGTGCCATGAGGAAAGTGGATGGAGGAATGCATGCTGTATGCTCACATGGTGAAAGGTGGGAAGGCAGAGGTTGTTCCCTCCAACCCTGAGCCCTTTTATAAGGTGCCCATCCCATCACAAGAGCCTTCCCAAATCAATCACCTCCCAAGGCCACACCTCCTGTTACTGTTGAGCGAGGGCTTAGGTTTCAACAGGAATTTTGGCAGTGACATCATCAGTCAAACCATGGCACATGGTGAGAGGTAGAGACCAGGGGCCTGGCAGGTCTGGGTTCCCCTGGGATATGCACCCTCCCACTGTCCCTCACCAAGGAGGTCCCTGACACTCTCAGGGCCCTGCCCAGTCCAGCCACAGGGAACACGCAAAAGCCTGTCAGTGCCGAAGACCTCGATGTCCCCCTCCAGTTTGCCTCCAACCCTGTACGGCGTCCCACCGAGTGACCGAGGCCCCTGTCATGGAAAGTGCTAGGGCAAAGGGTGGGTGCTCACCTACTGGATTTTTCTGGCAAGTTGGCGTCAAAGGTCCGGCTCAGCCACGTGACCTTGAATTTCCACAGTGGGCGGAAGCGGGTATTTTAAGATTGTTGTTTTCTCTTTCTTGGCACTCAATGCCCCATGCCTGACGCTTGGTCTCTGGCAAGGAAACCTGTACCCCTTGGGAAGGAGTGGGGCTGCACAGCAAACAAAGAGCACGAGCGAATTCTCTCTGCCCCCTCCCCAGTTCGGCTGGCGGTGGGGGACGGGCAGGGGCCTGGGAACAATGGGAGCCGTGAGTCACGGGGGAAGGCAGGATACCATCCCAAAAGGGCTCCTCTAGCCAGGTCCGGAGGGCCTGACGTAGGTAGCTGGCAAACAGTGACACCTGGAGTGACCCCTGCTTCTGCGCAGTCACTTGCCTTGACCTGGGTTTTCTTTTTAATCTTTTAATTCAACTTTTATTTTTAGTGAGGTTATATATATGTATATGTATTTCCCAGAAGTGAAGTAATGATACATAGACTGCAATGGAAAACAGTGGCTGTGGGGCCTGCCCTTCTCCAATACCAATCCCTAGCGGCGATTTCTTTTGAATTCCAAGTTATTTCTTCCTGTTTTTCCTTCACTTTCTAAAATAACCTCTAGGGGCTCGGGATTTAGCTCAGCGGCACGGCACCTGCCTGGCAAGTGCAAGGTCGCGAGTTCAATTCCTGGTACCAGAAGAAAACAAAATTTTTAAATAAAATAAAATAAAATAACCTCTAGCTCTCTTGTTATTTTAAGGCTGAGGGTGTGGCTCAGCTGTAGAACGCTTGCCTAGCATGCATGAGACCCCGGGTTCCAACCCTAGAGCCCCAGAAATAAAACAAACACATAAAACCGAATTAAATCCGTGAGGAGTTACCCCGCTGTACCGCAACACACATACTCGGTTCCCTCCCCTCAAGTATAGTAAGATCGGAATTTATGGCTGGATCTCAATTTTGTGTTTCTGTTAATGTGAATACATAAATATTACACAGTAAGCTTGAATTAAGCTTTTTTCCTTGCAGTATATTTTTGTTTTCCATTTTTTGGTTATCTAGTTCTACTTGCTTGTCTTGTTCATTATGAAATCTGTTGTACTTTTCCTATCCTTTTTTTCCCACAACGCTGACTTTTTAAGGGTCTAGGCAAATCGTCTTGGAGAATGTCTTCCTACATTCTGGATTTGTCCGATTGCTTCCTGTTGAGCTAGGGCCCTGTCATGGAAAGTGCTAGGGCAAAGGGTGGGTGCTCACCTACTGGATTTTTCTGGCAAGTTGGCGTCAAAGGTCCGGCTCAGCCACGTGACCTTGAATTTCCACAGTGGGCGGAAGCGGGTGTTTTAAGATTGTTGTTTTCTCTTTCTTGGCACTCAATGCCCCATGCCTGAAGCTCGGTCTCTGGCAAGGAAACTGGTACCCCTTTACTTTAGTCTAGCGCTTGTATTTATTAGAGACTGGAAATGGGATCACAGATTCAAGTAAAATATTCTTAGCAAGAATACTGCATAGGTTGTTGTCATATTTTTGTGTGTGTGTTTTTTGAGGCAGGGTCTCGCTATGCAGTGCAGGCTGGCCTTGAGCTCACTTTGTGGCCCAGGCTGGCCTCGAATTGGCAACGATCCTCCTGCCTCAGCCTCCTGAGTGCTGGGATTACAGGTGTGCACCACCGTGCCTGGCTTTGCTGTCACATTTTTAATTTCCACGAGCCGCTTCTTATTCTGCAGATGTTACCTTTTCACATAGCATCTTATTCTTGTTTCAAAGGTTGCAGCATTTTTCTGAAAATATCTCCAAGACAGACTTGGTATATGGGGATACGGGGGGAATGTGCGTATCTGTATTCTGCTCTTGGCACTGTCTCTGAGTCTTTAAAGCATTCTTTCACGTTTCTTTATTTTGCTTCCTCTTTTTCAATGTGTGGTCTGTCTGATATTGCCCAGGGAGCCCTTATTGTCTATTCATCTTTAAGACAGAAGCTCCGATTATATGACCAGGGCTATGCCTGGTGTACGCACTGGCAAGCTGACGTTCTTGTCATGCGCTCCCTGAATACTGTGTCTGTAGGTCCTTTCTCTTGGGCCAGTTTCCCAAGAATCTGCTGAGTCCCCTGGATTTGAGGGGGGAAATAGCTAGGGGACCCCGTATCCGGGTTCCTGTCCCGCTAAGGAGGAAGCTGGCTAGGAACCCAGGAGAAGCTTGAGGAGCCCAGGACTCTGCCTGATGATCCCTAAGAACTCCTGGGCTGCTGAGGGCTGGGGATGCCCGGGCCTCAGGTTTGACCCCAACCCCGGAGTTCTGCACTGCCCCTTTTCCCATGCCCGGCCCCAGACGTCTCAGTCTCCAGCGGTTCCGGGGGTCTGATGACCCATCCGACACCCTCTCCTCCCTGCCCCCTTTTCAGCTCATTTTCTCACTCTGTTTCTCTTATTCCTTTAAAAATATCTCTCCCTGTTTCTCTCTCCCCCTCCCCTTCTTCTGCTCTCTCTTTCCCCACCCCCTCGTCCCTGACTTTGCCTTTTTACCCTACACGGGTGTTTTCAGCCAGGGCTCCCCCCAGCCCTGGGACACAGCTGGAAACTTGGGGGTTGGGGTGGGTGACAGGCAGAGGCCAGCGATGCTGCTAAATGCCTGCAGTGCACAGGGGAGAAGCATCCTCCAGCCTCCTGTGTCCATAGCAAAGCGGAGAAACTGCTCCGCTGTAACCCCTGCTTCACCCCAGCCCTGATCCTCGTGGGGAACACAGCAGTGGATGCAGAGGCCCTGAGAAGGAGCCCAGACAGTGGGCGGGCCACGGGCTTCGGAATCTGCTGGTGTTGCTTTTGGCCTCTGCAGGGTCAGACGATCTGGTGGGAAAGGGCTCCTGGGCCACTCCGGCAGCTGCCGCCAGCTGTTTACCTGACTGCAGGGACCACCCTGGGCCTGGCTCGGGGCAGAGAATAAAAACCCAGCCGGCACCCACCGAGCCCACCCGAGCCTTTGACCACTGCCTGGTGGGTTCTGCCAGGCATGGCTGCTGGAAACCTGCCGGGGAGCCACTGGGAACCCAGCATGTGGATTACGGGAATGAGGAAGGGCCTGGCCCAGCTCAGTCACTGCAAGGCAACACCAGAAAAGCATCCACAGGCTGAGGCCACTCCCTGAAGGTAGCAGGAACGGAGTGGCTCTGGCCACTTAGGGAATGAGTCCAGGCCAGCTCAAGGCCAAGGGCAGAACCCTGGAAAGACCTGACTGAAACCTACCTTGCGACCTTGGATCACGCCAGTGGCAAAGAGTACTTGTTGCCCCCACAGTATCCATGTTCCACTCTTAACAGTTGCATTTTTATCCAGGCATCTGGTTGGCCAGCTAAAGACTATGCTGAGCAGACTCTCTTGCAGCTATGTAGGACCACATGACTAAGTTTTAGCCAATGAGATGGGAGCAAAAGTGACATGGGCAGTATCTGGATCATGTCCTTAAAAGGAAAGGAGTACAAGCCAGGTGTTATGCACACACCTGTAATCCTAGCTACTCAGGAGGCTGAGGTAGGAGGATCTCAAGTTTAAGAGTAGTTTAGGCAACTTAGTAAGATCTTATCTTGAAATAAAAAATTAAAGAGGCTGGGGGTGTAGTGCAGAGGTAGAGTGTTTGCCTCTGAGTTCAATCTCCAGTACTAAAAAAAAAAAAAAAAAGGAATAGAAAGGGATCAAAGGGCAGGAGCTAGAGCAAAATAGGTATCACTTCTTATATCCCAACACTTTTTTAGATGAGAAAATGATGACCAGAGTTCACATTTATAGTTGACACAGGGTGAGAAAGAGACTTGAAGCCAGGTTCAAAGTGTTAGTCTGGAAGAGGCCCAAGGTTCTTTCCATTTCTGACATTCTGGGACTCCCTGAGGCCTGCTGGTCAAGGGTGTGGCGGGCACCAGGAGTCTGGCAGACTGGGGACTTTTATTTTTTGTTTGTTTTTTTGTTGTTTTTTTTCCGGTACCGGGAATCGAACTCATGACCTTGCGCTTGTCAGGCAGGCGCTGTGCCGCTGAGCTAAATCCCCAGCCCCTGACTGGGGAATTTTATATTCATCTTAGTACAGTGGTTCTCCCTACCCACTGTCATTTGGTCAAATTGACAAACCAGCCACATTCTGTGCTACCTAAGGGCCTTTCCATGTGCTGGTCCCAATAACTGGGATATGTTTCTTTCCCCTTTTCACAGAGGTGACCTTTTCAAGATGCAGCTTGTGCAGGGAAACCTTACCCGGCAACCCACCAGATAGAAAGCCCCAGGAGGGCAGGGACTATCGGGAGCTGGCTGAAGCCAGAAACTGATCACACGCTAGGCAAGCAGGTTCGAAGACAAAGAGCTCCTGAGGCAATCCACCTGAGCAAGCCACTTCAGTCCAGAGAACACCAAGCCCAGAGACAATCCAAGAAATCTGTTGCTAGGCAAAGTGATATCACATGATATCAACTTTGTCAAATGTAGAAATAAACTCCCCTACGGCGGTGGAGCAACCCCTTTCCTCCCGTCCAGAGAGAGGGCTCCACCTGACCTCAGCTCTTGTCTGCTTATTTTTCCCATCCTCTCCCGTCTTTCCCCTGGGAACATCAAGAAGTTTAAGGGCGGCAGCAAGGGGCCATGTCTGACTCTCACTTCAGGCTGGTGCCTAGCAGGACACCACAACAAACATCGACAGGGAAATGGAAGAAGCCAGGGATGGAGCCCTGCCTGGAGCTTGGGAGATGATCAGGCTGGGCTTCCAAAGTGCCTTCCACATGCTAGTGCAGAGTCTTCTGAGATCTGTGACCTACTTCACCTGGGGGAAACCTTGTCCACATCCGTGAGTTCCCAGGAGGGATCCCTTCAGGTTGCTTCTGTGTGTGGGTCCCCAGGGCTCTGTTCAGCAGGTCTGGGGACCCACAGTTCTGCATTTTCAGGATGCTCTTCCATTGGGCAAACACTACTGGCCTGTGAATGATGATGCTCTCCAGTTGCGTGATCACAGAGGGCCTCGGTTTCCCTTCATGTCCATCTGTCTACTTGTTGGTGTTTTTTGTTTGACAGGGTTTGTTGTCCCATCCCCTTCCCAGGAAAGCATCCAAGATCAAGACCTTGCAGGTCCCAGCCAGAAGCGCCTACCACACGCCTGGGCACTGTGCCCTGCGTGTCTTTGAGGAGCCACCAGTTGCCACCTCCTACCTTCCTCTGGCCAGTTCTCCATCTTGGCATCGGTGGCTGCTGTGACACCTTTGGACGGGAGCCACCCTTTTAGCTTTGTGTTTTCCGGGTTAATTGGCTTTGGCTTTGACACACAAAAGGCTCTGTGTGTGCCTGTGTAGGAAAGTTACATCAGAAAGGTGAGCTTGGCCTGCCCACAGGGCCCCCTTGTTGCATAGTGTGTCTGTCCCTCTGTCTCAGTCCGCGGGAACTTGGTGTTGATTCTGGCAGTGCCCGTCGGTCTCTCTGGCTCTCTTAGCTCTGGGGTGGGGGTGGCACTGGAAGTGGTAAACGGAAAAGGCCAGGACACCAGAGCTTCACTCTGCCCTGCCCCTGTGGCTGTCACTGAATCAGTGTCTTGTTCACCCACCAGCCTGGCAGAGTGGCCCTGAGGCGAACACCTCCCCCTGTGTCCCCAGAGCTCAGGACTGGCCACACCACAAGGAAGTCTGGCCGAACCCTAATTTCTGCCCGGGACGTGCCAAGGTAAGAGGAGTGGGAGCTGGGTGCCGCCCCAGCCCTGTGGACGGGGCAGGGCGGTGCCTTGGAACCAGCCAGGACCCAGTCTCCTCTCTGTACCGGTGCCCTCCCTGTATGGCTGGGATCACACATTCGCAGTCACACTGGGAAATTTTCCTTCAAGGGGAGCTAGCAGGCTCCACCAGGAAGGCCCTGGGCCCCAAGGAAGACAACTCCAGCTCCAGTGTCCTGTCTTCTCCGCGAGCGGGCTCCGCGCCCCTGGCACTGTGAGTTGTCACTTCGAGCATCTGTGGTCATGCTGGTGTCAATTTCTGCGTCCCCCTTCCCCCAGCCTGGGCTGCAAGGAAAGAACTGGTCTGGAGCTTGGCTGAAACCAGTTGATTACACGGTTCGTCTGCACCCCCAGATCACTCACACATGCTCCCCATTCTTTCCCCCACCCAGACAGTGTCAATTCCAGCGTGTAGCCGCTGGTCTTCACGTTGCTTATAAAACTGGGGTGTCCCTTTCTGGGGACAGAACGTGACTAGGGCTACGCAAAGACAGGGTGTTTTACAAATATCATTGCACCGGAACCCCGTTTTGGGTCCCTTCCTGCCCACACCCTTGACCGCCCCCAGCCCTAAAGCCCAAACAAGGGCCATGGACACTCTTGGAAGATGCCAAGCCCTGCACTTCCTGTGTGTGTGTGTGTGTGTGTGCAAGGAAACAGCCCCAAGGGGGTGGAGCTCTCACCCCATCCAGTTACCATGGAGATAGGGTGAGTCAATCAGGGAGCTGTCACTCAGAGCCTCAGAGTGCAAGGGGGTTCAAGGCCCCTGAGTCAGGGCGGGCCTGGAGTCTCCCTGTGAGAGTGAGACCTGACTCACACCTGTCCATGTCACCGGAGTTCCTAGAGCCTGGGCTGTGCTCTTTGGCACTTATTAAGATCTAGTTCTGAGTGCGTGTGTAAGACTTGCTTCTCCACGTCCAGGGGTGTGAATGTGGGTGATTGCGCTTGTGCAAGAGCACGTGCTGGGGAAGAAGCTGCAGAGACCCAGAAAGGAACAGGGAGGGAGGAAGACAGTGACAGGGAAGAGAGGGACACTCTACAGACACCCTGGGAGGGGGGTGTCTCCCCTCAGACTGGGGCTCCCGCAGGAAGGGGTTGGGGGGAGGTGGCCAGGAGACTAGGGCACCAGGATTATCTCTACCCTTCCCAGGGTGTGTGACCAGGCATTTCTCTGCTCCGGGGCTCAGTTTTTCCATCTATGGAATGGGGAGAATGGATTTGTTCAGTGGTTGGCAGCACTGTCCCTTCTCTACAAGCCGGGACAATCCTGAGAAGCAAGTCTTGAAAAGCTGAAAATACAAAGCCTGTGGTCCTGGAGGGTCTTTGGAGACCCTGTAGCCCAGCCCAGTCCCTACCAGCTCCCCGTGCTCCCCGGGACAGGCGCCGGGGAGCCCACGATGCAAAGAGGAAAAGGTGGGTGCACAGAGGGCGGAGCAGCGCAGCGAGGTGGTGGGTGAGGATGTCGGGGCTGCAGGGACACGGCTCCTGTGACTGGGTTGGGGCTGAGCGCGGGTGTTCGTGGAGACCAAGGAGCGGCTCCCCAAGAGACCCCAGGAGGACCTCGTCCCTGAAGGGCGAGGCCCTGTTCCCCGGGGAGAGGGGGCTGGGAAGGGTCCGCAGCTGCGAGCTCGGGCTTCCGGACGCGGAGCCCCGCGCCACCTCCGCAGCCCTCGGTCGCCGGTGCCCGTAGCCCATCACGCGGGCGCCGCTGCCCCCTGGTGGTCACGCCGGCAGCACAGCCACAGGCTCGAGCCCCTGGGACACTGCGGGGCGGGACGGGGTGAAGATCTTGCATCACCTGCTCCTCTGGGCTCAGAACTGGGGAACTCAACTCAGGGTGTCTCTGCCTCTGGCTTCCCTTCCCCTCAGCCCAGGCCTCACACCCGGGAGCCACCAGAACGCAAACCCATGTTATGCGGCAGACCCAGTTCCCCTGGGGCGGGGGTCTAGGGAGCACCCTTGCGTCCCGGCGGAAGACCCCACAGCTACACACATACCTAGGGGAGCGGAACGCCTAGGGTCACAGGCACCCATCAGCCCAGGGAAAGCGAGCCGGGGATTTTGCAGGGGACAGAGGCGGGAGGGAGAGTGGGAGGAAAGAGACCGGGGTGCGCGGCCCCAGGGATGGGGTCCTCAAGATTCTGTTAAGCCGTCCTTCCGCTGTCTCCTTGAGCCTATCTTTCCTTGTTAAGTGGGTGCAGGGGTTCCCTCTGGGACCTGCCTTCCCAGCATGCCTTTGTGCATCTGCCGAGAGCTCCTTTACCTGGAACCCCTGCTGGCTCCCCATTGCCCACTGGACAAAGCTCAGGTGCTTCCATCTGGCCCTTGGGGGCCCTTCAGCCCGGCGGATCCCTACCTTCCAATCTCTTCTCCACCTCCGTGACACCTTCATGGTCACACTGGGTGGATTCATCTCTCTTACAAGGGCTTTGGGGTTCCCTACCTAGATGTCTTTGTGCCTTCTGCTTGGCGAGCCCCCCAAGCCCTTGTCTGGCCGTTCACATCCTGCCGACCGGGTTCAACGCTGCTTATTAAGCACCTCAGAGCCGGGCGTGGTGGTGCACACCTATAATCCCAGCACTTTGGAGGCTGAGGCAGGAGGATCCTTGCAAGTTCGAGTCCAGCCTGAGCTACAAAGTGAGCTCAAGGCCAGCCTGAATTGCATAGAGAGACTTGTCTCAAAAGGACAAAAATAAATAAATAAATAAATAAACATAAAAAAGCATCTCACCGAGGGTGCCCAGCGGTGGTCAACATGCCCCACAACATGTTGCAAGGATGTGTGCACAGGAGCTGAAATGCCAGGGAATTCCTGCTGAATGTCAGGTCAGCAGGGCTTGGGATTTCAGAGAACACGGATACTGTGAGAGAGAATCAGAGAAAGTTTCCTCCAGCGCCTGAGCCAAACTTCCTCATGGAAGCAGAGCTACTTCCCAACAGCCTAAAGAACGCGTGTGATGGAGCCGGGGATATAGCTCAGTGGCATAAGCGCCTGCCTGGCAAGTGCAAGGTCGTGAGTTCGATCCCTGGTAGAAAGAAAAAGAAAAAACGTGTGAGTGTGTGTGTGTGTGTGTGTGTGTGTGTGATGTGAGTGGTGGGACACTGAGGACTCACACCTCTAGCTGATGAAGAGAGAACATAAGGAACTCTGTGTTGACAGTAATACTCCTCTGTCTGCACAGTAGCTTGCTAGCTTAATAATTCGGGTTTTGATTAATCAGAAAAAAAAGTGCATCATGTTAGAAGCTGGGGTGAGGGGAGCATCAGGCACAGCTCACACAGGTTTTGTGAAATTAGAGAAGTACATAGGTACATAGGTCCTGACCACTTGATTCTGGAAGGCGGTACAAAGAGTTTCAGGAATGAAAAGACAGCTATGTGTAATGTGAAAGCACCGAAGCACTTTCTTTATCTTCATACCCCAGTGCCTGGACCAGCAGTAGATATTTGGTAGACAGGTACTTGTCTCTGTTTATTCAGAGTTATCAGAATAGTTGAGAGGGAATTACCTGTTTGTGGAATCCAGAGCCGGCCAGCTGGGCAGCAGTAGGACTGCAGCACTGCCACCTTGTGGCATCACCTATAAATTACAGGCTAACCTTTCGTGGCAACAGAAACTTTTTTTTTTGAGACCGGGTCTTGCTAAATTGACCAAGCTAGGCTCAAATTTTCAGTCCTCCTGCCTTAGTTTCCCCAGTAGCTGAGGTTCCAGGTGTGCACCACTGTGTGCATCAAGATCTAACCTCTTGAATGTTGAAGTGTTGCTGACAGTGCTCACACTAGCACTATCCTGCCGGTTTCTTCTTTCCCCAAGGCCTCAGCTAAGAAAGTCAATTCCACGCAGCTCCTTTGAATTCGTGAAGGCGTTCAAGCTCATTTATTTTATTTTATTTTAGTCTTTTTGAGACAGGATCTCACTGTGCAGTTCAGGCTGGCCTTGAGCTCATTTTGTAGCCCAGGCTGGTCTCGAACTTGCAATGATCCTCCTGCCTCAGCCTCCTGAGTGCGGGATTATAGGCGTGCACCACCATGCCTGACTCAAGCCCATTCAAAGAGCAGAATGGACAATTTATGTGACCATTTAGCTTCCAGGCCCCGCTCCAAAATGGTATCCAATCCCGATTCTAGGTGTTTTGAACTTGGGATCCCAGCATGGTTTCAGGGGTACACCAATCTTTTGACAGTATGTGTGAGCAAATTTGTGTGTGTGTGTGTGTGTGTGTGTGTATGTTACTAGGGATTGAAATCTGGTCATTCACACTGAGCTACACCCTCAGTCCTTTTTAAAAAAATTTTTGAAATTTTGAGACAGGATACAGGTATTGATAAGTCTCTAAATTGCCCAGGCTGAGTTCAACTTTTGATCCTCCTGCCTCAGCCTCCCAGAGTGCTGAGATTATAAGCGTGGACCACCATGACCAGCTTGTGTATTTTTTCTGAGGAGGAAATCTATATCCTTTTGACCAGATTCCCAAAGGGATCTGTGACTTGAAAAAGATGAACAAAATCTCTGCTCTGGGGTACAGCAGGTCAAAGCCGACTCTGAAAGGAGGAGAGGAGCTTATTGTCTATAGGATGGAGACAGAGAAACAGCGGAGATATTAAACTTCCAAACCCATCCAAGATTTGATCTCTTCCCAGCCTGACCCCCCCCCCCATGTCCCGCCTTCTCTCCGTCCGTCACCTTAGGAGCAAAGAGAAAACTTAAGCTTCATGTGCCGATGAATGACCATCTGTCCTTCCAAAGGTTTATGGGGGAAAGGAAGAATTTTATAGCCTTCTAGGGAAACAGATTAATCCAAATTAGCTTAAGGCAAAGGAATCGGGCACTTGTGATAACACCGTTGTTAAAAAACAACCCCTTATTTGTCTCCGGATCAGGTGCACGGCTCTGCCTGGGAAGGTGATGAATGATTTCCTTATGTTTTCCACTTGGGGAAAGCGCCTGCTTTTATCTCTGTGATTGCTTCTTTATTTGGTAACTCGAAAACTTATCTGTTTTCTCTAATATAATTGCTTGGCCCTTCTCTTCAGCTCCAAGGAATGTCAGCACAGCTTTCTTTCCTTTTTCCTCTGGAATTTAATATTGTTTAAGCAAACTAATTGGACTCTATTTCACTTTGCTTTATTTTCCTCCACCAGACCTAGCAGTAGGCTGTTTGGCTTTTGCTTGTTTTGCTCCTTCACAAAATCTCACTTATGAAGCTCCCGGAGGAGGACATCGGATATTGCTCCTATTTTCCTTCCTCTCTTTCCTTAAATAAATATTGCTCCTCCTGCCGCAGGGCTCTGGGCACAGCTGCAGGGCAGGCGGGAGGATGAGCGGGGCGTCAGTAAAGCTCAGGGGCTTCCTCAGGGACCAACTTCCTCCTCCCTAGCCAGAGCCTCCAGGCACAAGTTTGCAGGTCGTTCACCCCGCAAAGGCGCTGACATGCAGCTGCCACTCAACCGGCTGCACCATCCTCAGTGTTCCCTAGCAGGTCCAAGTGCGGGAAGGGCACCTTTTCTCACTTGCACAAAGGGACTGAATGGGCTAGAAGTAGCCCTAGCTCTATGTTTACGAGAGCGGAAAAATATTAATATTCTGGACATCCACTTAAGAGCCTGTAGCTCTTATCTTGACTATTTAGCACCTTCTCCAACCCCCTCTGCTTGGCTGAGTAAGAGATACGGGGACCCTGTTACTTCGGGCGCTCCATCTGTTACTCAGCAGATTTGACCCCATTCATCCATCCACTTCAAAAATATGGGACCTCCGGGGAGGTGGGGGGCAGACGGGGTTAGGTTTGAAGGAAAGAGGTACCAGGTGAAGAGAACTTTCCCAGCGACATGAACACGCCATCTCTGAGGACACCTTTCTGCCTTTGACAGGGGTCCTTCCCCTCCCACGCGAGAGTCGAGAGTCGCGGTGTGTACGCGTCCCACACCGAGAGCAGCCTCCGTGTCACTGTGCATGTGATCAATCCAGGCGGTGCCTGCAGGCGGCGTCACAGGGCAGCTGCAGCGCGGGGGAGCCGATCCACCCGCTGCCTCCGGGTGAAATATTACCGAGGCTATAAAGACTAATGAACTTCTCCCCGCCAGCCCCGACCTCGCCAGGGGTCATGAGTGTTTTCATAGGCAGAGCAGCAGCAGCAGCAGCAGCAGCTCAAATGGGAGGCAGTGGATAATTATATACATTAGATCAAATTGACCTTGGGTGCTTGGTTGAAAGCACAGGCAGGAGAGTGTAGGTGGAGTGGGAAGCAGGAAGGGGGTGCTTCTGGTGGGGGTGAGCAGGGGACCTCTATTAGAACCCCTTGCTTTCTTCTGCCTCATTTATTTTCTAAACCCAGCCCTCTGTCTAAGAGGATTTGTAATGGCTCACAATAAAGACCCCCGAAAGCAAATTTAGAAGCCAGGCATGATGGTGCTGGCCTGTAATCCCAGCACTTGGGAGGCTGAGGCAGGAGGATCATCACAAGTTCAAGACCAGCCTGGGCTACATAACAAGATCATGTCTCAACAAAATGAAACACAAAACAAAACAAAGCAAGTAAACTTAGGATGAGCTGGAAAGTTTAAAAACCTCATCATTGGCCCATGCATTGATTCACTGTTCTACTGGCTAAAATAACCATTTGCTACCTAACACCCAGCACCGTGCCTGGCACACAGCATGACTCACAAGGTCCTCATCATTAGCACTTTATAAGGTGACCGAGACTCAAGATATATATTTTGTTTTTTTTTTTTTTTTTTTTTTTTTTTTTTTTTTTTTTTTTTTTTTTGGTTTTTCTCCGGTACCGGGAACCGAACTCATGACCTTGCGCTTGCCAGGCAGGCGCTTTTGCCGCTGAGCTAAATCCCCAGCCCCTCAAGATATATATTTTGGAACTGCCAGAGAACTAAGCACCTGGGTTAGGCTAAGAAGGGACCTATCTGGATTTCACTGTCCACGCCACTACTCCTGTCTTGTGTGACCTCAGGCCTCAATTTTCCCCATCAAGAAAGTGGGTAATGGGATGAGGTCAGTGGGTATCATCTGGCCATGTACAAGACAGTGTCTCAGACTAAGACAGAGATAAGATGGTGTCCAGCCATGTGATGAGTGGAACCAGAAACTTCCATGCACAAAGATTCGCTAGGGAACTTAAAGCTGCAGACACCTGAGGTTCCCACAGATTCCTCCTCCTCCTCCTCTTCTTCTTTGCAGGGCTGGGGGTGGAACCCAGGGCTTTACACTTGCCAGGCACGAGCACTACCACCGAGCCGCACCCCCAGCCCCAGATTCTGCCCTCCAGTTTCTGCAGAGCCCCCGCCTCCTCCCCGGGGGACTCTGATGCTGGGGTCTCTGGACACACTTGAAAACCCTAGGCCAAATATCCCAAACAGAGGTTGTTCTCCAGGAAAAGAATTCCAAAGAGTGGCAGGCAGAGGGAAATCAAATGGGAATGTCAAAGAGGCGAGCCTGGTCAGAGAAGGATGACTTCTTTCTCTGGGAAAGAACTTGGAGGAGCTGGGCATCTCACCCCTTGGAAGACGTCAGAGGCTTGGTCATCACAGTGGTTTGACAGCCTTCAGTTCCCTAGGGAGGATGGTGGGCGCCACCTCAAGGAAGTCCCCAGCCAGGGGCTGGTGGCTGTTTTGGGACTGTTGTATTTATCAATGACAACATCTTCTCCTGTTAGCATAGGAGTGGTGTTTTGGAATTTGCCAGAGAAAAAAATGTTTAAACATATTTTCATAACATTTTAAAACGTGTATCATTTACCCAAAGGACAGGAGCTAACACGGAAACAGTTATGTAATGGGATAAAGCTTCTCTAGAGGTAATTTTTTTTTTTTTTTCCTTTTTTGAGACAGGGTCTTGCTATGCAATTCAGGCTGGCCTTGAGCTCACCTTGCAGCCCAGGCTGGTCTCGAACTCACAGCAATCCTCCTGCCTCAGCCTCCTGAGTGCTGGGATTGCAGGTGGTCTTTATTTGAATGAATATGCTTTTCTCCAACTACAAAACTCAGAGTTGATTTGCTTGGTTAGCCAAAAGAAAAAAGAAAGAGCATTTAAAATGGTAAGCACATGGGGTGTGGTGGTGCATGCCTGTAATCCCAGCAACTGGAAGGCTGAGGCAGGCAGATTGCCATGAGTTCAAGGCCAGCCTGGACTACATAGCGAGACTCAGTCTCAAAAAAAAAAAACAAAAAAAGATTGACCTTGAGTCACAAACAAAAAAATTACCCTGTCAAGTTGAGAAGAAAGCACAGAGCTGTGTGTTTTAGTACGAGTAATGGTGTTTTTTTTCCCACTTTGGGATCAACGGGCCTCAATTCATTTTGCAGTGAGCCCAGCAAATTAGGTCTCTGGCCCGAGATAAAGGCCACCTCCAGTTCTGGCAGGGTAGGGCCGGAGAGGGCTGGGCCCGAGGGCTCTCTCTGGCGGGATCTGAGGACCCTTGGAGTTACAGTAGCTGGCCTTTGAAGCATCGGTGTCTTGGCCAATGTGTTCATTTCTGTGCCAGCTGCAGCTGGCCTCTTCTCTCTAACCTGAGCTCTTTCTGCAGCACCGGCAGTCGCCTGCTGCCACAAAGAGCAATGTGCGTCTGATGAGATCTGTCCCCCTGGTCCCCCCGTAATTCATCCTCTGGGTCTGAAGTTATCTGCTCATAAGCTTTCGCTTCCCCAGCTGCTGGGAGTGCCTTCTCCCGCTGCCCATCCGTGCTGCTGCAGTGCCTGGCTCTCTGCCTGCCTGGGCCCTCAAGAACCTGGCTCCAGCTGCGGGCTGGTGTCCACTTGGCAGGCGAGCTTTGAGGGAGTGCTGCCTCGGGTTGGGCACCTGCCTCGTGTGGGTGTAGCCTCTGCCTCACTGATGCCCCATCACTCACCGGACTGGAAATGTAAAATATACTCTACTTTTTTTCCAGCCATTTGTAATTTTGCCCAAGAAGTAGGTGTTGTCTGTCTTCTCTCTCTCTTTTTAAAAATCTTCTCAACCTGGCCATCAAGTGTTTCAGTAGCTCAGCGTCATTATTGAGGCTATGTCTCATCCTGTTCGGCTGAATGATCTTCTTCTAGCACTTCCTGAGATTTTGGGTGGGGTCTGAGTTGGTTGGCAAGCTCAGCATTGCACCTACCCTGGTTGTCTTTCTCCATCTTTTTTTTTTTTTTCTTTTGTCTTTTTGAGACAGGGTCTCGATATGCAGTTCAGGCTGGCCTTGAGCTCACTTTGTAGCCCAGACTGGTCTTGAACTCGCAGCAATCCTCCTGCCTCAGCCTCCCGAGTGCTGGGGTTACAGGTGTGCACCACCACACTGGGCTGTTTTTCCTTTGTGAGCAGCCATACATCCGTGACAATTTCATCCTGCCAGAGCTTCCTCCTTGAGCTCCCCAGTGCACGGGCATTGTCTTCACTCAGATAGTCCTCATCAGGGAGGTCCCCCCACCCTGGAAGATTTTATAAAATCACTAGTAAAAATGTATAAACTTTCCACTGAGCTCCAGTTTGGCAAGGTCTTCCCTGCATTCTATTTGTTTTTTTTCTCTTGGTTTCCCAAGCAGTGAGCGCATCTTCCTGTGCATGTGAATTATTTCAAGTCATCTGACTGTGTCTTTCAGCCCGGATCCTTCCTCGGGGAGATGTTTATTTTAGGTCCTGATTTCTCTAAACAATATGTTTGCTACTTTGACGTTCTGTTCTGAATTAGATAACTTTGTATTTTGGGAACTTCACAAGAAAGAGTTGAAAGAAAGTTCAGTATACCAAACATTTCAGAGACTCTTCACCACTAATCATTAACTGTTAACATTTCACGGCGTCCCCTCTTTCTGTTTGTGTGGTGTATGCTTTTTTGTGGCTGAATAGTGTGGAAATACATCACAGACATGGAACAACATCCCTATATATTTCAGCATAAGTCTTTGAGGATATTTTCCCATGTAACTAATACCACGCTCGCACCTCGGAAAATTCCAATAATTTCAAGATACAAAATACATCTACTCCTCAATTGGATCAGGTGCATTCAGGGTGGTATGGCCATTGACACGACTGCTACTAAAATGATCTTATTTGCTCCCTTAGTGACAGGCAATTTTTGCACGATTTCTCTTCATGCTGCCAAGATCGTTTTAAACTTCTGCGCAATTTGTTATTCCATCTCTTCATGGCTTCCACTGTTTATGGGAAGGAAGACCCGCCTCTGCTCCCCAGGGAAACTGGCAAATATAGCACTTCCAACCGGGCAGTATACATTCCATCATCACCCAGGGGTCGCTGTAAGGTTCCAGGCTGGTCTGTCTTCCTTAGGCAGAGCTGACCACAGTATTGCAGTTTATCAGTTCAGGAGTTCTTCATCTCCACCGCTGTCCCACGTGGTCCGTTGCTTTTTTGCATTTATTTCTTGACTTATGCTGAGGCACTGGTATTTCCAAGCTCCTGTACCATTAACTAGGTAAGTAGTACATAAGCAAAAGGTGGTTTGCATTTTCTGAAATGCTCTGTAAGTGGTGTTATACAGTAATACTTTTTGGGGTTTGGCTTTTTTTAAAAAAAGTGTAGTTATGAGGAGCAACACCCCTGCTGCTGTTGTCAGGTGTGGTGACAGCAGAATCCTTGCTGGGTGTCTGATCTTAGGTGGGAATGTTCCCCTAACTCTTCAGGTGCTCTTGTGCCCTGACCTTGGTACCTCGGGTACCGAGCTGAAGACTCCAAGAGACGCTCTGCAAACTCTAGGGCATGCTCCCTGCCCCCCTTACCTCCTCCTGGACACTGTAGTCTCCTTAGCCTCTCAGCTCCCTTACATCTTTCCACCAAATAAGAGACCACCAGGTTCTGACCAAAACCTATCCCTAAGCAATAACCTGGTGCTCGCCTTAAGCTCCGCCCCTCTCTCAGGGATCACTGGATGTCACCAAATGAGGGACAATATTTTGAACCTTATTGCTTCAACTATTTTATTTGCTTTTTTTTTTTTTTTTTTTGGTTTGTGGGTTATTCCCCCCGCCCAGGCAGAGAGAGCAAATCCATTCCCCGTTACTCCACCTGCTTCCGAAGCAAGAAGTTGACTTCTGAGTGAGGAGCGCTTGTCCGGGATCTGGCATTTGCAGGAGTTCCCGCGGGAAGTTAGGTCTCTGCCTTCTGACCCTGAGATGTAAGCCGGAGTCTTCGCATCAGACAAAGGGTGTTGACAGCCGCTGGCCTGGTCCCCTTCTCGCAGCGATGATTTCCTATGACATGGCTTCCTCTCTGGAACTCCTCGTGCTACTCCTTCTCCTTCCTTCCTCAGGGACCAGAGCAGTGTGAGACGCTCAGCTTCTGTCCCGAGCGTGCAGTTCTCTCTTCCAAGTGAAGGGTGCATTAAAGCCGAGACACTCGCCCTCGCCCTGGACACCGAGCTTTGCTTGTGGCCTCTGCGTTCTCGGTTCTCTGCCCTCCCTCCTCATCTCTTGTGACATCTTTTGATGCTCTCTGTCCGCCTGTGTAGAGTTTCAACTTTCTTATGGATTTAACAAAGATGGAGTCTGAATTCTGCTTCTTGCTCTCCTTGTTGCTTTTCACAGTTCCGTGAGATCAGGGAGATGTCCATTCGAGACATCACCTTCAAGCTTGAAGCTGGGGACCACAGAGTTGCTGTTGTGTGGTGGCGAACGCCTGTAATTCCAGCACTCGGCAGGCTGAGGCAGGAGGATCATTGCAAGTTTGAGACCAGCCTGGGCTACAAAGTGAGCTCAAGCCAGCCTGAACTGCATAGCGAGACCCTGTCTCAAAAAAGAAAGAAAGAAAGAAACTTTTATCCATCCCCAAAGCCTGAAAAGTACCTGACCCCCCAGTAGGTGCTCGATAAACTTTTGAAGAATGGCTATCAAACAAAACCCTCCATCCTGCCATGACCTGAGTCTACGTATTTAGGGAGACCATTGCTTCTGCTCCACTGGGGTGTCCCAGAATACGCAGATCATCTTTCCTCCACTGAGGCTGGAGCCACCCCAAGACTGAGAGAGCTGCTGACTCTAAGAATGTGATTGGCTGAAGTTTGTCTTCCAAGAGCATGGGCTGTGCAGTTGCACACAGCTGTGTTTGAAATGCACCTAAATCTTGTTGGATCCTGTAATCGTGGGACCAGCAAGTTCCTACTTTGCAGACAGGCCAGCAGGTTGGAGATTCTGGCAGAAACTGATGCTGCAGCCTTGATTGACTTCTGTCTGGAGGCTGAGTTCCTTCTTCCTCTAGGGATCTCATTGTTTTCTCTTAAAGCCTTCAATGAAATCCAGTCACATTAAGGAGGGTAATCAGCTTTATTCAAAGTCAACTGATTTAAATTTTTTTTTTTTTTTTTTGTCTTTTTGAGACAGGGTCTTGCTATGCAGTTCAGGCTGGCCTTGAGCTCACTTTGTAGCCCAGGCTGGCCTTGAACTTGCAAGGATCCTCCTGCCTCAGCCTCCCGAGTGCTGGGATTACAGGTGTACACCACCAAGCCTGGTGATTTAAATGTTAATTGATCTACTAAATACAGTACCTTCACAGCACCATCTAAACCAATGTCCAACCAAATGGCTGGGCACCACAGCCTAACCAGGTTGACACACAGATTGTCCACCTGGAGTCTTTATCCAATCTCCCTGCCCCTTAGTTTTCTCATCTGTAAAATGGCCTCTGAGGACTGTTACGGGAACCCGGCCAGATAAACATGTGAACCACCTAATAGAGCATCAGTGACAGCAGATTCCTGACCTCTGACCTTCCACTGTGGAGGCATGGCCTTGAACTCTGAGCCTTGAGGTGACCCTTGTTGTCCAGTGCCCTGTAAGTTCCTAACTGCTTGTATGGCATCTAATTGCCTTAAGCTTGAAATGCCTAGAGTGGTCCCTGCTTCCTGCCCCGATGCCTGACTGCCATGGAAGGCGTCACCAGGGATGGCTTCATGATGGCCTCCTTTCTGTGTCTCCCCAAGTCCACAGGGGTCCTGGGCTGTCCTCTGCAGGCCTGTCAGAGAGAGACAAGGTCTTGAGAATGAGCAGCTGTGATGACCTAGGAAACAGGATCACGGCCAATGGCCAGCCTGACACAGGACCTTCTACTGACTCCACTGGTGCGCTTGGAAGAGAACCTCAGCCCGGAACAGACAGGGCCGCTACCTGGAACCAGCAGTGACGATAGTGTTCTGCCTCTAGGGGTTGCTCAGCCCCCTGCTGGGTGTTTGTTGCTCAGCAGTGCACCCAGCCAGATCCCACTGCATTGTAATATTTACCAAAAATGACACTGGAGGGAACATCTCCTTAAACAAACACAGTACTCACAGGGGATGCAGAGCACAAACTGCAGAATTCTAAGTTGACCAAAGTAAAACATGTTGAATGATTTATTTTTGGCTACAGAACTTCTCAGCAGCTTTAATGTATCTAGGCTTTGAGGGTCTTCAAAAAAAAATAATAATGCAGTGCTTTCCAGATACCTTTCATCACTAGATGTGCTTTTATTTTTGTTTTTTTCCTGTGCCGGGAATTGAACTCATGACCTCACGCTTGCCGGGCAGGTGCTGTGCCACTGAGGTAAATCCCCAGCCCCTGGTCACTAAATGCGATATGGCAAGTGAGTTCAACAAGAAAGGCAATCACAAGAAAACTGAAAAGGCAGGAATGAACAAAGCTTTATTGAGCCGGCTGACGGACAGTCTTTAACCAGGAGCCAGAGAAAATGTCTGCCCCGATCTGGGTCTCACCTTCAGTTTAAGTACATTTTAGGTTTCTATAGTAACCATTACCTCATTTTTGGGAATCTTACAGAATGTCACACAATTATCACAAAGTTTACTTTTCCAGCAGGTCAGACAGCTGAATTCCAAATGACCATAGCAGTGTAATTTTAGGCCACTTCCCAATGTGTCCTGTTTGTTCTGTTCCCGTTTTATGACTCTGCTCTGCTCCGAGTTGATAACTAACCAAGGTGACTGCGGTGAACTACAGTTTAAGTGAACTTTAAGTGACTTCTCTTAATATGGAGTTGAAAGCAGAAAATGGAGTCTCTCTTGCCCTATCCAATAGATTTCTCATAAAGGATCTCCAGGATTTAATATCTTTCATGACACATTTTGGGAAATCTTCCTTTGGTTGGACTTGGGCTAACTTGCTCTTTAATAGGTCTGGCTTGACAAGGAAGTGAATATGTCTGGCCGAGGCAAGTTCTGCCTGCGAGCATGTCTTCCGTCCTGGACTATGGTGGCACATGGTGGTGTCTCCCACCGAGGACCCTGGCCCACCCTCTGCAGGAATTCTGAAGCCGGTGGGAAACCTGGCAACGGTGGGTGTGAGGGAGCAAGGCAGCAGACGCCCTGGAGAGGTTCTGGGGAGGAAGAAGGAAGGGCCTTTTGTCTTTATGCTTGCACGTGGGGTTTGTGTGTTTGCAGTTCTACAAGTGAAAATGCAGGTCTCCTTGTTCGAAAAGCAGGAGAAGAGTGCCATTACATGAAAGCTGTACAAACAGAAAGCTTGCTCCTGTCTTCCCCCTTCTCTCATCTTGGGGAGATGTTATTTTTGTTCGCTACTTCAAGCTCCTCCAAAGTAATGAAAAATCATGGTTTTAAATTATTAGCATGGAGCTGGGCGAGGTGGTACACACCTGTAATCCCAGCACTTGGGAGGCTGAGGCAGAAGGATCATTGTGATTTCAAGGCCAGCCTGGGCTACAAAGTGAGCTCAAGGCCAGCCCGAACTGCAGAGCAAGATCCTGTCTCAAAAAGACACACACAAAAAATCATTAGCGTGTATTTGCTGTTCTTCTTTATAGTGTGCAATGCTAATTTTAAATGCAGCTTGCCGCACCGAGAGCAGGGTCCTTCCAAGCGCAGGGCCCTGTGTGGCAGCACCGGATGTGTGCCAGGAAGCCAGCTGGGAGCAGGAAGAGACACGGCTGTCATTCTCCAGTGTTCGAGCTGCTGGCCCCGTGCATTCAGACAGCACTGGCAGGTGTCTGACATTTACAGCGATTCTCCAGTGGGAGTTAGGGTACATTTCTGAATGGCCGGCCTCCACCTTTGAAAGACTGTAATGACCACTTCATTAGAGAGAGAAAGAGGAGTCAGCAAGAAAAATGTTTCCCTTGCACTTCACAGAGCTGTAAATGTCACTGCTCATCGTAAGGAAATATTCCCAGGGCCAAGGCTGATAAAGCAGTCAGGCAGCCTCAGGTGAAGGCATTGCATAAACAGGGTTCAGACTTGCCTGGCAGCTTCAGAGCTGAGCCAGGCAAGGGATTCTTAGGGAGAGGAGGAAACCACGCCTCTACCTAGGAGGGTGATGGAACCGGGCATCACCAGAGAGCTTCTCTTTCTGAGGCCTGTGGTGGTCCGGGGTTGAGGTTGGTTGGCTACTTTTTCTTCCTCTGTCCCTGATTTTTTCTGCCGTCCTGGGCATGGTGCTAGTATGTCACAGCCTTCTGCAGCATACTGAGTCATACTTACGCACAATTTACACACTAACGCTCCCGCCCCACTGGTACCTGTTTTTTATTCACATGTAAAATGATCACTTCCAATTCTCACAGCCGCTGTAGGAGGCTTACGTCACCAGCCGTCTTCCTGGTGAATAAACTGAGACTTCAAAGACAGTTGGGATTGACCGAGGTCCGCCAGACAGACGTGGTTTCCCTGGACCTCTGGAGGATGCCTCTGGGTGTCATTCTGAGCTCTTCCTTTTCTGGAGCCGGGTCCTGGTCTAGCACCACAGCATAGCCTGTGGATCTATTTGCTGGACACACAAGGAATAGAGATTTTATTAAATAACCAAATGTGCACTTCCAAATGTTGAAGTGGGACACTGGGCTGGGGGAGGACTGGCAGAATGGAGGCATGCCGGGTGTCCTGAGTGTACTTAGTATGTATTTTCCTGCCTGCCCTGGGCCAGCATCTTGCTTGGTACTGCTGTCCTGGCCCTTGTCTTGGCCTGCTACTATGCAGTGATGTGGTAGTTACTACCCTACTTTCCAGAAGAGGAAACAAGGAGAAAAGAGATCCAGGTGCAGTTCTCCACTAATCAGTGGTGAGACTAGGACTGGAATCTGATTAGCCAGACAGGAGTGAGAGGGTTTTTTAAAATTGTTATTGTTAAGCAACTGGGCTGGGGTATAGGTCCGTGGTACAGTGTGTGCTTCAGAGGTGCAAGGTCCTGGGTTTGATCCCTACCATTGCAAAAAGAAAAAAAAAGACTGGAAAGCAGTAACTAATAGCTATAAAGCAGTGAGATAATTTTCTCATTTGGCCCCGAGAACTGACTGTGCAGATAATTCTAGACCAATGGTTCCATACATGTTTTGAGAAACGGCAGCATCTTACAGTAAGAGTAAAGTTCCCAAAGAGACTACGGTGACGGGAACAAACACTTTACTTGGCTGCCTTGGCGTTGTTTTTAAGGCAGACAAATTTCTTGGATGCAGTGCTCTAGGACCCAGGCTTCCAGCATCTGGAGGAACCCTGGAGACACTTTTGCTTGGGCTGCTCATTCCAGGGAGCTCAGGGTCACACGGTGACGGTGCCAGGTCCTTGACATTACAGCACTGCCTCCCAAGAACACACTGCTTGCACCTCACTCACTGACAGAACATCTTCCAAGCAGGAGGAAACATCTTTTCGCGAATTACATTGTCAGATACTGAAAGCGCATTACCTTATTAGCCTGCAAGGAAACATCCTGGGTGAGAAATCATCGCTCCCAGTATCACAGTTAATAAAAGCAAGGCCCAGAGAAATGAAATAATAGGGCCAAGTTACAGAGCTAGGAATTAAAGGCTGCGTGGTTGAACCCAAGTCTGCCCACCTCCAGATCCCATGTTTGACAATGGCCAACGCTGCCTCCTTTGGTCCCACCTCCTTCTCCGTCTTCCTCTGAAGTCCCCCAGGAGCCAAGTACAGAGATTCCCAGAATTAGGCACATTCCATGGAGCCCACCCGCCCTCCCTCGGGTCACTTCCCCTCTGCGCTTGTGCTCGTCAACACAAATAGCTGTCCTCCTGGCGTGTGTGTGTGGTGGGAACCCTGGGAACAATAAGCCGCTACCCCAGCCTGCAGGGCCCCGCCCCCATCCTGCTCGGCTTCCTCAGCTTCCCTCCTCTTGCTGCCCCCGGCAGAGCCTGTCCACAAGTGCGTCAGTCCCTTGTTTACTTGCTTTTCCTGCCTGCCCGTGGGGGTTCCGTTGACTCTTTCTTCTCTCCTGAGGGGAGCTTTGATCTCCAGAGGGGAAGGGCAACAGGAAGATGAGAGACGCTAAGAAGGGGTCAGCATCTAAGTCATTCTGTGAGGGACGAACCAAGATCCTCTCTCAGAGAAGCCAGAGAGGATGCTGGTGATCAGGGTCCTCTTCCCCTGGGCGGGCTGCTTGGAGAGACGAGCCGGCCGCAAGGCTCCCAGGAGGGCAGACCTGGGAGATTCTCTGGACTCTTGCCCCAAATGCCACCCTATTATCTGGGCTCCTGAAGGTTATTGGGCCCTCAAAATCTCCACTAATGCGGAAAAGGTACCATGAGGCAGGGACATGTAAGTTATGATGACGATGCAGCAGTCAGTGTCCCCACCAGAAATGGAAGGTACCCTGCAAAGGACTTAACTGAAGAGACGTCAGGAAGGAGCTATGTATAGGGGTGTGCATGCTGCGGGAGGCTTGGGAGAACCAGCAAGGGAGGGCGACGCAGGGCGGGCGTGGTGAAGAAGGGCCCTGCACCTTTCTTTCTTCCTGCCCTGTAGTCTCTGCCGGTGCCTCCCATGGGCCGAACGAACTAAGAGCCAAAGAGCAGAGAGTGTGGGTGATGCGGTTCCTAGGAGTCAGCTCTGGAGCAGAGGAAGGTGGAAAGGGCACAGAATGGATCAGGTTGGGCAAACGGAGAAAACACAGCCCACCACTGTCTTACTAATGCTTAGGGAGTGGGTCTTGGTTGATTTTCTTGTCTTTTTTCTTTTTCTTTTTCTCTTTGTCTTTTTTCACTATGTAGTTCAGGCTGGCCTTGAGCTTACTTTGTAGCCCAGGATGGTCTCACACTTGCAACGATCCTCCTGCCTCAGCCTCCCAAGTGCTGGGATTAGAGGCGTGCACCACCATGCCTGGCTTAGTTATTTTCTCTGTAGAGCTGTTTTTTATTTTTATTTTTATTTTTTTATTTTTTTTTACCAACTGTGGGTCATTGTAACAGGATTCTAACCACTGTGAAAACCATCTATTAAACTGGTCTGAAAATCCTCGCCATTGTTCTACTGACTGGGTATTTTATTGCTATTGATATGGCCTCTCAATTACATGTTTCCCCTTTTTTCTTTCTTCCTTTCTTTTTTTGGCGGGGAGTTTTCTAAAACAGGGTCTTATGTAATTCAGGCTGATTTGATCTCACTACATAACCCAGGCTGGTCTCAAAATCATGGCAATCCTCCTGCTTCAGCCCCCCAATTTCTGGGGTTACAGGTGTGTGCCACCACACCTGGCCACATCTCACGTTTTTGTCTTTTGCTTTCTTGATTCACTATCTCTTTTTTATGGAGCACATTCTGTGGAAGAGTACATGAGGAAAGAAACTTGTTGAGACCGTGCAAGTGTAGTACTGTTTTTATTCTACAGTGTTTGACTGATGTTCGGGTTGGGTATAGATGCGGATTTGTTGTTCTGGCAGTATTTTGAAGGCATGTCTCCACTACGATCTTGCTTCAAGTATTACAGTTGAGAGCGCTGAAGCCATTCTGACTTCAGAGCCTTAATGTTCTTTCTCTCTGATACCTTAGCAATATTTTTTTCTTATCCCTGTTGCTCTGAAATTTCTTAATGGTACATGTATCTTGTGAGTTTTTTTAAAACTTAATTTATTAGGCTGGGTACATGGTGGGTCCTTCAGGGGAATGTATTGCTTATTTCTGTGATAATTTCTTTCCCTTCCTCATTTTTTTCTATTCTCCCTTTGTTAGTCTAATATTAGACCTTTATGACCGATCCTCTATTCTTTTTCATCAGTTTTCTCATTTCCTTTTAGATATTTTTGTTAGTGGGGAAAGAGTGCAAATGAAGTGAGATTTCCTCAGTATTATCTTCCTTCTCAGTTAGGGTATTTTTAAATTTTCTTTATCAGTCTCCCATTTTCAAGAGCTTTGTAAAGTCCTCAGATGTTCTTTTATAGCATTCTGTTCTGCACAGAAATTTTTCTTTTACTTCTTCAAAAATATTAATTATAGAATTTGTCTTGGAAATATTATTTCCTTGCATAGTTTTTGTTTCTGCCAAGTTGCTTTTTTCCTGCTTTTTAAGGTTCTCTCTCCCTCATGTTAGTTTTTTTCCTTGGATGTAAATGTTGGCTATCTGCTCCAGACGGTAAATGGGAAACCTAAACACAAACAAACTAAATACTTGGAGCAGGTGAGTGGAGTCAACTTTGAACTTCAAAGTAGGGCTACCTGGCTGGGCTGTTTGTTGGGAAAACCTAGTACGTTTAGGCATTTATTCTTTGGGTGGTCAGGTTACCCAATATCTTGCCACGAGAGTAAGGGTCTTTCTGGATCAAGGGTCCCTAACCCCAAAGCCACAGACCAGTACCAGCCTGTGGCCTGTTAGGAAGCAGGGTGCCCAGCAGGAGTGAGCAGTGAGAGAGCAATGTGTCTACAGATGGGCCCCAGCACCCGAATTACTGCCTGAGCTCTGCCTCCCATCAGATCAGTGGCAGCATTAGAGTCTCACAGGAGCATGGACTTTACTGCCAGCTGCACACAGGAGGGATCTAGGTTGTGCACTCTTTTGTAATAATAATAGAAACAATGTGCTATTAATAATGATGACAATAATAATAGACATAAATGGACAATAAAGGGCATGCACTTGAATCATCCCCAAACAACCCCACCCCAAGCCTTGGAAAAACTGTCTTCCCTGGTGTCAGTAAGGTTGGGAATCACTGCTCTACATACTGATGTACTGGGACTCTAGTGTGGAAATGACATGCAAATTATAACTCGGAGTCATCTCTTCCAGAGGACTGTTTCTAATGAATATCCCAAGAAGGTGGGAGGGCACCGTCAGCCCCTGCCTACGAGACATGCTGCCCCTGTTATACAGTATGCTGCTCTTGTTGCAGTAGAGAAATTGAGCACCCAAACAACGGGGTGGGACATAATAAGCATTCACTGAGTGTTTCCCTCACTTAACAACACAATACTAGGTGCGTGTTCTTGTGTTCATTGAATATCCACAAGAGGACCAGCCTCCATGCTAGGCATTGGGGAATACCGAAGATCTGTCTTTTTTTCCTTTGTATTTAGCAGTTGAATGAACAATAGCCATAGAGGTTAAATTAACTGACCTAACATCAGACACCTATTAAGTGGCAGGGCTAAAATTCACATACTACTCTGTTTTTTTATTCCGTATTTCTATATTATTATTTTATTTTCTGAGTAAGAAGTTCATGTTTATTTTAGATATCTTAGGAAATATATGAAATCCCCAATAAATTTTTAAAAGCAACTATAAGGCCACCGAAACTTTGGGTAATATTTTCTCAGAGGAAGACAGCATAATTTACAATTTATAATAACACCGTTTGTTTGCTTCCTCCCTGGTTTGGGTCGCTTAGGTTGGTAAACCTACGCGTTTTTCACTACACGGCATCAACCAAGGGCAGCAGGCATAGGCAGGAAGGGGCAAAGTTCTAAGAAAAGAGTTGGCGATTAAAGGGGGTTCAAAGGAATGCAGTTCAGTACCATGGAGAGCTCCTCACGGCCCTGGCTAGGAGCTCCTCAGGGTTGGATTCATTTTCGCCATTGCCAGTTCAAAAAGCTTTGTGAGTGTGGACGGCAGTTCTCACCAGCAAGACCTTTCACGTGCAGTCCCGACAGCTGGGAATGCCTGGCGAACTTCTACTCGTCCTCTAACGTTCTAGTTCATCCTTCTTTCCTCCAGAAGGGTTTCGGAGCTTCCTTCACCCTCAGTGATAGTCCATTTTCCTCCCTTCTTTCCTCTGCATCTCTCTTGAACACCATGTAGGTGCCACATTAGATTATAAGTATCTGTTTGTCTGTCCTAATTAGACTGTAAGTTCCTTGAGTCAGGGACAGGGTCTCAGTTGTCACTGATCCCGGTAAAGAAGTAATATTAAAAGTTAAATACATGAGCACATCTTTTGTAGGTAATGGGGAACTGCTGAAGGTGGTTCCCAGCCGGGAGCAGTTTTGCTCGCTAAGAGATATGTATTTGTTGCCATGTAGAGATGAGTCTGTCTGTGTGTGAGGCGGTCTACACACAGGTAGAGACCATGGATGCTTCTAACTATCCTACATATTTGTACCCACACAAGGGCCTCTGCAGTAAAGAATCCTTGCCAAAAAAAGATCCTAGCCATATTTATGTTGAGGTTGGGAAACCTCATTTTAGAATAATGAAACAGATCTAATCAAACCCTTCTTAAATCAATTCAAGAGTCATCCAAGAGCAATGAATTCACCCAGCTCATATTACCAGTGAAGAAACTGAGATGGTTTGGTCGTAGGGCCAGAGCAAGAGCTTGTACTACAGGCAACTTTCCACACTGGTATAGTGTGTTGACATTATGTTGAGCCACCCAGTCCTCTGAGTGGTGCAGGACCGGGATGATTATCTCCATGCACATCTTCCTAGGTCCATCAGTCAGGCTTAGAGAACAAGAATGGGATTGTCTAGACCACAGAAAACATTCTGGAGTCACTGTATAGACACAGCCAGCTTCCCCACATCAGCATCTTTTCTAGAAAGACATGCTACAAACTTAGGGCTTGGTAAGAAGAACAATTCTCTCAGTGGCTTATTTCTGAACAACTCGGCCTGCTCTGGGAATCTAGAGATTAGCCCATGGAAGGGCGAATTATTTTAAACTACTCTCCATTAAAACCAATTAAAGCTCTGGAGGGCTCAGCCTGCCACAGGAGAATTCACTCTAAGTGCTATAGGCCAAGAAGATCCGGTATAATTTTCCTCCATCAGCAAATAGTAGTATTTGGGGAATGAACTCAATTTCTAAGGGAAGCCTCAAACCCGGATGTGATGGCCATATTCCTCTTCAAGTGCTCCAATTCAGAACGACGGACCCAAAACGGTGACAACCTTACCTCCCGTGAGTCACCCCTGCCACTTTCTCAGACATAATCCTTCAGCTCTGTTGAGTTAGAAAAGCTAAATGACTCAGGCACAACACAGAGGAAATCAGCAAAGGACAGACACCCAGGAAAAGAAAATCTGTGTGGTGTCTTGAATAAGAGTGCCTTCCAATAAATTTGGTGAATTGTCTTCCAGGGAATCGGCGGAATGTGTTAATCATTTATTGTATATCATAGCTGGTGCATACATGATTAGCTGGAAATATTTGTGGGTCCATGGAGGCTCTGTAACAATGCAGAAGGGGAAGCTAGTTTCTGCAGGAGCTCAACTTTCTCTGCTAAAGTCTTCCTTGGAGAAGCAGAGGCTGTTTCAGTTCTGGCTGCTGCTGGCCTGAAAATGCGGGCAGAAGAGGGGCAGAAAAACAAAACAGGCAGCAAGCTCCCACAAACAAATGTTTCTCCACTTTTATTCCTTGTCCTTTTTGTCACACACACACACAGTTTAGTAACCCTTAAGTTGCATTCAAAGAGATCTAGATTGAAACCCACTTCTATGCTTTCTCTGGCCTTCAAATGTATAAATTGAGACTGATAATGCTGATATCCCCAGTTGGCCAAGGGGGTTTATACAAGACAATGTACACAAAGTGTGTGGTTCATGGAGGCACTAAATAAACCTTCCACTATGACCAAAGGGCTCAATCCCTACCTGGGTAATTTTCTAAAGACAGAAAGCTTTGCCCAGAAGATTACTGAGTAGGGATTCGCAGAAGACAGATGGTCTAACTGAAGCAGACACCTCCATCAAGGGTCCACTTGAGGGCTCATGATTTTCCAGACCTCTTTAGAAGATGTAGTGGTTGGGTGTGTGCTTAACCAAAGCTCTGAACTGCTCGGCTCTGTATTTAAGCTTCAATAGAATGAATTTGTCACAGAGCAGGCTTGGAGGAGGTCCAACACTTTTGGGATGTTGGAATAACCTGGAGCTTAGAGTTCAGAGACAATGCCAGACAAGAAGAACCCTGCCATGGGTCCAAAGAAAGCAAAGTGTTTCTACCATGAAAGAAAAATAAATGCAGTTGGTGCAGCTGCAGTTCAATACAGGGTAGCGACTGGTCTCCTGCATACAAAGGGGTCACAGCCGGCTCTTCACCAGAATCACTGTGAGAATTTTACAGAGACAGATTCCTGACCCTCACCCTGGAAATTCAAGGGGCCATGAAGGGGCTCAGGAGCTTGTTCTTTTTTTCTCAATTTTTATACTTTTATCAACACACGTTTGCAGTACAAAATGATCACATTCTTTGTGGAGAATGGGTAGACGTACATAACACCTCTTCATTCCTTTTTATTAGGAAAATTAGAATGGGTAGAAGTACATAACATCTCTTCATGCCCCCTCCCTCTCCCTCCCTTTATCTCTCAGCCTGCTTCCCATTTGCAAAAGATTTCCTCTCTTTTATTTTGTTCTTTATATTCTTGTCCCAGCCCGCGGGTACAGCCAACTAGGACCCTAGAGGGGGAGTGGGGATTATAAAGGGACAAGAGACACGAAGAATGGAGACAAGACAGGATTCTGATCAAGCCTCGTTTATTAGCGGGAAGTGCCGTGCTTATATACCGCACAGAGAAACGCGGAAGTTCTAAGGCGGGAATAACCAAGTAACCCGACAAAGGCGGGAGTAACCAAGTAACCTGACAAAGGCGGGAGTAGCTCGGTAATGGTGGGCAGTCCTAGTTTAGAGGCAGGAGTAGCTAGGCAACGGTGGGCAGTCCTGACTTAAAGGGAAAGGTGCGTCTCTTTGGAGAAGTAGGCAGGATAACAGAAACTTAATGCTTAGGACGGTTACTAATATACAGTGGAAGTCAGCTACAGTCTCCTACATATTCTGGGTTAATCATGTAAGAGTAACCATGAAATACTTAAGCTGTCTGATTTCACTTAACATTATAGTCTCAGGTGCATCCATTTTCCTACAAATGACTCAGATTTAACCTTCTTTATGACAGAGTAGTACTCTGCTGTGTATAAACACATTTTCTTTATCCATTCATGTTGATGAACATATAGGCTGCTTCCAAGATTTAGGTATTATGAATTGTGCTGATACAAACATAAGTATACATGTTATGGCTTGTATTTAGCTGTTCCCCCAAAGTCTCATAAGTGGGTTTTTTTGGAGCTGGTGAGATCTAGGGCATGTGATATTGGGATTAAGGGTGTGTGGTACTAAATTTCTTTTGTGGTACTGGGGATTGAACTCAGGGCCTTGTGCATGCTAAGCCGGCAATCTACTACTGAGCTACATCTCCAGTCATGTTGTTCAGGCTGGCCTTGAACTCCCTATGTAGCCTAGGCTGGCCTTGAACTTGCAGTGATCCTCCTGTCCCAGCCTCCCAAGTGCTGGGATTACAGGTGTGCACCACCTTGCCCAGCTGTGCGGTACCAAATTAGTCCACTGATTGGAATTTGCATAGTTCTGGTTATGGATAATGGAAGCCTCACTGTGGATGTGGCAGTACCAATAAATATACCAATAGCCTGGATGGAATATAAAAGGAAAGAGAGAAGGCAGGCTTGCTGCTGCTGCTTGCTGCCTCTGCCTGACACATCATGAACTGTTTCTCCTCTGTAATGCCCCTCTGCCATGCCACCCTGCCTTGGAGCCAGCTAACTATGGACTGAAACCTCTACACACTGTGAGCTGAAATATATCTTTTCTCTTTAACTCATAGGTGTTGGGTATTCTGTCTCAGCAATGAGATAAGAAACTAAGACAGCATGTATCACTGAATATATCTTTAACTTTTGGGGGAAGATACCAAGAAGGAGGATAAATAGCTGAGTCTAGTGGAACTTCTAATTTTAGGTTTTTTTGTTTGTTTGTTTTTGTTTTTTGGGAATTTCCATACTGATTTCTATAGTAGTTGTACCAGATTACATTCCCACCAACAATGCAGAAGGGTTCCTTTTCCCCTGCAGCCCTGGCAGCATTTGCTATTAATTGATTTCCTGATGATAGCCATTCTTTCTGGGGTAAAGTGGAGTATCAGTGTTGTTTTAATTTGCAGTCCTGTAATGGCCAGAGATGTTGAACATTTTTTCATGTATTCATTGGCCATTTGCATTTCTTCTTCTGAGGAGTATCTGTTCATTTTAGTTGTCCATTTTTTTGTTTAGGTCTGTTGTTTGGGGCGGGTCTAATTTATTTGAGTTCTTTATATATTTTAGATGTTAGTCCTGTCTGAGGAACAGCTGGCAAAATTTTCCCCAATTCCGAAGGTTGTCCCTTCACTCAGGAGTATGTGCCTGAGAGATGACACTATACAACAATGAAGATCACTGTCATCAAGTATATTTTTGGCACTCATGACCTGCACAGTGAGACTCAGCCTTCATCTTCTCATCTCTCACCACTATCCACCAGGCACTTAAACGTCTCCAAATACACTTTGAACTTTTCTAATTTTCTTCACACCTTCTTCCCCAAACTGCAATGAGTTCCGTTTTACTAATGGAGCAGGATGACTTGCTGCTTGCTGCTTTGGAATAAATGTAGGCTGGACTTCTGGAGTGGTCGTAAGCCAGCCTGCTCCATATCCATCAATACCCTAAAGACGGCAGAGCAACAAGGTAGAAGGGGCCTGGGTCACTGCCCAATGACAGGCTCATGTGACACTTGCACGAAAAACATAGCTTTCTACTTTACTCTCGCCACTATTGTTTTTTGTGTTTGTTCAGAAATCTGAAACCACATCCTACCAACTAGTGAGCCAACCATCATAATACACGTGATAAAGAGTTACAAAAGGGGTAGCACTTGGCACAGGAAAATATATCCCTGAGGGGAAGACATTTCAGCCAAGCACGTGAGACTAGTGGTACTTAGCCAGGTAAGGAAATGAAGAAAGGATATACAGATAAAGAAAAAGTGTGGGCACAGGTACAGAGAAAGGAAATATGAAGTGCATGGGAAGTTGTAGTTTAGTGTTTTTTGTTTTTTGCTTTTTTTCTTTTCTTTCTTCCGGTACCAGGAATCGAACTCATGACCTTGCGCTTGCCAGGCAGGCACTTTGCCGCTAGGCTACATCCCCAGCCCCTGTAGTTTAGACTTACAGAGTCGAATGTGGATGTAAAGGGGAAGGTAATGAGGCTGGGCTTGAAAGTGGTGCTTGTGTGGAAAAGAGGAGCTGTGACGACATGATGAGTGCTCCTTAGGGAACCCCTCCCCATAGAGCCTGTCTCCAGGGAAGCCTATCATGGAATCTCCCACAATGGAACATCCTACCATAGACCAAATTACCATGAAACGCCCCATCATGGGGCCATCCCCCTCCATGTGACTTCCCAGAATGGAAGCCCCCATCACAGAACCTGCCCACCATTGAACCACCCACCACAGGCCCCCTCTACCATGAAACCACATACTATGGAACCTCACCCTTATCAGGGAACGTCTTCCCATAGAACCTTCACCACAGAACTCTCACCATGAAACTTTCCATGTCCTTGGTAGCTCTAAAGGAGAAAGTGGACTGAACGCCAAAGGCAAGTGCTCTATTCACGTCCTAGGGGAGATGGCAGATTCATAGAGGATCTCAGTGCAATATCTCTACCAGCTGCATTTCTCCTGAGACACCCAGGAACCTCCAGTGGCTCCTATAAATAGACCACTGGTTGGTTGATTGATAGGTGTCTCATATCAACTCAAAGCAGCATCAATGTCTGAGTAAATTTAACACTAGTAAATTGATCTAATAAGATAACACTAGTAAATTTAACACTAGTAAATTTATCTAATAAGATAACAGGCAGAAGAGTTTCATTTGGTTCAAATAAGCACTGGAGGAGGGGAACTAGGGGAAAAAGGAAGAGTAGAATCACCCTGTCAAGTTTATTATTTTTGTCTTTTTGAGACAAGGTCTTGCTATACAGTTCAGGCTGGCCTTGAGCTCACTTTGTAGCCCAGGCTGGTCTCGAACTTGCAACGATCCTCCTGCCTCAGCCTCCCAAGTGCTGGGTTTAGAGGTGTGAGCCACCACACCCAGCTATTATTATTTGGAAACAGTGTCAGCCATATCAGATAGTAACTTCCATGATCTAAGACCCTATCAGGGCCCTTATTTTCCACATGCATTCCAACTTCTCCGGGTTAAGAGAATCCTCTTTCCCTGTTCTGTTTCTTTCCAGGCCTTTGGCCACTCACTGAATTTGGACCACCTTGTGGCACACACCGTTAGTTGCCCCTGTTGGCTCAGGTGTTATAGTGAACCCGTTTCTGCAAGGCACTCCCGCCAGCTCACCTCATCCTAATATCCTTCCCAGAAGCACCATCCCCGCTGACAAGCACAGGAGCAGGAGAGCAAGTGTCTTGCCCACTACTAGAGGCTTTATTTACTTGCTTACTTTTGCAGCTCAACGCATTATCGCAAAGTGATGGTTTATGGTTTAGATCTAAAATATCCCTTAAGTCTCCTGTTCAGAGGGGGGCTTTTGGAAGGTGACTGGATCACAGTGGGTTAGTCCACGGATGGGCTCAGCACTGGCCTTGCTGCTTGGAGTTGGGGCCTGATCTGAAGACGTGGATTCTTGTCCCTGTTCCTCCCTTCTCTCTCTGCTTCCTGGTGGCCATGGGTTGGGCAGCTTGGCTCCGCCATGCCTTTCCACCACATTCTCTCCCCTGGGGCCAGCCGAGCATGCACTACATCCTCTGACTATCATGAGGCAAAATAAGCCTCTCTTTTAAGTTGTGGGTGTTGGGTTTTTGCTCCAGCTACAGGAAAGCTGACTGATACATCACGGAACCACCATTTCAGCACAGAGTAGAAGTCTGTAACCAGTCTGATCCCCTAATCACTAACTCCTTCCTCTTTAGCTCTCTGAAGCCAGGTCTTCTGGCTCCAAATTGCTGCTCTCTCCCCTGCACCACGTCATGTGCCTGAACTCTCTTTGTAGAACAGGAAATGGAATGACAAAGACAATGAGTGACTTTCCTATAATTACCTGGATAATGTCAGAGCTGGAACTTGAACCCATGTATTCAAAGCCCTCTGTGCCTCAGTTCATTTCCTCCTCTCAGCTCATCTAAGTTCTAGCTATCTTCCAAGGCTAAGCACCATTGCTTCTCCATGGAGTCTTGTGGTCTACCCCTGCCCTGCTGATCTCTTCCTCTGCCTAGAAATTTCTTGCCTTGTCTGTTTCTTTGGTGGGACACTTAGGAGTAACTTCTGGTTTTGTCATGTGATGTTCTTGATTCATCTTCTCTCTGGTTTTGTAAGCCTTTTTCTGAGCTCAGGGACCACGATTTATACCTGTTTATCTTCCTGCAACTTTGAAAGTGATCTGCACATAGCTGGAGGCAGGGCAGTGTGCTCCCGGCCTCTGGAGTCAGACTCTCTGGATTGATTCCTGGCCCTGCTAATTGCTTGCTGTGTGGCATGGAACTATGTAATCTCTGTCCAAGTGCCTTCCTGAAGGGTTGTTGAGAAAATTAAAGTCTGTAATAACTTTCAAGTGGGTAGCACAGTACCTGGTACATATTAGTCATGCCACAGAGGTCAGTTATTTTAGGAGCTCAAGTATTTGTCTTTCATGCTGAATGAGTAAACTGGTCCTCAAAGATTAAAAAAAATTTTTTTTGAAGGATGAAGTCAGGGACAGAAAATTTCCTTTCCATAGGAAATAAGTCTAGAGAAAGGAACACGCCAGTTGGAAGGAGGCCGAGTGGTGGGTAGGAATCGACTCACTTCCCCTTCATCACATCCACCTTGCAGCAGATTGCAATAACGACTCCCCAGTGTGCAGAGCACCGAAATGACTAACAGCTGAGCGGGCCACGAAAGAGCAGTGTCAAGGGCCCAGGCTGTCGGCAGCGTTCCTATTGTTAGCCAGGCAGAAGAGGCCAGCTTTGTTGGGGCTTCAGCAGCAGTGAATGCTGTGAGGATGAAAGATGAGTCCATTTGGGCCCCAAACGCTGGTGTTCATTCAAGACTCTTGAAGGTCAGTGATTGGAAACAAATGTGAGGACTGAAGCAGAAATTTCTAGGGAGGTAGCTGAGTGGGTGATTTTTGTCAAGAGCCAGGAAATGTGTTGCTCTGGGTGCCCATGTGCCCATTTTTTTTTTTTTTCCCCAAACAGTCCATTCCTTGCAAAGATTTTAAAGAGCAAAAGCTTGCCTTCTCTTCAATTTTATTTCCATTCATAACCATGGCATAGATTCTTCTGAAGCACACAATGTTTACTGCTGTCTTTATGTGCATCAACTTGCAAAGATATTCTGCTCTAAGTCCTTTCAGGAGATTTTAGGGAGTGTCTTGGGATGGGATTTACATACAGATCATCTCTGTTGCAGTCCTGTGGGCCTGGCAATTCTGCAAGCCACAGGAGGGACTTTTCTGAGCATCAGAGCCAAGTGCAATAGAACTGGGGTGTGAGGTGAATGAATCACAAGCTGAGCGCTGGGAAATTAAAGAGAGCTAAGGAGCCATGAAAGAGGGCAGCAAGGAAGCTCCAGATAAAAGGAGGGGGCAGGATTACTGGGAAAAATGGTAGACCCTGCTGGGTTCTTCTGGAACACAGGATCTCTGTGGTTTGGGTGGCGCTGTAGTCAGGTTTGCAAGGGAAAAGATAGAATACGGACACACATAATTTATAGGGTTATTTTATAATAGTCACCGAAAGAGTCAAATACAAAAGATTGCAGGAAATCCATCCACACACTAGAGACCCAAAGAATCCAGCTGAGGACCTGGCATCCCACAGCAATGTCGTACATGAGTCCAGCTGGAGACCTAGAGCACACAACAGTGTCTCACACAAGTCTCCATCAAGGATCTGCACTGGGAAGGCCCAAAGGTCAGTGGTGGAAGCCAGAAAGTTTGTGTCAGTGGGATGAAGGGTCTGTGCCAGCAGGCTGAGAGATCTGCACTGGAGCCAAGAAGCAACAAGCAATGTAAGGACCAGAGCTCCCCACAAAGGAACCACAGCCAGCCTCAGCAACAGTGAGGTCCTGAGCTCCTCCAGTGACGAGAACAGTGGAGTTCATATCAGGAAAGCCAGCACGACAAGCTTCTCCAGGAGAATCCACAGCACACCATCTTCCCCGCCAGTTCTCTTTTTATACTGCTGGCAACAGTCCTCAGGTGGGCCTTCCACACCCAGCACCACGCTGATTCAGTTCAGCTGGGGTTTACAAGTTGCCCACCAGTTAATCCACCACCGGTGGGGACATAAAAAGACAAAGCTCAACACAACAGCAGTTGTGGCCACCAAGCCAAGAGCATGCTGGGTAAGGTGGAGCATGAAGCAATACCCTTCCAGGCAAATGCAGAAGATAACACTCAGTATAAAGAATTATAGAGGTAGCTGTTACTAGGGCACCGCCCAGGAATTGTAGGACCTCAGTGCACTCATGCTGTCTCTATGGGCCTCAGTTTCCCATAGTTCAGTCTGAAGAAGTTATAGTGCTCCCTAACCTGTTAGTGTTAGCGCCCCTCCTCTGCTCCCTTGGACCTCTGTGTTGGGACTGTTAAGGGGTCTGTATCCTCAACCAGACCTTGAACACCTAAGGGCAAGATGATGTTTTCTTCACCTGTAGCCTCAGAGCCTAGCTCAAGGCCGGGCACACAGCAGGTGTCTGATCCATCCTGGCTGACTGAATGGCCTGGTCTCTAAAGTTCTTAGAGGACAGAGTCATAGAATGAGTGGATCTGGGACTCAAAAGAGTTAGCATGAATAGTGGGCTGAATCACTAGAGGATGAAACAGATTACTCTGAGACAAGACTTAGTTCAGTCACCGAAAGGCCTGGAGGGACTATTCTAAACTGAGAGCGCCCAGCCATTAGGGAGACACTCTGGAGAAGAAAAAGCCACCAAGCCGAGGATTCTCTGGCTTTTATTTAGAATGTCAATGTAAGAGAAAAAAGGCAAGAGAAAAGCAGTTTGGCCCGGGAGCTGTCTCAAGGCTGGGGAGTTTTTCTTGGGGAAAGGGAAAGGACAATGACCAGACACAACATGCTCCAGTAATCCAAACTTGTTTACCATTCATTCCTCACACAGCCCGTGCGCTTCTGCCCCGCAGTTTAATTATTGTGTGCTTTTGCCCCCACATTTTAGCCATTCATTCCTCTTAGAGCCTACGTGCTTTTGTCTTGCAGTTTAACCATTCATTCCTGGCCAGGTCCCCTGCAAAACACCTTCCCAGAAGTGGTCCTGACAGGCTGCTCTGGCCAAAGCACTGCAGTCCTCCCCTCCCCTTTCTTTCTCTTGAGTTTTTTTTAATTGCCTATTCCAAATATCCTCCTTGGACCGCGATGTTGAAATCCCTGTTCTATATACATCACGCTTCAAGGAAGGAGACTTTGCATAAGCAACACCACCCAGCCTCTAATAAGTTACTTCTGTTTCTGCAAGGAAGTTCATAGGCCTGCTTAAATCTTGCATAGGTTTATCAGAAGATCCTTAGCTGAAGATCTGAGTACAAATCAGTGGAGAAGTGATTCCAGGGAACACTGATAGGGGAGCAGGAAAACGAGACAGGAACACACCTCAGAGGCATCCTCCACGAGGAGCAAGGGGGCTGGGGCCTTTATCTACCAACTCCCACCCAAGATGGATGAAGGCTGTTTCGGGCGTCTGGAGGGGGAATTAACCCCTTAGTGTACTAGACTGCTCCATGCAGTAGATGAACACACCCCTAAAGCCAGAGAAGCTCTAAGGTGCTTGGAATCAGTGTGCACAGCAACAGTGGTCTCTGAGGGGAACTGGACAGCAGCGCCAGAACTTTATGTGAGGACACTGCACTCATTATCCAGCGTAGTGAAGAAGATACTGCGCACCACTTACCAATCCCAGGCTCACTGTGTTATTTTGTAAGGGTCCCTAAGTCAGGCAGGAGATTTTGCACAAACCCAGCTGCCAGACTTCTGCAAGGGCATCTCCTGACTCTGGCAGGGGCTCAAAGCAGGCCCAGCGGGTGCATTCAGACCTCTGCCATTTGCATGCTTGGGACTAGCCCAGTGAGACAGAGCACTTGCAAAATAATTCCAGCAAAGTGTGACTTCTTTATCCAGAGATAGGCAGCAAAAATCAGTAGGAGCCTATGCTCCATGGTAAGCTGGTTCCCCAAGGCCCACGAAGATGTGCAGGATGGATGAAGTCTTATTTGTAGGTGCCAGAAGCTGATGGACCCCAAGAGCACGCCACTCTGGGTTTTATACACCAGATATCCCTTGAATACAGAGCTCAAGTACCGCAGGACATCCTATTGTTGGGGGGTCAAAAACAGAGCTCAGGTCTCTGGATATTCCTTCCCTCTCAGGGTGACGCATTGTTGGTTCCCTGTCCCTGAGAATCCCAAGCACGAGGACAAGTGTTGGGTCAGTCAGAGCTGCCTGGGGACTTGTTCTGCACCTTATGCTGCCTATTCTTAACCTGATACCCCACAGGCTTCCATTCTCTCCTCCCAGTTTGCCCGGCTTGGACTGAAATGTAAAGTTCTTCACTTAAGGGGCTTGGTAGTCATCCAGGTTAATCAAATCTCTCAGCTTTCTTCTATGACATCATGACATGGGGTAAGTCAGCTCCTCTTGAATACTGCTACTATCCGCGAAACTCACTGCTCTGCAAGGCGGCACAGCTGCCTGCTGGAATAACGGATGTGCCAATGTGTTTTTCAGATTCCAAAGTTGTTATCTTGTAATTTCCGGCTTGGTTTTGCTCCCCTCCCTTTGTGGGAACCCCACTTTGTTGGAACCCCACATGACTGTGGCCAGGTGCAAAGGACAAAACATTACCCAGAGTCAGTGTCCAATCCAAACTCCAGGAAGGGCCAGAGGGGCTGCCCTTCACTGAGACCTCTCAGTGTGAGAAAGTCTCATAAAAGACGGCCCCAAACGGAAGCCTCAGCGGTCTTTTATTGATAGAACCAGGAAGCAAGGATCCAAGAAAAAAGGCATCTGGGCAGGCACTTGTGTAGGGGACAGGAGAAGAATGGGACAGCCCGGAGGGTCTGTTTCATGATAAATGAGCACGGGAGCACAAAGGCCAGGGCGCTCACTCCTTAAGGCAATGAGTTTTGAGCATACTGTGACAGGTGGCCCAGCAAGCTATCTTTTAATTTCCAACCGCATTCTAGGAGGCTCCAAAAGCCCCTTACCTCTGCATATCCATCTCATACACGCCTCTGGCCAACGCCCTCACACCCCACAAGAATGATCCTCCTACCCCATCCACAGGAGAAATACTGTATTGATTGACTGTGGTGCTGGGATTGAACCTAGGACCTTTGCACTGAGCTACATCCTAAGCCCTTTATTTTTAATTTTTTTTCATTTTGGGACAGGGTCTCACTAAGTCATTAAATTTCCCAGGCTGGGCACAAACTTGTGATCCTCCTGCCTCACCCTCCCACCCTGCTAGTAGTATTACAGGCACGAGCAGCACTTTATTATTCATCGACTTTCTAAAATTAACTGTATGTCTTCACTATGGCTTTTCTTGTCTGGCTCACATCATCCGCTGTCTTTATCATTCTTCCCAGGACGTGGCCTTTACACCAGTGATTCTCAACTCAGAGCAAATTTGCTTCCTAGTAGCATCTGGCACTATCTAGAGACATTTTTGCTTATTATAACCAGAGTGCTACTGGCATCTACTGGGACACGGCCAGGGATGCTGCTGCAAAGAATCCTTCAAGAAACAGGGTGGCTCCCACGTTGTAGTAGTGATTGGCCCGAAATGTCCAAAGTGCTGAGGCTTAGACACCTTGCTCTGGACATGTCATTACCTAGGCCACTCCTAGAATCCTACGGCTTGTCATAGCAAGCACAGTGTTCAGAATTTGATATGTGGCACCTGTGGGAACAGGACCAAAAGGGCACAGGGAGAGCACAGGGTGTGGATGTCCTCTCACTGTGACAACGGGATTCATCACTGAAACATCCACCACACACCCCTCCCTCCTAAACAGGGTGTGGTCAGGGAAAAACTTCAAGTCCTACGGAAGCAAACTGCTTTCAAGCCAGTGATTAAGAAACAAAAGCAGCCAGGCATGGTGGCGCATGCCTGTAATCCCAGCACTCGGGAGGCTGAGGCAGGAGGATCCTTGTGAGTTCAAGACCAGCGTGGGCTACGAAGTGAGCTCAAGGCCAGCCTGAACTGCATAGCGAGACCCTGTTTCAAAAAAACGACAAATAAAATAAAATGAAATAGAAAAAAGAAATAAAAGCAAAGATATAAAAACATAAATGTATATCTAGGAGGAGGTAAATTTCCCTCTGAGCAATTCCACAATGCTTTAATCATAATACTGTAAATTGAATCAAATTCATTTTAACTTTTTTTACCCTAAAGATATAATCATAGATCTTTTCAACCAAATTTGTCACCTGAAAATATGATAAATTGCTTTTTAAATATGATAAATTGCTTTTTGACTTAATTGTACTTTGCATTTATTTATTTGATCCAAGACAACATTCTAGTCCAGATGGTCTTACTGCTAAGTCCTACCAAAGAAGCAGTTAATTCCTATTTCATCCAAACATTCTAAAAAACTAGTGAGGCATAGAAATGGAGGCATCTTATAAGCTAGTATAATCTTAAAATTCAAACCTTCCAATGGTAGCATAAAAATTATACGACATTCATAAGCATAGGACAAAATTCCTAAACATTATCACACTGACACTCTGAGTTTTTATAAAGCAACCGTGTTCGCTTATTGCAGGAATGGAGGATGGGTTAACAACAGAAAATCTATTAATACACGCATCACTCTAAAGAAGAAACGGGAAGGAATCAGCAAGGGAACACAGGAGACTGACTTTAAGGAAATATTTTTTATGAGTATTTTTTTCATGTATTGATTGCTTTTACTGTGTAACAAATAACCACAAAATTCTGGTGATATAAAATAAGCCTCTATTTTTCATATATCTTCAGGTGAGCTGGGGGTCTGCTCTTTCAGGATGGGCTCGCTTTTAAACCTCAGTCAGGTGTGTGGATCAGCAGGGTGAGTGCAGTCAGGTGGGTCTCACTGTTCCTGAACTGCCTGGCTAGTTGCAAGCTCATGGTAGTTCAGAGTAGCAGAGGGTGCACTGACAGACAGAGCAAACCTACTTCAACCACTGCATAATTTCTGCTATCATTCCATTTGTCCAAAGCAATGTGCATGGTTAGTTTAAAGCCGAGGAAAGGGGAAAGATAGCCTGCCTTTTATGGTATGGATATAGGAGGATAAAAGATAGGGTCAAATAACATACTGTATTATCCCAGGGCCTCAGGGTACGTGGGCATTTACTTATAATTTACAAATATATATACATATATTACATATATGTGCAAGTATTTCATAATAAAAAATTAGATTCACCCTTCCTCAGCCCACCCCAAAGCATCTGCTTTTGAGGAAGGTAACAGATGTTTATAAATTCTTTTTAATTCCTCCTAGCAAAAGACAGAACCCTCTACTTCTCAGTTCCTGGAACATGGCCTAGCTACGTTATACTCTGACCGGTAGAATGAACTGAAAACAGTGTCATGAATTTTAAAGCCAGGCATACCTGGAATCCTGGCACTCTGGAAGGTTGTTATAAGTTTGAGCCCAGCCTGTGCAAGATGAGATCCTGTCTCAAAATTAAAATGTCAAGGGCTGGGGATGTAGCTCAGTGCAAAGGGCATGGGTTCAGTACATAGCACTGAAAAATAAAGAAGTTTTACTCTGAGGCTTCAAGGGACCTGTAGCTTCCATTCTTTCTCCTGCAGTGCCGCTCAACCCTGGCTCTCCTGATATTGTGGCCCAGATAATTCTTTGTTGTTGGAGCATGTCCTGCACACTGCAGGATGTGTATCAGTGTCCTGGCTTCTTTTTTTTTGGCTTTTTGAGACAGAGTTTCACTATGCTATTCAGGCTGGCCTTGAGCTCACTTTGTAGCCCAGGCTGGTCTCAAACTCTCAACGATCCTCCTGCCTCAGCCTCTCAAATGCTGGGATTACAGGTGTGCGCCACCATGCCCGGCTAGAGTCCTGGCTTCTACATCTAGATGCCCTATCCAAGTCTCACGCACTCCCTATCCCCCCAAAGGGAAAAGTTTATTGAGTTCACACATGAAGTACAGCTTTGGAACCCTTACTGGCAGGAGCCATTCTTCATGATCATGTTTCATCTTTCCTCCCATCTTTTGGCCTCTTCCAAGAAAGGATTTAAAGAGGCTTACAAAGTACCAAGACAAAATAATTTCATAGTAAAGCAGAAAATAAAGAAAAGGGAAAGTAAGGTTACCAAAGCAAGGCACAGCAGGAACGGGGTTAGTGCTTGCCTGAACATTTCCTGTTCGCTTCTGCTGATTCTTTCTACCCTTCTCCACCTGCTCGGTGCTCCCGGAAGGCCTCCCTGACTCCAGGCTTCGCCTGCAGCTACAGGTCTCACTGGGTTCTAATAACCACTATGTCACATTGCCGCTTCCACCCTGGAGGCTGGTAACACTCCCCACGGACCATCAGACCACCGCTGCTGGCTGCCTTTCCCCCTACCACACCTTCACAGCTAACTTTTCACCACTCTTCCTTCCTTAACCCTTCACAAGGTGCTACACCGCCTGCCAGGGACCCTGATTCCAACAGTCCCCAAGTCACCCTCCTTAATTCTATAGCCTATTAGATGTGGGCCACAAATACACTCGAAGATCTCAGTGTCATTATGAAGTAGGAAACACAATAAGAGGGTCTCCAGTCTCTTTAGAAAGAGAACCCCCACTCCTAGTATGCCGAGATGGCCAAGACATTTATGGTTTCTCCACAAGGGTCCCCGAGGCATAACATCCCCATTCTCTTCTGCTTTACAAACCATCTCTAATCACTCATGGCTCAAGTATGTTCTCATCCACACTCACTCTCGAGTGAGTCTCATAGTCTCGGGACTTCCACATGACACACACGCCGACTGCTCCCCCTGCACATCTGTAGCCCTGACTTTCCCCTGAATTCCAGGTTCCACTATTCCACTGGAAGTCCACTCAGATATCCAACAGGCACCTCAAACCCCTGGAATGTCCCAAACAAAACCTTCAAGGTTTGGCCTGTCCTCCTCCTAAACTTCCCCCTTGCTAGTAGCAGAGCCCAGCATTACTCACTTGATTACCCAGAATATCAGTGTGCATGGGGGTATTAAGTAGAATCTATAGGAGGCCGTTATGCTTCGACAATCGACCACCCAAGAAGTAGCTGCTCATGCTGAAGTTCCGTACCACTTTGAATCTGAAGCCAAAACTAAGTGGTTTAGCACAGCTTCCAAGAAATCAGGAGACAAATTCCCAAACAGGCAAATGCTAGCTGGTATAATAATGCCCTCTCTGCTTTCATCTTTACAAGGAAAGTAACTAAGACAAACCAACCCACTTGGTGTTCTGTTTCTGCTTTCCCCAGCCCTCTTCTGTCTACAGTCAGCCTCCTCTCCTCCGCTCACTGGAACATCCATTCTTATTGGGGTGTACCTTAAAACACACCTATCTTAAGTGCGGGGTTGCTCAATTCTAGAAATGCAAATGGAAGCTAAGATCTTAAAGCTAAATTTGTCGTCATTTTCTCTTTTGACTGGGGGATGGCGACAGAAATCTATCATCCTTGGTCCCTCTTTTTCTCACGCTCTACCCCCAAACCATCCACATACCATGCTGGCAAAATCTTCAAGATTTCAGAATACGACCAGTTCTTACCGCTCTGAGCACTGCCACACTAGCCCATGCTACTGCTGCCTCCCTTATTCTACCACGTGCGCTTGTAACTGGTTTCCCTTCTACTCCTGTGGTCTACCAGGGCACCACCTCCAGCAGCCAGTGTGACCCATACATCATATCCTCTCTTTCAAACACCTCCAGTTACTTCACAGAACACCTAGAATACAACAGTCTTCCCCATGGCGTATAATGCTTTACATATCTGCTCCTGACTACCTGTCCATTATTTTATAGCATTCCCTCCCTTTCCGCCTCTCTATTCTAGTCCTATTTATTTATCTATTTATTTCACACCAGGAATCAAACTCAGGACCTTGCACGTGCCAGGCTGGTGCTGTGCCACTGAGCTATATCTCCTTTGTTTTAGTCTTATTGGCCTCCCTGATGTGCTGTGAGCAGGTCAAGTATATTAGCTAGTCTTAGGACTTATGAACTTGCGGTTTCCTCTGACTGAAATATTCCTTTTTTTAAAAAATTTTTCTGAGGCAGGGTCTCACTATGTAGGGCCTCAAACTCCCTGCGACCCTCCTGCCTCAGCCTCCCAAGTGCTGGGGTTACACACACAGGCCACCACCTTCGGCCTGAAATACTCTTGTCCTGGTAGCTACATGCCTCACGTAAATTAGGTCTCTGCTCAGATAGCAAAGCCTCAGAAAGGTATTTCCTGGTCCTTGGCTCTGAACAGCCCCACCACTCGCATTCCTTACTTTCCTTCACAGCACTGATCAGCACCCGACCTTACATTAAGTGTGTAGCTGCCTGCTCCTTTACTGCTTGTCTTTCCATTTATGACGTAAGCTTTCAGAAAACGGAGGTTTTTGTTTCATTCACCCCAGAACCTCTCTGGCCCTAGAATACTCGACACATGGCCCCAAATATTTGCTAAGCGAATGAAAGAGCGCTGGAGTAACTTACTGACTAGAAGTATGCAAGATCGAACAAATACCTGAGGGCCGATTATGCAGGAGGCACTTCGCCAGATGTGTCCTTTTGGATGGGTACTGAGTGCAAGGGCACACAGTCCTAGCAATGTTTGTTAGATGGGTGGTAGTTGTACAAGAACAGTTATTAAGCTATACTTAAGATTTCTGTATTTTAAACTTTTTTTTTCTTTATTCCTCCACAGCACTGGGATTGAACCCTGAGCCTTCGTGCGGAGCTACGTCCCCAGCCCTTTTTAATTTTTACAGGGTCTCACTAAATTGCTGAATTGTGCAGGCTGGGCTCGAATTTATAATCCTCCTGTCTCAGCCTCCTAGAGTGCTGGGATTACCGGTGTGGGCCACCATGCCTGCCTCAGGTTTTTTTTCCCCTCCTTTTTTTTTTTTTCAGTGCTGGGGACTTGAGCCCATGGCCCCACGCTAGGCAAGCATTCTATCACTGAGCTACACTGCCAGTCCTAAAGATTTTGTTTCTCTTTCTTTTTTTAAGTTTCTGACCTATCAGCCCACATCAACAACTTCCAGGGTGGCCAGAGGACTGCACAGCCTGCTCTGCGAGCACTGAGAAGTCCCTAAGTACCGAGATCCGCACACCCTGATAAAAAAAAAAGAGAGCTAGCCGCACCGTGACACTAGAAACCTCAGCGATCACCGCCTTCTCCGTCCCGGTGCACCTTCTCACCGTGGTGCGCCCGGACGCGGCCGGCGGGGCGCTCAACGCTACAGAAAGTTGGATGCGTCGGGACCAGAGCCCCAGCCGGGCAGGAGCAAGGTAGGGATCCCCCGGGGAGCCGGGGGCGAGAGCGAGGAACAGGGCAGGCCTCGTTTGGCCCCTTACCGGTCACCACCTGGAGGAGGTGACCGCCGTGCCCACGCGCGTTTGTACGGCCGCGTGTGCGGACGGACCGGACGTCACCGCCGCGCCGAAGGGGCCACGGCCCGCCAGCGCGCACGCGCAACACAGCGACCTACGCAGGCGCGGCGCCGGACAGCGCGGGAGGCGGGCGCGCGCCATGGAACAGCGGCTCGCCGAGTTCCGGGCGGCTCGCAAACGGGCCGGGCAGGCAGCTCAACCCCGCACTTCCAGTCAGACCACACAAACCTCGGGAGAGAAGGCGGAAGCCCTTACGACTCCAGAGGCAGCCTCAGGCTGGTTAAGACGGTTCCTGATACTTGTACGGAAACCGAGGCCCGCGAGTGCCCGGGCCCCGCCCACCCCCGCTCAGGTGAGAGGACAGAGGCTTTGTCCCGCATCTGGCTTCCGGAACGCCGCCAAGGCCTCTGTGGAAACTGCTCAGGCCCCGCCCCCAGGGAGGACACGCCCACCGCGTGTCCTCGGAGCCCGGGCGGGGGCGGGGCCGTTGGGCGGGGCCGGGGCGGGGCCGGGGCGGGGCTGCAGGCTCCTCTAGGGCTTGGGGTGAGACTTCGTGTTTGCGGCGCTGGGTGTCTGCCAATGACACGTGGCTCTAATGCTTCTCTTCCCAGCTCAGGTCCCACGCAGCCCTGACTCCAGGCAGAATGAAACTCTGCTTTTGAATTGTTCATAGGAAGTTGAGGTCTCGCTGTCACGCCCAGTTGTATGGCTTCCTTTACTCGCCACTCATACTGGAGGACAAGTGGTTGGGACAAGAAGAAATTGGTTTGGAGTGCTGGCAAACCGAAGAAGAGCAAAGATCTTAGGAAACTCAGGGCCCCGAGGGCTTTTAAGGGAGGGAGGAGAAAAGCAGGATTTATGTTTTCTTCTCTGCCAGACCATCATGGAGTTAACCGTTGATTTTCTTCTCTTAGGCCCGTCCTAGTAGTTCTTTAGATAAACATTATTTCCCTACAAATTGAATATTATTTTGCTTTTACTTTCTTTTCTTTTCTTTTTTTTTTTTTTTGGTCTTTTTGAGACAGTTTTTCACCATATAGTTCAGGCTGGCCTCGAACTTGCTTTGTAGCCCAGGTTGGCCTCGAATTCACAGCAATCCTCCTGTCTCAGCCTCCCGAGTGCTGGGATTACAGGCATGAACCACTACGCCCAGCTTATTTTACTTTTAATTAAAGAACAAGCTTAGCACGTCCTTGGCCAACACTTTGAAGTTACTTGAAGACCAGTCAGATGCCTTGGGCTCTTTAAAGTTGATGGTTAGAAAGTCTCCCACTCCTTTTAGTTCCTTTTCCCAGGAATAGCTAACTTTGCAGTGACTCCTGAAGACATAGAAGAACAGGGAGATGAAGAAAGGCAGTAGTTTTAACCTGTTAGGTGGCTTCTGTTAGACGTGTCCTGAGACCAATACATTGCTCAGCTATGTCGCCTCCAAAATTAATGATTTTAAAGTCAACTGAAAGCAGGCGAGGCTGGAGAGTTTATTTGGGTTTTCTCTCTTCCCTTCCACATACTGTGGCTCTGGGACACCTCCGGGACCAAGCTGAGCACAAAGGTCCAGTTGAATACAGATCACAAGTGGTGGTAATTAAGGCGTCAGGCTAGGGGTACTTGGAACACATGGGCCAGTGTGGCAGACAGCTTGGGCTTTAGAAATGGAATTTGAATACAAACCCTACAAAAGGTTTGGGTCTGTAACTACCAGTAGGGCATATGCTTGGATATCACTTAGGTTAGAAAAGCTTAGTGTAGTAAGAGTCCAAAACTTCCTTTTAGCTGTCAGAATGCATGGGAGCAATATGCCTGTTCACCTTAAAGTCATTTTTTATAAGTTCATCTATTATTGCATAACATCTGTCTAAGGATTTTTTTTTAAAATCAAAAACTTACTGTTCTGTGTTCTGCACAGTATTCAGGGTTCCTCTTTGCAGGGTGAAAGAGGGGTGCAGCGGGGTTCAGCACTCCCACTTCCTTGCACGCAGTTTTTCTCAATTGTCTTTGGCTATTACTGATTAGAGCTTACTGAGCACAATTGCTCAAGATTTAGAATCCATTTCTCCTATTCTGGTTTACCCCTGCAGTTGCAAAAACAATGTCTAACGCACACAATGAGCTTTTGACTGTGTCTTATTTCCAAAAGAGCATGAGATCATTGAGTTGAACCCAGAGACACTGAACACGGAGAAAGCTTCTGTTATTAAACGCCCCAAAGCTGATGGCCTGACAGAAGGATGAGAAGAAATGACGAATCTTGGGCTGGTTCTTACTGATTGCCTCGCTCTTCACGAGCAACTTGCTTAGGCTCGTTTTCATTGACCTAACTGTTCCTGGGTGTGCTCTGGTATAAAAATTCTCATTAAAATTTTGTTTTTCTCAAAGTTACAGTCTGATAGTTCTGATGGCACACTGTGGCCTGTCGGAGATTTCATTAGTTATCTGTTTATAATTGCATCTCTGAGGTAGTCGTTGATCAGGAAATACTCACATTCCTCCTCCTCCCTGCTAATTTTGCTTGAGGAAAAGCAAAGCGCAGAGCTCCATTCTGTGATGCCTGTCTGCCGCATTGTGACAGCTCTGCTGGTAATTTTCTAATCCTGCTGAAACCACCTGCCTCCTTCTCTAGCAGATGCTGTGCCTCTTTAATTTCTCCCTTTCCCTCACTGTGATTCATTCATTCAACAATCTCGTCATGAGCCACAGTGCCCAGCTTCCATCCTAAACCCTGGAGACTGTGTGGTTAAGACAGATAAAGTCCTGCTCTCCTAGCGCTTCATATCTGCGTGCAGTGGGAAATGTTTCCACAACAACAAATTGGGAATAATAATAATGTTTGCCTCCAGGACTACAGACACTGGGGAAGCACTCAGTAAGTGGTGGCATTTGAACATTATTCTTTTTATATTCCCTGAATAATAAACTCAGCTTATTGGGAAATTTGGTTCAGGTATGTTCCAGATGGATACTGTACCTATCCATCCATCATTGCTCTTTGACATCTGTTGCCACCCTAATCAACGCCTGGGCCTCTTTTGCTGGGCCTCCTGCGTTAACATCTGCCAGTTTCTCTCCTGCATTAGCACCTGCTGATCATTTTTGATTGCATTGGAGCCAGTGCAGACGCTCTCTGGTGATGATTGTTTTAGAGAGTCAGGCAGGGAAATAGAAATGCATTCTCTGCATGCAGAGTGGTCCTAAAGGTGGGTGGGACTGTGTGAGTTCCCCACTAAGACCTTCCGTGGTTTCCCATTTCCAGAATCTTTACTGTGGCCTGCCTGGCCCGTGTGGCCTGGCTGCTGCCTTCCACTCCTCCATCGTCTCATCCCCTTTGTGCAGGACGCAGCAGTCACTCTGCATGTCCTGTCCCTGGACAAGCCAGACCTTCCCAACCTCGTCACTCCTCCTCTTGGACGAGAAGGATTGGGCACGGTGGCCACACCTTAGAGGAACGCTTCTTCTTTAATAAATGTCAGGGGTAGGGGACGTTGTTGAGATGTTAGAGCCTTTCCAGACTTTATAGTCTAATCAAAAAGGTAGTAATTACAGTGTTGATGCTCTAAAAAGAAAGTCCCAACCAAACAGAATTTCTTGAACCATACATCGGGCGACTAATACTTTCTTATGGAGGCCAGTATTTGCAGTCCCCCTGTAAATATTCCTGTGAAGAAGCATAGAGGCTATAGCTGAAAGTTCCTTGGCATTGAGAACCTAAGCACGGGGTGCCTGTCACACCAAAAGACACGACAGTCCTTTGCTTCTGCATTAGGTGCACTCCAGGGACACATGGAACCCAAATCAAAAGTGGGACACCCCGATGCTAAATAGTGGTGCTCAGTGAGACCGAGTCTGTTAGTGCCCCGGGATTGGGGCATTATGGCCAAGGAGGTCAGGGCAGGCCCAGTTCAGCAATCTCACTAGTTTAGAAGGCAGGCAAGGAGTTGGGGTGAGGACAGGAGCCAGAGGCAATTCCAAGCCACAGGATGTCTTTGGGTAGCAAGATCAGTCACGCTGGGGCAGAGGGGTCATTTATGGAGCAATAGATTATGGGTCGTGTGGTACAGGACATCTTTTTAGGCTTTCGTTTGTCAAACTGCAAGTGGTGGCCCCTTAGTGGATGGTGAACGTAGAAGATTGCATTCTCTTTTAAAATTGTTTAGGAAAAGGCAGAGAGCTGCTCATGAAGCTTTGTTTCCACTGCACACTTGTATGCCAGGTCTCAGTGTAAAATGTTTTTCTTACTGTAGGTCATGCCCAAGAAAGTCTGGAAAACTGTGGGCTAAAGGAAGCACGCACCTGTCTCCCATTGGCGTCTGGCACAGGGGCCTGGGTACAAATGTGTGGGGCACCTTGGGTTCCCACCCCAGGGTTTAGATTTGAACACCTTTGTTGAAGGTTTGTGGCGGGAGGTCAGTGGGTGACTTAGACAATTCTTGTAGCAGTTGTACCTCAGCTGGTTTGGGGAGGAGGAGACGGGAGGCATGGAATCTAACTAAGTTAGGAGCCACAGCCCAGGCCTTGGGGTGAGCAGCCAGGACCTGGTTGGGATGCTTAGGATGGTGAGAGGGTCCAGGAGTGGCCGGAGCAGCGGTTTTTGTTTTGTTTTTAATATGTAAAAGAGCTTTTGTTTTGAGCATCCTCTGTTTTAGAGTCATGTCACTCATCCTGTTAGAGCTCCTCTAATCAAATCAGCAGATGTCCCTTGACTCTGCATGGGAGGCAGACAGCAGGGCTGCTGCACTGTCGATTACCGGGCAGTTTCTGTTTGGGGCACAAATTAGCTTGTGTTAGCAGCAGACTAACGTGAAGAAACGGCTCCCACAAATGGGAATCCATCTGAATGCTGTGGGGTTTTTATGGGGTCACATCTCGCTAAGTGCTGATCATTTTTGATTCCATTCAGTCAGCACAGAAGCTCTCTGGTGATGATTGTTTTAGAGAGTCGGGCAGGGAAATAGAAATCAATGAGCCACAGCCTTCCTAGAGTAATAAGAACTGCCTCTCTAGATTAGTTCTGACCCTCAGCACCATTACCATTTACTCTTACTTGGTTTGCTTGTGTATCCTAGGAAGCGGCTCAGCCCAGGAGCAACACGTCACAGCCCCCACGGAATGTCGCCAGCCCTCCGCCTCCGCCTCCACACTGCAGCGGGTCTTTGCTGACCAACATCACCTTCCTGAAGGTTCTTCTCTGGTTGGTCCTACTGGGACTGTTCGTGGAACTGGAGTTTGGCCTGGCTTATTTTGTGCTGTCCTTGTTCTACTGGATGTACGTAGGCACACGAGGCCCTGGGGAGAAGAAGGAGGGCGAGAAGAGCGCTTACTCTGTGTTCAACCCGGGCTGCGAGGCCATCCAGGGCAGCCTGACTGCAGAGCAGCTGGAGCGCGAGTTACAGATCAGACCTCTGGCGGGGCCTTAGGACCCGGCTCCGCTGCCACAGGCCAAGGCCGGGCCCGTCCTCCTGGCCCTACAACATGGACTTGATTTGTGGTGCAGGGACTGAGGACAGCTTGCAGGTTGGCTCTGCGACTGCACAGTTCTCCGCTCTTTGCCAGACCTGCTGCAGTTTCATCTTCGATCTTCTCTTTGGCTTGGGTGAAATTCCTTGAAAGATGCTCACTGTGGGGCTGATGCAGTTTATAAATGTTATGTACTCAGGAAAGGAGGCCTCTTTGTCTCGTCATTGGAGAGAGCAGGCTGGGGAGCACTAGGAAGTAACAATTAGGTATATCACTGGGCTGTGTTTTAGATGTACATATTCTCTTGAGGTCTTCTAATGTTTATAACATTTGTTCTGTGAAAAGTTTAAGTTCCAAGTTTTGGGGGTTTCATTTTGCTTTCTATTGTAATTCCTGCTTTTTCAGGCATTAATGATGCTGAGCTATAAAATGTTCATAAGACATCTTTTTTTTTCCGGACACAGGCGCCCATGCGTTACCCATCACCGTCTTCCGATCTCCTTTTATTCTGTCCCCACTTGGTAAAAGAAAGAGGGCCAAAGTGACGGATATGGGGAGGGATTTCACAAAGTCAGTAGTAAGAGTTGATGGGATATTAATTGCTACTGAGTATTAATTATTTATTAATCAGGGATAAATTAAGCTAGAAAAACTTCGGTGTGGACAGAGGGGAGGGCTGGAATAGAATTTCGGGCGTGCTGGCTGCTTGGGGTAGTCCTTATTTTCTAAGCGCTTTAAACAGCAGTCCCTTGGCCTGTGGTTTGGGTGAGAAATTACAGTGACAATCAGGGTTGATTTTGTGCTCTTTCTTCTTTCAGTTCAAGTCTGAGTTCATTGAAATCACAACAAAGCCATCAAGTACTTTTTCTAGGGATCTTACTGATGAGTAAAAGGACTCTAGTTTTAAACAAAACTTATGTCCAAACTTTAGATTTTAAAGAAATTTCCGAGTAATTCAAACTTCAGTAAGTTTTCAGCTTCAGAGTTCAGCTATTAATTCTTTTTTTTTTTTGTTTTTTTTTTTTTTTGGTTTTTCTCCGGTACCAGGAACCGAACTCACGACCTTGCGCTTGCCAGGCAGGCGCTTTGCCGCTGAGCTAAATCCCCAGCCCCCTATTAATTCTTTATTATGGAAGTAATTTTGATATTCAGGAGGTATTATTAAGTAATGGACGTTTGTTCTTTCGTTCTTTTTACCCAACTATTAATGCATAGTCTTAGCTAAGTTTAAATATACAGTAGTACCTTCATTCATGAACTTAATTCTTTCCATGATTCTGGTCAGAAAACGAATTGGATGTGAACTGGATACAATTCAGTGGTTAGATTCACTGATAACCTTCTGGGGAAATTTGATTCAGTTCTCATCCAATTCAGTTTGTGACCAGAATCGTGGAAAGAATTTAAGTTCATGAGCCAAGGCACCACTGTGTCTCTTATTGTTTTGAATGTGAACGCCCCACTGGGCACTTGGGATATGCTAATGAGAAGAAGCGGACACACTGCCAGCTGTCTGGGCATATGGTCTATCTGGGGACGAAATAAAGCAAATGACAACAAGAATAGAGACACGTAGTTGAGGCTGACTGGCACAGCATTTCAGGCCTTGCGGAATGTTCCTCTGGTCTGCAGTTGTTTCCCCTTCTAGCCCTTGGCCAGCGGGGAGTCTGGCTGTCCCCCAGAGTCACCAAGGTGAGTGGAAGTCCCTCCAGCTCACGGAGACGTCTTTTCTCCTGAGACTTGTGTCTGAACTGGGCGTGTGGAAGCCACGGGAAGCCGATGGATCCCTGCGAAACATGAATGGTTTGATTGCATTTAGGAGGAGACTTTGTTTTCTCATTTACTTTTGTAAGACTTTCCTAATCCCTTAGATTTTTTACTTTGACCTCTTTCTTTTTTTCTTTTTTTTTTTTTTTTTTGGTTTTTCTCCGGTACCGGGAACCGAACTCACGACCTTGCGCTTGCAAGGCAGGCGCTTTTGCCGCTGAGCTAAATCCCCAGCCCCTGACCTCTTTCTTAAAAGCTTAATGCAAGGGACAAATCTCTGTAGTGAAAGTTTTACTGCAGTGGCCAGGTCAATAAGCATTGTTGTGGGAAAGAATTAATTTATATTTAAAAATGTGTGTCCTACACTTTCCCCAAAAACAAAACGAAAGTGCTTGTAACTGTGCAGTAGGGAAGTTTGATCGTACAGTGATCCCGGTAAGAGATTTCTCCTGAGCACGGGAGAGACCTAGCTGCGGAGGGACCTCGGGAGCACATGTTGACGCTGTGACTGTTGATAATGAGGTGGGGCCTGGATTGCTTTCGGCCCATCTGGGTGAAAGATTTCTCACCTGTCTCTGTTCCCTTCCTCCCAAAGGGTGCCTGCAACGATAGCCTTGCCTTCTAGGAAAAGTAGTATGAGAACCAATTACATGCCCAGCAGGAGAAGAAAGGGCAGTGTATATCTGCTGTTCTTAGCAGACCATGAAGCTTTAGGTGCAACCTTGATTTCCCAAATTCAGGCCTGACGAACTCAGAATTTCCACTCAGGGCCTGACCATTAGCCCCGAGTGAGGCCTCCGCTAAAGTATGCATCTGCCGTCAGGAAAAGGGGTGTGCAATCCCTTCTGTGAACTCATTCTGTCCGACAAGTAAAGTGGATTTTGCTTCCCTCCCAGTAGCTCATCTTGTCTGTTCAGGGGGACAGTTAAACTCGTACAAGGGACCCCAAAATGACATTGTGTCCCTGCCACCCCCCGTCTTGGGCAGTGTCACATTTATTCCTGACTAGAGATGGTTTCTAGTGATGCCTGAAGAGTAAGATTCCAGGTGCAAAATTCATAGACTTCTCAAGAAATTCTTCATTTCCTGGAAGAACTTGGGCCACCACTGCCTTCTCCCTCCCACCGCCCCGGGCTGTTTCTTCTTACTCCAGTCACAGTGGGCTCGAAGCCCCACAGCCCATTCTTCAGTCCCCCTTTAGCCCTCTCTGTTCTGACTGAGTCACCCAAATTGCACCTCTGCGGTACAGGCACCTTCAGGCCAGCTCTGACCCATTCTGCGAGTTCCAGGCCAGGGCAGGGGCAAATGTCCCCATCGATCGCGGCGAAGACCTTTCTTTAAAAAGCTTTGGAGCTTTACCAATGATGATTCAGGCCTTTATATTTCATGCTATCAGGGTTTTACTTTGAGCATGGGAAGTCTTCCACATTTGCTTTTAATCCATCTGGGCAGTAAGATTGGGTTCAAAAACTGTGATACAAAAAGTTAGAAAGTCACACAATTGGAAGAACCAGTGACTCCCAGTTGGACAGAAGAAAGTAAAATTTGAATTACTTGTTTTGGGCTCTTGCCGCTGCCACTAGCAAGTATTAGGAGGTGCTGTGGGCTGTGTACCCTGGGGACGCAGTCACGGCCCATGCGCAGGCTGAGTGCAGGCTGGGTGGCCCTGTCACAGAAGTCCTGCCACCAGGGGGTAGCTTAGAGCCGCTGCGACCCAGCCTGGGTCCCTTCACCTCCCACTTGATAATTTATGTCATGTGGAAAAGCCACTGGCGTGTTTATGGGAAGCATGTGCGCTGCTTTTTCAGGCGTTCTCGCTGGGCCAGTCACAGAGGCGAGGGCGCATCAGAGGTCCTGGGAAAGCCAGAGAAAGCTACCCGAAGTGATTTATTATATGCATATTTTAAAATAAAAAAACACCAGCCTCTCCCTAGACCTAGCAGGCAGCCTTGCAGTCGCCTGTCTACATCAGAGCTTGGAGAGGGCTGGGACTGGGGGTGACTAGGACCTGCCATTGCTGGCAGGGAAAAATCTGTCCCTAAACCAAAGGAAGTAAAATTCAGACTAAGTGCTTTGGATTCCGTGATGCGTATTTTTATTTCATATTGGAGCGCTGGGCTTAAGTCTTGAATGTCATTCTCAAAAAGCCGAGTGAGAAGACGGGGAGTGCACAGAGAACCGCTATATAAGGTGTGGGAGAGAATGGGGATGTTTATATAGGCACGAGTGTGTGTGTGTGTGTAGGGGCCATGGAAGAAAGAAGCCACTTTCCTCTAAATTCTTTACATCAGTCCCCCTTACCCACATTCCGAGACATGCCTGAAGCCATGGATAATATTGAACCCTATACCTTCTATGTTTTTTTCCATACATACGTATCCGTGATAAAGCTTGAATTTATACATTAGGTGAAGTAAGAGATTAACAATGAAACCAGTAAGAGTCATAGAAAACACACGCATTATTGATTACTGGAATTTCCCACCTAATACTTTCAGTCCTGGGGAAACCGCAGTTGAAGAGGACCGCTGTCCCACACGGGGCCTCTACCTAAACGCTCTTTCCGGAGCAGTGCGGTGCTGGGCACTCTGAACAGCGGTTCATGGGCCCCTCTCCCGCAGAGGAGTCTGCAGATCCTGGCTGTGAAGAGCCGCTGAGTCAGGGCGCACGGGTGGAGTCCCAGAGCCTCCGTCCTCACAGGCTCCCGCTTGACCTCGGCACACCACAGACCAAGAGCCCCTGACATAAACCGTCAAGGCTGAAGAGAAAACCAACGGAGGGATTATTAGATCCAAGCTGAGGAAGATGGGTATTTTAAAAGCAGACAACAAAGTTTCCATTTCTTTCTTTCTTTTTCTATCTTTCTTTCTTTCTTTCTTCTTTTCTTTTCTTTCTTTTTCTTTCTTTCTTTCCTTCTTTCTTTTTCTTTCTTTCTTCTCTTTCTTTCTTTCTTTCTTTCTTCCTTTCTCTCTCTGTCTCTCTCTCTGTCTCTCTGTCTCTGTCTCTCTCTCTGTCTCTGTCTCTCTCTCTCTTTCTCTCTCTCTTGAAACAGGGTCTTGCTGTGTAGTTCAGGCTGGCCTTGAGCTCACTGTGTAGCCCAGGCTGGGCTCAAACTCACACTGATCCTCCTGCCTCAGCCTCCCAAGTTGCTGGGATTACAGGCATGTGCCACCACACCCAGCTGCCATTTTTCAAACTTCATTTGGAACACCAAACAGAGGGAAAAAGGAACAGCAAAGGAACTACTGTAACTCCAATTCTGTAACTAAAATTAGTTTTTTTTGGAAATTTCCTTAAAAACAGTATTTACAAAAAGAATCACATCATTTTAGAAATACAGACTAGAATAAGGTATCGTACTGATATGCGGATATTTCAATAATCAGGAAGTACAGAGGGCTAGGGTTCCCTCCCACCTTTCATCTTCCCTTTTTCTTCTGTAAGCTCCCAGATGAGAACCCCTTATCACGATTCTGCCCCTTGCTTGCTTCTTTCTTTTTTCAGGAGTCTGGGTTTTATTTATGTACCTGTGAAGTTTTTATGTAAGGGAAGGACATGATCCAATTTTCATTTTTAAAAGATCCCCCGGGCCATGGTTGGGGGTGGGTGCTGAGTCCCTCGGCCTCCCACCTCCTGCCTCCCCTCCCAGAGCACCTGGCCCCCGCCAGGCCTGGGGCTGGCTCTGAGTGACAGAGCCAACACGGAGGCCGAGCTTCCTCTTCTCAAGAACATAGTCCCACGGGGTGGGGGTGGGGCAGCCGGGACCCTGCGGGGTGTGCAGGGGGAGTGTGATGTCTAAGCAAGTGAGAGCAAGCTGCTTGTGGGACAAGGAGGCTTCCTGGAGGTAGTGACATCATGCTGAATTTGAAGGGGGACCAGGTATCCCCAGCAAAGAAGGCGGGGACAGAGGGGCGGTGCTTTTGGTCAGAGGAAACAGGGATTTGAGAAACTGGGTGCTTTCTGAGGACTTCGCTGCTCAGGGGAGGCAATTCTAGGAAGGAATGCTGGGTGCCTCTTGGTTCTGGCGGGTTTTTAATTTTGTTTTTGAGACGATTGATTTTGCTGTATCACCCAGACTGGCCTTGAACTTGTGATCCTCCCACCTCGGGCTCTCACAAAGCGGGCACTCCACGCACACCCCACCATGCCTACTTGCTTTCTTTTTAATCTAACTTTTTAAAAATAATTCTTCTATATCTGTACAGGTAGAGCTACTTATTTCTTTTTTTTCATAGGTACAGAGTATACTTCCATAGGGATAGGTGATAATTTAATCATCCCCTACTTAAATGTGATTGGACTTCGGGGTTTGTTTCTAATCCACTGTGACAAGCAATATACATGATGATCCCTGTGCATGTGAGTGATCCCTGTGCAGCTCCATGCATGTGAGTATATCCCCAGGATAGAATTACATTTGCTGGTCCAAGATACATGGTTTAATATTGGTAGCTATTTCACTGCATAGATACGTTTACACGCCTACCAACTCCATAGGATAATGGCCTTTTCTCCTGTCCTGGACAACACAGGGTGTTAATCTAACTTTCCATTCTTTGCCAATCTGACAGGTGAGCAATGGCACCTCACACTTGAAATTTTTATTTTATTTATTCATTTTGTGGTGCTGGGGATTGAACCCAGGGCGTTGTGTGTGCAAGGGAAGAGCTCTACCACTGAGCCACATCCTCAGCCCCTACGCTTGTCATTTAAAATTCTCATTATGGGTGAACCTGTTTCTGTAACAGCTATTTGTACTTATGTAGGAAGCATTTCATCCTTTGCCCATTCCCACTGAACCGCTGGAAGTTCTTTTCATTTCTTTTAGGAAGTCTTTACAAATGAAGAAAATTAGCTCTTTGGGTTATGCGTTTCAAATATTTTTGCTCAATTTGTTTATTTTATTTTATTTTATTTATTTATTTTTTTTTTTGGTTTTTCTCTGGTACCGGGAACCGAACTCACGACCTTGCGCTTGCCAGGCAGGCGCTTTTGCCGCTGAGCTAAATCCTCAGCCCCTCAATTTGTTTAAATTTGTTTGTGTTTTTGTTTCTATGGGGAAATTTTTGTTGTCCAATTTGTGTATTTATTTTATGACTTCTGGGTTTATGTTTGTGTCATACAGCAAAATTTTTTTTTTCCATATTTACTTAGTGCTTTCATTTTCTATATGTGAGTTTTTTAATCTACCTAGTATTTATTTTGGCGTAGGGCTACAGAGAGGGATCTGGCTGTATTTATTCAGGTATCTTGGTATCATTATTTAATAACTCATGTCTTGCCTGCTAGTTTAAGAGCCATCTGTATCATATCCTACATGTCTTGTGTATTTGTATCTATTTTGGAATTTCTGGTCACTTCCATTGATCTATTAGTCTTTTTACATTCTAGCACCTTATTTTTCATTATAGCTTTATAGTATGTTTTAAAATTTGAGTGGACTAGACACCTATATTACTACTTTATTTATTTATTTATTTATTTTGGTTTTTCTCCGGTACCGGGAACCGAACTCACGACCTTGTGCTTGCCAGGCAGGCGCTTTGCCGCTGAGCTAAATCCCCAGCCCCTGCTACTTTAGTTTTATTTTTTAAAAATACATTTTTGTGTATGTGTATGTGTGTGTGTGATCTTTAGAATTAGTTTGAGCAGGTCCTCAACATTTTTTTTTGTATTTTTATTGCTGTCACACTAAATTTACAAATAATGAAACATCTTCAAGTTAGTATTTACTATTCGGGATGTGTCCAGCATTTGTTTAAACCTCCTTTATTGATCCTCAATTGCATTTTCAAGTTTATTTCATATTGATCTTACTACTTCCTGCTTATTCCTGGTTATTTTATCTTTTGCTATTAATGTAAAGTGTAAGTCTTGGATTATTTCTTCCAACTAGTGGTAGTTTTGTGTGTGTAGGAAAGCTATTGATTTGGGTATATTAATTTTGTGCCTATCCTTAACTGAATTCTCCTAGTAATTTTAATGGTTTTTCAGCTAATTTTCCTGAATTTTTCATATAGCAACTACTTCCTTTTAAAATAACATAACATTCAGTTCTTCCCACTTTCTATAACTCTTGGCTAGTTTCTCTAATTAAATTAGCTAGAACATCCAGAAAAAAAGTTAAATCAGAATAGTAGTTAAGAAACATGAAAACATTAAGTCAGCGATATCATTGTTCTTGACTTACTGAGCACATTTCATATATATATATTTTTTAATTTTTTTTTTATCTTTTTGAGATAGGGTTTTGCTATATAGTTAGGCTGGCTTTAAACTTGTGATAATCCACCTGTTTTAGCCTCTTGAGTGCTGAGATTATAGGCATGTACTACCACACTTGGCTAGAATTTTCTCATTAAGTATAATGCCAGTTTTGGGGAGAAGTAGATGGGTAGATATCTGTACTTACTTTATTAAAATATTTTCCCCTTAAATTAAGAATGAATATTGAATCTCACAAAATCCTCTTTAATATAATGGAGATTAATCTTGACTTTTTATTAGTTTAATAAAATAAATTACGTTTTAGATTTACTCATGCAGAACCATCTTGTATTCCTAGAATAAGCCACGCCTGATTGTGATGTATTATTTTTTAAGGTGCTGATAGACTCAATTTGCTAACCTTATTTACATTTTATCAATTATTTTAGTGGAATGATACTTTTCTTAAGCACTTAATAATCTTGGAATATATAAAAAATGCAACTTATAGGTCTTCATGATAGAGTGTGTCTTTTATCGTTATAATAACCCTCTTTGCTTTCTTTGTTGCACGCTGCCGAGTTCATCCTGATCAAATACCAAGACTGGGAGCCAAGTTTACATTTTATTTGCATTTGTCAAGTAAGTCTTTGTCTTCTTGTTTTCAGCCTGCTTATTCTTATGAGATATGCTGCTTGTGGATAGAAAATAGAAGATAGTTAGGTTTCTTCATAACCACTATGAAAACATTTTGCTTTTATATAGGACTTAGTTCATTTATACTTATTGAAGTCTTATTTATCTCATCACAGTTTATGCTATGCTTTTTCTTTATTTTGCTTCTTTTGCTTTATAGTCTCTGGTTTTATTTTCCTTTTGTGTGTGTGTTTCTTTTGATACTTTGGAAAATTTAAATTTCTTTTCTGAAGTTATCTTTTGAACTTTATATTAATTATTTAATCCTTCATACTTTTAGGTAGAATTTTCTTTTTTCTTCCGGTACCAGGAATCGAACTCATGACCTTGCGCTTGCCAGGCAGGCGCTTTGCCACTGAGCTAAATCCCCAGCCCCTTTAGAATTTAGTAATATCCTGTAATGAATGCAATAAGTTTTTATTTCTACCTCCTTGCTACTTCTTTAGAATTTAGTAATATCCTATAAATGCATGTAATAAGTTTTTGTTTCTACCTTCTTGCTACTCCTTTCCATCCCTAGATAACTAAGTCTATTATTTATTGGTTAATTAGCTACATCTTTAGATATTATTGCAACCTGTTACTTGATTAATCAGCCTTAAATGGTAAATTTTGGCCTGCAGCCATCAGGATGATGAAATCAACATAGCTACACTGCCTCATACCGCCTATCCCTCTCCCTTTTCTCCTTTTATTATATTACTAATATTATTAAAGTTTTATAACATCTACATTCTTTTTAAATTATATTTCTGCTTTTTAGTATTAATCCTATCTGTAAATGATTTTTTCACTTAATGATAAACTGAATATATTCTCATATTATTCTGTAATATTGATTTTGACAGCTGTACGATGATTCTGTGTAGACGAATATACCAGCATTGATTCAGATGATCCTCTTTATTAGACATTTAAGTTGTATCCGTTTTTCACTAGTGTAATAATATAAATCAGGGTAACCTCTTTGAAATTTAAAACTCTACATTTTCAGTACTTGGAAAAAGAACAGTGAGAAGCCAATTCCTATTAGAACTGTAGCCTCAAATTTCAACGGCCAAGTCTCCCAGGGATCTTGTTAAAATGCAGATTCTATTCAGTAGACTTGGGTCGGGCTTGCGGTTCTGCTCCCAATACAGGCTGGTGCCACTGGCCTCTGGACCACACTTTGGATAGCAACATCTTTGAGTACATTTTGTTTCTGGGGAATTTTATGTGAATAACAAAAATGCTAGATGACACAATTGGTAGGAGTGGTTCATTGTATCTTGTGTCCTACCTTAAAATATTATGTTTGCATCAAAGTATTTGTGGCAAATAATTATTGGTGAGTGTTGATTTTGTAATTCTAGTAATGCAGCCAGAAAGTTACCTTTATGTTGTAGATGCCTCACTGACCTGAACCTATTGTGGACGTGTACCTAGGAGCCTCTCAGCTGAGCATATCCCTGTCACATTGGCAAAAAGGCTGAGAGCCCTGGGGACCAGAAATAAAGGAGAGATCCAATGGGCCTCCTGGAATGAATCAATGAAGAGAAATCTTTGAGCCCCAATTTATAAACAGTATCTGCCCTCTTAGCCTCTTGAGGATGTGCCTTTTGTTTGGTGGACGGTTTAGATAGTTTTGTCTTCCCAAGCCCTAAGCCATCGGGCCTGTCTCTCCCAGTTACGTTTGCTTCCTTGATGTTAACCTTAATCAGGGGTTTGACAAACATTCTGTAAAGAGCCAGATGGCAAATAGGCTTTATTGATTATTCTGTCTCTGTTATGACTACTCAGTTTTGTGGTTGAGGAGCAAAAGCAACCGTGGTCCTATGTAAACAAATTGTATACCCATAAAACTTTATTTATAAAACCAAGCAGAGGGCCGCAGTTTGCTGACCCCTGCTCTAACACACTAAATAAGCTTCTGCTTTAGGGTCAATTGTCCCTTTCTTGGGAATTCATTTCCCCTAGATGACCCTAGGAGTTGTTTATCTATCCCATTCAGTCTGTCAGAGATTACTTTTCAGAAATAGTAAGCAAATTTTAATAATTGCTAGAGAAAAGCATATGTATCTACAGGCAAAATATTTTTTTATACACATAACAGTTCATTTATAATGGACAGTGTTCAGGGACAGAAATGACTTTGCTATACAGCTTGTTTTAATCACATTCTTTCTGATGACTGTGTTTGGCGTTATGAAATGGCGTAAGGTGGGTGATATGAAAGAATTTCTTTGCATTAGATCCTTATTAATGAAAAAATAATGTCTTTGGTTCTTCTGGTTCTTGGCGTGGATTATATTAGGTTCTGCACATTCTAGAGTTTTCAAAGAACGATTTATGGAAAGAGAATTTCTACACAATTTGCATGTTTCCTGGAAATAACAGGAGAAGCCTCATGGTCTAAGAAAAGGCTGGCCAATCTGGGTGAATTGGGGACCTGAGAGGGGATTTCTTGAGGAAAGTGATTGTCTTAGTTACTTTTCTCATTGCTGAGACAAAATACCCTACACCCAGTAAAGGGAGGAAAGGTTAAATTAAGGGCGGAAAGGTTTATTTAGCTCACAGTGTGTAGAGGTTTCAGTCCATAGTTGGCTGGCTCCAAGGCAGGGTGCCGTGGTAATGGGCCATCACAAAAGAGCAACAGTTCATGGTAAAGCAGGGCAGGCAGAAGCCAGCAAGCAGCAAACAAGCAACAGCGCTTTTCGTATCTCTTATAGTCTATCAAAGCTACCCAATCTTAGGGCAGGTAGCAGTCATACCCCGAACTATGCCTACCGAGAACTATGCCAAACCAATCAGGAGGCTAATTTAGTAATCACACACCCTCAGACCCAGCCACCTCTGAAAAGCCCCACGTATGACTGCGTGAGGCTTTTGGGGAAAGTCTAGACACAAGCCCTAACAGTGATCAAACAGATAATTCAAGTTAGGAGAGCGCAGCTTGGGAGAATCCAGCCCCAGGAGGAGAGAAATTAGATTCTGAAGTTCACACAGGGTCTCTGAGACCCCACTGCTGCAGCCCTTAGAAATCCACCTGTAGGTACCATCTTGAGTGTAGTGAAAGTGACACTGCATGCGGGTGGCTGATGCAGAGGGTATGTGGCATCTCCACCTGTCATTATGGAGATGACTCCAGTGTGGAGGCTTTGCTGGGGTTTGGGTGGTCCGGCATGCTCTTGTGTGTGTGTGTGTCCTGTACCACAGATTCAGACTGCCTCAAGAGCTGTCACGTTTCTCATATGAGGATCAAGCCCAAGGTTTCCTCAGCAATGTGCCAAGGTCAGAGACCCTCCTGCTGGCAGAAGGAGCAGACAGAGTTCAAGGCCAGGAGAGCGAGTGTGAGGGAGCGGCTGTTGTGTCTGATACTGAGACTTCATACATGTGACACCTTTCCTGGCTGTGGTGCCATCATGCTTTTGTTGGCAGGCTCCGTGGTTGTGGCCAGTTTCTTGAAGATGGTGTTTTTCTTAAGGCCTTATGCAACATTGATGTTTCAGATGTTTCTCTGGATAGTTAAGAATCTTCCAACACAAATAATGTTAACGTAATGTGACTGTTATGTATATGAGCACGTGAACATCTTTTTATCTGTATGTTCCACTGGACCTTTCCAGGCGATGTCATCGAAAGGACATTGGTCTAGCCTGAGCAGAATGAGGTGTCTCGGCTGTGGCATGTGGCTCTGCCTTTTGGTTCTCTGATCTCCACTTCCAACACAACACCAGGGTTTGAAAGATGAAAGAGCTTGAGGGTGGTTTTGTCATCAAGTGGCATCTAGTTGGTGGGTACCAGCGGGGTTCATTAAGGCTATAAATTCAATTGCTGTGGAATCCTTAGGATTGTGAAGCTTTCTGGAGGGCAAAAATATAGTGGTAAAACACCTGTCTCTTTCAGCCGGAAACATACATAATGGTTGTAGATTGCTGAAAATTGGGTGTAGCTATTAAATGTGTGTAGTCATGTTCTCAAGTCCTGACTGTGTTTCTAACACCACCTTAGGTCCTGGGAATTGAAAACTGTCCTGTAAACACTGTTTGCTGCCCCGTGTCCTTGTTCTTTTACTCTGGAGATTTGGAAAGCTTTGAAAAAAAAATGCTCCTGTAGACACACACACACACACACACACACACACACACACACACACACCTGCCTGCCTGCCTGCCAGTCTTCTTTGGGTGTTACCTCCAGCCCTAGGTGATCCATCTCGGGACGAGGGACTTCTCAGTGTTTGTTAATTCTCAGCTATTGATTTTTGCTCCTGGTTGGAGGTTGTACTAAGATAAATTCTGAGGTCTATTGTCCCTACACCCGGGGAGGCACGGTAATTCATTCTAATGCTGGTGCCTGGCATCAGTGGGAGAAAAAATAAAAGTTTTGTTGGATTTACTTTAGGCTATGAGTCTTTTTCTCTTTCCAAAATCACTGTGTTAGTTGAAATGAGTCTTTGTGCCAAAGAAAAGAATCCATCATGGTTTGGGATTTGAGAACTCTACAGGGAAAGAGCTCAGATTTATGGAAGGAGGAGTTAATAACTTCGACTGGAGAGGGGGCTCCTAACCTAGCACACCATCGCTTGTCACTTATAATTCTCATTCTTTTTCCACCTCTATCATTTCCTCCTTTCTTTTCCTGCAGCTCTTTTCCACATTTAAAGTCTTCTTTTTTGTATTATTTATTTATTTTAAAAGTTGTTTTTTAATTTTTGAGACAGAGTCTCACTCTGCAGTTCAGGCTGGACTTGAACTCACTCTGCAGCCCAAGTTGGCCTCATATTCACAGCAATCCTCCTGCCTCAGCCTCCTGAGTGCTGGGATCACAGGCATGCACCGCCATAGTGAACTGTTTTTCTTTTTTCTGTATCTACTTATATTCTGGCCTCTTCATCAATCTCTTGCCCACCCCCTTTCCACCTTTGGGGGCACTCAATTTCTATTCCTTCCTCCTCATCACAGATTAATGCATCTATTTTCTCTCTTCTCCACCCATCTGACTGTGTTTATTATCCAGTCTACTTTGGGCTGCTGGTTTGACCCCCGATTTCTGATGAGGGAAACCTCACTGTTTTTAGTATTTCTCTGTGTGTGTTGGTGGGAGGATGGGGAGAGAAGAAGGGAGAAAGGGAGAGAGTGAAGGACAGATGGAGACAGACAGAGCCTGAAATGCACAGGATTTTGAAAAGATAGAAAAGGGGGAGGGGTCCCTGATGCTTGGGGATGCCACGGCACATGGCACGAACCGGCTCCTTCACGAATTCAGTCTGGAGCTCCCTCCTCCCATCTGTAGGGCAACAGTCACTGGACTGTGGCTTTATCGTGCATGTTGCTTGGGTCTGGGGCCGGGAATTCTCATTGGTCTCCCTTGCTGGGCCTCAGCAGAGCATGGCAGCTCATTCCCTGTACCCTTTCTTTATGCTAGCAGAAGCCCTATGAAGCAAAGTCTGACTTCAGAGGAAGGGCTTACCCTTGGGTCTGATGCACACCTCCCTCGGAACCTCGTGGTCCTTACTTGGTTTGGGCCCGTGTTTTCCTGGGAGGCGAGGGAGAGAGAGAAACCCTGTTTTGCTCCTGGTGCGTGGCAGAGGAAAGGCACGGAAAGGCGAGAACATCAGTCAGGGAGCGAATGAATCCAAAGCCAGACTAGTGCAGAGGATCCAGAGCGCAGATGTTCTATCTGCCAACATCAGGAGTTGCTTCCAGAACAAGAATCCTGAGGATTGTCAGAGATAATTGCCACGGTTTGCCGAAAAAGAGTGTGTGTGTGTGTGTGTGTGTGTGTGTGTGTGTGTGTGTGTGTGTGTGTAGAACTTCAGATGCGTACACTGATGTTCAAACAGAGAAAACTGAACTAGTGCGGGAATCAGAGAGAACCTGCAATTCCTCTGCTCTTCTGTAAGAGTGCATTGCAAACCTCAAGAGGAGGCAGTTATTTAAAGTTTATTTTCCCGAAGATACATCTCTAAACAGCAGCTCCATTCACATCCAGTGGTCCCTTTGCAAATAAGCCTCATGCTTTTATGATTTTTTTAAAAAAATGGATTTAATGGGCTGAGTTCATTTGGACAGGGGAGATCAAATGAATGGGTGGAATTAGAATACACATCCATTTGGCCATCCGTCATTGCTGAAGCCACTCGACCACCCAACTTCTCTAATTAAATGACATTGCAGTCCCCGTATAAAGGCTGCAGAGGACAAATTAGTACTTGGTAAGTGCTCCGAAGATGAGAATCATGGGATAAGTAACGAGCAAGGGCTTTTTTCCTTGGGCTGGAATTGGCGTCTTTTGTGTTTTCTCTGCACCATGAGTCACCTGGGTTGACACTGCAGAAAACCTCCTCTCCCAAAGGAAGAGCAAGAGAGACACAGTAGTGACAGGCTTTTTATTTGACTTACAGGGCAAATTAGGAAAGAGCCTGCACCCATTCACATCCATACAAGGAATTATACAACATACACATTTGCTATCTTCAGGTGCAGCCTATATTTTACACAAATTTATACATTAAGAAATCACATGGAATGATCTTGTTTAAACACTCATGAAGAGCAGGCATGCCCCCCGAGCACTGAAGATAGAAATTTAGCTCTGTCCCTTGTGCAAGCTTGGGTCACCCCTCTCTAGGTGCACTTATTTAAAAAACAGACCTGCATCAAATTCCTCCAAAACCAGTGAGTTTTTGAAGTCCATCCGCTTCAAGGAGGTGGTGGTTATTTTCACAGGAGGAGCTTAGAAGAATGTACATCTGGAAGCAAAATGTATACCATCTGGCAAGATCTAGCCCTGTCTGTAGGGGGTAAACTTTACCCTTTCCGTAATGTTCCCAGGGGCTCTGGGGCACAGAAGGCAAAAACTGAAATTGTTCTCTGGTCCACAGGGCGGAAGCTCTCTTCTCCCCATGTTGTCATTTATACATGCTTTCCTTTTCCTGGATTGCTTTGACACAGCGATAATTCACCACGCTAGATGGTCTTGGTTGACGAATGACTGACAGTTTGACAGGCCCCTCAGAAAGGCTGCGTCTCCTTAGTGTAAGTCAGGACGCAGGCCACTGGCTGCAGTGCCCTCCCTCTGCCAGGGTGGAGAACGTGGTGCATCAGTTTCAGCCCTGCAGCTCCTCACTCTCAGCTGCACCCCTAAATTGGTCACAGCTGAGTAGCATTCTCAGTGACCCCAGCAGGGTCACCTCTTCCTGAGGCAGCCAGTGTGGGAGGAGGGTGGGGAGCAGTGTTGGATGCATGGGGTGCGGGGGAGACACAGCCGCAGTGCTAAGGGCCTGAAAAACCATGGCAAAAATGACCAAAGAGGAGCAGAGAGGTCCCTTCCCTCTGAGAGATTCAGCTAGGGGAAGTCCAAGAGACGTGAGCAGTTATTGGAAAACAATGATCTTATCCGTTTCCTGCCAATCTGTATCCCTTGACAGTGCAGAAATAATTACAGATACTGTAGACACACTGTGGCATGAAGTCAAATGTTTGAAATTACACTGCTTAACAGCGCTCCCTAAGGTGGCTCTCCATGGGGCCACGGAGCTCATGCTGGCCAGCAGGAAGCAGCGCAGGGGCACGGTCATGTCCACAGAAATCCCTTATAGGGCCATTTGCTATCCCGGGACAACGTACTCCAGCCGCAAAAAGGAAACGCAAAGCAAACAACAACAACAAAAGAGTCGATACTAATTTGGTTCCTAGTGAACGTTTAGCATGCCGTTCACATAGCTCTCTTCGCAGACTAAGCCTACGTATTTTATTTGAGGATTTTTATAGTTTGCCTTGTAGGAGCCAAAAGCAGGGTTAGCACTGTAGATTGGAATCAATTCAGTGGAGGGAAAATAAACCTTTGGAATATATTTTGTCTTCCCCGAGCACGTAGCAGGCATTAGCAATAATGGAAGCCCTGTCTGCGCATGGAGAGGAGGCATCTACTGCTTAGACTCCCAGCCATCCTCACCTGGGGAGGTGCAGCCCCAGGACCTTCACAGTGGGGGCAGCAATTCCGGATTCATGCCAACTTCATGCTGCTCTGTACACGACAAACACACCATGTGTGCACGTGCACACACACACACACACACACACAATGCTCTTTCTCCTGGTGGAAGAAAAAGACAGAATGGGGTCACGGAGGGGAGCTCTCCTACCCATGAGCTGCTGAAATATGGTCAGCACGGCTGAGGGTGAGGGTGAGGGTGAGGGTGAGGGTGAGGGTGAGGGTGACTGAGGCTTTCAGGGCATTGATGCAGACTGACTCTCCTTGCCCTGCATGGCTCTGTGCCATCTTTGCTGGTCTACAATTGCCCAGCTTATACTCTGGTTTCTCTTCAGATCATATAAATCTTTTGCCTTCTTACAATTGCCCAGTTTGCAGGGAGAACAGTACTAGAGAGACAAAGGGGGAATTCAAGACCCTTTAGCTTTTCTTTTTAGTACACTCTGTGCTGTCAGTATAATTTTTTCAAAGTGCGCTCGTACACACATACACTCTGAAAAAATTAAGGCAACTCATTAAGAGTGCTGGATTTGCTATCCCAAATAGCTCACATGCTGTTTCTATGCATATGTGAGTTCTGATGCACTTTGTCTTTTTAAGACAAGGATGGATGAGGTGCTGGAGTAGAATCCGTAAGCAGATCCTCTCCTCCTCTCACCAGTGTAAGTTACCAAGGGGATGACACTGTTTCTGCTTCAGTAGAAACTCTAGACCGCACTACTGACTTTTACCTAGCATATCTTGGATGGCCATTCATACTTTTCACCTGACCTTCCCGGAGGGCTCCCTGGGCTGAGAGGCCGGTGCTGTGCCTCAGGTAAGTCGGGTCTTCGAGCTTCCCCCTTGCTTCTGGAGATCAGGCCAAGAGGGATCGTCAAAATCTTTCCTCCCTGAGTCTCCCAGAACTCCACTGCTGGGGTCTTCAGTGTGAGGTGCATGGAGGTGTTCAAAACCACGCCCTCAATCCAGAAAGATGTAAAAAGAGAAGGCAACTTTGCAGTGTGACTTGCGCGGCTCTCTGATTTAGCAACTCAGACTGCAAGGGCAGGATCTGATGACCGGGTTGGAGCCCTGCCCGGCTCGCAGGTGCTGGCCAGGGTGCTGAAGTTGGCCAGCATTCACAGGCGCCATGGGACCTTGCAGGCTGCTGTTTAAACAAAGCCAGCGCCGACACCCTGCTGGTCAGCAACTGTACCCCAGGGCGAACACAGGCAACAGAGTTCTCAGCAAGTGCCAGGCTTAGACTCAGAGCGTGAGGCATGTAAACAGCCTGCAAAATTTCAAAGTACATTGCATTCGATAGTTCCCAGACCTGGTGGAGCTATATTTAGTGTAGGCAAGTTTTGGAATAGCTCGGAGGGAGTGCAGTGCCATTCACATGAATATTAATAGCACAAGGTCCTGGAGCAGCGAAAAGATTTCTTCACTTCGGTATCTAGACTGTATCTGTGAAGGAAAGACTTCTTCAGGCTTAAAAGTCTTGGGGTGGAGGGGTGTGAGGGGCTTCCTGAAACCAGGAGTCAACAGTTTGGGTTGGGAAGAGAACTTCACTGACAGTTTCGATCCAATTGTCTGACCTTCCCGGGTGCCTAAGACTTTCTCCCCCATAACCTCTCCCCTTGACAATGTATTTCAGGCAGATTACATCAGTTTTTTTTCTTTGCTACTGTGTAATGTATTAACGCTTTTCAAAATTACCCAGTTTATCTAAAACTGAAATACCTGCACCAGAGCTGATCCCCCATCAACCCACCAGTGCTCTTAGGGTGAAGGCAAGCATGGGGCACCTCGGGGAAGCCTGCCCTGGCTCTGAGGGGGCAGAGAGCCTCCCACCCTCTCTGCCCCATTATCTCGGTCCAGGGGACAGCCTGTCTGCATAGTTCCCTTCTTTTTAGCCCGAGGTTCCACGTCCCCACTAACAGAGACACAACACTTCACTGAAGCTCAAGTATAAGAAATTTTCTGCTTGGTGCGTTTTATGTTCTGTTATTATTTCCCCTGAACATCATCGCCTTTCTGAGGGGCATAGGAAAATGTGTGTGGTGTAAGCTTTAGGGAGGGTCTCCTACCACTTAAAAAAGAGGAGGAAGGGGAATTAACTCACAAGGGAATCTGTCCTCTCCCTCTGCCCTCCCAGGACTTCTCTCCCACTCTAAAAGCTTCTGTTGCCTCCGCATACTCATCACTTGCCTCCCCAGGACGGCTGTCCTCCTTTGTCTGGGTCTCTGCAGTGCTGCTAAGAGTCTGCTTTCTCTTCACGGCTGGGGCCATGGTAGATTTTTCTTCCTCATCCAGCCTTTCTCCTGCTCATTACTTATGGGATGAGGCTGGAGGCAGGGTGAACGTGTATTAGCTCAAAGTATGGGTGGGTCAAATTCATTACTCCCCCGGTGCCTCCACGCATAATCACAATAACCATATTTTAGTTTTTGTTTCCATCAGGTAGGAGAAATGAGAATTGCACATTTGTACATTCAGACTATTCACAGCAATAAAGAAAAGTGAATAAAGTATAAACAAGCCCCCAAGGGCAGGGGGAGCCTGTTGCTATGGTAATGATGGGGATTGTTGGTTTCCCCTGGAGTCTCGTCTCGGTCACATCCCCTAGATTTAGGGGATGCACCCAACTCCCATTCAAGAACAGGAATCCGGTCATAGATAGAAAGCATTTCCACAAAGGATCGCCTAGTCCTCTGGATTCCCAGGAGTAGCAGGTCGTTGACATCCACAGTGGGGACATTCTTTAAGTGTCACTAGATGAACCCCAGAGGATCCTTGAGCATCTTTTCAAGGACAGAATTGGGCTGGGCTCCTTGGCCCTAGCCCTGGATCCCAGGTATGGCAGAAGCAGGCACAAAAACAACTCAGAACCTAGGGGAGAAGTGGGTATCAGCAAAGGAGACCTTCAGACTCTTCCTCCGGGTTTATTCCAATCACCACTCATAGCCACTTCCAGAAACAGCCACGGCTGGTGGCCCCAACAAAGCTCTCAAGGGGAAACTGGTGGTGGGATGAAGGGCAATAGAGGGAAACAAGTAGCCCAGATGCACACAGAGCTCCCCTTGGAGAGGAGGCTGACCCCAGCTGGGCACAAGCACAGCTGCCCACATCACCGAGCTGTTCGGCTGAGGGTACACCTGCCTCTCTCAGGACCACCTCCTCTCCCAAGCCCCGGTCCCACTAACAAGCCATTGACCTTGAGTTTGAGTCTGGGGTTGATTTGCTGCTCCACCTGGGGGAACCCCAAGGGCCTTGTGGCTTAACAGGAAGAACTCCTTCTCATTTTAGCAGCAATCGCTTTTCCTCTCCTCCTGCCACAGTGATCAAATTAGCAGGCTGCTTCTCCTCAGAGAAAATGTGTCCACGGTCCCAGGAGGCACTGCCCATTTGCCTGGCTGGTGGGTGTGGGGAGGGAAAGCAGGGATGTGTGCGCGTGTCCCTTCCTTCCCTTTCCCCCGGGAGGCTCTCTCCCACCTGGCGTGGCCACTGGGCCAGCGGCAAGGACCGCAGGGAGGGCAGTGCTGGGGTCTCAGCTGCAGGTGGCCTGGCAGGTGGCGGCGTACACGCTGCTGCCCACGGTGGCCCCGCTGCTCAGGCTGCTGGTGGGGCACTTGAGGGGCTTCATGCTGCTGTCCCTCTGGATGTGCAGATGCTCCAGCTGCCAGCGCTCCCAGCTCTTCCGAAACTCCATCTGGACCTTCCGTGGGAAAAGGAGGGGAAACAAAAGCCATCACGCAAACCGACTGCTCGCAAAATGGCCCCATTATTACATTAGTGGGGAAGGGAAAAAAATCCACTGCATTATATTAACAGACATGAGTCAAGGCCTTCGGGCACCTAAATTAATATCCCAATAAAATTGTTTATTGTTGTCTCCTATTTTCTGCCTCTCCTCAGCAGAGAGATGGGTTTGATGAACTAATTGGTCCTTTCCATCCTTAAAGTCTGATTCGGCTAAGTACCTTTTACAATCCATCACAGCATTATTTAACGGAAGAGAGGGAGAGCAAGGGAGAGATTCAGGGAGACAGGAGATGGGAGAGGAGGGAATCTGACTTGAGAATGTGTCTCTGATCGCAGCTGGGACAGCCGAAGAGGACAGCACACCCCTACCCCTCGTGGTGCCTGCTGCAGGCCATCTAAACCCTGGGGTTTCTCTCCGGCCCCTGAGCCTCACCGGGAAGGAGTGAAGGAAGCTAGAGGGCTGGGACAAGCTGCGGCCCAGTCCCACTCGGGGGATTGGGGTGAATGGAGGTGCAGTCAGCCCGGGGAGCTCAGCATCCAGAAGAATCCCTGCTGTGCCGTGCCTGGCCTCCCTCAGGAAAATCCTTGTCCAGCAGCTGAGGCTCAGGGCAGAAAGATACAAATGCAGAGCTCCAGCTCCTCAAGGGTTGTGGTCACACTACGGCCCCCGGGCATAGCCTGGGCCTGTGGTTCCCGGAGAGGGGTCTCGGCTGCTCTTCTGGGTGTTATTCCCATCAACTTGCCCTCCAGAGCCCCTTTGCTGTCCTTTGATGACCCTGCCCGCAGCCTCCATGCAAGGAGTGCCTGCGGCCCAGGCTCCTCTAAGCCCAAGCACCAGGAGGGCCAGCTGCCAGCAGCTGTGGGTGAGGGGCTCTCTGCCAATCCCCCCACCAGCCCCTGTGTCAACAACCCTCCTCTCCTCTGTCATCCGTCTAGCTAAGCCCAGCAAGACGCCTGGTGTGGCTGCATGCCATCCCTTAAAAGAACTTTTTCTGTGCTGAGTACGGCTGAGATCGCCCAGAGCCAGCCTGCCAGGATGGTCTGGTATCCCACACGGCACCATGGAGCCCAGGCCTGGGGAGGGGGAGGGAAGGAGGGGAGCAGGCACTCTCTATGGCGCCCTGCTCTGGGCCGGCTCCCGGCTGGCCAGGCTCCTGGCTGGCTCCCGGCTGGCCAGGCAGGATGTAAAGTACTGACACTGTTTCCCCTTCTGCCCCAGCTCCTTCAGCACTTTCTGTGAATCTCTGTGGTGGCCCCATAATCAGGATTGTCCTTAGGACCACGGCCTATGTGCGCAGCATCTTCCATAGATTATCTTAGTCACTTCCTCGCCAAGCCTGTGAAGGACCTCCCGTCGTCACTCCCTGCTTAAAGGGGAAGAGGAGAGGTGTCTCCCTACGTCTCAGGCAGGATTTGAACCCGGATCCAGCTTCACTCCAATGCCTGGCCTGCAGCAGCCCTGAGGTCCTGCTTGTCCCTGGCTATGACAGCTCCCTGCTTGTCGGCGAGCAAGCACCTCAATGCCAGGACCATGCCTTCCCCTTCTCAACATCCCGTCCCCAGCACGAGGCCCAGCATGCAGCAGGGGCTCACCATGTGTGCTTTAAATGAATAAATGGGCATCTAACATCAAGGCTGTCCCTCAGCTAAGCAGATGCAGTAAAGACAACAGCCCAATCCTGGAGACCCGGCCCCGTGTCTCCTCCCTGCCCTCTGAGCTCCACAGTCCTGAGCACCCTCACTGGCCAGGCGCCACGCCAGCCCGGGCTTGGGGTGAATTGACAGAGCTCACTCAGCCCCACTTCCACTTGGGGAGAAGCAAGAGAGGCTCTTCCCGGGGTGACCCAGCATGGGAGTATGGAACCCAAGGCCCCCAAGCCGCCTCACTCCAGCTCTCAGACACGCGCTCCCGCAAAACCACCCCCAAGCCCTGCGTCCCTTCCCTGGCCTGACCCCTGGCCACCAGCAGCTGACGCAGGCCTCGACAGCCACAGGGCCCCGATGCTCAGGCCATCTTTTCTCCTCAGGTCACAAGTACCTGGCATTGCTATGGCAACTCTGGGTCAGGAGAACAGCTCTTGGGGACAGTGGCCTCGGCCCAGGGGCCTCGTGTGTCTTTGGTAGTCCAGGGATGGTGATGCCTCTGCCCCTGTGCCTGGGGGTAGTCTCCGGGGTGGGTTTAAAGGAATGGGACACTGGACTTTCCAGGCCTCTCAGCAGCGTCTCCTGGACCTCACGGCCCGAGCCTGGGAGAGACTGAGGAGCCAGACCAGCGGGGTGTAGAGCCAGGCCTGGCCAGGGAGGCGCAACTCGATTTTGGGATCAGGCTCTTTGCCAAGATCAGAGCAGGGAAGTGTGGCTGTCCCTCCCGCCCAACAAAGGTGGGTCAGCTGTGGACGGTGGGTGGGGAGGGAGGTGACTAGGCTTTCAGGGACAGAATCGGGAGAAGGGGCGAGGCCAGGAGCCTGGGAGAGACCCTGCAAGGGTGGTGGGGAGCCTGAGCTCGAGCGCATGTAGCAGGGCCTTGCGGGACAGAGGTGGGAAAGTGGGAAACAGCACTTAGACCGGGAAGGTGACCGCGTGGCAGCAGGGAGCCTCAGTCCCTCCCCCCAGCCTCTGCGCCTGGTCACCACATGGGGGTACAGGCCGGCCACTCTGTCGCCCGTCCCATCCCACTCCCGGGCTGGCACACAAAGCAGCAGCGCTCGGGCCGGCACTCTCCTCGCTCTGGCTGAGGAGGCGCAGGTTTCCCTCCCTCTTAGGGATGTGCAGGCCACACGCTCTGAGCCCCACGGAAGCCAGCTCCGGGAACCTGGGGGCGGCCTCGGGACAGAGCAGCGCCCCTCCCCTCCAGCTGCCCAGCCTCATGTTCTCTGCAGTGTCCTCTGAAATGTCCTAGCCGCAGTGTCTGGGAGTCACCGCGCACTGGGATGGTTGTGACAGGATCGCCTCCCCAGCATCCTGCAGCCCGAGATACAGGGCTGCTCAAGCCAAGCAGCAGCCTGGAGGAGTGCGCAGGTCTTCAGCACCCAGCTAGGAAGGGAACCGCATGCTTGGCTCGCCATTCCCACGGTGTTCAGGCTTTACCTTACTTCACCCTCACGGGAACTCCTAGGCAGGCCTTACTAGCCCTTGTTTATAGATAAGGAAGCTGAGGTTCCTCAGATGAGGTTGCTCAACTGTGAAGCAACGGGCGTGGGTCAGAGAGGCTGGACGCTGAGCCACATCCTCGCATCTTTTCTGCTACCTCACACTTTGTTCTTTGAGCCACGGCTCACAGCCCCCTGAAACACAGAGGGCCTCTCCCACTGTTCCTTCCACGTCCTCCACACCTGCAGCGTGAGACGTCGGAATTCACGTACTGACTCTAAGATCCCTGAGATCCCAGCCTCAGCAACATGGAAGCCACACTGAGTCAGGTCTTTGAGGACCAGTGTCCCTGGGTCCCCAGAGTCCTAGCCCTACTGAGGCACACACTCATGGGCCTGAAGGGATTTGACCAAGTCCTTGGTCTCCTTCCAGGTCCTTCCTGTTGGGGTTACATCTCCCTGGGGGACCCGAGGTGGCCCTGCTCCTGCCCCATGGCTACTTGTTTTCCCCTCTGGAAGGGATCTAGGGGGAAGACGCTGTGGCATTTTTGACATACAGTTTGATAGCTCGGGGTGCTCCTGCCCTGCTCTTGCACAAACCTGGTATCTTGGAGGGAGAGGCCTTCCCAGGTACGCACAAACACCCTTCTCCTAGGAACTGATCCTCTCCGAGAGCGGGGAGAGGGCTTTGTGGGGTCAGCAAGAACCACCTTCTCCCACCAGCACCCAAAAGCCACTGGAGGAATCTACCCCCTTTTCCCTGGTGGACCAGGGCTCTCGCCTGTGTATACGAAGGGCACAGTATTTTCTTCTTTAAATCAAAACTAAGTTGATCCTGGATCTGCCACTACTTCCGGGCCAAGCCTGGGGCAGCTTTGCTATATTCACCGGCTCTCAGTGTTTTCAGGTGCAAAAAATGAGAATAACGAAATCAGAATTTTAGCAGTGTTTTTTTTTGTTTTTTTGTTTTTTGCGGGGGAGGGCTATGGCCATTAAATGACATGATCATTACTAAAGTCCCAAGCCTGTGGTTTGATCATGTGTGTGTTGGGACACTTTGTAGTAGACAATCGTTGCCACCCAGGGACCCCTAAACGTGAGGCTCGGTCTTCCTTAAATTCTAATACCATTATGCTATGCCTGCACGTGTGCGTGTGCATGTGTGTGAGAGACAGGCAGACACAGAGAGCATCCACACAGGACCTGCACAGAACACCCACGGGTATATTCAGGCAAGAGGCTGGCTCAAGTCCAGGGCCTCAGTGGGGTGAGCAGGACATCCCCAGGGCCCGGCTCCTACCAGCCAAAGGCAGCAGCCCGGCAGGGCCCACCGTCCCCCCTCACACCTCACCTCATTGTTGACAAAGCAGTACAGGATGGCCACCATCAGCCCCTGCAAACGAGAGGAGGTCAGCAGGGAAACGTGCCCTGGGGCTTCCCCCTAGCATGCCCTCCTCAAATTGGGCAGCCCAGGCAGACCCAGGGATGGGCAGGGGTTCCCTCCCACTTCCTTTCTGCAGGAACAGGGAGCCCTTGCTCAGATGTTGCACAAGCCGTTTAGATACCTGTCCTGTCCGCAGGAGCCTGGACTCAAGGAAGGACACTGCCCAAGAGCGTGGGCCTGTCCCCAGCCCTCCCACCTGCTCCCTTGGGTCCCAGTGCTCCCAATCCATGTCCCATCTGTGTGACGTGTCTACACAGACGTGACGCACACACATGCCTCCCCTCTGCCCCTACTCATCCACATCCCAAACACTCTCAAGGGGCTGGGGTCATTTTTTTTTTATATTTTCACACCCCAGCTTGGGAACTTTGTGACTGCAAACCTTGTTTTACCATCTCTGTGCCCCACTTTCCTCCTCTGTTATTTGTTTATTTTTTGTTTTGCTTTGTTTTGGTATCAGGAATTGAACTCGTGACCTTGCACTTGCTAGGCAGGCGCTGTACCCCTGAGCTATGGCCCCCGGCCCCACTTTCCTCCTCTGTGAAGCGCGGGATGTGCCACAGTCTCCTGGCTTCTATGAGGACTAAATGCGTCGCGTGTCTAAAGCACCTGGCAGGGTGCCCACCACACAGTGGACAGCAGCTGTGATGCCAGGCTGAGCCCCTAAGGAGCATCCCAGAAGGCTTCTTGTCCCTTGTGCTTGCAGAGAAGCCTGGCCAGCTGTCAGGACACCTGGGACCGTCACTCTGGCTCTGCGCCACCACGCAGCTTTGGGCAAGGGTCACTCCCTCAGGCTGCAACCCGCTCACTTTTCCCACCTGCACGACGCAGATGCAGGCAGGTGCCTTCCTTCACCCACTCCGGGGATATCCCCCAAAATGCCCCCAGCCATGAGTCACCTGGAAGGAGGTGAAGGAGAGCTCTGTGAACAGCTTGATGAAGCGCAGGGTCCCCCGGGCATGTTCGTCCATCACAAAGGCAAAGATGACCTCGTGGGTCCCCAGTAGGGGGATGAGCGTCAGTGTAGACTTGGCCAGTCTGGGAGGCAGGATGAAACTTTCAGGGTCATTCTGGACCTTGTGCTGGACTCCTCTCCCCGCTCTGTGCCCTCCCCGCTCTGGCCAGGGCCTGGCATCTAGGTCACAGACACCCTTCCACTCCAAACGACCTTGGGTAGGCTTTCTGGAGGGCAGGAAAGAGGGCAAGAGCTCTCGAAGCTCAGGGGCCGCCCAAGGGCAGGGTGAGGGTCCTAAGCAAAGCCTGGGCAGGGGTAGCGGGTCACATAGGGCTCCAAATTAAGCATCCCAGGATCTCTCTGGACAGGAAGGAGGGCTGGGGGCCCCAGCACAGCCCACTTGGTGAGATCACCTGCACTTGATATCTGTCTTGCACATGAGGTTGGCCTGCAGTTTGGACACCACGATGCAGATGACCCGGATGAAGATGAGGAAGTTCACCTGCAGAGCACATGGCAGTGGCTGGGGACCCGCACCCACCTCCCCGGTGCTTTCCCTAGCCCCAGCCCAGGTGCACCGCAACTCCCACCTGCACCCTCGCACCCTCACTCACCCCAATGGCAAAGAGAATGGGCAGTCGGATAATGAGCCAGTAGTTCATGTTTGAGTTCCTGGTCCAGCATCTGGGGAGGGACAGAGATACCATGCGGACAGATGGACTCGCAGAGCCCCCGGCTCCTGCTGCAGGCACAGGGGCCTAAATACACCAGCCACACAGTACGCCATACACACAGCCATGGAGCTACCCAATAACCAGACCTGCAGAGCCATGCAGGAGCTCTACAGGTACACACACACACACACACACACACACACACACACACACACACACACGCAAGTTCCCAGCTACAGGGTCACATATAGAGAGCTACACACAGCCCACAGTCAACCTTCCATGGACCTACAAACACAATCACATGTATAGCTAGCACGATACACAACACAATTTCCCTCACCAACATTACAGAAAAGCCTGCAGGATAAAGCCTCGTACCTAAGGACCCAGCACCACTGCCACCATCTCACCCTGGGGCAGGGGTGGGAGGCGGGGTCTCGAGTTCATACATTAAGCTGCTAGTCCCTTGCTTTATCCTCCCAAAGGTGGGAGCCTCTGTGCCCCAGGGTCCAAGAATCCTGTGGACCTTAAGGATGGCAACCTCAGCAACCGGATCCCCCGGGAGCAGGACACTCACCCCTCGTCCTCATAGAGGTACTTGACAATGCCCCAGGGGATAACAAACAGCAGGGGAACACCTAGGAGGAGAGAGGGAAAGACAGAGGGGAGAGGCTGGCAGGACAGAGCCCCTGCCATGTGTGCCCAGGGCCCTCACACTTCCAGCTGGTCTCCTTGCCTGGCACCAAACTATTCTGAGACTGGTCTGTGCAAGGGAGATTGGAGGTGGCATACGCCCCGCACCAACGCCCCGACTTTTCCTTAGAAAGAGGCCCTCTTAGGACAGGTACAGTGTCGGAGTTTCTCCCCAGGACACGGACATCCAGGGAGCAGAGACAGGGCCAGGGCCATGCATGGTGGAGGGCATGCTGGACAGACTGGGGAGCAGAGGAACTCTGGTGCCCTTGGTCCCCTTCCTGCAGCCATGTGTCCATCTCAGCCAACTCCCTCAGCCACCAAACCCCTCAGATTCTGTCCCCCTGCCCGTGCACCTGCTGCCAGCTGGGGCAGAAGCTTGAGTGAGAGACAGGAGCTCTCTCCTTGATACTGGCAGCACAACTAACCACCCACAGAGGCCTACCAGAGGCCCCACCTGGCTTCTGCTGCCGCTTAGATTCGCATCCCCCCAAAGACCGGTGCATTACAGGCTCGGTCCCTACGGTGGGGCTAGTGCTAGGGGGCGGCATCCGAAGGAGGTGGGGCCTTGTAGGAGGGCCTCAGGTCACTGAGGACCTGTCCCTCAACAGGCTTTCAGGAACCCGCTCCACCTGTCCAGCCTCCCTCTTGCTTCCTGGCATAAGGCGAGCAGTTTGCTCAGCTAGGTGCACCCCACCATTTCTACCTGGCACCCTCACAAGAGGCCCAAAGCAACGAGTCTGACTGACCCTGGACTGGAAACTCAGAACTGTGGGCTAAATAACCCTTTTCTCTTTCTAAGGCAGCCATCTCAGGTATTTCACTATAGTACTAACACCCCGGGGCTGACGAGTGTGGTAGACACCCACCCCCACGTCATGGTAGTCATGGCTTTGTGGTCCGCAATGCATCGGGATTGGTTTGTGCGTTCAGTCACCTACGGCGGAAGTCACGGTAATGATCACTTCCAGGATCCGGTGAAAAGACTCTGAGACTTGTCTTGGGTTCCCCCCACCCCAGCTCATCATTTGCTTTGGGGGAACCCAGTTGTCACGCCATGGGGTCACTCAGAGAAGCTCCTGCACAAAGGAAGGGAGGCTTCCTGCCAACAGCCTGGTGCGGGAGCTTGGAGTTGATTCTCCACCCGCCAGTTAAGCCCTGAGATGGAGCAAGCTGGCCAACGTCGTCACTGATCTAAGTTAGGGGCCCTGAGCTGGGGTACGCAGCGACGCTGAACCCCGATTCCTGAACGTGAGCCTGCGACAGGGTAATCATCAGCTGCTTTAGCCAGCTGTGTTCTGGAGGCCCTTGTTACACAGCAACAGAACCCTAAAGCAATTGCCTCCCAGTTCCTTGAGGGTCGCCCTGAGAGTTCAGCCTGGGTTGACTATTTTGAACCAGGTTTGTCCACCATCCCGGGACAGGTGAGGAGATGGAGCGGGAGCTCAGGAGGGCCCAGGTGGGACTGGACTCCAGGGCTGTGGCTCCACACCCAGTCCAATCACCCTCAACAGCGTTCAGCCCCAGCTTTCTCCCCGCCTGTCTCTAGCAATGCCTCTCTTGAGTTGGATTCTTGGGTCTGACAGAGGGAAGGGGGTGAGTATTAAGGCGCGTGGACACGGATGCGGGTCCATGTGGTAGAGGGACCCGTGCACATGCGTGGGTGGCTTTGAGGGGTCTCCGCAGGAGCACGTCGTCTCCAGGGCGGAACCACTTCACAGCCTTTCCTAACACCATTAGGACCTCCTGGACTCACTGGTATCTGCACACTAGCAGCTACAGCGCAGCTCCTGTGCTTTGACGTACTGCACTTGATGATGGGGGGGGCGAGCGGACTTCATCAGATCCCCCCACTTTCGGTGCACTACTGGGGTATACACCAGGGCCTTCCACTGAGTTACATCCTCAGCACTCTTTTAACTTTTACTTTTGAGACAGGGTCTCACTTAGTCACTAAGTTGCTCAAGCTGGGCTGGAACCTGTCATCATCCTGCCTCAGCTTCCCAGAGTGCGGCGATTATAGGTATGCACCACCACACCTAGCTGGCCCGTTTATTTTACACAAAGCACATAATTTATTTTTTATATAAAGGAATAGGGCTGGGGATGTAGCTCAGCCTGGCAAGCAGGAGGCCTGAGATCAATTCCTGGTAACAATAAAATAAAATAGAATAAAATAAAATAAAATAGAATTAAATTAAATTAAATTAAGTTAAATTAAATAAAGGAATAGAGTGATCTTTACGTGCCCAGGCGTGGATCTTGCCACATAGACAGTGCCAGGCAAGGACGGGAGGAGCAAATGGATAAATCAGTACATCAATGGGGGAAGAGCCTCAATGCGTCAATGAATCTCCAGGCAAGAACACGCCAATCCCTCAGGCTGCACGCAAGTCCAGAAATTCTGCTTCTTTGCGCTACTGGGGTTTGAACCTAGGGCTTTGTGCTGAGCTATATTCCCAGCATTTTTCTTTTTTTTTTTTAACTTTTGAGTCAGGGTCTCACTAAATTGCCCAGATGGCCTTGAACTTGTGATCCTCCTGCCTCAGCCTGCTGAGTAGGTGGGATTACAGGCCAGCCATGCGCTGACCGCTCTCTCTGATACGCGCCCTCTTGGGCACTCACACGTGCTTCAGCCAGGTCTGGTGAGCCGCATTCATCTACCTCCATCCCCACGCACAGGGTCTTCTGCAGAAGTGTGAGCACAGCCCACGCCCTGTGACGCACTCCCTGCTGGCTGCATCTTTCTCCAGTTTAGAAAACCAAACCAGTCTGGGGAGGAGCAGCTCAAAGGGAGACACACGGAGCCGGCTCTGGGAAGTCATGTTCCCCTCACCCATTGCTCCCCGCCCCTCCTGTGAGCGTCTGGGGCCAGAGTCCTAATTTTAGTTCTTCTGCTTGTGCCTGAAGCTAAAAGTTCTTCCCAGGCGTCCTCACTTGGTCCAGGCCACCTGGCCTCACAACAGAGCCCTCAGGTCTGTCTGTAAGGGCCTCACCTTCCCACTCTTTGTCCCTCTGTCTCTTTTTGCCCCTCCCCACCCCAGTTCCTCAAGAAAAAGATGCTCTAGTTGAGGAGATGCCCCCTACCCTGCTGTTCCACAGACCCTGAGCCTTGAGCTTGGGGGTAAGGCGGTAGGAAAAGGACTGGCACCCCTCCCCCATCTTTCACCCCGAGCCCTCCAGGGCACCCTGTGCCCCCAACTCCAACCAACCACCCCGCTCCCCTGCACACTCCACACCGACCCTTTGAATGGTCCTGCCCTCGGGTTGCCATGGTGATAGGCCCTAACAGCACCGATGCTGTTTCCTAGGATGGTCAGACACAGTGATCCATCCCAGGACAGCCCGAGTGCCCCCTGATGGCCCGCTCCTCCCTGTGCCCACCCCTAGGGAGCTGCTGGCCTCTCAGCTGCCCCTGCTGATTGACTGCCTGGCTGGCTCAAGAAGCCTGGAAGGGGAGGAAAGGGCTAGAAGGGGCGAAGGGTCCTGGGGAGGAGAGAGGAGCTGGCATTTGTGTGTGGAAGCCGGACCCACCTGCCACCTGCACAGGGGCTGAGCCTACTTGATGGGGCCTGCAGGGGACTGAGGGGCGTGACATAGGCTGAGCCCTGTGCGTGACAAGCAGGGGACCCAGGGCCTGGGAAGCAGGAGCCTTGGGCTCCAGTGCCTGCTCTGCCTTTGAGGCCCTCTCCCTCTCTGGGTCTTGCACTCAAGCTCCTGGCCAAAACCTCTGTAGCGCTAACATTCTACAATGTCATAAAGGACAGGGTAGGGAGGCTGGGCCACTTCTGAGGGCTACGCCGGCAGTCACATGGGAGGACACGCCCAGCTCCTTCCTGGGCCAAGAGCAGGCTTCCACGGGCCGGAGGCAGGAGAAGTGTGAAAGGCAAGACAGGAGGAAGTTTCGGAGGCCGGAGTAGCCCGAGGTGGGCGCCGAAGGAAGGAGGGGTGTGAGTGAATGAACAGCAAGCGGAGGGTGCGGTGGTGTGGGAAGGGGACCTTAGCTGCCCGGGCAGACTGGCGAGGAACGGGGGCGCTGTCTCAGGCGGCTGCCTGCAGTCCCTCCAGCCAGGGCTGGCCGTCCGCGCTCCCGGCAATGCAGGGCCCCAGCCCTGCTCCTCATCAGAATCCCACGTGGCGAGAGGCAGAAGCACAACCAGAAATGTTCCAGCAAAAAAAAAGACACGATGGTTCTTGGCAAACTTTTTTGGCCAGAACATTTCCAGCTGGGCTCCAGGCACATGCGCGGTCCACCCCCCGCCCCCTTTCCTTGGCTCCCCTCTGGTCGCCCTGGCCTGGCGGCTCTCCGCACCCTCCCTTCTGTCATCATCCCGCCTGCCTCGGTCTCGGTCTCCACCCTGCCGCCCTCTCCTTGTCCTCCTCACCAAGGCCCAGGACTCACCGTTTCCCTCAGGGGCTCAGCTGCCCCAGGGGAGGTGTGGAGCTCCTGCTCCACAGGACTTTGGGAGCAGGGGAATTGAAAGACAGGACTGTGACCTCAGCGCCGTGTGGGGCAGTGGTAGGGGTGGAATTTGGGCAGAGGGCTGTGCAGGCTTCCGCTAAGGGAGAAGAGGAGGTTACAGCAGGCCCTGGCCCAGCGGTGTGTTCTGAGTATCAAGTCGGACAGGGTCAGGGCCTCCCACCTCATCTCGGGCGGAGGTGGCCTTACCCCAGCCTGTGCTCAGATAGAGCCTGAAGACTCGCTGCTCGGAGAAGGCGGAGAAGGCCAGCAGGGTGTAGAGGTACACGCCCTCCACCAGCAGCCAGTAGTAGTTGGCTGCCACGCAGTACTGCATGAGCAGGAACACCAGCCGGCAGCCCAGGGAGTCCTGTCGGGAAGCGCACAGAGGGTCTGTGGGGACAGCAGCCCTGCCTGCTCCCTCTCGACACCCACCCCCGTCCTGCCCCAGCTACTGCCCTGCCAAAGTCATTTCAGGGCCAGAGAGCTTAGGTCTTCCTTCCAGGGCCGGCGCTCTACAACTCCGTCTGCCTTAGTTCCCTGCGTGGCAGAAAGCACTGGAATGCCATCCCCACACCGGTGAGAACGTGAGCCACAGAGCAGCGACCTGCCCTGACGTACAAAGCTAGAAAGCGGCAGGGCTGCGGTTCAAGCTCAGGTCTGTCTCCAAAGACTGCTCCCTTGCATTATGCTGAGAACTCCCGATAGGGTCTTCTCCCTCCGTCAGGGGCCTCTCTGGGTAGATTACCCCTCTCATCAGACTGGCGGGTCCCTAAGTTGGACTGCATTCCCATCAGACCAGGGGAATGCAAGGCTCCCTGAGCACAAGGCTTGGTGCCTCTTGCCTTTCCTTGCCTTTCCTGCAGTAGCAAGGGCAGCCCTTCCCCAGCCACCCCCGTCTCCCTCTTGGTCACACCACCTACCTGGTAGGAGAGGAGCCCATCCCACTGGTGCTGCTGAGCGGCCGTGTTATACATCCACTTGAGGGCAGCGTCCTTGATGAAGACGGACAGGGCTCGCAGGATGAAGGAGGCAAAGAGGTTCAGGTGGATGTAGTTCCTGGTGCAGTGCAGGTGCCTGAGGGAGAAGGTGGGGCCCCCCTGGCAAGATGGCCACACATCGGCTCTATCAGCCCACCCATCGGGCATGTCTCCAACTCGGGCTATGCTCAGGTCTTCCCCTGTGAATGTCCTTCCTCCCCATAACCCTGGAGATCCTGGACCAACTCAAGTCCTGCCTCTCCAAGAAGCCTTCAGCAGGGTCGTCACTCCCACCCACACTCCGTCCCTCTGGCTGTTGCACCTTCTTTCCACAACCAAAGAGACTGATGTGTGGAGATGAGTTTCCCCAACAGGGACTTTGCTTCTTCACAACATCTTAATGTCTCTGTCCTGCTCACAGAGGCAGATCAGGGCTGGAACAGGCAGGAATTCAGATGCTAATATTCTTTGGTGTTAAAAGGCAGAGCAAGGGGCTGGGGATTTAGCTCAGCGGCAAAAGCGCCTGCCTGGCAAACGCAAGGTCGTGAGTTCGGTTCCCGGTACCGAAGAAAAACCAAAAAACAAAAACAAAAACAAAAGGCAGAGCAAATTAGAAATAGGAAGGCAGTTTTCCACCTGATAAAGGCTAGAGACCCTACCAGAAGTGCTTATGATTCTTTGTACTTTAAAACCAGGAACAAAATAAGAAATTGTGCTACTGTCACTTCTATTCAACGGATGCTACAGATCCTGGCCACTGTAAAGCAAAGGGGTAGAAAAGGATAGGACTTGGAAAGTAAATATAACAAGAAAATGGGCAAGATCATGATGGAGATTATAAAACTTGCTTAAAACCCACAAAAGAAATTAAGGAACGATGCATAGATGCACTGCATTTATGGACAGAAATCCTCACTATCCTGAAGGAGTTTATTAGTTCTCCCAAAATTAATGAATAAATTCAATGCAGCTGCAATGAAAGCTCCAACTTTTTTTGGTCAAGGGACTTTAAAAACTTTTAAAGGAGCGCCAAGGGCCAAGAATAGTCCACATCCCATGAACCACATGAAAGAGGTTCTTGCTATAGGACAAGTAAAGTTTCTAATAAGTCTTTAGGAGATAAGGCACCATGCTTTTGGAACAGGGACAATTGAAAGGGTATAAATGACAGGAAGCAACCGACAAATACATGGAGCCTTGATGCATGGTAGAATAACCACGAGGGACAGGAGGGGTTATCACTAGATGGTATGGAGGCAATCAGTTATATGTACATACGGAGAAAACAAATTAAATTATTAAATCCCCAATTTTCATCATACACAAAAATAATGGTGAAAAATTACGGTGGGTCAGAGGACCATAAGAAGCAGAGCAAACCTCTACAACTTTTTAGAAGAAAAAATAAGTGATTATGTTCGTGACTCCCAATATAAGGAAAGATTTCTTAAGGATGAGCATAAAGAAGTGTAGTCTTTGGAAAAAATAATTTTTAATCAATTGACAAAACTAATTTTTTTTATCAGTTGGCAGCACATATGGTAAACTGACCAATTTTGTTATATTAAAATGCAGAACTAAAAAAAAAATGCAGAACTTCTGTGCATAAAGAGTGAAAAAAAAAAGCCACAGACTCAAAGAGGGTATATCCTACTGTGAAAAGCACACAAGACCATGCTGTATATTTTTACAGACACTTTGCAAATATGGTAAAAGGCTAAGGAAATGGGTAGGAATTACAAGAGGCAAATTCAGGGCTTAGTGGTGGGGGTTGGCAGGGAAAGGGACCTGGCTGGACAGGGTCGCCAGGGAAGCATAATGCTTTGTCCCCTCTGAATCCTGAACTAATTCATAGTAAGACACTATTCATCCAATAAATGCAGTTATTGAGCACTGACTGTATGGCCAGTACTGTGCCAGATTCCTCAGGACAAAAAGAAGGAACTGCCCCTGCTACTTGGTGTCCTGAGGTCCCTGCCCTCAGAACTCTTCCTGCCCCAGAACCCCGCTCTCTCCGTGCAGCCCAGGAGTGGGAGGAAGCCGCTCCCCAGCTCTGACTCCAGAAGAAGGGTCTCATCTAGATTTGACCTCAGGAAGAACTTTTCCACTGAGGCTATCAAGCTGCAAAGAGAGCAGAATCCCTAATCACTGAATCTTTTTAAAATTTATATTGAATTTTTAATCACTTCTGCTCACCGAAGAGGGTCCCCAGAGTTTCCACGCATTGGTAAAGCAGGCTGGCAGGGGGGCGGGGGGAGTACTTTTTTGCAGTATATATGCACCTGGGCACCCAGCAGAGAGCCCACTGGGTACAGAGCACCCTGTCCTGTCTTCAGCCTCCTGGGCTTTGGAGAGAAGGACCTGCTGCACTGGCATGTTGGTGCTGAGCTCCCGCCTCTCCCTGGGAGAGTGTAAGCAGAAGGCAGCCTCCTCTGAGCTGCAGATCCCCTTACCTGAAGCTGAGGAGGATGGCGGAGGCAATGACCAGGGCGGAGAAGGAGAGTGCATAGCCCACTGTGTAGATGACGTAGAGGGACAGGAGCTGCTCCTCCGGGGAGCTCTGTGTGCACACAGGGACACAAGTATGCATGTGGCACACCCCACGCGTGGCCCTCTCTTCCCCACATTCTTCCTTCCTGGGCCCAGGGGCAGAGGTGGGGCCCCAGCCCAGACCCCACTTGGGATTCCAGAACCAAGAAAGGTAGTATCTGTGGAGATGCTCCTGGGACTTTTGGGGTCCAGTTGAAGGCCAGAGTGGTGAACACACACCACTGTGTCCACACAGCAAGGTGTGCAAACCCACAGACAGGGCTGGACGAGATGCCCACAGCCAGGGCCCACAGCGCAAAGACCCCACAGCCCCCTCCCAGGCAAGAACCCCCGCTCAGCTCACTTTCTCCCCACGCTTGGACTCCTCACACTCCGACAGGTCCCTCCAGGGCAGGCTGGAGTTGTCCCTGTGCAGCCAGAGGCCCTCTGGGGTGCAGAACCGGTACACATGGCCCTGCAGCACTGGGTGGGAAGACGCGCAGCTGAGTCTCGGCTCAGGGCCGGCAGCCCGCCCCATGCTGGAGCCCCCATCCCTCTCCAGCCTCACGGTGACCCTTGCTCTCCCAGAACTGATGCTTCCGAGTTAGTGACCTGCTGGACCCCTCTACAGATACACACACACACACACACACACACACACCACGATGGCCCGGACATGGGACAGGGGGTCATCGCTAGGCTCTCCCTCTCGATCACCTGGGACTGCAGCTGGCTGAACCTACATCTCTGAGATGAGGTCGGTTTAGTCCGGATCCAGCCTCACATCACACTATGACAAGGGCCGGCGCTGGACAGAAATGGCTCTGGCAGGCCCACAGCCACTCTCTGCGACCCCTGATTTTCCAGACTCAGCACTCATCTCCCTCTCACACTCCTTGGGGGTGAACAGACCCTGAGAACAACGCTGGTACTGCAGAGCTGAGAGAAAGGGGGTGAGTCAGCTCCAACTCGGGGAGCCCCAGTCTGAGGGGAAACACAGCCCCATCCGCAGGGAGCCCCAGTCCGAGGAAGACACGGCAGTGTCCTCAGGAAACCCCACCCAGGGGAGCCCCAGTCTGAGGGGAGACACAGCCCCATCCTCAGGGAGTCTTGGTCTGAGGGAGACACGGTATTGTCCTCAGGGATCCTCAGTCTGAAGGACAACAAGGCCGGAACTGCAGGAAACCTTGGTCTGAGGAAAGCGCAGCCTTGTCCTCAGGAAGCCCTCACTGGAAGGGGACACAGCCCATCCTCAGGGAGTCCCCATCTGATAAGGAGACAGATTTCCTTTGAAAAACCACCTGCTCTGAAAGGAACACACAGTCTCATGGGGCAGATATAGTCTTTGCTCTTAGAAATTCTCCCCTTATGAAGGAAAAGCAAGCTTCTATCTCCAAGTAACCCCTAGTCATATGCTGAAGGTGGAAATTGCCCTTGGAGACCTCCTAGCCTGAGAGAGGGAAGCAATCCAGCAGTCCTTCTGGGACTCTGAATATGGAATCAAGACTCTCACAGAAAAACCAAAGAAGTCCTCAGAAAGGAGTGCCACAAACACAACCGCAGAAGAACTGGTAGTGGGACATCACCTGAGACCACTGTCATCCCACCTGGATACGCTGCTGCTGTGGCAGCCTCCCTTCTTCCCCCTGCCTCCCTATGCAGAGAGATGGGGGGCTTTGTGGCCCCAGGCTCGTGTGAGGCCAGGAGAATGCTTTCTAGGAGGAGATGCCCCATTCCTTACCTCCCTGCAGGAGACCAGAGTTGGGCACCAAGGCCAGGGCATCGGGAACAAGAGGCGGAGGGGAGGGGGCCTGGCCTAGGGGAATCAAGGAGGGAAGCCGGAGGCCCAGAACACATTTTAAAAGGATTTTAAATTCAAAAAGACTGAAAGGATTTTAAAGAATAGCTTCCTGGACTGTGGGAGGAAAGGAGAAAGGAGAAGCCACCAGAGGCCCTGGGTGGCAGTGGCTGGTCAGTGTCCAGATGGACAATTAGCAGTGAGAAGAGGCTCGTGGCCATGTGTAGCCCACGCATCAGGGTCCCCAGGGGCTCCCTCCCAGGCCGGGGGCTCCATTACACAGATCCCGAGCCCTGGTTTGTCGGCAGGGAGACCTTTACATCGGGGTCTGTTGTGCACTAGCGGGGCCTGTCAGCGGGGCCCTGTCCTTGTCACCCAGCACCTGCTGCCTCCCAGCTCTTTCTCTCTGCCCTCTCCCTTCTTTTAAGGACAAGGTTCTTCTCCAAGAGAAAGGGTAAGCTGGGCACACAGCAGGCAAATCAGCTTGCAGCATTACTTCCTCGGGACAAACTGCCTTTTAAGACTTCACCTGGAAGACAGACGAAAACCTAAAAAGCTAACGGTGGAACTTCCGGTGGGGAACGGCAGTGCGCTGAGCGCTGGGAGTTACTAACAAAATCAGGCCTGTAGGGAGGCAGAGAAGAGGGGCAGGCACGTGTCTGATTTTAGCAACTCGAAGGGAGCCTCTCAGGCGCCCAGATGCCTCTCTTATCTGCTTCATGGATGCTTGAAATTCTCTACTGGGGTCAAGTCTTCGGATGGGCAGCAAAATCAGTCTTTGATTGCAGATATAGAGACTCGGGCTGACTCCATGGGGAATGAAACTGGTGTCAGAGCGTGGCCTGGTAGCCCAGCTGGATGGCAGGAAGGGAGGAGAAAGCAGGGAGGCAGGGGGCCCAGGGGAAGGACGACAACACAGCGATGGAGCTTCTGGCACGCAAGCCATCCGCCCACAGCGGTGTGGCTTCCCACAGCTGGCACACGGCCTGGCATAGATCAGGCACGCTGCAACTGCAGGACCTCTCCTACATGTTTCGCTCACAGCTGCTCTGCTCGCTGTGTGGTCACAGACTGTTTTTGAATCTGTGGTTTGTACATCACAACCATGTCGTGAGCTTGGCTCTGTTCATCCCATTTTACAGATGAAGAAACACAATCTCTAAGCAGCCATGCAACTTGCCCAAGATCAGCCAGCTAGGAAATAGCACAGTGAAGATTCTAACTGTACCTCTTGGCCTCCAGAGGCCAAGTTAGCAGCCCAGCTTGTTGCTAGGTAAACAGTGACCATGTGCCATTCCTCCTCTGCCTTTCCTCGGGGCTTGGGTTTCCCACCATGCGGCCCCTCCCAGCAGGTCCCCTTGCCAGTGTGGCCCTTGGCTTCTGGCACGGTCCTGGGCCCTCTGCTCAGAGCCAGCTGGGGAGGTGGGTACAGACGTGTGCAGTCCTGGCACAGAGTCGAGGGATTGCTGTGTCCCTGAGCTAAGCCAGCCTGTGTGGGTGCATCTGTCAGTTACCCTCCATTAGCATCAAATATTAAAAGCCAGGGCTGGCTCCCGGAGGAGCCCGCGGTCCCCAGGCGCCCATCCTGGCTGGAGGTGGGCTGGGTCCGGGCACAGCCCTGCTTATCAGCCCAGCTTTATCTGGCCTGGGAGGAGCTGGCCAATCACAGCCAGGGGCTTGGCTCCGCTTGTCAACAAGAGGTGGCACCGGGCAGCCGCGTGCCAGGAGGCCCAGGGATATTTCATTAAGTCAGCCCCTGGTGCTGGAAATAAAACCCCCAATTAAACACTTCCCCTCCCGGAAACTGCTTCGGCCTCTGTAATCAAGCTAATAGCCGCCCTTCCACGTGGACGCGGGCACTCAGGGCTGTGGAGAGCTGTTCATGAATCCATTAGCTCCCGCACCGTGGCAACAGAGGTGGCAGCAAGACCTGCCGGGCCCCATTCTACAGACAGGGACGCTGAGACTCAGAGAGCCTGCTCGCCGCTCCTCCCCGCAGCGGCAGACTGCCAATGAAGGCGCCCGCGGAGATCAGGGGGAGGAGCCAGGGGGCGGAGCCCAGGGACTCAGGTTCAGATTCTGCTTCCGCCTTCAAGCAGCTGCAGGACCCCGCATGGCTCACTCTCCCTCCCAGGTCTCAGTTTCTCGTCTGTAAAAGGGGACCCTTTCTGAAGAGATAAAGCACAGGAAGTTCCTGGTGCACAGCAGGCTTTCAAAACACAGCCACAGTGGAGACCCTGTGTCCCCCACGCCTTCTCACCGAGGCCAGAGCCGCCGCTGAGGATGCCGCTCCGGCTGGAGCTCCTTGGGCCCCAGCTTGGGCCTCAGTCTCCCCTTGGTAACCCTGGGCTGCCGTAAGGACTCCCCGGCTCAATATTACTTAGAGGAGGCACCTGTCAGAGTTTCCAAATTGTGAATTATAGACTATTTTAAAAGCTTTTTATGACTCTCATATAATTAGAACTAAGCTAACAAACAGGTAGAAATCAGGAGAGGGGCAGCTAATGAGGCTAGAATGATTTGCAACAAGTAGATCAGCTGTTGGTGAGTAAACAAGGCTGCTGGTTTCCCCCTCGGGCACCCAAAGGGCGGGAAGGCCCTCAATCCTCCCCACCCCATCCTGCGTCCCCGGGAGCTTCCTGGGAACACTGTCCTCCTGCCACTCACCTGCTCCCACCCTCTCCGCACCATCCTGACCCCCAAGTTCACAATTCCAGGGCTCAGGACTCCAGGGCTTCGCTGGCCTCCCTGGGACATTGTGTAGCTCTGAGGCCTGAGGCCCGGCCCCGTGCCCAAGGTGCCACCTGAATGTCACTCCTCCCTCCCTCCGCGGACAGCCCTTCTCCCTTCTGCAGCTGCCAGTTCTTCCAGGCCTGACCCTGGTGTCACCTGTCCCTGGAAGCCTTCCCAAGGCCATGGGTCAGGCCCACGATGGCTCTGACCTTCCTCGGCACCTCAGCATCTCGGGAGCTTCTCCTCAGCACACTCTACATCCCAGAGGTCTCAGGGCACCCTGAGCTCCTGGTGAAGACGCAGCCTAGGACTCTGGCAATTGTTCTGAATTTGATTCTTTCTCAGAGCAGCCACTCTTCTGCCCAGCTCTGCACCCCAGAAGGCTGGCCCTGGGGACAGCGTCACTCAGTTCCCTGTCCTTTGCTGGTTGGGGGCAGTGAGCGGCACTCAGCTCGAAGACCCGGGCTGGGTCATTTCTCCCCGCTGCCTCCCTGTTGGGTGCGGAGGTTCCCGCAGTGGACTTACCTCTCTGCGGCCACGGGCCTGCCGGTGGCTTCTCCATCAAAGCTCCAGCTGCCAGGTGGACCCCTGACCCCGTTCCTGCCCCTGGCTTCTCAGGCCTAGAGGTGCTAAAGCTTTCCAGCATGGCGGTCCTCAGCACACCATATACCTACTTGGCCCCCTTTAGGGACCCAGGAAGCTCCACAACTGCCCCCAATCTGCTTCCACATGGCGGGGGTGGGCCAGGGAGGCTCCAGTGCCACACACCTCTGCCGAGGGGGCGCCAGGCTGGAGATGGTGATTATGCCTCAGAAGCCCAGTGGATATCTCTGAGGTCCCTAACTCAGGGAGAGAGGAGGCAGACTTGGTGATTCCGAGTGTCAGGAAGGGAGTAAATTAGCCTGGCGAGGGGGAGGGGGAGGAGCTGGCAGGGGGCCTGTGCAGAGGCCGTTATCTTCATGGAGAAAGCAATAAAACCGTGTTCGCTCATAAACGGGCACCACCAGGACCTATTTCCTGCTCAAATAAAATTAAAGGTGATGGATGGAGCCGCAAGCAGCAGGCAGAGCTGGGGGCGCTTAGCGCTGAGTGATGGGCCCTGTCCCCTGTCTGGCTCCCTGGGGTCTAGAGGCCCAGTGAGGGCTGGCCAAGTGGTGGTCCCCAGTCTGCGAGAGGCAGGGCAGGTGTGTGCACATGGCAGAGGCAGAGGTACGCAGGGCGGGAGGGAAACGCGGACAGTTACCCTCTCTCACGGAGCTACAACCTCCCCAGGGAGCAAAGCAGGCACAGAGAGGTCTGGGAACTTCTGCTCACACAGCCAGTCAGGCCACGTGGAGCCAGTAGATTGCAGGGCTCCTGGCATCTCCTTAGGCGTGTGGCAGTCAGCAGAGGTCATCCAGGCCACTCACCTGTCCCCAGGCCAGAGCCACACACACAGGCACCACCCCTCTAGGAAATGAAGTGTAGCAATAGAGCTCAGTGACTGTAAGCCTGGGATGCCTGGGCCCGCCACTCACCAGCCCTGGGAGTTTAAAAAAGCCACTTGGCATCCTTGTGCCTCAGTTTCCTCATCTGGAAATGGGAGCACAATGGGATCACTTGCCTCAGAGAGTGGCTGGAAGTCTGGATGAGGTACAGGCGCACAGTGGTGAGATGGGCCACTCCTGCGCTCCAAGGCCTGCCCGGTGCCTGTCTCTCTGTGGGCCCCGGCTGCCCCTGTGCACCTCACCTCTGCCAGAGGGACCGAGGTTGGATGAAGCCCACGTCAGGCCCTGTGGGGCTACCTCCTCCAGGAAGACCCCCGGCTTGGCCCAGCCCGACCTCATTCTCACTGCTGCCTGTGGGCCGGGTTCTGCTTGGGGTCAGGTTCTCCGAGGTAAGGGCAAAGCCAGGTTCAAATCCCACCTCATTTGGAACAAGCAACTTAAACCTCCTGGGTCCTGTTTCCTCATCTGGACAAGAAGCATAAGCATGGAGTAGTTGTAAAGGTAAAGGAGTGTTCTGCTTTTAGGACAGGACTGTGTCAATAAACACTATTGATACATTTTATGGTAAGAAGTGTCTTTCTCCCTTTATGGAGACCCAGCACCTCCTGGCAAAGCTTCTTGACTCCGTTACCACCCCCTACCCAGCCTCAGCACAGGAGGCTGGGACAGAGACAGGGTGGGGGCATACTAGTCACCCTTCAAGTCAGGGCATCCCCTACAGCCTCTATAGATCTCTGTTCCCTTCCCACCTACCTAGTTACCTTTCCCAGTGCAGGGGCCATGCCACCAACACTGAACCACGGCTCCCCATGAACCCCTACAGTCAGGAAGCAGACAGGAAGGACTACCTGGATACACATGTCACACACACTCACCCCAGACTAAGGACACCCCTGTGTACCCCATCTGCTCCCACCTGGCTTCTTTCCCAACTACTAGGTCAGAGGGAGTCACCTTCCTGTCCTAAGTCAGACCCCACACTCCCCCAACACCTGCCAACACCTGCCCACAGCTAGGACACCTAAAGACTCTCTGAAACGGCCCAAGCAGTGTCTCAGGGCAAGGAAGCAGTGTCCCCTACTGGACCTCTGCCTCCAGGATACAGGGAAGGTGGCAGACTCACCACTGCTGGCCCAGGGCAGGTACCAGGGGCAGCTGACGTTCACAAAGGAGCCTGGTGGCCCATCTGGCCAGCAGGCGTAGTCATCAAAGGTCCGATTGCAGAACAGGCCTGTGGGGGATGGCAAGAGTCCTTGAGTGCCCGCCCGTGCCGGGCTGAGGTGTTTCTCCTCCTCTCCCCACCAGCCCTAATCACCGTGGAGCTGTACCCTGCTGCCCCCTGACGAGTGCTTACTATATGCCAAGAACTGTCCTTCTCTGTAAGACATCGATATCCCCTGCTGGGCTCAAACCTGTGATCCTCCCGCTTCAGGCTCCCAGAGTGCTGGGACTACAGGCATGCACACCACACCCTGCTAACGTGTACTCTTCGCTCTGTTGGGCCATCAGTCCATGCACAGGCTGGGATGGGCTAAGGAGGACACAAAGGGGAAAGGCCAGGTCCCTACTCTGAAAGGCTCACGCTAGGGGTAGGATGGACAAGACAGCAGCCCTGGAGCTGACCGCAAACGGTCAAGGGCCCAAGACAAGAGTCCTTGGGGAAGAAGTGCTTGAGCTGGGCTTAAAGGACCTGAGGATTCAGGACAGGTGCAAAGCGGACGGAAGGTGTTCAGGTGAGGGGACAGCTAGCCCGGGATGGAGGCACAGGGCAGGTGTGGTGTCCCAGACGGGAACCTGGTGCCCAGCCATGCACTTGGGGCCCACCTAAGCCTTCTAAGAGTTGGCTGGGCCCCACCCGGACCCACCTGTGGCTGGGGGTGGCATCTCTGTCAGGTTGCGCTGGCACTGGCGTCGGTATTCTCGCCATTTCTGCACTGTCTCCGACAGGGACACGGTCGCACCCTGGGTGGAGGGAGGGGAGCAGAAGTGGGGGCGCTAAGGGTCCAGCCAGCCCTTCCCTTCCTCCCTGTCACCCCCTACGCTCTGGATTTCTTGAGCTCCAGGAGACCTCAGAGCACAAACCTTACTTGGCCAATGCCCAGTACGACCAATGTCACCTCTGAAAGGGGAGGGAACAAGTGACTGTCGCACAGGGGATTCAGGCGCAGCCTCTGACATCTGTTCCCCTCCCGGAGACCGTGCATAGCTTGGTGGGTCACAGGTACCCAGAACATTGCTACAGAATGGATGTTTCCAGGGGGTGCGTGGGTGAAGGGGAGGCGGGAGTGTGTGACTCATTCATGGTGTCATCCGTCCTGGCCGAGGAAGAGACTTCCTGAGGGTCACCGCTTGGTCACTGCCTGAGGCTCCCTTTCTCCTGACACCTAGTCAGCCTGCCTGGGGGCTGCCTGCACTTGGAACCTTTCTAGAACTCCTTCTAGAGGGAGGGCACAGTGGGCCAGGAACTCCATGAAGGGCACACAGCACCTCGGGAAGCAGAGCCTGGTGGCTTGCTGGGGAACTGAGATCTGGGATGTGGTGGCATCTGGTGCAGCAGACAGAGCCTGGATGTCCACCGTTAGCATCCCTACCGCAAACGCAGTCACAGGTACAGGAGAGCAGCGGAACCCCCAGTGCTCCCCTCGAACACAACACAGATCCAGGATCCAGCCAGCATCTCTATAAGCCAGGAGCAGGCGTCATCCCAAGGACGGGGAGGAAGAAGTCAGGAAGGTTCCAGAACACTGGCCTTCCGTCTGCAATGGGCGGGGTCCTCCCCTTGAGTGGGTTAGGGAAGGTCCAGAACTGGCTGCTGAGCACACAGCCCCCCACACCCCTCCCCTGAACTGTCCCTTCCGCTCATTTCTGCACAGTGCCGTTGGCGACGTCTTGAGGCTGTGATGTTTTTTTATTTCCATATTTTCCTAAACGACCTTAAATATTCCTCATGTAGAGGCTGCTGCGGCTGAAATGACCAGAGAGCCCTTTCTCTACAATTTAGGGTATATACATAATTTAAAACAAAAATTTACTTTTTGAAATCACAAACATGTACACGTGCACGGAAATTAAATCAGGGTTTTTTTCAGAAGCCTGCGCCCCTGACTAAAGCTCTGAAACTCTGAAGCACACAAGGGACCAAGTTTCTCAGTGAGCCTGCCTGGGTCCGGGGTGAGTCAGGGCTTGTGAGACAGCCGTCCTTAGCCACCTAGAACGCTTCGGAAGTTGTGGGGGGCTTGCTCTGAGCCCCGAGAGCATCCTTGAAATGAGTCGCCAGAGCCTTCTTGAAGGACACAGCTCTTCCGAGAGCAAAATTCAGCAGGAGTGTTGTATTTGGGGAGAGGAGGATGGAGAAAAAGAAATCAATTATACCAACCGCAAAGGCCACGTCGTGATTGTAACTACAGCTGAGGGGGCGGCAGTTTACACTAGAGTCCTAGTGGATCCGTCTTGCCTCTTGGCCGCCTCCTTCGTCTCTCTTCGCCCCTTTTACCTGCAAAAGGTCTCTTCTCCGCGCAGCAGCTGCTGGTGCTGAGCAGGCAGAGGGACGGGGAGAGAGCCCCTCACTGTATTTGTTTTCGGTAGGAAAACTGGCAGGAAGCAAGGCCGCGGCTGGGAACGGGCAGCAGGTGTGTCCAGACAGGCAGCAGGAAGGAGCCTGGGCTCCGCGACTCCCAGGGACAGCACCATGGAGGTCAGCCCGGCCACCCACCTCCAGGGGGCTCCAAACAGTTGGTTCTATCACCAACTCTGAGCGGTGAGGAAGTAAACTGCAGGGAGCCTGGGGCTCCCGGGGGATGAGCCCACATCTCCCCGCTCAGTGGGAGGGCTGCCCGTTCTTTTCCCAGCCCGGCTCAGGACCTCTGCACGATCACTCTCAGCCTCACCCCCAAAGCTTGATCTGCACGCAGGCAGCAGAACCGCCTGGATCTCTGGCCTCTGGGACCCCTGAGGAGCGCACATGGGCTGCGGCAGTTGTGGGTGGGGAGTGGGAAGATGAACGGAGGCTGCTGGGTGTTGGGGCTCAAATGCTTTGCAGGAAATGGGGTAGCTGAAAAGCAGGCCTTGGGAGTGGCTGGAGCAGGTCTCAGGGAGATCTGGGGCCCTGGGATGAAGGGGGAGGCCTGATTGGCTGAAGGAGGATGGCACTGCAGCAGGAGGGCACAGTTGGGACCAAGGCACAGAACATGGGAACATGGGGACAGGAGGAGAATGGAGGGACAGATAGATACAAGGCTGTCATCTGGGCTGAGGCTGGGTGAGAGGCTGGAGCCCGCCTGGGTGTCCCAGACATGGTGGTGGGCAAACAGCTCCAGCTTTGAGCTCAGAGATGGGCTCGATCCTGGGCAAGTCTGTGCAAGTTTTAACTTCTAGCCTCAGTTTATACATGTGGGAATGGGAACAACAGACCCCACAGCACCACGGTTAGGGCTTGGAACTCCCCTGGCAGGTGGCCAGAGCTCAGTCCACGCAGTGCTCTTAGGGTCTCTGATTCTCAGGGGAGAGGGCAGAGTGGAAGGAACAGGGAGGCCTCACTCCCTGCATTTCGGGGCCCCACCCCGCCTTTACTTCTAGAAGGAAGAACCTAATACATTTTATGGCCCAGGAGCAATCACCCTGCTGAATCTGTGACATCTTCCAGCAGCAAGTCCAGCTGGTGGCAAAGTGAAGCAGGCGGGGGCCTGGGCTCTCCCCCCAGGGGCAGGGCTGTCTGCCAGGGTGTCTTCCCCGCTGCCCAGACACAGGCCCAGACTTGGGGAAGGCCGGCAGCTCTTAGAATTGGGTCTTCCAGGCTTCCTGGAACAGCTCTGAGTGGGAGAAGGCAAGAGGGGACAATGCCCGGTGAGAGGCGGCAACTAGGAGGGGCACCCCTCAGATTCAGGAGCCGGGGGTGTGGTCTGCAGAGCAGGGCACCGGACTGAGAGTCACAAGTCTGTGGTTCGTATCCCGGCACTATCTGTTAGCGTGGGACACATTTAGTCTTCTGGGGCCTCAGTTTCCTCATCAGTGGGCACGGTATTCTCAGACACCGCGGATAAATAGGTGGCTTGCCAGTCCCTGCACAGCAAGCGAGCAGTGTGGGAAGGAAGACGCGCAGGGAGAGGAAACTCTCGAAGCAGTGGGCTCTCCAACACCAGAAGGCACTCCCTCCCCAAGACCTGGCCCCAACTGGAAAAGGGCCTCCTATTCCTCAGGGCGAATACGGCTACCAGATCCTTTCCTCTTCTGGAAGCACTGGGGCAGAGGAAGGAGACCTTTGTCTCTCTGGGCACCGCAGAGGGAGAAGGGAGGAAGGCAGGGCCTCTCAGAAGGACGAAGGGAGCTCCAAAGACACCTTTCCGGAAGTTGCCAACTGGAACTTCCGGCCCTTCAGGCCCCCCGGGGTCTCCTCCCAGGTCCTCCTCCCTACCACTTCCCAGCTCCCTAATCCTGCTCCCCCCTCTGTGGCCCAGGTGCAGCTGCCAGGTCTCTCCCTCCCTTTTCTCCACTTTTTCTTGTGATGGGTTTTGGCTGTCAGAACAGACGGGCAGGGGAAGGCAGACTACGCACACCTTCTCACAGGCACAGGGACCTCACGCTGTCACACACACTTCAAACGCATTCTCAGTGCTGAGACCTTGACCCAGTCTCCTCATGCAGTCACACACGCACTGCCAGGCTCACACTCACACGCTGTCCCCAACAAACACGAATGCACACCCAAGTCCTTGACTGATACACTTGACCCACACAGATACTCACAGGCATACCGTCTCTCTCTCAGACACGGACACATATCAGCAGACATTTTTCACTCGCCAGGATGTCACACACACACACACACACACACACTCAGATGTTCCCATAGACACATCTCACCTGGAATCACAAACACACACTCACTGCTGGACACACACCTATGTGGTAAGATGTGGCACACACAGCAACGCACATCCAGGCAATGTCACACACAAATATACAGAGAAACTGGGGCTCACACAGCCTGCACCCTTCTCCCCCATCTGTCTGTCTCTGTCGCAGGTCTGTCTCTTCAACTCATGCACACCCGGGTGTAGACACGCACACAGCAATTTCCTAGGGGCAGGCTGCAGCTGAGGAAGGACCTGTATTTCCTCTGCACAAGCCATTCAAGGGCAGGATGTGGTTTTTCGGGTGCTCCTGCCCCGTCTCTATGCTGACACCACGTCAGGAGAGAGCCCAGCTCAGCGTGAAGTCCCCACCGACCAAGACACAGCCTCAGATTCTGTCCAGCAGGCCCCATTCAGCAGTTCCTGGTCCCCCAGGACCAACAATCCACTCCGCCAGGTGACTAAAGCTGCTATTTCAGGTCCCAGTGCCTCAATCCTCTCCAAGGTCCCACATGATGAAGTCCTATTTACAGATGAGGAAACTGAGGCTCAGGATGGTCACATGCCCTACCTAAGATCACCAGGTTACAGCAGACATTTGAACCCAGGTCTGCCTGGCTTTAACTTTGGGTGTCAAAGCCTGTCCGTCTGCCGGTCTCCTCAGTAGGCCAGCTCCCTCCTGGGGAGTTGTAGGAGGGAAGGAGCAGGGGAGGGAGTGGTCCAACCCAGGATCAAGGAAGGAGTGGCCCAGGTCACCTTTTTCAGAGGTCAATGTGCCCATTCCCCTGCCTGCCGGGAAGCAGCTTCCGGCCTCCCCAGACCTTCAGAGGAGGAGGGCATGGGCCCAGGCCCACCCCACAACTACCCTTTCTGTTCCTCTACTGCAGGGCCACCTCATACAGGGAACTCTCTTTTCCTGAGCTTTTGTCCCCCCAAATTGACATGAGGGAAGTAACTCCATTCCTGTTAACCTCATAGAAAATAAAATGCAGGATTCATTATTTTAGCGTTGGATCTGTGTGCGTGAGGTTTGGTAGCAAATACTGCAGTCTAACTCAAAGCCGCTGTCACGTCCCTGCAGAGGCCAGGGGTGCCAGTGCCCCATAACAAGAGCATCCCTCCAAAGCCCTACACTTTCTGCTCAGTGCCCAGCACCTCCTGACCTTCTCTGCCACCCTGGTCCTCTTGTGGCCCAGGACTGTGACAGGAAGGAGGACCACAGGAAAGTGCAGGTTCAAGGAGCCTGACACCTCTGGGACCAGTGGTTCAGGGAGAAGACCGGCAGCCCATGGAAGGGTTCCTCCATGCTAACCTGGCCTGTAATGCTAACTTGGTCTGCAGCAGCAGGGCCCCAGCAGTGAGTCTGCAGTCATGGTCCCATAATGACCCTCAAGTTCACCAGGAAAGCCAGGGCCTGGCTGGGCGGTCAGGAGAAACGGGCCGGGGAATGGGGGAGGGTGTCGCCAGGGACGAGGGGCTGTAGCTGGCACTGGGGAACCAGGAAAGGGAAAGAATGAGTCTGGGAAAAGAGGTGCGGGCTGAACAGGTGCTGGCACCTTAGCTGAGAGGCACATCTGCCCACATCTGGTTCTCAGGCAGAGTATGGAGTTTGCCCCCTCTATCCTGGCCTGTCATCCGTTCTGGGACACATCTCAAGGCCTAGGCAGGCGCACTTCCCAAAGCTCTCCGTTTTTCAGGTCTGAGGGTCAGAGCAGGAAGTGGTGGGAAGAGTGCTCCCGGATGCAAGGCAGGACACCCAAGCCTGCCCTCTGCTCTGCCCAAGCATGTCCCAGCATCTTTGGATAACTGCCCTGTCCAAGAGCAGCTGACCACCTTCCTCAGGCCAAGACCTGGGGGAGGGGAGGAGGAAATGCAGGGAGAGCCAGAGAGGGGCACTGCAAGGGTCCACCAGCCACCACCCTCCGGGGGCATCAAGGAGGTCAGGGCGTCCTGCACGTCCCAAGATGCGCTCTGGTGTGGGCTGTCAATTAGGGGGCTCAGAATGGGTAGGTAGGGCCTGAGGGGGTCCTGGCCACTTCCTGCAGGGAGCCTCCTCCACTCAGCTTCCTGCATGTCTGCTGCAGGGCCTGGGGGGGGGGAGGTGGCACTCAAGTTCCATCTGGGAGGTCACAGAGGAAGGACAACATGCTGCCACCGCAGGGTCCCTGGGGCTATGAGTCAAAGGCGCACCTGGGTTGAGGGGGGCAGGCTGGGTCTGCACCCCTGGCCCTCTCAGCGCCCCCGGACCTCTCAGCGCGTTTGATGGAGCATGGAGCACGGGCAGCTGGGGGAAATCGCAGGCCAGGGGTCCTGGGCCGGGCTGTGCCGCGGCGACCCGCACGGCTTTCAGGAGCAGGGGAGTTGGGAAAGTGGTTTTGGGGAGGGCAGAGAGAGACGCAGCGAAGGCGGCGCAGGGCGCCGCGGGCCAGCCGGCGCCTGACAC